>NC_139721.1:50038577-50638577 GCF_964211835.1 Anser anser | reverse complement strand
TCATGTCTGGATCCCTGAATGCTGGACGGGCAGTTTAGGAATATGCCCCTCCTCGTGCTTGTCAGCATCAGCCTATGGGCACGAGAGTGAGAGTATGACTGAACTTTGTTCAGTTTTCCAAATAAAATCAGCTTTCCTTGTATAGGGCCTTGCCTTGATCTTTTCCACAGTGCTGCTAGTGTTGCAGCATTATTTTCTACAGATGTATGGGAAACTCTGGCTTTCAAACAGCTTTGAGTGTTGTTATGAATCCACAATCACTCTGATGCCTGATTGCAATGATCACAGGCAGGTTCCAACATAATTTGCCTCTAATACAGATACAAAGAGGAGTTACACTTCCAAACCCATCATATGTTTGTTTAACTGTATTGGATTTAAACAGCTTTCCCTTCATCCAATAAAATACAAAATAAAAATAAAAATAAAAATAAAAATAAAAATAAATAAAAATAACAAATTAAAATTAAAATTAAAATTAAAAAAAATAAGAAAAAGTGATCCCCTTGACATGCAGTGAAATCCTGACTGTGCTGAAACCAGTGGCAAATATCCCACTGACTTCAATGGGGCCAAGATTTCAGTGACAGCTTCTGGGGTTCCAAGATGTTGAATGTGAAATTTTAAAGTAAAGGATGTCTGTAAAGATGGTGCCTTACTCGTCTCTCTAGAGCTAGGAGAGCTTCCTGATGGTAAACCACCATCAGAAGAGCAAAAGTAGTAAAAGTGCTCTAAAAGAGCCTCTTCAAAGAGCAGCTGAATGTCAAGTAAATATTTAACAGCTTTTAAAGAATTAAACAATGCAGATTCCTGTAAGAGACAAAAAGTAAATAAGATCTTTTCCATTGACTTCAGCAGCAGCTCACTCTGCCTCTCAAGAAACAAGCAGCAATATCTGCATCTACATCCACTTGCATCCTTGAAATGTGGTCATTTCCTTCATGTGTAGGTTTTAATAAATTGCCATCTCATCTCAGAACAGTACCTAAAATACTGGCTGTCTTTTCCGTCAAAATGTTTTCCAACACAGTAGTGCTCTTTTCATCAAAACTGAAACATTTTAAAATATGTTGATATAAATGACCTCCACCCCCAAAGGCTTTCAGCACAAACATTGACTGTTGCAAGAAAATAAAATTCGTCATACCTTACCAAACTTCATTTTGGCATTCCGAAATGATGATGGTATTTGCCTTCCATCCATTTCAAAATCACTTCTGAAACTTATGACATATTATACACCAGTGCAGTTGGCATGACAACATAACATAATGTAGTACATACTAATATGACAGATGAAATATTTTATTCCTTCACTGGGTGTTATCATCTATTTAAATTATTATTGTGAACTGCTATATGACACTGAATGAAACAACTTTCCTTGATCACAGTGTCTCCTGTTTATTGCAAAGAACTGGCATGTCACTCCCATCCAAGTATTTCCTGTTTGTATTGGAACTGAACAATCTGATAAACAGTTTCAAACCTACAGAAATAGGAGACATTTACATCTACAAGATAAAATGTTTCAACGAACAAACAAAAGCTAATACTAATGATTTTTTAAAATCGTAGAATAAAATATAGTACCACCGAAGTCACATACTGATTTCAAAATACTAAAACCTACATTAATAAATATCAATATAAATACATAAAAACATAAAACAAGAAATACAGAAAATATTTTAAAAATTTAAACCACAATTTTAAAGACAACCACGGGGATAGAGAAAATACATTTCACATGTACTCTCTCTTTTGAGTCAGAATAAAATCATATTTGCAATGGCAAAATTTCCTGAGCACATAAATTCCATGTTTTGATCAGGACTGATATTACACAAACGAGTTAGAAGAATATTCCTCTTTACAAAGCACCACATGGCTATAAAACAGTGTGAGTCTAAGTAAGTATTCAATCAAAACTGCTTAAATTCACAATGGTATTAATAAACCATGAAGGAATTCAGTCGTTCCAATATCAATTCATATTTCATCACTACATACAGTGTAAGATTATATATAGATTTCTTAATGGCCAAATATGCTGCCCATCAGCATAATTGGGAGGTAAAACTGTGTAATTATATAAAAACCATTTCAGTTCACCCTTGCCAATAAAAACATTAACAAAAGCATTGGCTGCGTGACCAATTAATTCCCGCAGAACAGTTAGCACATCGGACCATGAAGGAGAGGCTCTTCACCTGCCACCCTTGGGCTGGCCCTGCGGGGCCAGCTGGCCCTGCACTGGCTGCACATCTGTCTAGGTTTGGGTGTAAATGAGATCAGACGTCAGCTGCTGGCAGATTATAGGACAATTAAAGATGGTCATTTACAAGAAACTCATGATCACAGGGCTATGAGGGTCTGAAGTCATTCTGCTGATTCTGTAACACCAGGGTCTACAACCAAGCAAACACTTTATGCTGCCTGAATACATCAGTCATAAGGGTGTTTTGCCTGACCAGCATCAAGCTGCCACAAATCACCAAGAATAGAGACGTTAATGTGTAATTTCAGCTGTCACAAAATGATCCACTCAATAAGGTTCAACTGGACACATACAGAAGATTGACCTGTTCGCTTCATTCTTTGCAATTTTTAGTTGCAGTCCCATCTTCACGAGACTTTTCTGATTCAAGTTACCTTTTGCTAAGAAAAACCCATTATGACAACCACCACCACCCTGAAAAAGCTTCCAGTGGAATAAAATGCTGCAGCCTACTTGGTTAGCAAAGCAGATCATATCCCAGTGCTGCACTCTTCACCTTTTTTTCACCGTATAAGAAATCCATTTCAAGATTTCTTGTCTGGTGATCAGATCTCCACAGAACTATATCAATGGACAAATTTATCTCCAGGATAATTACCTCCTGCGTCTGTTGTGTTTCTGAGGCAACTACCAAAGTCAGCAAAGAGCTCCAAGGTGCAGAAAATGGAGGGCTCATGGGAGAGTGTCTGCTCCTAGCCGGATAGCGGAAGCTGGATCGTGGCCATCCTACATAACACAGGACTATGTATTGCAAATGGCATCAGAGCAGAGAGGATTTTCATATTTGCTAGGTCAGAAGTTGAATTGGGACAGGAATCTATTCTGAAAAGATGTAAAAAGGATTACAGACTCCATCTTTTCCATATAACTTATGCAAAACACATGTTCTTGATTTAGCTTTGTTCCAACAAGTTCCTCACAGGCACCTACTCTGCAGAGCAAGTGCATTTAAATCAGCTGAAACTGGGCTATCACTGACTTCCTTTCTAAATGCATAACTCTTCCCACTCAAATAAATACCTCAAATGCTATAACAAGATGATTTGTTTTGAATAAATGGAAAAGTGAGGCTTTACTGTAATTATTTCTTCTTTAAAACTTTGGAACTAAGATGTTAAGGAAGTGGGTACATGAGCAAGCCCAGACAAGCACCAAAATGTATGGTTAAAAAGACTGGCATTATGGTCTTGTTGCTACTTGGGACATTTGTCAAGGCAGGGAAGTGCCGTTCCCTGAATGCTTATACACGTTTAGAGCCTGGCCGTCTGTTAGTTCATCACCATTGTCACTTCCTCTGGAAGATGCTGAACATTTTTTCTAAATTGGAGGTTGTAATTCCATGTCTCTTTCCTTCTCCCCAAGACTACAAAAGGTCAAAGGCATCAGGACGAGTTACCAGAAAGCACTGTAAGTCAGAAGAAGCTCACTCCCTCCAGGAGGAGGAAATGAGAGATGGCTACAGTTACGGCCAAGGATCACTTAGCTGACTGTACTTGCTGGCAGCAGCTCAGTTCCTCTCAGGCAAGCTAATGTTTGTTTCCATAGCCAGCAAATACAACCAGTTCTCACCCTCATCCCCGGAGGCTATGAGCTGCTGCTGAAGCAAGGCTACACAAAGACAAATGAGCCAAAAGGAAAGGGGCAGGGAAGCAGAGACAGCTTACACTCATAAAATGAGAAACACAGAGCTAGAAGAATTACAGAAACGACAAAATCCATATGCACGCTGGAAGGTTCTTCCATCAGCAGAGCCTGGGAAGTCCTTTCCCCCCAAGTAAGTCCTCTTATATCTCATCCAAGCCCCAGATTTCTCTCTGGGAATGAGTGTGGATGGGGCTTTATTTCCCCGCGGTTAGTTTTGAATGACTCAAAACTTTTCCCTCCCTTTTCCCATGGGACTGAAGGGCTACATCAACCACCAGCAAAACTTTGCATTCTGTGTTTCATTTCTGTGAAAGAAGTGGCATCTGGACCAACATGACATGTGAATGGCTTACAAGCCTCAGCTTTCTTTAATTGCAAACACAAATGCTATCAATATGTAAAACAACACAATGACATAAAGTTAAGCCCTTCGGTTAGGTTGAAGGAGGCTTGCAGCGGAAAACAGAAATGTATGGCTTCATAGTAGATTCACTCTGTCCTGCCTTCACTACAACGTATAGTATTGCTTCTATGAGCTGGGCCAAAGCAAACTGCCTCAAAGCATCCTTTCTGTATTGCCACAAAAGTCCCACACCTAATGTACACTAACCTGGGCATATCTCTAACAAGTTCATTTTAGGGCATGGCTGGTAAGGTTAAGGGAGAGAAGATGACTGGCAGGAGCACCTGACAGTCTCCAAGCTGGACCCACTGCTGAATGTAGCAGATGAGTAAATAGTAGCAGAGTAAGGCTGAACAATGCCTTCTTCTTCACTAATAGGGTCTCCCAGGCCTTTGAGCCTAGCAGTAATGGTCAGGGAAAAAAAAAAAAAAAAAAGAAACTCTCATAAGTGGGAAACCTAGATGTATACAAGCCCATGGAAGCAGATAGGGTTTGCCCAAGCGTCCCAAAGGAGATTGTTATGATGTGTCATTGCACATCATCTTTATCATCTTTGAAAGGTCATGGAGACTGAGGAAGTACCCAATGGCTGGAGAAAGACAGATGTTGCATCCAACTGTAAAAAGGGCAAGAAGAACAATCTGGGAAACTAAAGGCTTGTAAGCCTTATTTTCATCTCTGAGAAAATCCTTTAGCAAGTCTTTTTGGCTTCTGGGCAGATACAAGAGGAGAAGGTGACTGGGGACAAATGATAAATCATGCCTGACCAACCTCAGTGCCTTTCGATGAAATGACCATACCTGAGGATGAGGGAGCAGCAGTGGATGTCATTTACCTCAACTTTAGCAATGCTTTTGACATGGTCTCCCACAGCATATTTATTTTAAAGATAGGATGCTGTGGTCAAGGTAGGTGGACTGCTTCGATGGGTGAAAAACTGTCTGGATATCCAGCTCAAAGAGTAGTGGTTAATGGGTTAATGGTTCCACCCCCTGTCTAGAGACCACTTACAAGTGAGGTCTATCCTATTTTATACCTTTATTACTGACCTGGAGGAGGTGATGGGGTGCAATTTCATGAAGTCTCCAGGTGAAACCTAACTGTCTAATCACTGTGCACAGGAGCAGTGCTGGGACCTAGGCAGGTTGGAGGAATGGGCCAACCAAAATGTTTTGAAATTCAAGAAGAAGTAGAAAATTCTGCACGTGCGATGGACTAACCTACTGCAATGGGATAAGCTGGGAAGTGGCTCCCCAGGGGACAGTTTTGTGGGAAGGGCCCTGGAGGTTGTGGAGGACAGCAAGCTGAAGAGTTGCCAGCAGTGTGCCCTGGCAGCAAGGAAGGTTGTAGTGTCTTCCTGGGCTGCATTAACAGGAGCACAGGCAGCAGATCAAAAGGAGTGACTTTCCTCTTGGCACTCATTAGATCACATCCGGACTACCGCAACCAGTTTTGAGCCCTTTGGTACAAGAAAAGAAAGTCAGCTAGAGCAATTTCAGTGGAGGGCCGTCAGGATGGTCGAGGGCCCTGGGAGGAGAGCCAGTGGGACCAGGGCTGAGACAAGAGGGCGTAAGGGGCTCCTGTCAGCAGCCCCTGGTACCTGCGGGGAGGTAACGGAGAAGATGGAGCTGGGCTTTCCACAGTGGGGCATGGTGGGAGAACGGGAGACAATGGCATGAGTTGAAATGAGAGAGGTTCACGCAGAATATAGGCAGAAATGGTTTCACTCTGAGGACAGCCAGGCAGCAGCACAGGTTGCCCAGGCTGCGCCGTCTCCATCCTTGGAGGCTTTCGAGACCCAGCTGGGCAAAGCCCTGAGCAACCTGGTCTGATCTCACAGCTGGTCCTGCTTGGAGCAGGAGGCTGGACCAGAGACCTCCTGAGGTCCCCTCCAACCAGAATGATTCTGTGTTCAAATTTTGTTTTACAAGTAATTTTTGTTCTTTGATACTTCTTTAAAACATCTCTGCGTATATTTCAAAATTTGTTTCTTGGCAAGTACTTTGACAAGATCCATTTACTGAATAGAAAAATGGGGCTTTATTGCACAAGCAAGTATCTCAAAGGGAAAAAAAAGAACATTGCAATCAGACCAGCTGCTGGTTACCAATTTTAAAGTATGTTATAGAAAGTAATACAACACAAAACCAGTAACCTTAAATTCAGAATATTAAATGGCAACAGAAGAACCAAACTCCTCTGTACTTGAACCTGTAAATTGCCTCCAGGAACAGGAGTCAGGTGGTGCCTCTAGTGCCTTGTCTTGTTTTCATTGCCTGGGAAATGTTTCTTGCTTGCACTGCATATGGCACATGAGCTGAACGGTGTCTGCTGCTGCTTCGTGCTTCACACTCCTCCCTACTCCTGTGGTTCACCATTGCCCAGAAACCCCAGAGATCTCCAGATCATAAGGGAAAGGTTTGAAAGAACAGGTGTTCACATACTTGTTCTGCAGTTCAAGCTGATTTTGGCAGGTTTTGACCAAAAAATTGCTCTGTCAAGGAGTATACCTGGTCTCTTTCAGTGAAGAAAACAGCATTACAAATGGCAGACTGCAACCTCTGCCCTTCAAAGTTTTATTTTATCAATGCATAGCAGAACCCTTCCCTCTCCATCACAACTGTCCCTGCAGCAACAGAGCTGGCGAGTAATATGGAGCCAGCAGCAGAGGCTTTGCTCTTGGTGTCTGTGCTTTTTCCTCTCTGAGATCTCTCCTAAATTCGCATCCTATAGCTTTTTCCCAGGCCCTCCATCAGAACTGCTTGCTCAGAAAACAATCCCTGCCAACTACAGCCACTTAAGGTTGCTCTCCATCTGCTTTGGGGCTTTCCCCCCAGGTCACCCAATTTCACAAGCTCTGCGCATCAGCCAGGCTGGAAAGGGGGCTGCAGTGGGCAGAGAGCTCAGGACCTCAATACGCTCTCTGAACAGCTGCAGATGTGTTGCCAGATCATAAGGGAATTATTTTCAATCCCAGTACTCTACTGGAGCACCTGCATTGAAACGGGCTAATACCAGTGCTTGTTTGCTGAACATTAAACCAAAATGCATGGAATATCCCGTCCACATATATATGAGACTCTGCAAACCAGTTGCATGTTGAGAAGTCATCTTCCAGGTAGAGAAAAGGGTGCTCTATCTTCTGTCCTGGTAGGTCTGGATGGCTAACGTAAGACCAGCTGCCAAGAAAGGTGGTGTCATCTGTCATAAGGCAGTGGGTAAATATGAAACTGGGGAGGACATGACTGGGGACCAGGAATTTCTTTTAATAATCTTTTGCTCAGGTAGGCTTGTGGGTAAGTTTAAGTGGATTTCAGAAAGATATGAGTGCACTTATGTCGTTTCTCTTACATTTCTCAAGTAGATGAAGCTGACTTCTCTGCTGGGGACAAAGTTTTGCTGGCCTTTCAGAAAACCTGACAGCCTGGAGTGACAAGAGAAAGGTAAAAGTCAGTTTGTTCCCTCATATCCTTTCCATAGATATCTCCAAACACATTTTGGGCTCTATCTTCCTATTACAGGACTGCATGATAGATGGAAGATTAAAATCTCTGTCCACCATGGTCATTCTTTCTTCATTCCTCAACTGTTTTTGGCCTTTTACTGAAAGTTACCCAATACTTTCCATTATAAGGGCCTTAGAGCTTTGCCAAAGTTCAGTCATTCTAGCTGTAATTTCTCCTGCTGGCTGGATGCCTCTGGCTGATTTTGTTTGGACCTCTTTTGATAATTTTTTTTCAAAAATTTTCAGTCATTTCCAAGAAAAAACCTAGGGGAAAATGTATATATTGTTGCCTATGTCAAAAACTAACAGACATTTTCTTTTAAAAACTCTAATTTCCCAGGCTTTGGAGCACAGTCATGAAATGTGGTGAGTAGGTGATCTTTGCATCTGGAATGGCCTTTCCACTTTCCCAGTGGAAGTCTGCAGAGCGTAGAGGCAAGACGCAAACCACAGAGTTGTATAGCGAAGAAGACTTTGAGTCTTTAAGAGCTCTGAATCACTTGTTTTAAAGGTCGAAGAGTGTGTATGAGGGACAAGGGAGAAAAGGCAGGGGAGAAAAAGAAATTATTGTTTTCAAAGCTGGTGTCTTCAGTGCTAGAGAACAAGACTGACTCTGCCAGAGGGTTCCTGTGTGTTCCCCAGAGAGTCACTGTGTGAGTGACTGTGTGGGGTCTGCTTGGGATGGAGTTCATTTTCTTCATAGCAGCTCATGCAGTGCTGTGCTTTAAGTTTGTGACCAAAACAGTGTTGATAACACCAAGGTTTCAGCAAGAGCTGAGCAGTGCTTGCACAGTGTCAAGGCCACCTCTGTTTTCCACTCTGCCCCTTCAACAAGTAGGCTGGGGGTGGGCAAGAGGCTGGAAGGGGACACAGCCGGGGTGGCTGACCCCAAATGACCAAAGAGATATTCCACACCATATGGCATCATGCTCAGCAAGAAAACAGGAAGGGTTTTTTTCCAAAGCTGCTCAGAGACTGACTGGACATTAGTCTGCTGGTGGGTGGTGGTGAGTGATTGCATTTGCATCATGTTTTTTTTTCTTTTTTTTCTTTTTTCTTTTCTTTTTCTCCTTCACTTATTAGACTGTCTTTATCTCAACCCACGGTGTTTTCTCACTTTTTCCCTTCCAGTCCTCTCCCCCCTTCCTCTGGGTGGGAGTGAACAAGCAACTGGGTGGGTGCTGAGCTGCTGGTTGGGGTCAAGCCCCCACAGCAAGTCACCAACAACCAGCTCTTCCTAGCTTGTCACTACCCATGTTTTTCTCTACAATCCTGACAGGAATCCTATGGTGTCATTTGGAAGGGCCGAGTACTTACCCCTGCCATGGAAGTCAATGGGATCTAGCCTGTGAAATACTGTGTATGACTGTAGCTGGATTGCAGAGTTTGTGCCATCTGCAGCACACAAATGTCCCAATCTCTCCATCATCCACACGTGAGATTTGGCTCAGAGTATGTCAGGATTGCTTTCTGCAGGTTTCACAAACATGGAAAGCAGGGAGAGGAAGGGCAGAAGCAGCATAATGTGTATCTGAGTTTCATGGATTTTCATGGAGTTGTGATTAGGGCTTTTAGCCAGCCTTGCCAAGTAGAAGGTGGAAGGTGCCCTTGGGTCCATAGCTTAAACATTGGCTGTAACCCTGAGTACCCTGAGAAATCAAAGAGTTAACATGATGCACTGCCTACGAGAGGACAACTTTTAATTTTAATCTTACTGTGGTTCAGTCCTATAAAATGGAGGTAATAATACCCCTTATTGCTTGCAAAGACATTTGCAAAATGTAATTAACATTTGTGAAACATACAAATGCTACACTGATGATAGGCATGGAGGAAATCAGTAAATTTATCTTCAGAGCAGAGCCCAAATATTAAAGTGAATGGGACCCAGAGGAACAATGAAGAGAAGATAAAATACTGAATGGGTGTTCACTAAATGGGTTTAGTCCCTTCTCTGTATTGAATAAAAGTGAGTACACTACAGTAACCTAAAATCCATATCAATACTTTTTATCAGCAGGAATAAATATGTCTTGTCAATAATCCCAAACACATTCAGGTAAATTAAGGTCACATGGGCAATCTTTCTTCTGACATTTGCTAGCTCCTGAATGCTTGATTTCACAACCTCGGAAATGTTCTTTGACAGTAATACTTTGTGTATGGTATTTATGAAGTTCGACAAAATGAAAAAGATATGGGATGTCTCCAAAGCTGTAATTAATAATTCAAGTGAATATCTAATGCCACGTAATCTATCTGAAAGGAGACAGAAATACTTTGTTGGAAGCAACTGTTGATAACACAATCTCAGAAGCAATATGCAAGGGACTATTTATCACTACCTATCATTTGATTCATCTGCTCTCTTTGAAGACTGTTTAGTCTCAAATACAAGACCAACATAAATGTGGTAAAAAAAAATAATAAAAAAATACTTATTAGAGTGGCTATCATTTATTGTCATTTGGCTATCATTTATTGTCATTATACCCCAACAAGCAAAACTTCAAAGGTTCAACAGTCTCTATAAACAGTAATTTACATACATTACAGATGTGTTCTACGTAGTAAGCAAAATACTTTACATTTGGAATCATGGTGTTCCCAGATTTTCAAAGTTTTTTTTTCTGTACTTTTTGAGCTAAACTCAGAGATGAGGAGTTATAATTCAATATTCCCTTGGACCTACTTACACCCACTTGTTGAAGCGTCAGGGATTCCTAGTGGGTGTAACTCACATGCTGAAGAGCCAAAATACGTTGTAATAACATTAACTTAGTGGAGGGAGGATACACTGTCTTTTTATTTGCTTTTCTTGCTGTGTTCATCTCCTGTGGCCAAGCAGTGTACAAGGCATACTCGCTTAGCATCTGTTTGACTCTGAGGCCTGAGGTGAGAGGTCAGGAAGACCATAAAATTAGCTGTGCTATGTGGATCTACATTGGCATAACCAATAAACTTTGGGAGAGGACACACCTGAATGCAGTGTCATGCTGGTGTCTGATAAAAAAATAGACTACACAAGCTCCCACTCTCTCTAGTGTCAGATGGCCTTACAAAGACACCTCTGCACATAACCTTAACTGCAGGAGAACTTGCACAGCTGTACAGGAGCATGTAGAACATGCCCACCCATCTGTGAACTGTAGATAAAATGCATGGCATGTAACCAGAACTGTAAGATGGTCCTCTGGGCTGAAAGAGCCAATTCTGATAGGAGATTGCTGCTTGCAGGCTCCCACTGAAGATAACCAGAAGTGGAATGTCATTGGCGTTTGAAGAGCCTCAAAACGTGGCAAGATCTTTACCTCCTTCCATCAACATGAGTCAAACCATGGCCAGTATTATTTTGGTATATTCCAGTCAAAGAACTGACACAAACAGACCTTGGGCAGTGAGAAATTATTTCTGAGGAAATCAGAATTATTTTACTTTGTGTGTTGAAATAAATCAACACCATGTACAAACAAAATGTTATTACTAATCTATAAAAAGCTACTTCTGCAAGCATCCTAATAAAATCTGGCACTAATTATTTGGTCTTGGTTTTTCTGTCTTCAACAGTTAAACATTCTAGCAGTAATGGAATTACTTTTTATTATATGATATCTTGGTGCACAAAACTCAATCAACTGTAGCAATAGCTACAGTTGTTTTCAGTAATTTTGACAAAATACTGTGCAAGGAAATTGGTCTATAAATTGCCAGAATACAATTTCCCAAACTTTCTGACCTGGAATTAATCACCCTTCATTCAAAATACAAAACAAGAACAACAACAACAACATAACAATAATGGTGTGTTTCATCACATATAAAAAAAATATGAAAAATAGCGGTCCATAAATATTGTCTGCAGGTAAAAGTCATAACTGTACTTTTGTTTGCATTCCAGCAGTTTGTTTTTCTTTAAATGTAGGGCAATATAACCATCCAGTCCATTTTAGAGCCCTGTCATGCTATTCCTACAGGAAGTTCAACTTCTGAAAGAAAAAGATCACAGCAATCAACAGAAAAAAAAAATGGCACGTGGGCCTTCACATGATCAACAGTCAAACCATACCTAGAACACATACCTAGAACAAAAGTCTGTCTCTCTGAGTAACTTTGGCTTACTTAAAAGATAACCAGGTGTTTTGTTGCTTTCAGAATTTTCTTCAGCTTCCCAATTAATCAAAACAGGAAAAGGAAAACAAACAAACAAACAAAAACTCACTTGTCAGAAGCAAGTCTAGATAAATAAATACTTTCAAATTATGATGCTAATTACCCAGAATAAGAAAAGGCTCATCTGTGGATTTAACAAAATTATTAGTAAATAACTTCAGCATTTGTTCCGGATCATTTACAAACTCATTACCCAGATCCAAGGATAATATCTTTGCTCTGGGCACGGATCCAAAATGGTCATTAACAACAATATGAAATTGTTGTGGAGAAAAAGATTTATCATTAAAATATGTTATAATACTCAACTCTTACTTTTCAAATGCACATTTTGTATTGAGCCCAAATGGTATTTACTTCAGACAAATGATATCCCACATATGGTTCCTGCATCACATGCAATTCTTTTCAATGATGCATTCAATTTTTCTTCAGATTTTTGTATTTAATTGTTGCCCTTCACATTGCATGTGGGCTCAGGCAATTAGAAAGCTGCCATTCAAAGAGAATGGCACACATAACTTTATATGCATGGACCACGGCTTCCAGCATCTCTCTAAGATGCGCCAAATAGCTTGTGGTTGGAGAAGAAAGGAGTGATTCTGAAAAAAAATAAATAAAAATTTTTGGAGGCTGGCCTACAGGAAAGAGCCAGGTCAGAGTAATGGACTGTTGTGAAGTGGAATTGGAGTGAGCAAGAACGACGTATGTTTTGTTCTAATATCACTGCAGCAATTTTTGCACAAATTGTTCAAAAATACAGATAGAAAGATAAAATTTACATCTTTTCTTTTGAATCGCTGGCAAATTTCAACATGTTTTGCAGAGTAGAAGTGAGTGTGAAATCTTATAAATGAACTTATTGCTATTCAAGAGAAGACTGTAGCAAGGAAAACATTACCAACTAACACCTGGTTGGCAAGTGCTTAAGGTCACACTATGCCACGGCAACTGTCAAGTTCTCACTTGGGTACCTCATTTCAGCATTCCATTAATAAATTGTAATAGTTCTGTGTAACTGAAGCATTAAATTTTCTAAACAAGGACAATTTGTTTAGATCCTGTAGACCCTGGCTGCAATGAAGGATCGCTTTGTGACAGGCTGCCATGGCAAACTTGCAGTAGCACAATGTTAGATTATTGCTATTGGATAAAAAAACAGGCTTCATAATTTTTGTCCTCAACTAGAGTAACAATAAAGTCCCTAGAATGAAGTATTATTGTGAATGTAGATTTCCCTAGAACACAGCCTAAATACATGTAGGCTCTTAAAAAGGAAAGAATAAGAAAATATGCTTGAAACTGTTTCTGAAATCAGTGAGTTTAACCAGAGAGGCAGTGGAATTGTGTTTGGTAAATGCCATGGCTTTGAATGAAACTTGAAAAACATAAAAGAGAGTATAAAAAGCTCAATATGCAGGACTGGGGACAATGCTCACAGGGCATGGGAAGAGAAAGGGAAAGATGCCCAACCAACAGGACCACCACACCATCTAGCTCTGAGCGGCCCCAGTAATGCGATCTCATTCCACCCAGAAATGGTTCAAACCCTAGGATCTGTGATGCCACTTCCAACAAAATATTCCTGGCAGGTTGGCTGCAGGAAGTGCCATGGGGACTGCTGTGCCTCTGTCAGCTTTGCCTGCTGCAGTACTGTCCTCCTGTACCTCCACTGTATCCTACCCCAGGGGACTCCAGCAGCCCTATAGAAAACTGTAGCCCACAACCCACCGCCCAAAGGTAGGATGGGGTGGTCGTAGCCAAACTAAACATAAGACAGGTCTGCTTTTGAAGTACTCAGACCATCATTTTTAGAGTGCTCATCCCTAACAAATGGACATTTGGGGACATCTGGGAAGCTGTGTATGAAGGCAGTTGAAACATGAACAGTGGAGAAGAGACTGGAGAGCAGAGTCCATTTAGGGATAGGGAGAGACATGCTCTTGCTGATTTTTAAAGCCAATGTTTCTAAACTATTGTAGTAATTTTACATGAATGGGCAGCTAAGAATCACCACACTGCTCTCTCACTTTCCCACCTCAAAAGGACAGGGGGAGAAAATACGATGGAAAGGCCTCAAAGGTTGAGATAAGGACAGGGAGATCGCTCAACAATTATCGTCATGGGCAAAACAGACTCAGCACAGGGAGATTAGAGAAATTTATTGCCTATTACTAACAAGCTAGAGAAGTGAGAAACAAAGAAAAAATAAAAAAACACCTTCACCACACCCACTATCTGCTACCTTCTCCCCCCAAATGGTGCAGCAGAACGGGGAATGGGGGCTGCGGTCAGTCCC
Organism: Anser anser; assembly: GCF_964211835.1. Taxonomy (NCBI): domain Eukaryota; kingdom Metazoa; phylum Chordata; class Aves; order Anseriformes; family Anatidae; genus Anser; species Anser anser. The sequence continues at coordinate 50,624,275 of NC_139721.1, read as the reverse complement.
TGAGGCTTCATCTCCACCGCTCCCTCACAGTCACTCCCTGCCCCTGCTCCCCGTGGGGTCCCTCCCACGGGATGCCGTCCTTCCCGAACTGAGCCTGCGGGGGCTGCCCACAGGCAGCAGCTCCTCAAGAACTGCTCCCACACGGCTCCGTACCACGGGGTCCATCCCCCAGGAGCAAACTGCTCCAGCACGGGTCCCCCACGGGCGGCAGCTCCCCCCAGGCCCCCTGCTCCTGCGTGGGCTCCTCTCCACGGGCTGCAGCTCCGGCCCGGGGCCTGCTCCTGCGGGGGCTCTCCATGGGCCGCAGCCTCCTCCAGGCCACATCCACCTGCTCCACCGGGGGCTCCTCCACGGGCTGCAGCGTGGAGATCTGCTCCGTGTGGGACCCATGGGCTGCAGGGGGACAGCCTGCTCCACCAGGGGCCTCTCCACAGGCCGCAGGGGAACTTCTGCTGGGTGCCTGGAGCACCTCCTGCCCTCCTGCTGCACTCACCTGGGGGTCTGCAGGGCTGGCTCTCACTCCTCTCTCCCAGCTGCTGTTGCACAGCAGGCTTTTTTATTTGTTTGTTTGTTTGTTTTTCGTTTCTCCAATCAGCTCTCCCAGAGGCCCACCCAGCATCTCTCCCTGGCTCAGCTCTGGCCAGCAGCAGGTCCCTTTTGGAGCCGGCTGGAGCTGGCTCTGATCTGACATGGGGCAGCTGCTGGGCTCTGCTCACAGAGGCCACCCCTGCAGTCACCCTGCTACCAAAACCTTGCTATGTAAACCCCGTACAACCATGCCAATTTGTTTATTTGTTTGGTTTTGGGTTGTTTGGGGTTGGTTTTTGTTTTGTTTTGTTTTGTTCTGTTTTGTTTTTGATCTTCCATAATTCTCCTGTTTCTTCAAACTGTGTTTGATGAAGAGAGTATATGCTCCATAACATTGCAATCCATTGATATTAGGTTCATTAATTATGCTCGATCAACTTCCCCATCTCCAACAACCATCAGCAATCTGGTTTCCCCTTTTGTGGGTTCATTAACCCTAGGGTTGATAAGGGTGGTGACAGTGTCTAACAGCTCTACCTTCTTCTGTCAGACAAAGATGAGTCAGTAGAAAGAAGGAACACTTCAGAAATAGAAAAATAAATACTTGGGTTTAGAGGGAAAATTTGACACATGAAATGCATCGATGAAAGTGAAAACAATAGAACAGTTCACAGCTCGTCTAAATTTCTTTGCTAGCACAGAGTTTAAAATTTTATCAGTTGAAGATCATCAACCATTTTAATATATAAAGTATTTATAAGAAATTTGATGTGAAATACAAGTTACATGAATAAAAGAGAATATAGAAGCATAATTTAGAAATATGAAGTTTCCCACTATGTCTGTAATTATTAATTATTTTAAAGTCACAAGAATGGAGGTACATTTGGGACCTAACGAATCAATCATAAATTTCTATATTAATTCAAAATACTAATAATTTTTCTTTCAGCTAGTAAGGAACACATTTTCCTCAGACACAGCAGTTCACAAGTCACAGACCCGTAAGTCTCTGCAATATTTGTTTGCTATTGCTTGGTTCACTAAAGCTGATCTCTGAAGAGTTAAAAGTGTTATCAGTAACTGCTTTTGAGGAATTTTCTAAATTCCTGCACATTCCTGCTCCTTGTCCGTTCCATGATATCACAGTTTTAAAGTAATGTTCCTTTTCCTTTTCCTTTTCCTTTTCCTTTTCCTTTTCCTTTTCCTTTTCCTTTTCCTTTTCCTTTTCCTTTTCCTTTTCCTTTTCCTTTTCCTTTTCCTTTTCCTTTTCCTTTCCCTTTCCCTTTCCCTTTCCCTTTCCTTTTCCTTTTCCTTTTCCTGCATTCCTTCAGCACTCAGCTTTCAAATAGAAGTAGTTTTCCTTTCGAAAATGGGGCTTCATTATTGGATTCATCCAGTCCATGAAAATTAATGGAAAGATTTCTACTTGGAAACATATCCATGGGCTTTGGATCAGAGTCAGGATAGTTTTGTAGTTTGTGAAACTGAACAATATTGGTTCTTCAAAACAAAAGCGGTAAGTTAAATTAGGATCCAAAATAAAACACAGAAGTGACCAAGCATTAATTGGTCCTATAAGCATTCTGAGTGCTGTTGTCCTAACCCAACACTCTGCTACAGGACATCCTTAACTACCTCATGACTACACTCACATTTTTGTGTTTTACTAATGACTTGTACCAAAAATAGATATTCCAGTCAACTACCAGTGTGCAAACTAAAAGCTGGGTCAAGTCTCTTTGATATCTGAGCCCTGCTTTAAAGTAGCAAATGGCTACTGCAGCTGGTGCACAAGTATTTTCAGCAACACCGCACTGCAAGAGAACAGGTACCCCTTCTGAGACAGCAAAACTCACTCAAGTGATTGTCAACACAAGGTATCAAAACAAAGGAAGGGACTTGAATTTCTAAATCCAGGCTTTAATTTTTGCTCTACAACAGTTACTTTTTGTGATTTTAATCCTCTGTTCCTTGCTCAGGTGAGATCCTACCTGAGAGGTTTCCAATGCTGTTTGACCTGATGTTAAGGTAATCCTGAGGTATTGGCCCATGACTGTTGCGGTACAGTGATCCCCATCGGAGCCAGAGACTGGCTGAAAAGACCACACAGCACAAACACTTCTTTGGGCATCCCCCCATTCAACAGGCTGTGATACCTCTAACTGCAAAGCTGAGGCAAAATTGCCTGCATCTCCTTTCTGCACCGGGAAAGCCTCTCTGACACCTCTGTGACTTCGCTCATCCCCTGAACAAAACGGTGCATGTTGCTTAAGCTCCGCTTCATTGACACTGATGTTAGTCGTTAAAGCTGGACCATAAGGTGTTATCACTGTCCTCAAAGACTAAAAAAGAGTACGTTTGCACAAAATCACAGTGTGCCTTTCATGCAAACAGGAGTCAGTAGATGATCCATTACTCCTGGCAGCATCCACAACTTGAGAAATAAAAGACGCCTGCCCTGTCTGTCCCCGACCCCACAAACATTCACACACAACCTTCAGGCCACGCACCACACACGACCCCACGGAACTCAACAGGAGCCAGCGCCAGGCTGAGCGTGGCACGTCCCGCAGCCCCTTCCCAACCCACGGGCGCACACCCACGGCGTTGGGCTTTCACCCAAAGGTCCCCCCTCTCCCTCCCTGCGGGGAGGGACCTGTGACACGAGGTGACACCAGGTGACACCAAATGACACGAGGTGACACCAGAGACACCCAGAGACCGGCGGGCGACCAGCGAGCCCCCCCCTCAGGCCCAGCGCTGCCCCGCCTCAGGCCCCGCACGGCCCCGGCCGCGGCCCCTTCTCCCCGGGGCGGAGGGCGGGAGGCGGGGCCGGGCCGCGGCTCGGCGGGGCCGGGCCGGGCCGCTCGGGGCTGGCGGCGAGATCGCGGTGCCGCCGGCGGCCGAGGAGCCACGGCGGGCGGCAGGGGCAGCGGCAGCGGCAGCGGCCGGGCGTGTATGAGCAGCGGCACGGCCGGCGGCGAGGGCGCGCCCGGCCCCCGGCATGGCCCGGCTGTAGGCAGCCACCCCCCGCCGCGCCCCGTCCGTCCTATGCGAGCCGCCCCGGCGCCAAGATGAAAGGTAAAGGTAGGGACGGCAGCGGGGGGAGCGCTCCGCCGCCGACACCACACCGGGCACCGGGCACCGGGAACCGAGCACCGGGCGCCGGGCACCGGGCACCGGCACCGGGCAGCCCCCGGCCCCTCACCCGGAGCGGGGCGTCCCGGTGTCCCCCCCGCCGCCCTCCTTTTATTTCCCCCCTTCTCCATCCGCGGCGTGCCGAGGAGTTTAATTTCTCCCTCTTTTATTTCTTTACTTCTATCTATTATTATTAAATTTTTATTACTTTTTTGCCGGCGTTGCGCGATGTTCGCGGTGTCGCTGCTGAACATCTGGCAGTGATTAGGTGCCAGCGGAGGCTTAAACTGGCTTGTGAAATGTATTTGGCATATTTCTCCTCGACGTCCACCGACTGGAAAATATTTGGGCTTCGCTCTGCATCTGCTAAAGCTGAAACTTCGTTTCTTTTCCTATTATTTCCCTCATCCTCTTCCCCCCGCCTTCTCCTTTCAAATGGGTGAAGCGTGCCGCTGCTGCCGGCTGACCCCATCCTAAAAAGTTGTGACTGAGGTGTAGTAGATAATAAACATGGCAAATTGCTACGCCGTAGCCTAGTAAAGATATATCGGGGGTTGCAAGAAAGCCTTCTGTTTATGAAAATTGATAGCCTTACAGCAAAAGGCAGAGAGCCCGTACACGCCGGGCGATAGCTACACTGAGAACATCAAAGGACGTTACGGAAAGTTTAGGAAGTACTGGGGAGTTTGGGAGGGCTGGGTCTCGTTTTGCTTCGGAGACAGAAATAAACTGGAAGGGTGGAAGGGAAAAAACACAACACACACACAAGAAAATTGCTTTTGGGCACCGGTGTGCCTGTGCTTGGATTGCGGAGGTTGGTTCCAGATGCCAGGAGGCCAGTAAACATCATGATAGTTACACTGAGTTTCCAGAGCCTGGGACACCAAATGATGTGATTATTTATTCACTTGCCAGAGAAGCTGCCCAAAGGGAGAAGAAGCCTTTTATTTATTTATTTATTTGGGGGGGGAGCTGTTTTTTTTTTTTTTGTTTGTTTTTGCAAGCTCCCCGCCCCCCCCCCCCATTTAAGTTACTTCTGGCCCTGTGACAGAATCTCTCTGCAGGACCCCGCAACACATTAAAAATAATGTATTTATAACATTCTTGTCATCTTTATTTATAAGGGCACTCGTGCCAAAAGTTTTGTCATCAGCTTGTCATTATCAGCATAAGCGTAATGGCAGGAACAAACCAAAACAATGGGAATCCAGGGGTATAAGACCACGGTTGTTATCACTGAAAGCCTTACTTTCCGTTTTTGCTGGGGCTGAGACCCTGCTGGTTGTGTGGGGGGAGGCAAAGGGCAGAGGACAGCAATAATGTTTTTGGGTAGCCACGTGCTGTGATGCATGGCACCTGGGACCTGGGTTTGAATCCGCTGAAACCAGCGAGCATTTTGCTGTGTTTGTAAGCGTGTGTAGGACGTGGTCTGGCACAGTACGACTTCTGTCTCCTTCTGCTCTGCCTCCAGTGCTCTTCTTTGCAAACTGGAGAAGTGGCGTTTGGAGGGGCGATGTCACCCCTGCTGTGAGCACGTGCTGACGCCCGCGCCCTAGCGAGAGCGAGATGCTTCATTCTGCTTGCTAGCCCTTGCCAGTCGGCTTCCCCGAGAGCGATCACAGCCGTCTTACTTCTTTCCCCCTGCAGAATTACAGAAATCAGTAATAAAATGTGTAAAAAAGAACATGACTGTGCTAATAACCAGAGAAATGAAAGCCTTCAGACAAATCATCAGGTCAAGTGCCATTGCCGGTGTTAACGGAAGCTACAGAGCCAAAGCAAATTTTGACTCTGTGTTTTCATTTTCTGAGTGCATATTTATTTTTTTTCACGTTTTCTCTTTAAACTTGATGGTGGTGATAATTGTAGGACCTTAGAAGTCAGTGTAGCTACACATTTTTCTCAATAACAAGGTGGTCTGTTGATTGCAGCTGCCTCTGTATCTACCCTCTCTGGAGAACAGAGGAATATCTAAATAATTACATCACTAAGTATCTGTAAGGAATAAATTATATTTTCCATTGCTGGGATTTGCAAAGTGTTATGTTTTAAATCAGCAAAATAAATTGAGGTTTACGCTTAATACTCTTGCAGTTTTACCTCCAGCAAACTACACTGAGCTCACAAACTTTATGATACATTTTAATAATAATTCATGTACTTTATAAAGGGATTCAACTGCTTTAGGGTCAGGTGTGTCTTTATCAAATGATAAGTTTTCTTCTAAGTTTTAGTTATGTGTTGGGGTACAAAGCAGCATTTGTCGCCTAGGAAACAAATGAAAACAGCTTCCTCATAGTCAAACAGCACCACATGTTCAATAACACTGGGCCTGATTTAAGGCAGGGAAACGTGTTGTTCTTTCTATATATCCGTGATATATTTTGTAATTTTTATTGTAAACCAGATCTGTACTCAGTGCAGGCGTGGCTGCTGTGGTTTTGCCATTTGAAATGTGGATTTTGTTTGGGCAATGACAGACTACTGATGACACAGTCAAGGTGGTTCTTTGGGACTCTTGGTCTGGGGTGGCAGCAGTGCTCTGCGGTACGTGGCTAAGGCAGCCCAGCTGCTTCTTTCCACTGATCCTCCTCCGACCTCTTCCTCTCTGCCCGAGCAGGCACCTTGCTGTACTGCCTGTACAGCAATGCTCGTGGCAGAGGAAAAGTCATCTGTGTTATACATGAGAACGAGTGTCTGACCGAATACCCTGTCCTGTGCAGTTTGTCTCATTTAAAAAATAAAAATAAAAATGCATGGAGTGAAACGACGGGGGAGGTTTGTCCTTGGTTGTATGCCGCTGCAATCAGTAAAGCCTCAGAAGTGGTCACACCGCCCAGTTTTCTTAGCGTGGATGCCTCGAAGGCAGCCCTATCTGCTTCGTCCGGAGAGTTTTCAGCGGACCAAAGCTGGTCCTGTATACCTGTTTGCCTTACACAGCGTACACTTTACCAGGCAATTAATAGGAGATCAGCCCAGAGTACTAAAACCACCCCCTCTGTGTTTTAACCTAGAGCCTGGATATAATCTATAGGTGAAACCTCTGCTTTCAACACTTGAATGTGCATGCAAAATTCTCCTGTTCTCTCTTGACTGCCTTGAAAAGTCTTGAAGTAAATAATCTCTTTATATGATGTCTGCCTTCTTGACACATTTTGTCTTTCGAACCATTTTGATGCCACTGCTATTTTTAAAGAATAAAGCTAATTTTCGAATGCTAGAGAAACGTGTCTCTCTCCCTCTCTAATCTTCTTGTGCACGAAATCAAACGAATGGCTGTCTGCAAATAGGTCTTCCCTGGATAGAAACAGCAAACTGCAAATTTCAAAAAATCCGGTCCAGAGCATTTTGCAGAAGCCAGAAGGCATCTGAAAAACAAGGATTAGAAGTGGAGTGATCCAGTAACCTTTACTTACTCCAGTTATAACAGAGTTTATATGAATATAGTGACATAAACATGAAACATATGCAAAAGCTCTGAGTGGTGTGTGTTGGACATGTCACAGGACCCTACTACAGAAGTTCAAAGGCATGAGCAGTTATAATAAATGTGTGATACAACGCAGAACAAATCCCGAGCAACGCTACTATACAGCCAGTGTATCCTGAATTGGCTGGTAGCAATAGAGGATTTTAAATATGTGTATGAGAAAGATGATCAGGCATGCATGTGTCAAAGGATAGCCTCCTTAGCCACATAGATGAAAGAAAGCAGAGTTTTAGAAGCTGTGAAACTACAAGGGAAATCTGTTACTGCACAAGTAGAAATATGACTGTACAACAGTAATGGCTCTTAAGCAGAATTAGCATATAAGTTATTTAGTACGGGGTTATTTTTGGTAAGAAGTTGTAACTGTGCATCTTAGCTTTCAATACTCTACTTTTCCCAGACACGCAGGAGCAAGAGTAGCACCAGGGAGTCGATCTGCATGAGGAAGGCAGTTGTTTAAAATCTCTTGTGGCTCTTTCTTCTGCTGCTTTGGAGAAGAGGAATTTATTCTAGGCTGGTTTCGCTACAGCTGAGAGCTGAATAGAGCCCTTTTTGTCACGGCCGCTTTACGCTTGGTTTACATCCATACTCAAAGGCCATTGTTTTCATAGGTTCAAACACCTTTGCTGGCTTGGCTAGCAGGTAGGGAGGGAAACAGTCTTGCATGGTCATACAGGGCTTGCAGAGCAAAAACAGAGTCAAAGAAAGAAAGAGAGCTGGAAGAAATGTCAAGGATGAAGGCAATTCAGCATGCGAAGGATGTGTGCCCCGTTATCTTCAGATTCACAAAACGCTCCTTATCCTGAGGTTCTCTCATATCAAAACAGAGATTTCCCCCACGGGAAGCAAAATAAAGGCGCTTTTTAGCAGGCACTGAAAGTGAACATGATCCTCCTAATAATCTGAGTGTGGTCTGTGCGAGCGAGGGATCAGCGTAAGATGAATTGTCTTTGGAATTTGACTGCTTCCACCTAAAATTGCGATCCCTTTTGGTGCATAAATTTGAGGTGAAGACTGGGACGTCGCTAGGAAACAAAGTGGATGACTTATGGGAGGCAATATAGAAGTATGTTGTTCAGGAATGCGTATGCTGTTTTAATGCTCTTGTTAATTGCCTCCTCCAACATGCAGACAGGGAGGCAAGAGTTTTCAGCGCACTAATGAGAACAGATCTGTTTGCCCTTAAATCATTACACTGAAATATGATATGATTTAAACCTTTAACTTCTAAGGTCAGCCCTCTGCACCGTGCAGCTGGTCCTGGCCCCAGCAGTGCAGCATTGCTCTGTAGCATTCATGGGCTAACAAGTTTTGTTCAAGAAAAAAAACCTATTTATTCTCTTCATTTTGTGCCTAAAAAGCAAAAGTAGAGTCATGATTCTTATACCTCTGAGTCTCTTAATCTTCTCTCACTTTTTTTTTTTTTTTTTTTGCATTCTTACTGTGAGCTCTCACATTTCTTGGGCGTACGATTTGGGGTGTACACCAAGACCATAACACTGAAATGCACCCACTTGCCATGACTGTTTTTTTTGTTTGTTTTATGCATGTGGTAGGTGATGAGAGATGCAATCCTAGTCTTGGGTTGTAAATCTCAAGAGATGGTCTGTGATCTGCGACCTTCCCTCTTGCTTTATTGCGGTACAGACAGCGGACCAGTTCCCAGATCTGAAGGACAGGGGTGGGGAAAAGCCTCAGTCTCGTTGCCAGGATCCGGGCTGAAGCGACATCCCAAAGGATGCCTGGGGATGCGTGGAGGTGGGCTCTCTTCCAGGGCTGCCTCAGCTGAACCTCTGCCTCAGCTTCTCCAAAGACCCACTGGAGCCGGCTGCTCTGCAGATGCAGAATATATATAACCCCCGTCCAAAGGAGCTCTCTCAGAGAGGAGGCAAAGCACCGGATGGAAAAGAGTGGTGCTGAGCTCAGAGCCAGCCATGGCGACGTGTCAGCTCGGGACTGCATCAGTAGGGAAGGGTTTTCAACGTAGGTTAGGTTTTTATGAGGGAGAGCTTGTCAAAATGGAAGGGAAAGACTTGAATGTGAAAAGCGTCCATAAGGAAAAGGGAATGGAGAAAATCATAAGAAGAAGACAAGTGAAGTGAAGCATCTGTGAAGACAGAGAGGTTACAGCCCGTTAGCACAAGTAGGAGACTGTCCAGAGTAAAAGCTACGAAAACCAGTGCAAACCAATTAGACTGATGAAGTCATCAACATCTGAAGGCTGCAGCTGCTTGCCGTGCTTCTGCTGGCTCAGTTTCACCTCTAGGTCAGCACTTTGAATGTAGGCTCCGTTAATAGTGACCAGAAATGCATATAAATCTGGGCGCTGCTCAAAAAGCTTTTGAAATGTGATATGAGAAAGATATTGGTGCTCACTGTGCTCTTCTGTCTGAACACATGTTAATATTACAGAAACCTCACAAGTGGACAAGCCCATTGAGAGGGATGAGACGGAGAAGGTGGGAAGAAACAGCTTCAGGACACTGCAGGCAGTCCCTCCAGCCACCCTTTTTGCACCCATATGAGCAGCATTCTGCATTGATGCTGGTTTATGGGATAAAGAGAGGAATACCATAATGGAAAAGAAAAGAAAAAAAAAAAAAAGGCTTCTTGATAATATTATAATGAATTTTACAGAGTTGCACTGCTATATAACTATACAGCTCCCATTAAGCTGGTGGGAAATGCAGCACCCTAACGATTAAAGCTCTTTGAGAACGCACATTATAGAGAGATTTATTTTAAAGGAAACTCTTATACTGAATGTCATTGTTGCTGCAAATTAGTCTCACAGTCCCAAGTTCCCAGCATGGTACTTAGGGGTAAGTTGTAATGCGCTGTAAATCCAGTTTTCAGGGGGTTATAAATTAGCTTCTAAAATCTGAGGTGAAACTTGGCACAACCATTTTCAGCCCAGATACCTCTTTCTCTCCCGAAATATATTTCCATGGATTTTGAAATTTAGTATGGGACATTTGTGTCTTTCCTTAATTGAAGACTTTAAACAAAGGTTCCTTTTTTAACCCATGTTTACCACACAGAAAAGTTGTAGGAATAGTTGAATGCTGTGTGTCTGTAGCCAGCACACGACCCAGCATCTCTATAGTTCTGAGGTCTACTGAGGTTCAACATGGCCAAGTGCTGGGTCCTGCGCTTTGGCCACAACAACCCCATGCAGCGCTACAGGCTTGGGGCAGAGTGGCTCCAAAGCTGTGCAGAGGAAAAGGATCTGGGGTGTTAGTCGATGCTTGCGTGAAAATGAGCCAGCAGTGTGCCCAGGTGGCCAAGAAGACCAACGGCATCCTGGCTTGTATCAGGAATAGTGCAGCCAGCAGGACCAGGGAGGTGATCGTCCCCCTGTACTCTGCTCTGGTGAGGCCGCACCTCGAGTGCTATGTTCAGCTTTGGGCCCCTCACTACAAGAAGGACATCGAGGCCCGGAAATGTGTCCAGAGAAGGGCTACGACGCTGGTGAAGGGCCTGGAACACAAGTCCTGTGAGGAGCGGCTGAGGGAACTGGGGTTGGTTAGTCTGGAGAAGAGGAGGCTCAGGGCAGACCTTATTGCTCTCTGCAGCTACCTGAAAGGAAGGTATGGGCGCTGGGGGTCGGCCTCTTCTCACAGATAACCAATGATAGCACTAGAGGGAATGGCCTCAAGTTGTGTCAGGGGACATTTAGGTTGTAATTTAGGAGAAATTTCTCCTCAGAAAGAGGAGTCAGGCATTGGAACGGGTTGCCCAGGGAGGTGGGGGAGTCACCATCCCTGGGGGGGTGTTTAAGGAAATGGATGTGGTGCTTAGGGACATGGTTTAGTGGGTGACATTGGAGGTAGGGGGATGGTTGGACTAGATGATCTTGGAGGTCTTTTCCAACCTTAATTATTCCATGATTCTATAAGTTAATTATATTGAAATGGCTGAGCAGGGTGTACTGTTAGAAAGTGACAGCTGGACACGTACATTAGCCACTTTGCAAAACACCTCCCATATGCCAAAAAGGCGCCCATTAAAGGAAAGGGATAAAATGGAAACAATTTCCCTAAAATCACACTGCACCAAAGACTTCTCAGATCCTGTGCTGCTCCAGAAGGGAGTGAGCAGTGCAGTAGTTATAGGACCTGGGTAGTCCCAGGGCAGATTTAGCATCCTTTTTGGCTCCAGGCCAGCTCTCTCTTACTTGACCTCAGCGCTGACTCAGAAGTGGCCCGTGATTAATTTATTTAAGATTTAAGAACAAGAACCAGAAATTACACAGTTCTAGTCAACAGATTTTTGCTTCGCCTCTAGCAAATTAATCAAATGAGAGTCCAATTTGTTTTAGATTAAATGAATTCCCTCTGTTCGCTGTGTTAATCCCCAGTTGAACTGCCTTCTTATAATTTCCACTCCCTTGAAGCATTGTACTGTAACTTATTTAACTCTACAACTGTATTTATTAGAGGTGTTGCAGTAATAATTTATAACTGGAAGGCAAGCAGTATTTGGCATTTGCACTCGGTGTAGCGTGGATATTGCCAAAATATCTCAAAGCCTTTTTTAGAAGGGATCAGAGCGCTTGCTTTGTGCTGACTACCTACAATATTTGAGGTACTCCAGCTCAGCTACAGATAGCCACCTATTTTCAGCAGTGTGCTGTAAACTCCATGTGACAGTCTGTTGTAGGCCTCCAAGGAGGCTCTTGTAAACCTGACGGAACAGGAGGTCTCCAGTGGTCCTTCTCCTGTGCGGTTAAATACAGCTGGCTGCTCATGTGCATTTCTGCTTCACCCAAAGTTCACTTTTTTTTTTTAAATGAACCTTCATTCTGTTCTAGATTCTCTCTCTTTCAGCTCGCAGCTCTGTAGACCATCCTATACCTAAACTATGGCTGGTCTTTCCAACCCTAAGGAGTAAATTCTACCTGGGACATGAAAACGGATACTGCTTTATTATCTGCTTCAAGGAGGAGTATGCCCTTCAGATTTTTCACCCAGGGAGATATTCCTTGCCTGTATATAAATCTGTATCTATGTAGCAGAAATGTTGCATTCCTTCCAATCCTCTTCAGAACCAAGAAAAGTTGAATTTAAACTCAAGTGAAATATTTCAAACTTATGACTTTTGCTATGTCAAATAAAACTCTCTTACAGCAGCTGCAGCCCCGTGCAACTGTATGGGCAGCACTGATGTAAAAAAGGTTTTTTTTGTTTGTTTTTTAATATCAGCCACAGGTGCTCAAAACTCATGTATGTATTCTACTCTGATCTCTGATACTGTCTTTAAAATCAGAAGTCACAGGCGCTTGGGGTGGAGGCACTTGATGATGGCCCAGGAGGAAATTCTTGGAGATGTGGTGTGGGGTGCAGCCACAGGATCTAAGCACAGCCTGGCTGCATAAGTCAGATATGGATCAGATAAGCCACGTTGCCCTCCAGAGAAACGGGAGGTGATTGTGTTAGCAAGGGAAGGCAGGAAGCTGAGGGCTCTGGTGCTGTTATCTTTTTTTGTGCAGCTTTTATCTTTTGTGCAAGAGGGGAAGATTTTTACAGAGTAATTCATTGTTGGGATGAGAGGCTTGCTTGTTGGCTGTTGATGGTTGCTTGGCTTATCAGGATTTGTCATGTTTTGTCAGGTGACCTTGTCTTCAGATAAGATTTGGTATGATTGTGAGGTGCTGGATTTTTTTTTAATTTCTTGCTGTCTTCAAAATCAGGATTTGTTTGTTTTGCCTAAGGAGCTTCCACTGGTTCTTGCATTTCTTAAATGTATGTCTGAGATGGGGGTCCAGCTGAAGATAGACAAGAACACCTCTGACAGTGAGTGAAATGTGTAATTTCTGGTGAAGAAGACAAGTTTTGAGCTGTTTTGTCAAAAGTGCTATCTGAGCAAAGGGTGAAGTTCTGCAAAATGACGCATTTCAGGGACTTCTTAGGTACATCAGGCAACATCTTCTTCAGACTTCAACATGTCAGAAGCAGGCGCAGGTCAGATTTGTTCCTGGTCGTACACCCAAACAATTTAGACTTTGCTGAGCCTGGATGAGGACTGTATCTTTTCTTCACCTTTGAGTCTATCCTTCCAAGACTGCAGTGCAAGTGAAAGCATGGGAGCAGATGGATTTCGAAGAGCAGGGATTGCTGTCAGCCCCTGGCATTTTCCACAGTGTGGAGGCAGGCTGGCACCCCCTGAGAAGCGATGCCCTAGGTGCTGATTTAAGGGAGCCCTGGAGGCTTCCCCACTACATGAAATGGTGCGTGCAGGAAGGGGAATATGTCTCTTTCTCTTCCTCCTAGAAATCAGGAATCTGAGGGCAACCTGGGCTTGGGTAAAACCTGGTTCTGGGAGCAGGCAGGGCTCTTGCTTCCCTCTGCCTCAGCAGAAGGAAAGGTCAGGTTAGCAGAAGGAGGTTGAATGCACAAACACAAACATATCCTTTTTTAAAAAAAAAAAAGAAGTTTGTGTGTTTCTTCTGCTGATGCCAGCTTTTTCCTTTGTGTAATTGCTGCTGGAAGGAAGTGGAGAGAAATCGAGCTTCAGACAAAATACATTTGTGATTATTAGCATTTTGCAGCTTGGTAGCTGGTGAAGGTGAGAACAAAAGGCTGAAACAGTTTTTATATTTATCGTCTGTTTGAGTTTGTCAGTTCTATGTCCCACCATTTATGGGATCTCACCTCTCTGGGCAAAGCTAGTGCATCTGTAACAAACATCTTTTTCCAGTGGTAGTAGTAACCTGGTGCTGTGTCTTTCTTTCTTTCTCCAGACGATTTTGCAGAAGAGGAGGAGGTGCAGTCCTTTGGCTACAAGAGGTTTGGTAAGTGACAGCAGGTCTTTCGGCTCACTATTGCTGAGTGCTTATGTTAAGTGAAGCAACTGCTATTAAAATCTCCCTTAGTGGCAGCGTGCAAACATAGAGGTACAGGCCCATCATCCCATTCAGTCTGATGTCTGCCAGCAGCATGTGTGATGAGAAACGAACTGGTTAATTATTGGATCATTGCATGAAGCAGTGTTATGAAAACCATGTCCACACTTCAACAGAGAAGTGTGCTGGCTGTAAAAAAGAGTCCGAGCCTCTGAAACATCATCTGTGCCTTCCTTAGGCCCCAGACCGATGCACAGCACGGTCTGTAGGTATCTCCAGAGCAATTGTATGGGACCTTCTCTAGGCTCTCCAAATTCATCATGACAGCTGAGCCAGGAACTATTCTGCGTGCTGATCTCAAAAAAAAAAAAAAAAAAAAAGAAGAAAAAGCATACAGTATGAATGCATTCTGATATCAAAAATCAGTCCTGGTAACAAGAATCCCTTACCACAGCTTTATCTGCTCCTGATCTGGAGGGTATGATGATCTGGGTGTGTTTAATATAGCCAAAACCTGGTTAAACTCTCCTATGCGGTGTTCAAGGATTGAGCAAGTTCTTTGTTGTGCCTCTGTTGATGTAGGGGAACTTTTTTGCTTGTATTTACCCTCGAATGAACCCAAAGGTTGGACTTAATATGCTGCAGAATAACCTTTTATAAACTACGCTTTAAGCTAAAAATTCCAAATAGATCAAATCTTAAAGCAACGTCTATTGATTTTTTTTCAGTGGTTGTTCACTGAAAATGGCCTTGTTGTGTGAAGAAAGCAGGGCCATGTGTCTCTGAACAGGGATCAGCATCCTTCGAGACTGGAACGGGAGTCACTTTCATCAACCCCATTTGGCAAACAGATAGGAAAAGCAGGCAGAATTTAAAAAGAAAAAAAGAAAAATGTCAACAATTCCCTCCAGCCCAAGAGGAGCAGGGGGAGGCACGCTTGTGGCATAAGGAGTTGCAGTGGCTGGGAGGTGGGGATCACATTCGCATGACCTCTTCTACCCCCTGAACTACTCCACCACTCCCTGCTGTTGAGCTTTATTTTGGATAGGTCAGCCAGCATCTGTGGCTTGGAAAGTCCTGCCGTACGGCTGCACATAGTTTGTTTCTTGTCTTTTTTTTTTTTTTTTTCTGGATTAGGCCCTGGAACAGCAAAAAAATCTTGAGAAATGGGAAAAAAAAAATTCTGTTCATTTCTGTCACCTCCAGCTGAGGAGAATAAGAAATATTAGGGTTCATTAGCACCTATAAAAACAGCTTCCCTCCATGTTGCCCACTAACTAACTGCCCCGTGTCAGCATGCTCTTGCAGTGAACTGCGAGAGGTTTCAGCAAGGAGTGGGTGTCCCACTATGCTCACAGTGAGTGTAATAGTTGTTGTGACCTGATGGGGTTTCTGGGTCTTGACTTGCTTTCCTCCGTTTTTTTTTTCCTTTGCCCTGAGTAACAATATGCTACCCACAAGAGGTAGGTCAGATTTATCTGCACTTGTCCAGGAGTGCTTGTGCCGTTGCTTTTTGTAGGGCAGACGGCAGGAGGAGGATGCCAGCATTTGTGGAGGTACCGACAGGGCACAGCCCACCTATAGGGTTATTTCCCTCCTTTAGAAAGCCTGCTTTGGTGCATTCCCATTTCTACAGTGATCGCTGCATCTCCAGCCACCCTCCAAGCAACATCTGGGGGAGCAGGAGCCATATGCCTTCAGCAGCGTTGGCTCCTCCATTCAGGAAGGTGACGTGCACATCTTTTGGAAACCTGAAATATGCTAACCAGCCAGAAAGGCATTTCCAGTGGAGCACCACAGGTTACTATTGGGCCTGAAATACAGCCAAGTAGTTTGAGACCAGCAGGAGGCGTTTTGCCTGCTGTCCCAGGTGGTGTTCCTTCTTGGCCCTGCATCCTCACTTGTAATACCAGGTAATGTTGGGAGCATTCAGGTAATTAAAGATATTATTAAGGATAAAAGAACAAGGATAAAGGGTAAACATACTATTACTAATGTTGGTAAAGAGGAGAGATGAAATATTCCTTTCATACCATTGAGAGGTTTTACATATGGCACTAAGGGATGTGGCTTAGTAATGGGACTTGGTGGGTCAGGTTGACAGTTGGACTTGATCTTGAAGATCTTTTCCCACCGACATGATTCTATGATTCTATGTTTGGAGAAGCCCAAGACAAGAACCACGCTTTGTTATGCAAGCCCTTGATAGAAGGTCATTTTGAAAGGAGGCCTGTCCTGTCTGCTGGGTGGTGCTGTAGAAATCTCAGCGCTTTTTGTATACAGTCACTGGAGCGAGCAGTGCTAACAGCAATAGTTATTTTGTTTGTTTCAGGAGCCATCACACAGCAGTTATATGAATATATTGTGACCAGAGTAGTCCCTGTGTACCCTGTTAACACGAGACAGGGTAGGAGGACCATGACTCAGGTGTCTTTGACTCCATCTTTTGTAAGCAGGAGGCCTTGTTTGAAGCAAAATGTGTTCCAAGAGGGAGATGGCTAACGCACAACTTGTTCATAAAGAACGTGGCTTGTGGTGAGTCACTGCTGGCAGCTGGGAACATGTGTTGGTCAGCATCTGGCACGCGAAGCCTTGACCAAACTGCTTTCCTCGAGTTCAGCTGAGGAGTTATTATTAGCTGCCTTGTTGCTGGAGCCTGTAGTTTGGTTGAAGGAAGGAAGAGATCTGTGAAGGGCAGGAAGCACTCTCAAGCAATACTCGTTTTGGGGAAGAAGCTTTTGAAAAGCAGAGTGAATACTCACCATCCTGCCAGCACGCACTGCTTCCCCTTTTTCTGAACCTTTCTGTCCCTTCTCCTCAGATAAGCTGATTTCAGAGAATTTATCATGCAACTCTTTAGTCCACTGAACTCTAACCGGTTATATTAATCCAAACACGCTAAGCACAACACACTAACATATTAAATAACAATCAGCACACATGCAGACAGCCTCAAGATCCTAGGAAAATACACACCAGCATTTTTTCGCTCAAAGTGTAGGACAAATTCACTGCAGGGGGTCAGGGAGGTGGAGGAAAACGCTCTTTCCAGCTGACTGAGGCTGTTTCCTTCTTCTCAATGGATGCTCCAGATGTGCAGGGATGCTGCCAGAAGAGCACTGGCTGGTGGCTCGGCTGCCCATGGCTTCAGGTTGCGGCAGTGAGAAAACGATGAAGCATGTTTCTCGTCACTGTTACTTCATCATCAGTCACTGCTGAAGCTGCTTTGAAGTTATCTGCTCCAGATAACCAGCTGTGCCTCTCCACTGGCAAACCTCTACTGGATTGCCAGATTGCCACCAATGTTAACCATTCCATCAATCAGAGTTTTACAGCCCCCGCCCCCCTCTTTGGGAGGGAATGAATGAGAAGAGGTCAAAACTTGCTTTTCAGATTTCAGATCCCACATTTTGGGGATGCTCAGGCTCGAGAGCTCATTGTCTAGATGGTAAGTATCAGGATGAGATCTCTTTATGTTCAGGTTTTGACTCTATCCTCTGAGATTCTAGCCCTGGTCTTAATTGCAGGCAAGGAAATTAAAGGGAACTAATGGACTTTGAGGTGGCAGGTCTGATCTTCCCAACTTGCAGCATTCCCAGGTAATAGACATATAGAACTGTGAATTTTGTTTCTTTATGTTAATGTGTTAGAATTTAAATCCTACACTTAACAGAGTAATTACTGTATGAATTTCATTGTGAAGTTATTCATCGAATATACATTGAACAGTTTGAAGCTATACCACAATATGAAATAACCAAAACCAAAGGGGATGGCCTTTGAACTGGTGCAAGCTCAGTTTTCATGTTCCAGAAAACAGACTTTCAAGAAATGAACCGAAAGCCTTGATGATGATGAGAAACCTCCCAAGGAAACAAAAGATAGGGCCAGTACACTGCAGATAAGCAGAAGACTAAACAGCTTGTGTGAGATAATTAGCCTTTGCCCTCCAAAAACAAAGCCAGAATCGGAGGCCATAAGCTTGTCCTCAATATTAGGGCCCATCTCGTCACCATGCTCAGGACAATGTGTCAGAACCCTTCACCTTCCATGGGGTGTGCAAGGGATGACTGAGTAGTGGTGTCCATTCCACACAATTACAGCAAAGCTCCTGACCGTCATTCCTGCTCTAAGAAATAAAAATCTAGGGATTTCTGGGCCAAAAATGGACAAATCATCTTGCCACACACTAATGAAATCTGCTACACTAAAATGAGGCTGGAAAAAAAAAAACACACATGGGTTCTAAAACATAGTTAGAAAATATTTTTTTTTCCCTGAAGATTGTCTTAGGGGCAGCTGAACTTGATCCATGTAATAACCATTTTCTCACTTTATGTTGTTTATAATATTTTACACAGAGAGAAGCTGTATATTATTTGGTGTATATTCCTTTGATAGGATACAACTGGGGAGTTTTAGAAGTTTAACTGCTGATGAAAGCCTTATGAACAGTTTACAGTCAAAAATAAATGAAAACTTTGAGATAGAAGACTTTTTCAGAAAATTATTTAAACTAATACATTTTTTTTCCTGTCTATAAATAAGAATTCAAACATGATCATGGTAAGCTTTTTTAAAACTCGTGACGTGGATTTTTGTGATAGTTCAGAAATAGCATTTATTCATTAACGCTGCACAGACAGAATAATTTTAGCCTTTATCCCTGGATAAATCCAGGCCATTGTTCACATCTATAATAACATGCACAGAAAAATGTCTGGCATCAGTCCGGTGGTGAGCTATATCCACACAAACCTTAAGCCCCTGACATGAAAAATAAATAAATAAATAAAAATCTAAGCTTTAGGAATTTGTCAACTTTTCTTCATGGTTTGTAAACGAGCAGCAAGGGATTTCAGGTGCCACAAGCCACATACCTCTCTGGGCATTCTTTCATGTGTCTGCCTGCAGCATGCAATTGTGTGGCTTAATAAAAAGTCAGGGGTCACCGTTACTCAGAAAGCCAGAGGAAAATCTGGCGTGTCGCTTGCAGGTCAGTGATCTGGCCGTGCGTATCAGATGAGAGGATTTTGTCTGCATGTGTTCTGGGGTAATTAAACCCACACTGCGTGGCGGTGTCAGCGTGGCTGTTCATTTTAGGCAAAGACATTTCATTTGGAGCCACCCTTCCCATTGCAATGGCTCCTCAGGTGAGCCCGGCATGGCCGGCTGCCCTGGGGCTGGTGCTGGGGGCTGAGGAGTACACAGGCACTGTGTGTGCAGGAGTGTCTTTGTCTGTCTTTTCATTTTTAGGATGTATCCGGAGTACTGGGGCGGTTAGCAGGGAACTGAGCTCTAGATAAAAAAATAAAGAGGAATATATTCAGGGAGCTGTCGTCAAGGTGCCTGCATACCTCTGGCTGTGTCCCTCCTCTGTCAGCAGCTTCTGTCTCTTACCATGTAGAAGGCACGGCTGATAAATAGATTATCGTTGAGATATCCCAACCGCAAATACAAAACTGCCAAATCTTTCCGTGCTGGTAAAGATGGAAAACAGTTGGCGCACCGTGACAAATCCATCAGCGTCAGGCAGTAGTAGCGAGATCCAAAATGTTGACAGAGCTGTGTGACCCATGCTGACGTAGCCTGGAGCTATAAGAGCTGTTGGGGCCGATGGGCATGGAGCTGCCCCTCTCCAACCTGTCCTGCCGTGCCTGGCTGAAGGCACTTCTCCTAATCCAAGCCCCTAAAGAGGCCTCTTAGCAGCGGAGTGGGTGACCAAAGTCACTCCAGCTGTGTGCTGGTCTGTAGGCAATCTAGTTTTTCTTTGTTAGGGGTTTTTTCCAATCAAGTACAATTAAAATTCTTGACGTGTTTCTTCCAATATTGCCTGTGCATGCCTGGAATCATACCTGCTAAGTCAATCTCTGCCTTTCCCAGAGATGGATTGGAAGGTGGCATGGTCACCATTACGCGTGAATTTTGCTCTCTAGTTTTCATTAGGGCTATAAAATAGGTGTGTGGGCTGAACAGAGCGTTGTATTTACAAACAGAATGAAAAACGCTGGCTCCACTGTAAGCAACACCTGGGGATTTTGTATTTATTTTCCTGTAAACTAGCTGGACAAATAATGAAGCACTTAGCATCAGGTTGCTGCCAAAACACCTAGGCTGCGTTTTGGGCTGTTCACCTTCATAAAGCAATTACTTACCAGATTAATGCCTTGGAAGGAAACTAAGAATTATATTTTTCCCACTCAGTACAATTTCCATGGAAAGGAGCAACACACAAAAACTATGTAAGAAATGAAAATTTAAGATAAGAAGCCACGACAAGGAGGAAGGGGAAGATAAATAGTTGGGGATGCCTGCTGGTGGACTCTCCCAGTGTTGCTTTGTGGCTGTAGCACACATCAGCATTACTAATGTCCCTGGTGAACTCCTCTTCAGCTTTATTTAGGATACAAGTCTGCCTCTGTAGCTAGCAGCTGCCGTACCCTGCTCTTTACAGCCCGCTGCTAACTGTAAGGCTGCAAGTGCTCAGATGTGCCAAACTGATCCATGGCTTTTCTGTACCTGCTTCAGAGTCATCCCACACCAGAAAGCTGCAGTGCTGTGCTTACTGCTGGTGTTACAGGTTTGGAAGAGGCACGCTGTGGCAGGGAATGCTGTTTTGCCTGGAGGATATGTTAGATATACCTAGCAGCACTCAAACATAAAACCCCTACCTGTCAGGTGCTGCCTGCATTTGTGTCCCAGATGCCTTTTATTTCCTGGCGTTTTCATCAAAATGTCCAGGAGGTCTAACACTGGCATGCCACACCTGATTCGGCAGGGCACTGAGCTCTTGGCAGATGCTCTTCAGCATCCCAGTGAGTCCCCAGAGCAGCAGTCTGTGTGGAGCAGTGCTGCTGCCGTGACTTTGTCAGCAGTTCGTGAACAGCAAGCATGCTAACAGCAAAGAGCTGGATGTTTTACTTAGCAGCCACCGAGACAAATAGTCGGCACAACTCAGCTTGACAGACGTGTCGCTAGACACGTGCACTGCCTGATGCAACGAGCTCCTAGCTGTCGGATTAGGAACAAAGGTGTCGCAGAGTTTTGACATAAGATGTCATCTAATATTACATCAGGCTTCTCTTGGACCCAAACCCGGTGGTCTCTGCCCTCTCCCACCCTCACACTCAGCAGCCCCGAGCCTGGCCAGCGTCCTGCGATCGGTGACACCACCAATGCAATATGTCATGTTGTTGTGCTTGGCAAATTCCGTGGTGATTTCAGGGAGAAAATCTTATGTGCGAGGATTGACTTCCATACGAAAACTTAATTTAGGGCTTAGGCTGGGATTAATTCCACCTGCTTGTAGGGAGCCTTTAAAGACACCCATCCTTCAAATGGCAGTGGGAAGGAGAGACAGGGGCTGTGTGAAGGGACGTTTGTGCTGAGCCAGCGCTTCTCGTTCCTGGCCATTTTGAGTGACTGTACAGATCCTCAACTCCAGGTCTCTGTTTTACATACAGAAATGCTGGGGAAAGCATACAAATGCTTTGGGAAAGAAGCCCGTGAGAGATAAAATGGATAGTGCAAAGAGACTCGCAAAGCTTTTGGGGCTGTTTCTGCCTGTTGCAGACATTAACAAGGAACAGCACGCTGCTTCGCAAAGTTAAAAACTAAATCAAACTCCACCGTGCTGCATCGCAACAGCTCAGCCAAAGGAAAGCTGGAATACGATTCTCCCCGGTCTCAATTAATCTTCTGCGTATGGGTAAGCCTAAGCAGAGCAGGCAGGGAGCCAAGAAATTTCCTCTGGTCCCGCTTCGGCCCGGGAGAAGCGGGCGGGCCGAGGGCCCGGGAAGCGAGCGATGGGAGGGAGGCCTTGTTGGGTGCCTGGAGCCGATGGGGAGACCTTGCGCAACAGGGAGCAGAGAGCTTTGTGTCCTGCAGATGCTCTTCGGCTCGGTCAGGAATGCATCTGGAAAATCCACCCGGCCAGAGCGAGAGATGGATGCCTTACGTAAATACAACGTGCCTGGGTTTTCCGTGGCACGGCTAGTGGCGCTTACTGGAGGCAGCTGGAGGTTTTGTGGGAGCTAGAGTGCAAGACCAAAGGGGTCCACTTCTCTTCAGCCTGGCTAGGGCTCATTAGGAGATTTTGTGTTAACAGTCTTGTCCAGACGTTTAGGTCCAGCCTAACTCAACCTAGTAGCAAGTGCATCTTTTCTGAAAGCCATTCTGTGATGCCACAAACAGGCAAGGCAGGTAGGTTTTCTTTTAAGGACGTCAGGGCACTAGGATCTGCTTAGCAGGGCTTCACCACATATGTTTCAAAACACGACGTTTTAAAAGTTTGGAAAACGCCTATTGATTTTCTTTGTGTAACATATTTCTGCGTGCTTGTTACCAGGGTCTTGGCCAGGAGCACGGAAAATTCCACCAAGTTTTATATTCTGAGTTAGCCTGGGAATGGGCATGCAAGCTTTTACTTGCCAGGCTTGTTAAGGTCAATGGAGTCTACTTGGTCGTGTTCAAAGGCAGAAAAAACACTAGCCTTGTATATTTTACTAAGAGGCTAAGGTATGATTTCAGACCATCTGTGCATGTAGGGACAACTGGTAACTGGAAGATTTCTTATATACATTTCTGCTGTATTGTTTAATGAAGAGCAATCTGGTTACAAAAAATTAAGTAATACACAGAGCCAAGGGATATTTTTCTTCCTTCCTCCCTTCTCCCTGGAAGTTAATTGCTTTGGGTGGAAATACGACATATAATGCCCCATGTAACTAATGATTTCATTTTAAATCTGGCCTGGAAGACTCAAGTTTGGAGGGGAAGAGCTCTTGTCCTTAATTAACATTTTGCACAGGCTGAAGCCAGCGTAATCTGAACACCCACTGTCAAGTTTCAATGTAGCATCTGTGCACAGCTAAAGTCGCTTCTCCCCAGAAGTTACTGCATATCACCATTGGTGCGCGCGGATGTTTATATTTAAATGTATGTGCTCAGTTTCATATGAATACATCCAGATTGGATTTGGGTCAGGGTGTTGGACTACCTAGCAGCACAACTTCAAATATACAAAACCCAGACCCGTGGACGTTTAGCTGTCATGTAGGTTCCATCTGGAAATGTGTTCCAAGTGTGTTTCTGGGCGTGCTGTTCCCATGGTCAGGAAAGCCAAAAACCTGAGAGGTTGGTTCTCCTTTTCACCCTGTTCCAAGACCCCAGTCGAGACTTTAGAAATCATCTTGCCACCCCAAAAAATGATGCTGCATACATGCATTCCTAAAACGGGCCAGCTAAGCATTGCTCCATAACTTATTTGTCTCCTTCGGAAAACAGGTTTCTGCTTGATTAATGATACTATGTGTTTAACCTCTTTTACAGATGTGTAAAAATGACCATATGTGTATTTCAGTGCTAGGGGAAGTTTCTTTATTAAGTGGACTAAAGGATATACAGCATGGCTCACTTCTAAGGAAAGGAGAAGCAAACAAACCAACATCTGGTTCTTCTGCATATTGCAGAGGATTTGAAAAATCTTTCCAGAATATTAAAACGTCTAAAACTGGTACGTTTTCTAAATAGTTGGTCACCGTTAGCTAAAATTAGGAGAAAACTTTAAGGTGTCAAAATAATGACTTGAATGTGTGTGAGGACTCGAACCAACCAAAATAGTGGAGGAAACGGAGGAGGAACAGACATGTCTGTCTGGGTCATCAAACAGAACCAAATACAGACCATTTTTCAGGGGTCTGTAATTTAACCCCTCTTTGTTCCATCCCTGCTGGTCTTTCCTCTGTCGCGGATCAGCCTCCATGCAGGTTCCAAATCTGCACGTGAAACCACCTCTGTGGAAGATCCCTCTCGTTTCTGTGCCATTCACAGCGCAGGGTGTGGTGCTTTGTAGAGATGCTGCTCTGGGGTGCCATAAGGGAGCCCCCCATTTCTTTTCTAGTGACAGCAGGAGCAGAGCAGAGGTGACTCCTGTCCTTCTGCTCTGCCCATGGCCTGGAGTGGGCCAGCAGAAGGTAAAAAGCAGATCTCAGCCCCAGGCTCAGTACTGAGCCCACCAAGATGATGCGGCAGGGAAATTCGGTAGCAGGAGGAAACGCCTGCCAGTGTCAGAGAGTGCCCTGAAAAACCCATAAACTTCACAGCTGGCCTCCCGCTTGAGCAGACCCTGACTCTGGGCTGGGATCAGAGAAGGCAGCTCAAGTTTTAACCCCCCTGCCCAGCGCATTACTGCTCCGCTTGCTGGCATGTGGGATGGGGGCTGTTGGCCAGCGTTTTGCCCTTGTAGCAATGGCCACATCTGTGGCTCTGCTGCAGCTTTGCATCCCAACTCCTGAGCAGCTCGTATTCGTGGCAGATGGCTTTGGGAAATGCGGCGTTGTGGGGCTGTATTTTGTTCTCAGCCATCTATGCGAGAGGTTACTGTGAGCGGTTCTGTGATTTATTAGAGAGAAACGGGGCTGTGTTCGCCACAACAAACCCTTTCTATTGCACTTGGTTTGAATAGCGATTGAGCTTCTAATCATGTCTCCAATGGAAAGAGGACTCCTTGTGAAGTCCGTCATTTATTGCAGAGAAAGAAATTTCACATGCGTGAAACCAGATGACCTAAAAAAATCAAAACTCAGAATAATCATAAGAGCTACAAGAATAAGTATTTGTCCAGCAGGAGTTCAAGGTGGCCTAGAAGAGATTTAGGGGAAGTCTTTTTGTAAAGGGAAGCAGAAGAGCTGACAGTGAAATTAAAAGGCTGCCTATGCCAAAGCAGTACTTACGTCACTGCAGTTCTCTCGATTTGGAGCTTGCTGGTTGCGCTGATGTGGCACTATAATTTAATCACTTTATTTTATTTTTCCCCCTTCTGGGAGGTTTCTAAAACACCCTTTTAGAAAGAAAAATAAATAATCTCTAATGTCTTTTCAGTTGTTCTTCTGGGAAGACTTGTGGTGAGTTAAAAGAAAATACTCAGTGAAGCTGTGAATGGGAGACATTTCCAGGGTGGGTGTGTTTTGAGGTTTGTTTGGGTTTTCATAATACTCTACTCCTATGTCTTTTTTTTTTTTTTTTAATAGCTTTCAGATGCTTTTAATACAGTGGAAATTCAATTAAGAAACTCCTCCAAATTCCACAAGTTATGGGAGCTTTGTGGAGCGACGTGTTGTAGGACCATCTCAGCCACTGCAGATACGCCCTGAGGACAGTTCTCTGGTCCTGCAGCCTTGGGCGAATTCACAACAAGGAGTTTTTTTGCAGACATTTTCTTCTCCTTTTGCTTACAGATCCATATTCAAAATGTATTTGTAACCTCAAAATTGTCGTAGGCACAATTTTTTTGTGGACACAGGAGTTAGGAAAGCTGAATGGGGTCAGCTTGGGTCTTTCTCCTGCCCTGTGCTGAAGCCTGGTGCTGACAGCAGCAAAGAACAGAGGAAGATGCTGCAATGTGTGTGAGATGCTCTGGGACTGCAGTATCTATCATGAGAGTTTACAATTTTTTGGATGCCGCTCGGCACAGTTCATATTTCTGAGCCCCTTTATCCAAAACAATGCAAATCCCTGCTCCAACTGCTCCCGGCTGCTTGGAATTGCTTTTATTTTACATGCTGTGCTTGACTTCATCAGCGCAGGGCAGGCACGCTGCAGGACGGGGTTAAAAACATCTGCAGCTTGGAAACCAGCGGTGTTCCCAGGAGAAGGCGTGAAGCCCGGGCAGCGCTGACCTGTTTCCTGCCTTTGTTATGATTTCTGCTTCGTAACCGAATCTCGGCCGGAGCCGGCACGGACGGGCGCGAGCCCGGTGCAGCTGTGTCAGCAGGGCAAGGGCTGCTGCTGCCTCTCACGTCTGCGGGGCCAGCAGCCCAAATCCCAGCACAGAGTTTGCTAATTTGCAGGTCATGCCATGTAAATCGGTGGGTGCTGGCCACCCTTGATTGCAAGCTCCGGAGAGCAGCGCAGCAAGCAGGAGAGCGGGTAGCGAGGGTCAGCTGCAGCTGTGCCCATCCAGAAGGGATGTACAGGGCTATAAACATAACTCCTTGCTGCTTATATAGCTCCCAGCACAGCCCTTTAGGAAAATCCTGTAGGAAATATGCATGGTGTTTAAGACTCTGGGTGGGGATGCTTTTTTTCCGTGTTGAACTCCAAAACTGTTAAAAGGCTTTGTGTTCCTAAAGAGAAAAGTGCATTACCCACACGTTTCCGCAGCACACCGTCTGCGTGGCATCGCAAGCTCGAGTGAATAAAACGGCGTGTGGGGGACGGGGAGATGTGTGGCATTTGCTCAGTGCTCAACCCTGGCACAGCCCCGTGCCTCTCGCAGGCAGCATCACCTCTCCAGGTGCGTCTGCTGTGATGCCCTCCGGCTTTTATCCTCATCGCCTCAGTTCGCAAGGGCCACAAAAAGTCATCTTCGCTTTCTGTTTGTTTTTTCTTCTTCCTTGTGAGACTGATGCGAGCTGGCCCTGCCGTCGGGTCAGTGTTTGATCTTTTTTCTAGCGCGGGCTGTGTGTTTTTCAAAGCGTTTCAGTGCCAGAGCTGACCACTACTAAGAGAGAGGGAAAGCAGTCCGCAAACTTCCTCGTTTACAAATGTGCTGCTTGAAAGATTTGCAGATTACGTTGCTTGTTTTTCAAACCAACTCACAAGGATGTTGCCAGCAGATTTCCAGTAAACTAGACATTTAAGTCTAAGTGGCTTCTCTGAAATATTTGAACAGTGGCGTATGGAAAGTTTTGGCGAAAAAAAAAAAAAAAGAGGGAGAGGATCTGTGATGTATATGCAGCTCTTCCTAGGGCAGATGAAGTACCCAAAGCAAGCCATCATTTTCTTCAGCTTGTGATCTGTTATGAGGATTTTGGATTTTTCACATAGAGTTACCAGGCTTTAAAATACATATTACGCAGTTCAGCTATAGTACACCAGACAGAGAAATAGTTCTTTATGAGATTTCTTGCTTCAAGCTTTTTTGGAAGTTCAAGGGAGCTGTCTATAACACAATTTTCTCATAACTATTTTAAATGGCTTTTAGGAACGTGTGTAGAGTGGACTAGTCTTCTGACCAGTTCTCATGAGTTACATGCTTAGGTCACAGGTAAATCTACTGTAAAGAGGTAGGGCTCCACTGACTGAAGTAGCGTGGTCCCTACCGGTGTCTAAGCGTGAAATGATTTGCTTGGATTTGCATAATCCTGATCTCTGATACAGGGAGTTAAATGATGCTCATGCAGCCAGCTGAAAGGTCTCAATAAGTACGTTGTTTTAAATCACAGTGGTATCTATCATATGCTTTCATGGTATTTCGTGAGATGGAGTCAGGCTCTCAGCGAACAGTCCTCATTTCATCTATGACAGCACACGCCATGCTGTCCATTAGCACCTGTCAGAGGAATCTCCTGGTTCCTCCTGCAGAAAATAAGGTGTCAAAGTATGTTTTAAGATCCTAAATATCTCTGTAGATCTGTACCTGACTATGACTGAGCATGAGCTCAGGCAGCCTAAAAAGGTTGTGGGGTCTCCTCCTTAGAGATTTTTAAAAGCCACCTGGACGTGGTCCTGGGCACCCAGCTCTGGGTGGCCCTGCTTGAGCAGGGTGTGAACCAGATGACCTCCAGAGGTCCCTTCCCACCTCAGCTACCCTGTGATCCTGTGATTTTAATTTTGCACCTTTGTATTTTGTTATACATATCGTAAAAATGAGCATAGCTTATATTATTATGTTATTGTACCAAGTACATAACATAGGGTTCTCTCTCTCCACCCCCAGTTCAAGAACATTATACAAATAAATAAACAAGTGTTTGCTAAGGCTGGTATAGTGTCAAAGTATTTTTACATCTCACTGTGAATGTATTAGAGTTTTGCAATAGTAAAGTTAATCCCATCAGATCCGTGTAGGATTTACTAAAAATAAATAACATTTTTTTAAACCCAGTTCTAGATCTTCTCGCTGAGCAATAGTAATAAGAGTGTGTTTCCTTTTATTTACCTAATAATTTGGGATTTACTACAGGCTGATTTGAAGTGGATGTTCGTACATCCTCATTGCTGTATCAGTAATTTTTAATGAGTAAAAGAGATGTTGCATGTGGTCCTAGATGACTGGGTGATAAAATGGCCAACAGCTGAACTTGGTTTCAGGATATTTTATACTTCAAAGCAGTATCAATCTTCATCTCTATTTGTTAATACATATTATCCCCCCCGTATGTTTCTGATATTTTCTTAGTTTTTATTAGGGAAAAAGTTGGAAGAAACCAGCTGGATAACTCAAGAGTTTGCCACCTTGCAGCTCTGTTCTCTATCTGCATTTCTTGCTATGTGTAGAAGAACCACATTAGTTACCTCTAGTTACACTTCAACTTTCTTGCAAATATATGCTGAAGGAGAAGTAGCAAGGACCAGGCTTCTCTGACTATGCCTATTTTGCTCCAAAAAGCATCAATGGTCACTCAGCTCCCTTGAGGCAGTCCTCTGTATTCATCTAGATTTAAGAGGGGCGTTCGGTGCTGCTTTAACATAGCTGTTCCTCCAGGCCATGTGCACGTCCCTGCTTGGTCCATGACCTGGGAGAGCAGCACCCGCGTGGATGCGCAGGTGGACTGAAGCACCCTGATGTGGGGCTTCACTTGTAGGACTACTTGGAGCACTGCCCAAAAGACAGAGGGGAAAAATGGAGGGTTGAGCAAAGCAGGGGCACTGAGCCTTACTTCTAAGACAAAATATGGTCATGAGCATGAGCAGCATCATGATCTCATCCGAGCTCGTGCTTCCAGCCGTTCAGTAGATGGCATCTCCATTGCAACTGCAGAGAGTGTGCTGGGAAGAGGCCGTAGGAGAGAGCACCTGCTTTGTTCCCGTTGCTGCTCGTTGCAGGATCAGCGTGGTCTGGGCTAACCAGAATTGACAGCAATTAAGAGTAATTGAGGTTGTCTTTCTAACTCGGCGATTTCCCCGTAGCTTTTAATAAGGAGAAATCAGAAGGAAAAACAAATGCTGTTGTTCCCTAAGCTCTCACGAGCCATTTCTGATTGTCTCGGGATTCAGCAACTCATTAGATGGAGAATTGGCAGTGTTCAGATTGAGTAACACCAGTTTTCTGCATGTCTCTATGATGACATTTTTGTTTACATTCTTTCAACATGTGGAATGTTAATTGTTCTTTTTTTTTTCTTTTTCCTTGGTACAGGGCACTGGGGTTATTTTGAGTCTGATCTTGTTTTCCTCCATTATGTAAGAATTCAAGATAATAGGAAGCGCGATGTGCTTTCCTCTCGTGATACTGCGCTTAAAGGAAATGCAGAGGCAGGGCTGGCCAAACAGGATCCTTGTCACAATAAATCACTGGCTTGGAAAACATAGTACTAATAAGATTTTTTACATGGCGGGGTGGGGATTACAGTATTATCTGTGTTTAGTGTGATGAGGACAAATAAATACCATATAGACTGCAAAGGGGAGCCATGCTTGTGGTGGTGACAGCCCTGGCTGCCTCACCTGCAGCTTTTGCACTGGGCAGTCTCTGCTGGGACCGTGTCTGAAATACCAGACCTGTGAGCAGTGGCCGGTGGCTGCCAATGAAAAGAAAAAATGTCTAGAGAAATATTTCTGTCTTATACCCCTGTCCCAAAACATGTTGCTTTTTTTTTTTTTCCTTCCCATTTATTTTGGCCTAAATTCAGGACCCCAGAGCAAGGACCGCAAATGGTTGGTGAGATGGGGCAAAGAAGGAGCCGTGTCAACTGCTTGTCCTG
The DNA here is from genome assembly GCF_964211835.1 of Anser anser. Taxonomy (NCBI): domain Eukaryota; kingdom Metazoa; phylum Chordata; class Aves; order Anseriformes; family Anatidae; genus Anser; species Anser anser. Next base: position 50,594,565 of record NC_139721.1, on the reverse strand, counting down.
CTGCCCATGCAGTGGGGAGCCCCTCTTGCCCCCTGGGCAGAGGATGCCCTTGTCACCCCATACCTGTAGGCAGATTTTCATATTCATGCATATCTGAGAACGTGGGTCTTCAATAGCCTCTCTTCATAGAGCACAACCGAAATAATGAAGTCTCTGCCATGTTCTCCTCTTAAACACAAGGCTTCTTTCACAATCAAGCCATTCTAACATTGCTTGGTGTCAGTGATAAGCCATGGTGGAGTGATAAGTCTCAAAGGGGAAGATTGTTGGAAAAATTTTACTTGTAAATGCATAGGCTTTTTCAGATACAAGGAGGCAGATGCTGATAAATTCTTCCAGTTTACAACAGTTTCTCCTAGAAGATTTGCATTTTTCACTTTCTGGACATCAAGACTTCACAAATAAGGCTTACAGGCTGGTGTGTTCATTAGGTACCCATCAGATAACTCAGATATTATTTTGGAGACTCTGTACACTCTCAGTCTATCTGTAAACAAAAAACATATGTATTTATCGCATCGTAGAAGAAGCAAATAGAATGAAATGCCTTCATCTCTGCTTAGCTACAACTTTGAAAATACTTTTTCAAAACACAATTTTCATGTTTAAATAACAAACTGACATGTTCTTCCTTCTTATACACCACCTGCCTCACCCAGATGTTGGTGTGCAGTATTCCTGTCATCTGTGCAGAAGCAGTCATCTTCATGTTTGCTTTTCCAAAGCCTGATTAAACCAGGCCTGTGGCTCCCTGTAACACTGGGAAAATCAGAGAGTCTCTATGGCTGAAATGTTTGTATCAAAATACATAAGGAAAGCTTTACATGGAAAAAAATGGGTGGTTAAAAGCAAATCTGTGCCCAAAAGCAAAACCCATAGCCACGATGGCACACATCATCCAAGCAACTGGAACAGCTTGGCTGGATCTCCACTCTTGGTGCATGGGTACCTCTCCAGGTACATCTTTCATGTCAGTGCACAAAGTGCTGACACGTGGGCACCACTCCCCTTGTACAGCTCAGTGCAAGAGCTGCTGACATAGACCAGAGCCTTTGCCATCAAGGGCAGAATCCTTTTCCTGGGTGCGGCTGTCAGCGGTGCTCTGCAAAAAGGTGTGAGGAACTTTGCACTGGCAAAACATGAAATAACTTGCCCCTTCTTTGGGCTCCTGTGACTTAGAGGTTGGCCTTAATGCAAAAGGATGAAGATCCAGAATTTCACCCTGGTTATTACAATAGACATTTTTGTACGTCACCACTTTTAGGAGTGAATCCAGGAGCTAAATGAAAGACTGGGTGGAAAAGATATTTTTTTCTGTCTGTTTTCAGCATGGTTAATGGCTCATGTATTTGTGATGTAGAAGTTTCTAAGCACCAGCTACCTCTACCATTTAGGTCTCAAGTTAGGGGTAACATACAGCAAATGTGATTGCATTGCACAGAGCTGAAATTTGTCTTGAATTCCAAGTATATTTATTTGTTTTTATATCCAAATACTTCTGTTCAAAGAGAATGCAGTGTTGGCATATTGCTCCAATACTAGACTTTGTCAGAAACTTTGATTCTTTTGTCTTAGAAAAAACTCTGGTATTTTAACTTTTTTTTTTATTGTTGCCCTGAATAAAGACAACATGATTTGCTCCCTCTTCCCCCACCAGCAAGGGGCATCTGTAGAAGGGATCATCTAGGAAGATCCTAGAATGCTTTATTTCAAAGTCTTCAGTTGAACTGAAATTTCAAAACTTCTGACCTACTGAGCTCATCCACTTTACTCTGCTTTGGTATTAAATTCTGTTTCTTTGTTTCATGGGAAAAACAGATTAGATGAACTATGTCTCAGTTTTCACCGGGAGGCTGGGCTCCTCAGCCAGAAATGCATGGAGTCTCGCAGCGATTTAGTAAGAAATCCTGTCCAACTGTTTCCCTTTTTCGTCACCTCAAAATAAACACATTTCAATTCAGTAAACCAATTTTTCGGTTTTACAGAATGTTTTGATGCTTGTTCATTGTAATTGCTTTCTCCAGAAATCTAAACATGGACAGCTTATTTTAGCTTTCCTAAAAGATTTGAAAATGTTTGTAAAATTAAATCTTTCAAAGTGGAACTGCCTTATTCCGTAGACACAATATTCTACTGCAAACTTCCACTGGGTTTAGTTTCCAAAAAAAGGTGTCACATTCTTCACTACGGTTTAATCAGCAGCGCACTGCTCTAAAAATATTGCAGACGGCTGCTCCATTTATAGAAACTATACATTGCATATGTGCAGAAAAGCTGAGAAGTGGCTAAAAGGCTTCATGCTTGCAGTGAACAACTGTTCCCTTCCTAGTGTCTAAATGATGGGCTCTTGCTGTCACTAATGGTGCTGGTTTCGGTAGCCTCTGTTGCTAAGTAAAGCTTATGCGAAGAACTGTGCAGGTATCAAAGTGCTTGCGGTCTCAGGAGCTGGGATAAGCAAACAGCGGGTAATACCCTGTGGGCCAAGGGGATGATGTGACAGCATCGGTCAGCACAATAGCTCGGCAGGCTTCCAGGCTGGAGGCCTAAATGAAGTAGAAACAGAGGACAGAAGGGTGCAAGTGAATATTGAGGCAGCATTTTGTGAGCATCTGTGATTCCAGAGAGCCTCCCCACTACATGGCTGAGTCCTCAAGTCTTAAGAAGTAGTACATAAGGGAGTTTTTGTGCTCGCTCTCATACAAAAACAATGGTGTCCAGTGATGTGACAAGAGGCGATGGGCACAAACTGAAACACAAGGGTCCCCCTGAACATCAGGAAGCACTTCTTTGCTGTGCAAGTGGTGGAGCACTGAAACAAGTTGCCCAGAGAGGTTGTGGAGTCTCCTCCAAGGAGATCTTCAAAAGCTGCCTGCACAGGTTCCTTGGGCACCCTGCTCTGGGTGGCCCTGCTGGAGCAAGGGTTGGACCAGGTGACCTCCACAGGTCCCTTCCCACCTCAGCCACTCTGTGGTTCTGTGATACTGCTTTCCACAAACATTATTTTGAACAGCCAATTGCTTCTAGATCTGTTTGTAAACATCTAGTAAACAGAAGCTTAAAGTATTATCCAAGCAAATTCATAAAAGTTTTTTCACCTTTTGAGGTTCTGTTTCATCTAACACATCTACATCTGTTGGCACAGGCCAAGGGGAGTCTTTGTATGTTGGTCATATTCATCTCATATAAGCCTTATAACCTGGAACCCATACAGGGACATTTTTTTCTGAGAGGTTTCTGGTCACTTCATTATTCTAATAACTTCATTTTTTTTTAAGCAGTTTGTGTATCAGAATATAATGTGAGTCTACTGTGCACAGTCAAAAATCTCTGAGAGGATATCTAGTAGAGCTCAAAGTAGTTCCTGGTTGCAGCCAAGGTATGCCTTAGAAAATAAATAACTCTCTAAAACTTGAAGAACAGGACATGGGAGTGGACAATGGAGAGACATGTAGCGTTCCCCTTTCTTCTGATCAGATCAGCAAGCATCTAACATCAAGCACTCTGGTTGTGGCTGCAAAACTGCTGAGCTTCCCACACAGACCATGGCTGCACTGGCCCTGAGCACTGTGTGCTGTAAGAGAACTTGTTGACAGCCTCCTTGCTGCAGCAGCATCCCAGACAGTATTACAGCTAATTCGGCCTCTCTGGCAGGGGTGAGGCAAGTTTGAGGCTTCTGCGGTGTCCCTTTGCTTCCACATCAGTGTTTCTGAGAGCTTACTCAACTCCTTGTAAGCAAATATAAACAAACCAGGTCAGGGTGTACAAATTCCAGAGGTGGTACCAGGGCTCGCAGCTGTGGCAAAGCAGGAGCATAACCTGTCCTGAACAGAGGGATAGTGTTTTTCCTGAAAGCCTCTAAAAGCAGAGATGGAACCTGCTGAAAACATATTTTTACTCTGATGAAAAAACAACTGTTAAGTTACTGGATTTTCTGATATTTAACTTTTTCTGTTCACCTCCTGAGATGGTGGCAGAGGCCGCTTATTATTCCTGTAGAATATGTTCATGACAAAGAACCAAGTTTCATGTGGTTAGACCATTTTCAGCAAAAATAAACAAATTGAATTTTATTATGAAGGAAGAGAACAGCAAGAGCTGACTGTCATGCAGTTTTTTCCAGACAAAAATCCATGGTATTCAATTATATCTTTGTTTTGGGACTGTGTAAACAGACAAAGTGCCTGCTGAACCTGATGAAAGTCTTCCCTTGGATTACTCAGGCAGCCGAGGCCGTCAGCTCTGCCTAGTTTTCCATCTGAATTAGACTGAATGTGATGGAGCCAGGTATAGCAAAGCAAGCTGGACAGATCATGTTTCTATACAGCGCATAGCTTATTGTACTGATATTCAGCATTTTTTTGAGGGCTTGCAGCCCGTCCTGCTGGATGTTTGTAGGTGGATGCTGGCTGTGTTTGCTTTTTCTGAGTGGCTGCCGTGAAAACTTCAGCTCGCAGAGGGAGGTCAGCATCGAGGGCTCCCATGGTCCGTTATGGAGCAGTCCAGGAGTTGGCTGCAAATATTTTATGATCTGCAGCATTACAGCTGAGGTCCTCTGTGCCCCAGCTCCCAAGACGTGTAGTGCAAACAGGATAAGTATTCTGCTTTTTCTGGTGAGGACTGGAAGGAGTCTTCCTGACCTGCTGTGTTTCTCTCCAAAAGGTTTTGGACAACTCACAGGAGCTAGGGAACAGCCAGGGGGCTGAGGTATTAAGCTGTGAGGAAACTTTTTAAGAATCAGTTTCGGGTGTGCTCACTGCTGAGGGCTAGTGAGCCTTTGGCTCAGCATGCAGCAGTAAAGGAGGGGGCTGACTCCCTCGTGCATCACTCTGGGTGGTGGTGGTCTTCAGGGGACAAGAGCTCCCCTGAGCTGACCGGGCTGCTCGAGCCTCTGCACCCTGTTTTCTGCCAGCTGCAGGCTTGTGCTGGTGGGGAAGAAGCCTCCATACCCAGCATGAGCAGTCTCAGCTCACACCGGCCTCTCCCTCCCTCCCATCTCCTCCCCAAGCTGCAGTGGGCTTTTTATGGAAACTCCTGGCTCCGGTGCTCCTCAGGTGACCCTGTGACAACTCCCTCTGTTCCCAAAGGATAATACTGAGATATTTAGCCCGTGGGCCAATTCCGTGTAAATTAAACCCCTGGTGCCTTTCCATGTGGGGGAGTTGGGATTGCACCATTCCTTCTTCTATTCAGAGCACTTTTGGGGTGGTCTTCATACTTCTGAGACTCGCACAGCTGTACAAAGTGTATATCCCAGGCAGCGCTCAGCATGCAGGCCTCTTCTTCAGTCCGCGGTCTCCATCTCTGGATGAAGCACCAACAGGGGGTTGGAGGACCAGCCACCACCAGCTCACCCCCTCCCCGTGCCTGCGGTCAGCCAGCCGTGCTCCTGGATCTGCCCCTGCGTTTGCCAACAGGAAGGGCTGGTTAGGCCACAACCTGAGCTGGGAGGAGGCGTTCAGAAGAAACGCCAGCAAGCCATCAGCAGTGTCTCCTGGCAGCGCTGACCCCTAGCCCTGTCAAACTGGGGAACTGGCACTTGGTCTATCTCACCAGTCTAACTTGTCCAGCCTCGAGTTTTTTTTGCCTGTTGAATTCATTTCGTCATGGCTAAGTGAATTAAGGAGACATTGATGTGAGAGAATTTTGTGTCCTGGACCCTCCATTAACTATTGCTTACACATGACTGCAGGCTTTTTCCACTTCTCCCCTGTCTTCACAGGCTATTTCCATGATAAGATTAAACAGCCTTCCTCAGGATGCAGGAATTAGGGTGAAGGAAACAGTCATTTGCAGGAAGGATAGAGCAGCATGGAAAGATATGTTAACCTGGGCACTGAAATAAATTCTGGATTCTTGAAAATGTTTTGCGGGGGCCATCCCAAAGCTCATGTAGTCTCAGTAATCCATGATCTCTTCCAGCTGTTAGCATGAGCACCACAGCATAATAATCACCTCAGCGTGCATTACTCATTCTTCATTTTATGGTATGTCTCTTTACTTATTAGATCATTGACAGAAGGAATAAGCCATCCGTTGAAGGAGACCTGGATGTAATTATGCATAGTTCGACTGGATCCTATTAGTGCTAAACAACAAAAGATGTTACACGTAATGCGAGTTAGTAAGCTACACGGAGGAGTATGGCATAGTCAGGAAGACAGAGGCTGACGCTCAGCAGAGACTGCTGCTTGCAGAGATGCAGTCCTGATGAAATATTATCCATGATGCATATTAGCCATGGGTCATTAATTTTGGCTTAAAATTCTCTCCAGGTATGAGAAAGAAACACTGAGATTACACAGGAGGAGTTGAGTAACGACAACCAAAACCTGGCCGGGCTCAGGAGAGCAGGAGACTTTTGCAGTCTGTACTGAGCATACGACCAGGATGCGTGAAGACAGGAAACATTTCAGGCTGGTGCCTCTGCTTTGTCACGGGAACGGGTGTGAAATGCCTGGGGAATCCTCTGGCCCTCTGAAACAAACCAGTAAGAGCCAGACAGACTGCTATCAGCAGCCCCCAGCACGGACATCAGGTGGTGCAATGCGGGAACACTCAAACATGCTTCAACATTCAGGCCCAGGGCTGCTCAATCCCTGCCGTAGGGCCCGAGCAGGCTAATTAATTCCCAGCCCCATAAAGTACCAAGATTGTTTTCTGACTGACTTGCATCCAATGTGCTGTTTGCACCTGGGCTCAGATCACTAGGAGATTTAAGGGACCAGTTTTATGCTCTGGCTAGCTGCTAGTCTTGCCAGTGTAATTGTGCTCAAGCACTCAGTTTTGAACAGCTTTCCTCTTAGCACTTGGAGACCTATAAATGTTTAAATGAAAAGGTTAGGGGAAAAAATCCCTCAAAAGTGAATCACTTGATTTACCACTTAATGTTCTTGGTATCAGTGCAATACTGTTGGCTGACTGTAACAGTGTTAATCCACCATAAAAATGATAAAAAGAACACAAATTTTCAGTCAATTGTTCAGGCTTTCCCTGTTGGTATAGCTGTCAAAAGAATCTTCCTGATTTTTTAATAAGAAATAAAATAGCTGTGGCATTTAGTTTATACCTCAAGTGTTCAAACACAGTGAAATAACATAGGAGTTAGGGCCAATGGACACAACTGCTGAATGCAATGATGATGAAAATAATGCTAGTAGAATTAGGGAAATATCCTGGTCATTATTATTTTTGTTATTATTATTTCATCAGAGGCCATTATCCTACAATTTTTCTTTCAGAACCAGATTTCAAAACTCATGAAGGGATTTTCTTTACCCAGTTGTGTTTCAGGAAATATCATTCTCACAGCATATATGTAAGAGGAAGATGCTTAGTTACATCTTTCACATCCATTTGACCTATTAAAGACATCTGAAGCAAAGAAGATGTTTGCTAGCCACTCCTCCTTTTTTACTAGAAAAAGAGAAATCAGTCTGTCTCCAGCGCAGATCTTCTGGTTTCTCATGTATCATATCATGGAAAACTGCATATTCATCAGCAAGGTGAGGAGAGATGAAAAGTTTTTATGAAAACCTTTTTTTCAACAACAGTAGGAATTCACTGCTCATCTCGTAGTGATCACTGATCTTTTCAACAAGGGAAATATGTCATCATCCGCTTGGTACAGGAAGGGAAACTGAAGTCCAGAGGCAAGGAATATGCTTGCAGTCACAGCAGATCAGTGATCCTGAGGAACCTGTGGAGCAATTAGAGAACTATTTGAGCTCTGATATGGGGCTTTAGGAGAGTCGGGATATCCTGATGATCTTCTAGCTCTAGTGGGAATCCCTGTGTCAAGCTGGGGACACTTAATGTCCATCGGGAAAGGTAAGGAGGTGAAAACTCACTTTACACATTTGTATGGTTCTTCACCTCTAAGAACAGCAGACCATATAGCGAGGGAGAAAGCGAGGGAGCTGGTGACAAAGCAAGGCCAGTGAAGGGGATCCGCTTAACTTGCATGGGACACTAGACATCTTTATTCAAGAATATCTCAGATCCACGACCCCAGAATGGAAATAAAATACAAAACACATTTAACAAATAACTTGTAACCCAAGAGATGTGCCAGAAGTTTTGTGACACTTACTGAAAGTTTACCACTACTGTGGGAGGTTTTTGAATTGCAACAATGGTGGAGAATGGCACTACTAGGGAAATTTATAGATATTTCTAAAGCTTGCAAAATCCTTGAATGAAAAGTAGCATAGCGGTGCAAATTACCTTTCATGTAAAGTATCTTTCAAAATTTAGTTATTAGAAATAAAAGCAGTAACTATAAGGCCACCTTGTGCTGTGGCTGAGAAACTTTACCGGACTAAACATACCGTACAGGTCTTTTCACTGCATGATCTTTAGTAAGACTCCCCAAAAGGTCCTAGGCCCTCAAGCAGAGTTTCTTGGTTGCACCTTAACTATATTATGCAGGACAATGTATTTTAATTACATACATAATATCTTCTTTAGAATACATCCTTTAGGAATGCCTCCCTCTTCCCCATCTGGTATTTAATCCATAGTTCAGTCCCATGTCTCTGTTGATGGCACATTCAGAGGGAGCAGATGACAGTTGTACCACTGTTCAAGATGAGTTGCATGCAGTCTGAACTGGTAGGAATCCAAGCTCAATTGCGTTTCAGGAAGGAGAGATCAGATCTCAATTTTAGATCAAATTTGACTTTGTGATCTTTGTTATGAAGTGGTTTATAACCGGGAGAGATCTGTAGTTTGCACAAAGTTCAAACCTTAAAATGCTAATTTTTCTAAAGAGGTTTCTGCCATTCAAAATAAGCGATAATATTTTATTACGCTCAAACAAGAAGCTAACGTATTTGTCCACGCAGCAAGCTCTCCGATCATCTCTGGTAGCTGTGTTTGTCTCAGGTGAAGGAATTTTTCAACTGCAGGAATTGAGCATTGTCCAGTTTTCTGTTTCTGTTTTTAAATGAAACTGCAGAAGTACTATGTGTTCTGTACTGACTAAAAAAGTCATTAAGAAATCACCTGAGAGAACTTTGCTGTTATTTTCAGAAAATCTGTGATACCATTTTCAGGTAAGACATTAAACTGTAGAAAATAAATACAAACCTCCCAAGTCCCACACTTGAAAGATATCATCCAGATTACAGGTCTGTGAAAAGACAGACTTTTAGACCCACAGACTTTGTCCTGTAGCTGTGTGTTATTTCTCTTGTAGATGGAGACGACTGGTGGTCCACCAAGACCCCCTGTTTTGTTTCCAAGCCATGTTGTAGTAGGCAAGTGAGCGCTTGTAGAGACTGAGTTAGGAGCAGCTCTCAGCTGGCATTAGTACCTGCTGACAGGCAGAAAATTACATTAGCATACTTTTTATGAACAGTATTTTTACACCAAACTTTTGGTAACAATGACAGTAGTATATCTTCTTGTTTCCTGCAACGCTGAGTTTTTGATACACCACTTTCCCTTCTAACCATCAAGCAACGCAGGGATTTGGAGAAGTGGCTGAGTTCAGTGGAGTCAAGCAGGCTTACTTGAACCGCACAGTTACTGTAGCTATGGGAGAGACAGAAATAAAGTTTGGTAACCCATCTCGAAGATCACCAGTTTGTACTGTTCCCCAGCCTCTAGAATCACTGGAGCTTGGGTCTCAAGATCAGTGGAGCAACCCACCAGCCAGGTGTATACTAAAAGTAGTACAGAAAAGCATTCACTTAATGCAGCAAGTAAAGTGAACTCTTCTGCTGCTGAGAGAATAGAAAGTAAAATCTGTCTTTAGACTGGCAAGGATGAAATCCAAGCTCTTTGGCTCCCCTTTGACAAGGGTAATCCCCTTGTTTGTTAGTACGTATGACTCTCCTTGACCTTCAAGAAGTGAAGAGAAACTTTGGAGGAGCATTTCATCAGATGCTTGCTGAGCAGGCTGAACAACATTTCTCATTTTTTGAGATCAAGATACATCTTAGCGTTTCATGAATTGCTGAAAAAAATCCCTTACTGACATTCAGCCAAGGTAGCCGTAGAAAGGCAGCATGGCTTGAAGGTCTGTCGTAATTCCTAAAGTCACTTTAAGCACCCTGTCCTACTGTGGGAGAAGTAACTCCTGAAACAATGCGACTCCTTCATGGCCATGTAACCTGGGGAATCTGTGCTGCAAGATGGTTTGGTGGCTGCATTTCTGCAGGAGAGGACCCTACTATGGTCTGCCAAGGCTCGGAGCTGCAGTTAGCCAAATGGCAATCACTGCATGCGATGCCAACAGCGCGACGAAGCTCTCTGTTGTCTTCTTCAAACTGAGGTGCCCAGAGCAGAGATCCTGGTTACACAATAAAATAATAAAAATGCTAGTTTAAATTTCGAATTAGTAAAGGACTATTTTTGGCTTTCTCAGAGACAGCATCTGTAAATAATCAGGCAGAAGCCTTTCCATAAAACAACACAGAAAAACCTCAAAGAGCATTAAGATTCTGCAACATTTAAACAAGATTTTTAACCCATGGGGAAGCCAAAATCAACACAATGCTTCCTGCACATAAAAGCATGGAATTTCTTAGCAGTGTGGGGGCAATAAATGACTATCACATTTCCCTCCTTTCTAAAAACTAAATATTTTTCAATGGAAATAGTAATATTGATGGAAAAAGAAAAGAGGGCTGTGAGTTATGTAAGAATTGATTTAAGGTCTGAACCCCCATACATTGCAGACTGGAGGCTGGTTAAAGAAAAACTTAAGCTGCTCAGTTTTGCTCTAATTGTTCTCCAAACTCAAGAGATCAAATATGCTAGCTGAGATCCTTCTTGTAATCATCCAAATTCATGACCCAAGTTTCAAGTTCATTCCTGTTGCTCCCAGCCAAGTCCATCTGTAATGCAAACAAAAGAAGTGAATAATATACTCTTAATTATGTTCCCTACAAAGAGGGGGGGAGCATGATGACTAACAGCTCTACATATGTATGCTCCTAGCAACCTCTGACCACAGCATTTGCCCACAGTGTGTGTGAAATCAGAAATTTGACCGTAACCAAGTACATGTGGATGGGTTATTTGCTAAGGAAAAATGTAAACGTTGTCCAGTGTAAAAAATTAATACTTTATGTAAGATGTTGATACCTTGATTTCCTGGCTCTTGCAGGAGGAGTGCTATTGGCTTAAGGGGCTGCTGAATCAGGCTCTTGTGCGTTAGAGTAGAAAATTGTTTATGAATGACTGGCTACATTTCTGGTCATTGGGTTGACCTGACTGAAACCGATGTATCTCCAAGCTGTGGATGAATGAACTTGTAAATATGATTTTTGGGGGTACAACCAGCACAGGCAAACAAAACTGATATATTTTATGATTTAATACAGCTCCGTGAGCAAGCTGTGTGGTTCCATGAACCACCCCTGGTTTGTGAACTGCTGCTTAAGAAGGGCTGAATTAAGCATTTATTTCAGCTGTGTGAAACTCTGGGTAAAGAAGCAAAAATCACAGCCTTGCGATTTCTGTTTACCAGTCTGGTTAGTTTTTAGCTCTAGTTCGTAAGTTGTCATTTAGAGTGACTAATTGTCTAGCTTCCCAAAAACGGTGGATTTGTGTCTTTCCCCAGATGAGGCATAGTTATGAGAAGTTATATAGTACAAGAGTCTAGCTAATGGCATGGCCAAACTGTGCCTAAATTTGTTTTTCTCTGCTAAATGATTTGCTCATTTCGATATTCCAAGACATGCCAAGGCAATTTCAAAAACAAACAAACAAAAAAACAGTGTTTTGCTTCATCAGCAGCTTTCAGACTAAAAAAAAAAAAAGCAAAAAAAAAAAAAAAACTTGTGGCTCAGACATAGGAAAAGATCATCACAGAGATATTGAGTTACCAAAGCACATCCATTGTAATAAATCCCCAGAGCCCTCAGTAATGTGTCATGCACAGTCGGTGGGACCTGGGAGCCCAGCACAGCCGTAGCTCCTGGCAGAACCGTGTCTCCTGGCCACCTCCTGCTTTCTGGCTCCTCCAGGCACATAGATTTGGAGCACAACAAGCTGTGCCCCTTCACAGCCCATGGGTGGTCTCTGGAGCTCAGTGCTGACATTTCCGAAGGGACAAAGAGCATCTAAACTGATCCACCCCTTTGAAAATACTGATGGACTAGTTGGGCCTACCACAAAGTGAAAATGCTTTGATTAAAGCACAACATGAATGATGAGAGACTTTGTCTTCTGTAGCTAGAAAGGTTTTATTCTGTCCCACAGTTTAGAATTTTCTTTTTTTTTTTTTTTTTTTAACTCTGTTAAGCTTGGAATCACTGCAGATTGGCACACTTTGATCATGGCACTATGTGGAAACCAAAAGTTTGTGCTGCAATCACCTTCTCAGTGTAGCTGTCTTTTCAAACACCTAAACATTTTTTCTCCAAAAATCTAAGCTGCCAGCAGAAGAACAAAAGGCCAGCCAGGAGTTTGTTATCATGAAACTAAAGGACTGGCAGTAATGAGAGCACGTGTCGTACCCAAAGTATTCCTGCACATCGGTTTGCTTGCTTGTTAATGCAAGTTGTGGCTTTATGCATTTCTCTTTGACGATAGCACTTAATGATTTATGGAAGATACAGTGTAATTGGGAAGGATGCTGAACAAAGGGACTAGCACAGGAGTTAACTACCAAAGCAGGGCAAGCCTTCAAGTGCAACAAGAAAGTGTCACCTGCAATATGGGTGATGGAAAGGTTTTTTAACTTGTTCAACACACACATCTTTCGTATACAATTATTCCAGTTGTATAAGCCAGTGAGAATAGATTTCTAGTACCAAAACTGAAGACGTAAAAAGCAGATATATTTCCCTCTAACTTGACCACAACTGTTTTACACTGCTACATTTTCATACAGGCACTCAAACTTTTTCACATTAAATGCAGAGCCCAGGCTCTGCACAGGCACAGTTGTGCCCAGGCACAACTTTTCACAATACTTTTCATGAGTACAAAAAGTCAAGGTACGAACAGAGTTGAAGTTGTCTTGTAGATTAAAAAAAAAAAAAAAAGAACAATATCATGCTATTCAGGTATTATGAAACATCTTCCACTGTCTTAACTCAATAGTTAATAAGTGCAGCATGATAAACGCAGAAGTAATAGTGCACAATATGGTTTTGAGTTTTTTGTTCATATCTTACCCATTCAGACTCTTCATACCATGTGGGTAGCAAACAGATGTATTACATTACACTACATTAAATCCTGTGGAGGCAATAGTCTTAAGTGCTGCGTCAAATATTTATAATGTGGAATTATTTTAGGACAGGAGCCAAGTGCAATATGGCATCCTTCATAGCGTCTCTCTTGTTTTTGTAAGAACCGGAAGCTTAGCTACTGCCTTACAATCGTGCTTCTTCTCTGACTTCCAACATCCCTTTTCATTTGTCACCATCTGAATGCGTTTTAATTATTATCATTTACTAGCGCCTCTATTGTTTCATAAGCTTTCTCACTTAAGCAGGGAAGAGCGAAGTTTTCGGGAGCTCCACCCTAGCCCTACCACTCAACATGGGGGGCAAGACCCCGCTGTCTTGTGCCTGTAAGGCACATCACATGCCTACAGCTACAGGCGAGGTGCTGAGAGCAGCAGTCCCATGTGTCATCGGTGTGGTTGGGTGCAGGGTGACCCACGCCATAGCCCTGGCCACAACAGGGGTCCTAGGACACATTTGGTGCTTCTGGCCCACAGGTGGGGAGCGCAGGGGACGTGGGTCAGGGCAAATAAGTTTGGCACATCCATCCAGCTGTGTTACGATTGAGTCACTCAAAAGAGGCTATGTGGTGGCTTTTCAAGACTGTATTCTCTTTTGTGCATGAGACAATAATAATTTCAATAGCTAGAGTAATTTTCACCCTTAAATATACTTTATCTGCATAATGTTGCATTTCTAGGTGTCATCTTGCTTTTCTTTTACTTTGCAAAATTAAGATCCTAACCACAGGAGCCTATTCTGAAAACATTCAACGTAGCTGTAGCTATTCTCTCTTTAGAAAATTGGCGTGTTAAAGGAGTTTGTTGTTCATCTATGGCCATGTGTCTTCTATTTATGAGTCTACTTAAATGCCAAAATTTTGCATGCTTCTTTAACTTCCCTTTGACTTCCAGGCTTAGCCAAATCACCTTTTTATGGAATTAATTTACATGTCAAGTTAGTCATTAGAAATTCTTTACTCAAAATTTTTGGCAATATTTTTATTCTTTACTCAAAATGATTTCTCTCTGAATGCCTTTGTTGCACAACTAGCCATAGGACTGACTTCATAAATGAACTGTTCAATTCCATTGATCGTTTTAATAATTTACCCACAAATACAGGTTCCTACCTCCCAGCTTCACAGTTTGACATTCAACAGGGGAACTTCCCTTTGTTTTTAGATGGTTTTCTGAAGACTTTGAATGTCCTTTTGTCATGCAGATGACAGTTTTGGAGCATCATCTGTGCCTGCTGCCAGCATAGCCCCCGAGCTGGCCTAGTCTGGACTCGGGCAGCCGCAGGGTGAGGGTGCACCCCAGGTAGGTCCCCCAAGCCCAGGTGCTCAGGATTAGATGCTGATCAGCATGCTCCCACAGACTTCACGTACAGCCTACAAGAAGCCCACAGACTAAAGCCTGTGGGGGGCAAGTGCAGCCTGCCTTACTCATACACAGTTTTCTTTGCCGTAAAGATGCAGCCTCGTGTAACCTAAGTTACACAAGGCTGGTTTGTCTCCCTCTTACCTCCTCTTTGTGGTTAGAATATTTAACATATTGGCAGATGCATGAGAGCGTGTGGGTCAAAGCTGCCAGAACAAGAACATTGCTCTTCATAGTGTGCTGCCTGAGCCTGCTGGAAGGATTGATCTTTCCCTCTGTGTGTGGCTAACGTAGCATGGAGGATGCCCGCACATTTCCACAGGGTTATAGTGAACCGCCTCAGTCTCACGAGGCGATACATAAACAGGACTCCTGGCTATCGCCTGAAGTAAGCCTTGACACTGATCAGCGGTTGAAATACATGGCATGCCGCCCCCACCACCTACCCCGCAGAAATGCAATCAGATGGGGAGCGTGCAGAGCTGAGGGAAGAGATATGTGGCTTTGTCTTCTACAACAAATGTTTGTCCTCTCCCAGCTTTTTTCTAAGCAGAACCAGTGCTTAACTCCGCAGAAGAAGACATACATTCCTTTCAATGCTATCTGTCTGTTGGACATTTTTCTCCACATTTGGGAATTTGGAGAATGTATTCAACTACCTAGTGGTATTTTATTGATATTTGCTTGCCTTAGAGCTGATCTCCAAACTAAAATCAACACCTTCTTTATTCTAACGCTTAGTGTGGTATGAAGAGGGGTAGCTATGGGCAAGTACATAGCAGGGAAAATGAGGACAGCCTCCAAGTTTCTCTCTCTGTCAGGGCCCTCTTTCAATACTTCCAATCCCAAATCCTACTGTGAAAGTACCATAATTCTTATCATGGCGTCTTGACAACATTAATCCTTTCTGCTGGCACAGGCTGTAACTCACTCTTCAACCCCTTTCTCCTGTTTGAAAATGTCTCCAAGGAAAATGGAAACCGCTATCTGCTGTTACTTTAAAAAAACAATTGAAACATAAATATCTTGCCATAGAAGTCCAAGTCAATCTATCTTTTAGTTTCTCAAATTCAGCATGGAATTTTCTCATTTCATAAGAAAGGAACATTGTCTGAGGTTTCCAGTTCCTCTGGGTGGGCTCATGAGCCAGTGAAATGGAGAGGTGGTTTTTACCAAACTTGGCTCCATTTCGTGCAGCAGCTCGTAAATACAGTGATTTGCATAACCTCTCCAGCATCTGAGGGAAAGAGGCTGTCAGTCAACACTTCTGGTATGTGAGGGTCATTCTTAACAGATTTAATCTGAAAGAGCACCACCAGGGTGAACTTCATGTCTTTCCACTGATGTGTCCCACATACTATCTGAGATAGGGAATGATACTTTCTGTCAAGTCAAAATGAAGATGGCTACACGATGAGACCATTCAATCTCTGAGCCTTTTATTAGTCAAATTTCCTATGTGATATTCTTGAAACTATCTAAATTTGAGGTCTCATTGAGACATAAAATACCCAGACTGTCAGTCTGGTTTTCATTTGCACTCCTTCCAGATATGATGCAATTGAGAGCAGACCTAATACAGTTTATCTATAGCTTCCATACAGCTCTTTTAGGCCTGTTTGATTCCTGGTTTCATACAGGTTCTGCAAGCATGGCAATGAAAAACAACTTCAAGAAAAAAAATAGAAAATGCACAGAACATATTTTGTATTGATAGATTATTTGACTAGATGATCCTGAAAAAAAATGTATGTTTTTAATTCATGCTTGCCTTCAGTGTAACAAGGTGATATTTTTTGCTTGTCTTCTAAGGCTTCTTTGATTTCAGGAGGATTTAGTTGTTAAGGTACTTTTGAAAGTCACAGAAGGTTTGTATCTGCATCTTTAGGTGATATAGTGCTTGTAAGAGGTTGTGCCTGTGTGACTTGCTCTGAGGCCCAGTGGAAGCTAATGGAAGGACGTTGTTCGCTTCAAGCCAACACGCTGGCTCCTGGGATGGTTTTCCTCAGCTGTACCATCATGTGTGATGTACAAGAGGGCAACAAGGAAAATTTAAATTAAATTACTTTTTTTTTTTTTTAGGCAAATGGCTTTGTGAAAATGGTCACATCTGGGTCTGAATCCTTCCTTAAGCCATCTGGCATTGCCTAGGACACATAAGAGGAGTTGCAGTGCTTGACTGTCTGGAACTCCTGCTTTCACACTGTGCATGTAGTTAAGTGCTATTCCTCTCCCCCTCCGAGCAGGCTTGGAAGAGGGAATTCTTTTAGTCAGGACTTTTGAAGGCTTATCCACTGCCCTATTCATTGCCTGCTATGGCAAACTAATCAGCTTCATTCTTCACATATTTCCTCAACGTTTGCTTCTAGTTGTTCATTAGGGCGTTGGTTTTTTCTGTCTTGCTTTAGATATAAAGAGTTGTTGGATGCTCTGGTATATGGTGGTATGTATTATTCCTAAAGTCCATGTATTGCCTAGTATTTTTCTGAAGTGAATATTTTCAAAAGCAGTCAGACTCTGTGTATATCTGTGATAGCTTTCCATCTTTTACATCCAAGTATGATGATAAAAACAATACCTGAGTTGTAGATTTGTTCTTTGGTCTTTTGGCATTAGATGCGTCTGACGACTTATTGCTTAAAGCGGTAAATGCAGCTGTTGTCTTCCTAATTTCTGGACTCATCTCCTTTTCTCCATGTCTAGGGGAACAGTATGTTATTACCAAGGTATGAAAATTAATTTTGTGTATTCATTCTTCTTTCCAAGTAATATTCATACTGACCCCAAGGTTCTCATTCTTTTTTATTTTGGGGGGGGGGGGCAAGGAAGAGGGAGTGGAATGACAAATTAGTCATAATTTGTTTTTGTGATGCTGAATGCTACCTAGATATTTGCGTTTTGTCTGGGTTGTCACTTAAAAGAGCAGGGCTATGAGCAACACATAGCTTACTGTTGATAAACTCTATGATAACTGTATTGTAGACCGCTACACTTTTTTCCCCAAAAGTGAAGTGCTAGTCAACTAATAGAGATGGATATAGGGATATTACTGTGGTGTGGGAAGCATATAGAATCATAGAATCACAGAATATCCCAAGTTGGAAGGGACCCATAAGGATCAAATACAATCCTGGCACCGCACAGGTCTGCCCAAAATTTTAGACCATGTGACTAAGTGCACAGTCCAAATGCTTCTTAAACTCCGACAGGCTTGGTGCAGTGACTACTTCACTGGGGAGCCTGTTCCAGTGTGTGACCACCCTCTCGGTGAAGAACCTCTTCCTGATGTCCAGCCTAAACCTCCCCTGCCTCAGCTTAACACCGTTCCCGTGGGTCCTGTCACTGGTGATAACGGAGAATAGGTCACCTGCCCCTCCACTCCCCCTTGCGAGGAAGTTGTAGACTGCGATGAGGTCCCCCCTCAGCCTCCTCTTCTCCAGGCTGAACAGGCCCAGTGACCTCAGCCGCTCCTCATACGTCTTCCCCTCTAGGCCCTTCACCATCTTCGTCGCCCTCCTCTGGACACTCTCCAACAGTTTAATGTCCTTTTTGTACTGTGGTGCCCAGAACTGCACACAGTGCTTGAGGGAAGGCCGCACCAGCGCAGAGTAGAGCGGGACAATCACTTCCCTCGACCGACTAGCAATGCCGTGCTTGATGCATCCCAGGATGTCAAAATTGTCTCTACCTCCATGGAAATTTTTGAAATTTGACAGACTGGTGAATTCAAACAGTAAAAGTGTCTTTGGAATTTTTCTACTGTTTTTTTTTTTTTTTTTAATCCCAGGGAGATCTAATCTGGGAGTTTTTGAACTTATTCAGAATGACGACAACTATAATTACCTTCTTTTATGCAGAGAAGCTAATGAACAAATGTTTTCCCACTCAGTTTCCACAAAAAGGGATTTGGATTTTTTTTTACCAAAGTGAAAAGTCTACGAGCTGTCAATGAACACAGGAACTTGCCTGTTTCAAAGTTAATCAACTTTGCTCTCGTGAGCTGAGTACGCAGTAGAACAGCAATGCATTCTGCTTTGATTCTCAGCAGTGAGCCTTGTAGGCTGTGGGGAGCCTACGGAGAACTAGATAAGCTGATGGTTTGCTGCTCTGACACAGTTTCTTTGGGGCATTGGAAATGCCCCAGCAGTGGGTTTTGGAAAGTTAGGGAGGGTGTGCACCCTTGGGGGAGTTCCATGTACTCCTGTATGAATTCATCGTGATTTTACTGGGGCAAAACGCTTACCCCAAAATATTTAGTATGATTAATAAAAAACATCGTATTGGATGTAAGGAGAAGAATGTGCTTGTAAAATTAAAGAATGATCCTCCTTACAATCAGTCTATTATAATGTCTGCCTTTTGCAGACCTGACTGTATTAATCAACTTAAAAAAAGGGACCAAAACATCATGATGCTGAACCTCGTTTGAAGAGTAACAGTTAAAGTAGAAGGGAATTCAGATGGAGATCCTTCTTCTTCATTTTAAATAACTTATTTTGAATAAGGTCCAAATGACAAAATCAGAGTAGTTTTCTGATGCTTTTTGTCAATTGATTTTACTTCTTTTTGACAGATTCATCCCTGTGCAAACATCAAATACAAACTCCCCGTGGAGTCTAGAGTTTGTAATAATTCAAGCCTTGTCTGAAAATCTTTTTCCAAGCATCAGTACTGCCATCCTTTATGTATATATGAAGTGCAAGCCTTTTTGTTATGTGGAAATGATTGAAAGATTTTTTTTTTCTTAACTGAAGACTGGTTGAGTAATGTTTAATGCATTTAATTCCAAACAGTCAGTTCCACGTGTTATTATAAAATGCTTTGCTTTGCAAAAAAGGTAATCTCTTTATTACAATTTTATAATGCCAATACATCCTTCTTTCTCATGAGTCTTCAACATTATATGCAGCTAGTAAGAGATCCACTATAAAAGATCCACTTATACAATATGTCTATGTGTCTGTGTGTACATACACATAAAACATACGTGAGTGTTACACAAGTCTGTGTAAGTAGTATCATATAGAGTTCCAGGTTTATCTTTTGCCATGTTGTTGAAGATGATGGTAAACTTCCAATCATATTTTGCATATGTTACACTGAGAAACAATGAGAGCTTTCCAAAATAGTTTGGATGCCATATAATTATTTTAGCAGCTGTGGTTTCAGTTACCTTTAATTAGTTCCCCCTGCAGCTCTAAATAAAGAGAGGCTTCTGTTAAATGCAGTTACTTTCTTCTGCAGATGGCGTGGTAAAGTGTGGCTACTCATAAAAGGAGGCTACTGAACATTGCATGGCAAACCTGGGGGCTTTGATCAAATTTGATTATTAATTAAGGACCAATTCTACATGGATTATTCACGATTTCCAGTAGTCATGATTTTATATCAGAATGGTCAGCCCAAGGTTTTATGCCAGCTGACATTGCTAGAACAGTTAGCTTAGATGCTTAAGAGCTGGTGAGACAACCCTCCACCACGTAAGCAAATGGTGTTTTGACATTGCACTGTGTTTTCCTAAATCATTTACTTGGTTCACTGACCCCAGCATTGCTAGAGAATGTGGCTCTGTCTCTATGAACACATGTTAAGCAGACGGAAAAGCCTCCTATAGAGTATTTCTTTCTCTTACATATAGGGCAAATTCTCAGATCCCACTGAGGCCAATATGGTTTTAAAATGCTTCAGATAGAAACTGTAGGGCCACATTCTGTTTCCATGGGACTTAATGGTACATGCCAACTGGCATCCACAGGATCAAATGTAGGCACTACTTCCTTCCAACAAAGATTTCATACAATCCTATCTTGTAGTGTCCTTCAGGTATTTAAAGTCTGTCAACTCTGTGACTCTTGAGTCATAGTTATAAACAATACTCACATGAAACAGAGTAAGGGTTGACAACAGCATAACTTGAGGTTTAAGAATTAATTTTTTAAATGTTTACTTCTTTTTTTTTATTATTTTTTGGAAGGATGAGGACACTTAGATAAATATATTTGACTAACGGCTGCTGACTGACTGCACATCAGTAAAAGAGTGTCTGCTATAAACATTATCATTTTACTGAGCAACTCTAGCTAGCTTCAGCCAGGAATTCTATGAAGGATGAATTGTCAGAATACGTAAATATTTCTATCCAAATATTATCACTCTGCAGGGGGATGCAGATTTGGGATGGGTATGGCTGTTAGGTGTGTAATGCTGGGCACAACTACGGCAGCTTGTGGGGGCACATCCTGAAGAAATTTCTATATCATATTAGCAGCATTGGTGTGATTTTGCTAATAAAATTAATCACTGTCAATAGGAAACTAATTGTTTTGGTGGGTAAATTACAGCTCTAAGCATGCTTGGATAAGCGAGAAACCTGACCAGGACAGGTAAGAGTCCCATGAAGTCTCTGTTTTTCCCAAAGAGGCTGAATATGTTATAGTCCCTTAGCACCCATAAAAGTGAAATGCAGAGAAAAAGGAGAATGGTACAAGACTCACGGCTTTATTCCCTGAGCTTCAGCTGGGAAGGCACTGTAAGATTTCTTCTCTTCTCTCTGTCATTTCTGGATCATTTAATTAATTGAAGAATCATTTCTGTTGCAACCACAAATGTTCCAGTTTGCACTATTACCCAGGGTCAGAACTTGCCTGACCTCCCTGGCAGAGGAAGAGAAGAGTAAGGAAATCGGAAAAGAGAGTAAGTAAATCACTTCAAGGAAGCCTTGTTTCCCTTACTCCCAAACCCCGAAGAGCAGAAAAGGCTGAATTGAAAGAAAAAAGGGCTAAGACTAAGGCTGATTAAGAGATCCAGCCTGAAGAAAAGGCAAAGAATGAAACAAGTAAGACAGAGAAAAATAAACTTCATTAAGAGTAAGCTTGGATGAGAGAGTCGGCTGGCAGCCAGGAGGGAGCAGCTGCAGCAGGAAGGCCCGGATCCCATTGAAACAGAAAAGGGGCCATCTCTCTGCTGGAATGAAAGGGAAACAAAAAAATAATTCACCTTTAAAGACACAGAAATGGGATTTGAGGCAAGGGGAAGGGCAGAGGGGAATGAGAACTTGTGAATGAGATGAGTTATTTCTTCTAAGAGCAGTGCAATGACTGTGAAAATCCTTCCAGAGAGCTGCGTGATGGCGCAGATAAATCAGAGTGGCCAGAATGGATAAGCCACTCTGAGCAGTTTCATGTTGCATTAGGACTTTCAAATGAATGTTGAGCATCAAGCAAATTTCCTCATTTTTACCAGGGGAGATGAGGCAGATGACATACCGTACTGATGACATCATGCCTCATTCCAGATGTGAACAAAGAGGGAAGAAAGTGTAAGATAAATATTTCACCACAAGCCAGAGCAGTCCTCAATATTGAGGGGGAACACGAGGCTGCAGATCTCAGCACATTGAGGTTCAACAAAATAAAGGACAAGAAGAAGCAGGGTGAAACCCTGGGTGATTCTGAGAGAAAATTTCAGGTTCAGGCAACAGAGAACTTACATCTTGAGTGAAATACTTATACCTTCTAGAAAATACACCATGCATGATCATAGAATCATAGAATGGCTCGGGTTGGAAGGGACCATAAATCATCTAATTCCAACCCCCCTGCCATGGGCAGGGACACCTCCCACCAGACCAGGTTGCCCAAAGCCCCATCCAGCCTGGCCTTGAGCACCTCCAGGGATGGGGCATCCACAGCTTCTCTGGGCAGCCTGTGCCAGGGCCTCACCACCCTCACAGTGAAGAATTTCCTCCTAAAGTCTAGTCTAAATATCCCCTCTTAGTTTAAGACCATTCCCCCTTGTCGTATCATTATCCACCCGAGTAAAGGGTCTTTCTCCATCTTTTTTGTAAGACCTCTAAGTATTGAAAGGTCGCAATGAGGTCTCCCTGGAGCCTTCTCTTCTCCAGGCTGAACAACTCCACCCTCTCAGCCTCTCTTCATAGGAGAGGTGCTCCAGCCCTCTACTCATCTTTGTAGCTCTTCTCTGGACCCACTCTAACAGGTCCACATCTTTCTTGTGCTGGAGGCCCCAAACCTGGACACAGTACTCCAGGTGGGGCCTCACAAGAGCAGAGCAGAGGGGTAAGTGACTGTCATCAGTTTCAACTGGCTGCCATTCAGAGAGACCTGGACAGGCTGCACGAATGGGTCAACACAATTTTCAAAAAGTTCAACAGAGAAAAACACAAAGTCCTGCCTCTGAGAAGGAAGAGCATCTGGCAGTGAAACAGGCTGGGCCATGGCTGCTTCAGGAGCAGATGGGCAAAAGAGGACATGGGGCCCTGGGCATTAATGGGAGCACAGGCAGCAGATCAAAGGGAGTGACTTTCCTCTTTACTTGGCACTCATTAGATCACATCTGGACTACCGCAACCAGTTTTGAGCACTTTGGTACAAGAAAAGAAAGTCAGCTAGAGCAATTTCAGTGGAGGGCCGTCAGGGTGGTCGAGGGCCCTGAAAGGAGAGCCAGTGGGACCAGGGCTGAGACAAGAGGGCATAAGGGGCTCCTGTCAGCAGCTCCTGGTACCTGCGGGGAGGTAACGGAGAAGGTGGAGCTGGGCTCTCCACAGTGGGGCATGGTGGGAGAACAGGAGACAATGGCATGAGTTGAAATACTGAAATACAAATGAGTTGAAATACACTGCATAAGAAGCAGTGTGGCCAGCAGGTCTAGGGAAGTGATTGTGCCCCTGTACTCGGCTCTGGTGAGGCCGCACCTCGAGTACTGTGTTCAGTTTTGGGCCCCTCGCTACAGGAAGGACATGGACGTGCTCGAGCGAGTCCAGAGAAGGGCGACCAAGCTGGTGAGGGGTCTGGAGAACAAGTCTTACGAGGAGCGGCTGAGGGAGCTGGGCTTGTTCAGCCTGGAGAAGAGGAGGCTCAGGGGCGACCTTATCGCTCTCTACAGTTACCTTAAAGGAGGCTGTAAAGAGGTGGGGGTTGGTCTGTTCTCCTACGTGCCTGGTGACAGGACGAGGGGGAATGGGCGAAAGTTGCGACAGGGGAGTTTTAGGTTGGATGTTAGGAAGTACTTCTTTACCGAAAGGGTTATTAAGCATTGGAACGGGCTGCCCAGGGAGGTGGTGGAGTCACCATCCCTGGAGGTCTTTAAAAGACGTTTAGATGTAGAGCTTAGCGATATGGTTTAGTGGAGTACTTAGTGTTAGGTCGGAGGTTGGACTCGATGATCTTGAGGTCTCTTCCAACCTAGAAATCTGTGATACTGTGATACTGTGAAATGAGGGAGGTTCACGCGGGATATAAGCAGAAATGGTTTCACTCTGAGGACAGCCAGGCAGCAGCACAGGTTGCCCAGGCTGCGCCATCTCCATCCTTGGAGGCTTTCAAGACCCAGCTGGGCAAAGCCCTGAGCAACCTGGTCTGATCTCACAGCTGGTCCTGCTTGGAGCAGGAGGCTGGACCAGAGACCTCCTGAGGTCCCCTCCAACTGGAATGATTCTGTTAGAATTTTGTTTTCAGAGTGATTTTTGTCCTCTAAGGTGAAAATGGAAAGGGTCTTGAAGATGGCTAAAAAGAAATAAATAGTGACAGATGATTGCTTTCATTTGGAAGTGACAAGATGGAAGTTCTACTCCCTAAGCCACACTTCTTAGTAAGGAACTAATTAAATTAGACACTAATATAGCTGTTCAGCTAAAACTTTATGTAGAGATGAGATGAGGACTGAAAGAGTATGTTCAACAACCAGCTTCCTGAGGTGACTCTCCTTTTTGTTCTACTTTCATTCCTTCCCAGTTTATGAAGCGCACATAAAACCGGACTTTTTTTGAAAAGTCCTACAGTAAATAATAATAATAATAATAATAATAATAAAGCTCATTTAATTCTGGGAAGGAATGGAAATAATGCATCTGTTTTATTTTTCATTCCTTTTCTTTTTCTTGATGTTATAATTTTTTTTTTCATGATGGTAGAAGTTAATTAATAATGAGCTGATGTGAATCTCTTGGTAGTGTGGCTGTCATCTTTGAATAGGTGATGTCTTGTGTGCCAGATACTAAAACATCTCACAACTCTACCAGAAATAACTGTTTCTCAGCACTGCACGAATTGTCCCAGATTTATACTGACAAACTATGCAAAGACATTCTGGAGTTTTACAATATTGCAATGCGTGTTAAAGCTCTCCTGTAAACATTAGGTTAAAGAATAACCACCATTGTGGCTGTTTGGATCTTTTGCAACATTTTCCCAAACTCCCAAGTACTATTGTAAACAAACAAACAAAGCCACAGGAATGATTACAATTAGGCAGAATAAACAGGCTCCATCCAGATCAAAACAAGGGCTAGCTAAATTCAAACAGTTATGGTTGCATTCTTATGCAAAAGAGGTTGGTTCGTAGTCCCAAAGCCGCTATCCTTGCTTATTTATGTCAGTCTTTCCATTATGGTGTTTACTGCTAGAATCTGCAGTTGGGTGAACTGGAGGCCAGAGCACAGCCGTGAGAGGCTGTGTCTCAGCCTTGGTTGTCCGGTGTCCCACACATCTCCCACATAACCATTGCCTGGTACCGACCTTCCACCTTTTAATACTTTGAGGGGTAATTCAGTACAATCACACCTGTGTCCTTGCTCAGCCTGGTGGCTTCTCTGAGTCGTGACCTGGTTTCTCAAGGTGAGCAATGTACATGCAGCCTGAGTTACGGATCACCCATTCCTGCTCAGTGCAATGGTGCACAACGTAGCAGAGCCCAGCCCAAGCAGAGCCCCTAGATCTGCAGGGAGGTTGGCTTGCATTTCATCCTTGTCTGGCAAGGGCGAAGCAAGCAGAGACAGTGGGGAGTCAGAGGGGCACTGAAAGAGCCTGAGGAGGAGGTCTGTGCAGAAGGAGACACAAGGATGATCCTGGACTAAAGAAGAAGCAAGAGGAGAGGAGAAAACAGAAGCAGTGAGGGCCATCTCTAAAAGACTTGGAAATCAGTGTATGTAGCAGCATACCCAAAAGTGAGATGCTACCTAATCTTTGTGTGGATCAACCCCTGGCTGACCAACCTAAACAAGCTTCTTCCAGCATCTTTCTTGCATCTCAGATAGTGAGATTAATGCAATGTCGAACATGAAAGACATGAATCTGTAGTGTGTTGAAAGAGTTGTTGTGACATGTTGCCTGTGGTGAGCAATTCCTAGCAAGTGGGAAGCCAGTGTGAGGCAGCTGTTGCCTCTAAGTGATCTTCAGGGGTATATCCAAGCTTGAGTACATTGCGGTTGTTACATCTTGAAGAAAAATTAAATAAGTAGAAAGCTTTGGTTAACTACAGAAGGACATGGGCCTGAAGAAAGGGTTGTAAAGCCTTCAGTGAAGTAAATCTTTCAATGATGCAAATACTCTGGCGACATAACCAAGAGGGTGGCGCCACTTCCAAATCATTAACTTCTTACATGAAAGAAGAATGAGCAGTGGAAACAACCCCTTCCAGTCCATCACTATCTTTCACTCCTGTCTCTGGAGCTTCACTCCAGGCCAAGCTGAGCTTCAGCAAAAACTGTCAGCCCAAGCCAGAAAGTGAGAAGCAAAGAAGACTGTATTGCACGGCTTTATTGAAGGCAGGTTTGACATACACATTTTACCTCTGAGTAATGTGGGAGCCCCATAGCACTTGCTGAACAGGACCATTGGCGCTAGGATGGGCAAAATAAGTTGCATACACATTTTTCATTTCTAATTTGATTTCTTCAAAGTCTATTTTGTCAAACCACTGTGGAATGTTAACTAAACTTTTACTATCTATTTATATGGCAGAACAGATATTTTGTATATACTTATTGTCTCTAATTGAAGCATTTTTTTAATCCAATCCCAGGTTTTCATGGTTTTCTCAAGATAAAGCCAGAAATGTTAATTGTAGTCAAATGTTTTACACTACTTTAGTAATAGGAACATGAGAATTTAGGCACAGTTAGACTTAGCTTTGGTTTTGACCTATCTGTACCCAAGTGCTTTCTCTCTAAACTCTTCCAGTTCTCTATATTATGCTTTAAAGAACATAACTCTTGTGAGTGGATATATAAACATCCCCCCCACAGTGTGAAACGAGGCGGCGTGCAGAACGTGTGGTTGACGTTGTCAGCTACAGATATTTCTCCACATGAAGAAATGGATATCTCAGTGACATTCAGCTGTTTTCAATCTGCTGAAGTATATATTTTTTTGTACTAATTCTTTTAGGTTTTTGGTTAAATTAAAAAGATGGCAGGCACCTTATAACTTCTCTGCAGAATTTATAGTGGATGTCTCTCTCTGTAGTTGGTACATCACACAGATATGCTGCAGTAAGCAGCTTCAGATGAGATCTTGTGTGCTTACTGTAAGACTTGGAGTCTAGTACTGTAGGTCCTTTCTCTACATGCCCTGTCACAGAAACATTCTCTGAAAGCTGTGAGAGCTACACCACCCCTGATAACAGCTGATGCTGTTATCTTTTCAAAACTTTCTTTAGCAAAACAGGACAAGGAGATGGTCTTGGGATTCTTGATGTTTCTTGAAGTCTCGCTGGGACTCTGAAAAACTTCAACATGCTGTAATACTTTTGGATTAAAAAAAAAAAAAGGCTAGAGGTAGATCACTGCTGAAGGTATTCAATGGACAGAAAAAAACATAAGGCTTTATCTTGACTCAAAATCATTTAAAAAAATGTATGTGTAGCTAGCCCTCTACAGACTTTCAAGAGGGTTAAGAAACATGAAGAGATTTCCCCTCTTTGTGCAAGGACAAACTAATATCCTTAGACTTTTGCTCCAGAATGGCAAAAGTCTGGGTTCAGTGATGGAAATTTTCTTTTTGATATAAGGAGCAGTTACAAGTTGAATACTGGCTGTAAGATCAGACCTTTAAATGGCTTTTCTAAGTATCAAAAGTACTGAGAGCAAAGCTGACCCTGCACAGTTATCACATGGCCTGAGCTGGATCTGAGGCTTTGAATGTCAGTGGAAGCTTAGCCCTGCATCAAACTTTGTGTCCCACAGTGAGTAGGCTTAGTTTGAGCATCCTGTAGTGATGTAGGTATTTATCCTTGTGCAGAGGAATACAAGGCTAATCTGGCTATCTGAACACAAATGCCTGCGAGGGGTTTGTGTGCACAGTGTTTTGTGAGAAGCAGACTTTGGTCTCAAGAGGACATATCCTTTCACAGTGCTAATCAATCAGCATTTTTAATTTTACATATAAATGCTTTTACACAAGAACATCGGCATCTCTTCCTGGTCCCTCATTGCTTTTCACACTGTAAAACGGCTCAGCTTTGAAGCTGGAAAGTGAAAGCCCTTTTATTCTCCCAGATAAGAGCAACCACATGAGGACCTAACTTGCTTCAATTCACGTGCAACATGCTTCATATGTCTAATTGATTTATCTTAGCTTTCCCACAAGTCCTCACACAGACATGCCTCAGTGCGGCTTGAAAGGAGGGAGTACAACCTTATGGCTGAAAAGCTGGTGGTAAGTAATTAAACCTAGCAGCAGCAAGAACCCCTGAGACAAAATCTTTGGCAGTTTTCTACACCATGTAGTGAGCTTGGGTCACCAAGGGCCTGTAAATAGCATCATAATGACTGGTTCCTCAGCAGGGATAAACATGTGCTTTGAGTTTTCTAAATGATTCAGAGGCGTGCTGTGAGATAACTACTGATAACAAGCAGATGTGAAGTTTGCTTTTCAAGACAGGGAGGCAGAGGGGGAAAGTCAAGTAGATTTTTGGCTTATGGTCCACTCAGAAAGCCTGATATTTGAACATCATTAAGGCTTTTTTTTTTTTTTCCAGAAGAGCCACTCAGCTGTATCCAATGAAGGTAATGCTTCAGTTCTTGTGAGGGCTAGTGAGATAATGTAGGCAAAGCTTTCTGAGAGTCTGTACCTGAAGACAAAGACTAGAAATTTATTTTGCAAGATTAGGAATTTGTATACTTTCTAAATGCATTTTACATTTTGCTAGTGTCTTTCCAAAATCTTTCTCAAAACTTACATATGCATAAGGATTTTTATTTGGTTGTTTTGTTTGTTTGTTTTTTTTAAATGGTACCTAAGCACTGAAGGATGTGTTTCATCACACCAGTCAGTGGGACCCAAAACTGTTACACCAATGTGAACAATGCATCTATACTGGTGCAGTGATGGTACTCAGTAGTGTTACTGCTGTGATGCTGTGAGCACAGGGATGGGGTCAGTGTTAACGTGGGGCTCTCAGCACCGTGTTTCATGTTAGCAGGACAGACGTGGAAGCAGCAGTCCTGTAGGATGGTGTGTTTGCAGGGTCTCAGAGGAAATCTGTTGGAGCCTCCCAAATTAAAGGCTCTTACCAACAGGTCACTTGCTCTTTCTCAGGGAGATCTGGAGTTGTGCTAATAATATACAAATGAAGTAAAAGAAAGAAATTGTATTGTGGGCATTATTTAAAAAGCTAAGGTACATGTCAATATTTTTCTCAGTTGCAAGGATCCCTGGCAAACTGAAAGCTGGAATAAAAGCTGATTCAAGGCTCAAAGAAAGTGTGGACCGTTCACTAAGGAAAGAGTCACTTATCCACAGTGACTCTTCTGAAACATACTAGAATAGTTTTCAGGGTGAATTTTTAAATAAGCAATTTTGTGTGCATTTTTTAGGATTTCCCTTCTAGATGGAGTACCCTGATGCCTTACAATACTTTAAAAAACAACAACAACAACATTTAGATTTCCCTAAAATACCAAAGGAAGAGAAAAGTTTCTACCTGCCTGTTTTTGGTGGGAGGGTGTTAGAAATGAAAAGACACCATGGAACCGTATTGTGGCTCATCAGTTGCCTTATACACATGGGTGTCTACCTCTTCGGTTTCTGCTTTGTCCCGGATTTCCCGACAGAACTGCACTGACCTGGTGGGTATGGGTTTTATGCCCAGCAATGGCTGCCTGTGTACTGTGACATCAGCGCACTGTCACAGGATCGCAGAATGGTTTGGGTTGGAAGGGACCTTAAAGATCACCTGGTTCCAACTCTCCTGCCATGGGCAGGGACACCTCCCACCAGACCAGGCTGCCCAAAGCCCCATCCAGCCTGGTCTTGAACACCTTCAGGGATGGGGCATCCACAGCTATTTGAATGCTGAACCCCACAGTGATGGTGATACACGTTGCCTGCGCAGGAGCTCGCCCCTGGTTTGAATGTGGAAGGAGCCAACTGGGCCCTCAGGCTGGGAAACCCCACGCAGTGGGGTTGTGGTGACACTGGAGTCCTGTGTGTCCTGCCAGTCTGAATGTGACCAGCCCGACCCACACGGCTGTGCCAGCACCAGTCCCAGCACAGTTACTAAAAGTGAGAGGGAGGTAGCCAGGGTGACTACTGGTGCAACAGGAAAGCTGAGTTCTTATAAAAATCTCCTCAAATGCACAAAGGGGACAAGCATGATACAGTATTAATAGTTTCCTTTCTGATCTTCTTCTTCCCAAAGAAGAGCCTCAGAGCTCAGGCTCAGGAGTCCTCAGGGAGTCTTTTGTACAAACATCCATGTGGCATCTGAATGTTCGCTGTTTGCAGTTGAGTCCATTTCCTATATGCGTCGCAGCTGGTTACTAGCTGTTGTGAGATACCCTTTTCTCCATCTAGACAGTGATTCATTTTTATAATCATATAGTCTGTTGCTATTAACTGTTTTCAAGAGCTTAGAGTGCTTTAAAAATGCATAGGCTCATAATTTTACAACCAGAGGGGACCATTATGACCATGTCATCTGACCTTTTGCAGAACAGAAGACAGAATAATTGCTGAATGATGCTCATAATTTTTATTTCTGGATGTAGGGCATGTCTTTTAAGAGACATCCAGTCTTAATTTTAAAACTTAATGTGACAGAGAATCCATTAAATGTCTTTTCCACTGCTTCCCATTGTTAATCATCATCTCTGATAAAAATCATCAGCTTGTGTCTGCTAGGAAAACGTTTAACTTCTCCACCCATTACATTAGATCTTGTTGTGACTTTGTTTACTAGAAAGCCCCGTGTTATCAGAAAGGGTTTTATCTATGAACAAAACATGAATGTCACCTTAACCTCATCTTTGAGTAACTGAATAACAAGAGGCTGGTCAGTCCCTCGTTTTAAGGATTTTTTTTATCATCCTTTCTCCTGTACTGTTCAAGCTGTTGCTGCATTTTAGGTTTTCAATGAGTGGATGCAAAAATGACGTACATTATTTCAGTAGCGTCACCAGACACAGTTATACCACATCTCTAAATCTTGGTTATACATCCAGCCATTGCATTTGTTCTCAAGTAGTGGGTTCCTGCTGGCAGGCTCTGGTGGTTACCCCCTCTGCGACCATCCTCTTGCTGAAACACAGTCATCTCTCTCCAACATGACTGGGCTTTTGGTTTTTATATTTAGTTAGCAATATTAAAAAAAAATAGTGGCCAAGTTAAATCATTTGCCCCACAACCCAATTGCTTTGTAGATGTGTCTCATATGTATTTTCCTAAGTTTACCTCCTCTGCTGGGGTTCTCCCTGACCATACATTCAAGACCCGCAGGCTGTGTTGAACCCTTCTAAGTTCATGGCAGTTGCTGGGTATTTTATGCTGTACAGACATATTGTCCGTATCCTCACAAGTCCTGTTAGAGGTTATATTGCCATCTGTAAGGATGAATACAGATTTTGCATCAGGCTTTTTCTGGCTCAGCACCTCTTTGATGTGTCCTCTTTCAACAGCCAGGTGGGCTGCCAGCTTAATACAAAAGATAATGGTAATGCTCAGACAACGAGTTTCTCAATGCAGTGATAACTGTCTTTTGATACACCATCAACATCTATTTCTGTCACAGACGTCTTACATGATACAAGAGTTGGTTCTGTGATTTTGGAACGGCATATATTCCTCTGAGTCTTTGTTGAGGTGGTGTTGCCATGGAAATAGGTGGATTATTTATCTCCTGTTCTTTTGGGGGCTGAGGGGGCGAGAGGGAAAGATGTTAGAGGGTTTGGGGCTTTGTTTTGTTTTGCTTACAAATTTTGTTCTGCAACATTTCAAAGGCCCTCACTGCCAGGACTCCGGGCAGAGTAGCTGTAATACTGCATTCACCAAGTCATTCATAATGCACTTGAGGTTACACCATTCAAACTGGAACATGTTCCAGGTTGACCGTAGAGCCCCTGCCCAGAATTTCTTCCAGGTTAAGCACAGGGATGTACGTGACACAAGAGAAAACTCAGAAGAAAGCCAGGCCACGGACATGTGTGCAGTGCAGCCTCTGCGTCTCGATGGCAGCAGGGACTCCTGCAGAGGAATAGAGAGCAGGAGGTGATGGAGCAGGGCTGGGGCTCTGTGCACAAGGACCAGGAGACAGAGAGCAGAACCAGCATCCCACTGCATGTCTGCAGTTTTGCGAGGGAAAGGATGGGAAGAAAGAACAGGGTTTGAGAAGAGAGACTTCAGGAGTCAGAAGATGGGTATAAACAGACCTCTGGAGCTACCAATAGGTCCATTTATGTGTTATGGAGGTGGAGAATTGAAGGTGAGAAGAATAGACACATAGCAGAGGAATGCACGAAATGCAAGAGAGTCAGATGGAGGAAAAGGAGTTAGCAGCGGCTGCAGTGCTCTGCTGGAGGAGGTCAGAAAGCAATGTAAAGAATCTGGTGTCAAGGGGATTTTAATCATTGAATCAAGAGGTGGCCAACCTGGGGTCCAAAATTTTAGCAGAAAGAATGTGGAGAAAGCACATTGTAGAAACTTCTAAAGAAATAACCTGTAAGACTTAATGACAGCTTCAGCCTGAGTTAAAAACCTCGGATTTATTCACAAACCAGCAAGGAGTGAGCCATTGATATGCTCCCCTTTGAAACAACATGGAAAATTAACACATTCTTGTGGATACCTATAAGGAGGGATTTCTGGCAGCTTTAATTTTGAGTTGTGCAAAGCTGTAGCTATCACACAGAGAGCTGAAATTCCTGAGCAGAGGAGAAATGTCCTGCAGAGGCAGGCAGGATACCAAAAGAAGCGGTGTGTAGCATCTAGCTGTCTATACGTTCGTACGGGGGAAATTAGCTGTGTGACAGGTACTGTCAGTGGAGTGTCAGAGACCTGCAGAGCTCTCAGGATGTTTGTAAGGGAAAAGATAGGGATGTGTGAAGTAGACTGAAGTGACTATTCAGTGAGTGACACCATGTCAGTCACTCAGTTTTTACCTCCTCTGGCTAAAATTCAAAGCCTGGTTACAGAGGGCTAATTTATCCGAGTCTTGTTCTCATTTCTCCAGTACCTACCAAACTGGCTAGCTAAATTAGAAGAGAGACCGGGGACTGGAGCAGCAGGAAAGCTAGGTAAGGATGGAGGGATGAAAGCTGGGATCACACCATTCCTCAGTCTCTCATAAATACTCACTTGACTGAATGACGTGCTGTTAATTATGAAGCATTCTGAATGCAGTTCATTGCTGAAGCTGTTAAGTGAGCCTTTATATTTTTCTCATGTACAAGACATATAAAGGAGGAAGTACAGGAGGCATTACAATCATGCACAGTGCACAGTGACCAAGCAGAGAAGCTTTACTTTGCAGTAATTCTCCTAATAGTATTATTCCCTATGGCCCCGGCTAGATCTTGTGCATTTGCACAGTCCCCAGTGGTGGTGATGGAGGCGCTGCCTCGACAGAGAACCAGGAAGGGCTACTGAAAGATTTGATCCTGAGAAGAGAGAAGCTGATTTTGAGCATTATTTTTGTTCTGAATCAATGACCTTTCTTCACTTTCCAAGCCCGTTTGGGCATCCCAGAAAATATCTTAAAATACACAACCAGAGCTATTGGACACAGCTTCTACAGTTTATTTCAACAAGTAATATCTTAAATACTTCAGGTGCTGTTCTGTTTTTGCTTGTACAGATTTAGATCTAGAGTTACAACTGTGGAGTCATTCTGGATTTGTATGGATGTAAAAGTGTTGAGAATCCAGTTCAGCAGAAACAATTTGCTCAGAAAGGCAGGAATTTCCAAGAAAACCTGTGGCTATGGCTTTGCTTGGTGTACCTCTTGCAGTAGAGGGACCAGGTGTTTCAAACTCTACCTGCTGTGGGTCTATTTTTCTATTTGTTGGTTTATTTTTGTTCCTGTGCTGTTTAGTGAAGACAGTCAGTCTGTATTTAAAGTCAAAGGAGTAAACACAGAAAAGTACACTTAAAAATTGTCTATCAAATGTAGCAAAATACTGCAGATCTGATCAATGTAACATATTTTAGGGTTGAAAATTGGCTTATGCTAAATATCTAAACTTGGGGCAAAATTTTTGTGACTAAAGTAAATAATTTTTAGTTAGAAAAATGTTAAAATTATAGAAAAAATATTTATTCTCTGTTCAGTTCTGCAGTCATTGAATCATAGATTTTCCCATGAATTCAGTGTTTGTACCGAGTTCATAGGTTTCTTTTTCTAGAGCTGTTGTTTCGCTCTGCCTGCTCAGCCAAAATCAGGAACTCCAGTCACTTTTTGATTGACAGAAATAAGTAAGAAAGTGGGATTAATCCATAGTCTTAAAAACAGAGACCTTGGCTATGAAGGAACTAACTAAATAGTAATAAGAACGATTTTTAAAAGAGCTGAACCACCAGCAACTTCAGTTAACCTCCTACTCATGTATTTAATGTTAGACTGTTTCTTTGTTGAATGGTCCCAGAATCACTAGGAGTTCCCAGGTAAATTTTAAATGCAGGCTGTTTCTTCAATATCTCTCCTGAACCTGGAAGTGCTTTACGTTCTTGTGGCACAAGAGCATCCCCTTTTCATATTCCAAGTAGATCTGAATGGCATGTCATACTGAAGAAATGTTTGCTTTGCTAACTAGCATGTAGAGGCAGAGGAAGGTAGACCTGAAAAACTGCAGTAAGGTCAGAAATAGAATACCCACTAATTTCCACCTTCTCGTCATTTCTACCAATGATGACGTTTTATGCTAGATAGCCTGAAACTCTATATTACAAAACATCTTTAAATAATCTGTTCACTTGACAGTCATAATACTTTAATTGTGTTATCAAACAATTGCAGAGTTAGGGACAAATTCTGTAGATTTCTGAGCGCCTACAGCTGCAAGTGAGTTGGCACATCTGCAAGGCCATATGAATACCAGACTTGATTTACAAGGTGAATTTACAGTACAGAAAGTTATCCTAATTCATTATAATAGTATTTTAGAGCTGAGTTTCAGCCTCCAATAGCTGCTAAACAAATTCAGTCTGTTTAAATAAATATACATTCACCAAAAAGAGTCTTGATCAAGCAAAGTGAAAATACAAATTTTAGAAGCCACGTGTTTTGTAGCATTCTGTGTCCTACAAAACTGAAGGACGGTCCATCCTCTTTTTCAAAAAAAAAAGAGCTGAAAAGCAGAGAATGGGCAGCAATCAGCATGCCAAATTTTGGTTTGTTTTATCTGTGAGATGGTAATGACTCTGTGAATCTCCATGGAGCAAGTACAAATAGAATTTGGCCTTGCTACTATAAGAAAGTAAAACAGATTAATCTGAGACTTAGCTTGAAGATGGAGTAAGCCAATGGGAACTGGCAATGAATCCGAACACTAAGACTTAATGAAAATTCAAGGCAATGTTTTCTGCTTTGTAAGGTTGCCAGGTACTATTCAGATAACTTAAGAAGTCACAGGCCCTTGGTATTTTGTTTTGCAACACATTAAACAGCCCTGTTGAAATGCCACTCTGTTAATTTAAGGCACCCTCAGTATTACAATGTCATTTTATCGGTCAGTAGGTGTCATACAAACTGTATGATCCATTTGTCTGCAGTGGGCGCTCAGCTTGCCACATTCTGATGCCTACTAGACCAAAATGGTGCAAAAACCAGTAGTACATCTACAGGCTGCCAAAAAACTCAGCATAAATGTGAACTCCCCTGCCTGTGGCAAACATGGTGAATAATGAAAGTTGCAGCTCACAGGGAGGCACTTTTCTTGACTGTGAAAGGCCAGTGCACAGAGTACTCATTGCACCATGAAAAGCTGACAAGAAACCTCATCAGTCTCTGTTCTCCTTGCAAGTTGAGGGAACCATCCCGACGGAAAGTTTGCAACAAAACAGGTTCAATGCTCAAGCCTTTGTGCACAGTTGAAGAGGTTCTTCACCAAGAGAGTGGTCACACACTGGAACAGGCTCCCCAGCGAAGTAGTCACTGCACCAAGCCTGTCTGAATTTAAGAAGCATTTGGACTGTGCACTTAGTCACGTGGTCTAAAATTTTGGGTAGACCTGTGTGGTGCCAGGAGTTGGACGCGATGATCCTTATGGTGGGTCCCTTCCAACTCAGGGTATTCTGTGATTCTATGAGTTGCCCAGTAGTTCTAGAAATCTTCCAGTACTCAATGTATCATTCATTCTGCCTTCTTTGGATGTAATCAAATTGTCCTGAAACGCAGCATTGACTTTTATTGCTGTAACTAAGGGGTGCAAATACAGCAGGCACTACGTTCGGGGTAGGGACTGTAGGGACTGGCTGGATCGCAGTGTTTTCTTATATTCACATCAGGTGAACTCAATCTTAAATAGTACTTCAGTAAATAGCTTCTACAAGCCTGCAGTTAGCACTTTCCAGTTTTCCAGAGGATGCTACTGTTTCCTGTCCTGGTCCTAAATCTTTACTTCCCATATTGTGCCATTTAGTAGTCACTAGCATTATCAGCAACTTTTCACTGATTTTTGTAGTCATGGTACGTGTGATTTAGTACTATATCTTTTCACATTCTGTATTAATTGACTGAGACATTCTTCTTCTTTCATATTTTTCTGTATACTTTGAGTGCTTTTCGAGGAAGAAGTTACACGTTGATAGAAAGAGCTTCCCCCCAGAATTTGGTGAGCTACTCTGAAATAGTTCCTGCAGACTGGAAGGGTCAGCCTCAGGACTTGGATTCTGTACATTTATTTTAAAAATAAATAAATGAATAAAAATAAAGAAGAGCAAAGATCACAAGTGTGTCCTTCCACCACTAGCTAAGAGACACATACTTGCTTTGGTTGTTGTCCCACCAGTTACCTGTGTGACTGGAGACCCTGCCTGAGAATGGCCAGGTCTCACGCTGAAAAGGGTGCCCACTCTCAGGACAAAATAACAGGGAATGTGTTTAGCAAGTGGGACCAAAAATGTCTCTCCAAAGCTCTCAACATCTTCTGGTAGTACCACAGGCCCATGATTCAACATAATGGACTGTCCCCAGGGAGTTTCTCCATTGTACTAATAGCTAAAAGGCTTTTAATTAGCTTCCAGCCTTTATTCTTTTTGATTCACATTCTTTTGTTTCTTCATCAAACAGACTTCCCACATGCTTTATAAGAAAAAAAAAATGCTGTGGTGTTCCAACGTACAGAGCTACGCTGACCCGTATCATCTGCTCTCCCCATCCAGTGCCATAAAACATCTGGGAGGGTTATCTGCTCGCTCCCCGTTTTCATTCTGGGCTAAGTTATATGCAAGGGCACGTCCCCCTCAGGGCAGTGAGACGCCTTGTCAGCACCACTGATTTCCCCTAAATACATAAGCTTTCTGTGCAGCAGGCCAAAGCAAAGGCACACCTATTTCCATTTGTAGGGATTAGAGCCAAAGCACTTAACTGCTCTGACCTCTTGTGTATGATAGGCCGTACAATCATATCCAGTTACTTCTGTACTAAGTCCAATGAATTGTTTTTTGGCTAAAGTATATCTTTTAAATGAGGAGACAGGCTTGATCTAAAGACATTAAAATACAGGGAATCCCCAGCGATGGTAATTTGTTCCAGTTGTAATCGCCCCCACTGCCTGAATTTTTGCTTCATTTCCAACCGGCATCTTTTTACCTCCAGCATGTAGCCAGGGGTTCATGTTATGCCTTCTCTTCACAGAAGTGCCCTTTAGTGCCAGCACTTCATTAAAGCACCCAGAGTCTGCAGCCAAATCCTTTTATTTTTTCATTTAATGTTTTCTTCTGAGCAGGAAAGGCATTTGGATCAACTCAAGCTTCTCACTGCAAACCCTGTTCCCCTGATAAGACTCGTAGCAAGGTAATGGCAAGTAAGACTTTGAGACTCCATCCTATGGATGTAGGGGTCATGGGCATCCATGGCTCGATGGCAGCCCCCTCCCATGTGTGCTGCCTTGGAGCTTGCAGCTCTGGAGGCTCCTGACCACACCAGGAGCTGCCTTTGGCCACCAACTGCAGCAGGCCTTTTCTCATGGCCTATGCACAACGTGCCTGGCCCACAGCCACCAAAGCTGTCCCGGCTGCAGGTGTTGTCTCCAGCAGGAAAAGCCTGGAGAGCTGCAGCAATGGGTCAGGCTTTTGGGGTCCCTGTGTCAAGTTGGCTCTCCATCAGTGCTGTGTTCCCCAAGGCCTGTCCGACTTCCAGCTCCTTGCAGCAGGCCGGGAAGATGGATCTGCCCTCTTTTGCACTAACATTGTGATGGGAATCCTTTGTTAGCTGTGGTGGGAACTATTTGTTAGCTTTCTTGTCTTCTCATCTGTCATTATCCTTCTTGGAGGCACTGCTCTCCAAGCACACGCAGCACACAAGGCTTATGCTTTTTTTTCCTACCATACTTTAGCCATGCAGACAGTCATTTTCTGTAAGTGGTCCCAGCTTATCCCGCAGTTCAGCTAGCTTGAATGGCTGCCCTGTATGCCTCATTAGTTACGTGTTAAGTTTTGTGGTCCTTTGGAAACCTTACCAAGTTTGTGTCCACAGCTGAGAGAGGCCAAAGAAGGATCTCCCACAAAGCTGGATGCCGTTTTCAGACAGTGCAAAACATTATGGAGCAGCTAAGCAGTTTAGTAACTAATGAAATAATGATTAAAAATAAAGTGCTCTTCTGTCCTCTGGCTCCTGTCCATGTACAGCAAAATTCTGACCTGAGGTTGCTCATGCACCTTGGCAAAAGACCTAGAGGAAATTTCTGTAAGTGCCTTTAACTTGTGCTTAATAAAGCTCTCGATAAAACTAGGAGTGGAAGAGAGAAGAACCTGCCTAACAAATTGTACTACCATTAAAATTTCTACAGGATTGTAGGGCCTTCACTGGGTGTATCCTCTCTCATCTTTTGACACAAGAGCTACCAGGATATTTATCAAGTGGTTTAATCTGTTACGTTTGCATTGTGTGCACAACTGTGTGCTCTAATTACACTGCATTCATCTTGTAAAACTGTAGAGACTTTACCTTTGATCTTGCCAGTAAGCAACAGTATTCATGTGACAGGATATGAAGGAGCTGAATCCATTCATTCACCTTAATATTTTTGAAAGTTTTTGTTTTCAAGCATTAAAGAAAGTCTTACTTAAGCTATTTAAAGAGGAATGCATCCTTCACGTGAGCAAACAGGATTCCGACTTTCCTTGTGGATCAGGCCAGCAGTGCAGAACAAGAGCAAGCAGAGTGGTAAAAACCATTATACCCTTGTGTGACAAGGCTACATCTTCTGTGTACAACAAACATTTCTTCTTTGTGGAGGCTTGAGTAAGATTGTCAGAGTACAAGGAGGTGATGTGGGACACATGCTTAGCAAACAAAATACGGCTTTCATCAAATTCACGCTAATGGTTCTGCTCACACTGAAAGCTCTGCTTTTCATGATCTTGTCTGTGACATGAGCCTTTAGCTATAGTTTATGGCTTTCAACATTTCCAGCTCTGCTTTTCAGGAGTATATAGTTCAGCCATGGAAAAATTAATATTGGGTTGAAACTTGGCATGCAAAGAACCAGCCAAGAAGTAAATGCTCAAAGTCAAATAAAACTGCTGAGAAACAGATATTTTTAGAAATATTTTCACTTTTAAACATGAAAATTATTTTTCAGCCTATTATTTAGAAGGCTTAGAGCAGTACAGGGACTTAGTGTCTGTGGACTCTGAAGACACAAGGGAGAGTTATTTTAAAGTTCATCAGACTTTTCTTAAATAGATTATAGTGCTGTGTGTTAATTTTTTTGTTCCAGAGTTTCCACTGAGTTGCCAGTCTGGCTGCTTCACCTGCTCATCTTGTTCTACACTTTTAGCTTGGTGTGGAAGAAAAGCCATTTTCCAGCTCCCTGATTTGAGTGATGCACCTGCACTGCTATAAATTGTGTGCAACTCTGTGGAAGCAAGAGAGGTTACACTTGTGTAAGTGCAATCATGATAAGAAACAAGAGTGTTTAGTGCAGTGATCTGCTGAAAACATTTGATACTTGCATTGAGCAAATAAATTATAGTGTCTCCACATTTAGGTTGAAAGAGTGTGGGTCAAGGGTGCGATGTATTTCTCTGTTGGAGTTCCAAAGAGCAGCTGCAGAGTATGGCATAAATAACATCAGATATTGACTTCTTTTGGAGTGAAAAAGCAGGATGTATTGACCCTGAAGTTAAATATTGACCCCAGATTTGCTTCAGTCTCTTTTTGCTTGAAGGAATAATAAATCTTGGAGTTTGGCAAAAAAATAAGAGTTGAAAACCAATTCAGGCTTGACATAGTTGTGTACAAATTTGATACCTTTCTAAGTATAGAAAGGGTCAATTTTCCTTCTATTTTCAGTGGTATATCATATCAAAATAGGGAAACTTGATTATTACAACAATTATTTGAGGACTACAACATTCTATAACAAGATAAAACATATGATCGAAAAACGCTGGAAACCAATGAGTAAGTTATAAGGCAGACATTTAGGTTTGCAGTCTAAAAGACTTTGGCACTAGCTTCAGGAAGAATAATTTTTCAGAATCAAAAAATGTACACATCTCATCATTCTCAGTTCACTCCGTTCCTTTTCTCCTTCTTGCCTGAACTGTTTCCTTCCAAAGAAGTAAATGTTGCTTTCACTTGCCTTTGGCTTGCTTTCACAGAAGCACAGGCTAAGATTTGGGTTTTTATTTTGTTGTTGTTTTCTACTTTAATGTATAGGATTATACATTTATCAAGAACTTCTAATATATATTTGCAAATTAACTGAGAAAAAAAAATCAGGTCTTACAATTTCAACTCAAAAGCACATAAAGTTTGTAGCAAAGTCTAATTTCTGTATTTGTCCTTCTGAATAAGAAAAGCATTGTGTTCAGTTTAAGCCTTTCTCCATAAACCTCAATTCCCTGATTCCGTAGCAATGAGCCTGAAATGCCTGGTTAACACCTGAGGCCTCTGTCTGCAGGTGTGGGAGTCACAGGAGTCCATGGCCTCATAGCGGCTTCCATGGCCGCTCCCCTACATGCTGCTCTGAAGCCAGAGACCCTAAAATTCCCTGGCTCCATTCAGAATATTTTGCAAATACTTAGTTTTCCATGATTTCATAAGCTTCCTAGCAAAGGATTAAAGATGTTCTTTTTAGCAAATTCAGCAAGGGGTATATGTTTCAGGAAGATTATTATTATTGCAGGTATTATTATTGCAATTATTATTGTTACTATAGCAACATGTCTACTGGTTTGTTGGGGGTGGTCTAACAAATTTCCCACGATACCTAAAAATGGCAGGTTGTTACAAGGCAGGCATGCACAGAGCAGATTTAGTAGGTTAATGCTTCTGATGGATTGGTCAACTTTTGTGTTTCTGTGTTTGCAGTAGAGTTTTCAGCTCTTTAATGTGGTGACTGCATTGGCATTAGGAAGGCGGTACATTGGTGCTACATGGATGGGTAGTATGTTCCTTGTACTCCTGGCTAACCACTTACTTTGTCTGCAGCTACAGTGCTCTGGATGCCATTTGACGTAGCTTTTCCTCACTTGGAATGAGCAAATTTAATTATTCTATTTTCAGTGACTGTCAAGACAGTGTAAATTTGCTTGTTTCTTTATTAGGAGGGAAAACAAGAATTGCATTTATCAGCCTTGCTAATCCTGCACTACCTTTGTGCAGGAAGTTATTGAAATGTATGGAAGAACAAATTTTCCTCTCTAAATGCAGAGAAGAACACTAAGCAGGGATAAATCACGGGAACTGTGATGGTATTAGGTGGAAACACCCCATTTATCAGGGCTGTTGCTCCTTACATTGCACAGCCATTGCACATTGGCTCAACTGTGAAAAATGTTCTGATCACATGAGGAATTCACTCTTAGTCTGCTTTTTATCCAGGAAATTGGATGCTGGTGAAATTCAATGAGCCAGGACATGGGGAGAGCTCAGGAGCTGGAGACAGTGCAGGGCACGGAGAAGACAGGAGAGGGGGAACAAGGAGGGAGGTGAATGAGAAAACTGAAAGGTGGTAGCTGAAATGGGTCACAGTCCTTCATTTTAGCCCAGAAATCTAGCTTTATGGAGGAAAACACATCTTTTGAAAAGATAAGATTCAGGAAAAGGAGGTAGAGACTGAGGTTGGTTGGGGGAGGTTGGTTAGGTTGGAGGTGGAAACAGGTTTTATTGTCTCTGCTATCAAGACTGCAATATTTCTGAAGAAAAAGCCATACCTTAGGTGGCTTTAGAAGAACAGTAAGATGAAAAATAAATCCTACCCCTGTCAGCCCCTTGCCTTTGGACGTGATTTAACACCGTGTTCTCGATTCAGATGAGAGGAGTAAGGCAGCACCATTCCAGAGGAGCACTGTTTGTGCCTGGACATAATCTCACTCCTGTAGTTGAAC
Organism: Anser anser; assembly: GCF_964211835.1. Lineage (NCBI taxonomy): Eukaryota > Metazoa > Chordata > Aves > Anseriformes > Anatidae > Anser > Anser anser. The sequence goes on along the minus strand of NC_139721.1, from coordinate 50,552,430 downwards.
ATAGCCTTAGGAGATGAGGTATGAATTTACAGTCAGTGGATTTGTGACCGCAAGCTGTGTTCAATGCAGTGCCTGCAGGCACCCTTTCTTCTCCATTCAGGTACTTCAGCCATGCAGTCTTGATATTTTCGTGGAAAAGGTCAGTCAGAAGTGGCAATTTACATTCACGTCCGGAATTAAATAAACCAGTAGAGCATGTGTTCATAAACGTGATGTGTTTTCTGCACCACATCTCTCTATGAGGTCCTACTGTGTTCTTCCTCATGGTCCTCTCTGTTTTTGGGGCCCAAGACCAGCTGCCTGGTCACATTCTCCTTAGGGGCTTGTTTCACTGTTAAGTAGCCAGCACCAATAGGAACGCCTTCACCTCATTTTTTACCTGCACCTAAGTCTTCCAAATAATGTCCTCAGACAGACTTTTTAGTCGGAAAGAGGCAATTCCTGTAGTAGAGGATGCTTCCTAATGAAGGCAAAAGAAGCCCTGCCACTAGGTCCGGCGAAGGCTGGATAAAGGCCTGCATATCAACTTGAGACATTTGATTAACTTTTTTTCACTTCTGTTCAAATTCCAGTTGGAACATGGAACAACATGTGTATTTGTAGATACAGATATATCTGCAATTTAGTGCTAACTAATCACAGTCTTTATAACTTTCTCAAACTTTTGCTTTTCTGCATGAAGTTGGATATACTTGTTCATAGCCTGCAGGCAATTATTTTTTTTCCTCCTGAAAGCCTCATCAAAAGCAGCTCTGTATTTTCCATAATGGAAAAAGAGAAATATATTTTTATGACATCAAGTATGGTTGAAACTCTATTTCGTTCTGCTCCAGCAGGTAGCGGAGAAGAGAAAAAAGCTTGATGAATGAGAAGGGCAACCAGCGTGCTTCTTCCTGTCTAGTGAAAATTGGTTTAGATTCATATGTGTTGCAGGAGTTTAAAAGCGCTTTACAGAGACACATGGGATTTTATAATACACTTGAATGAACGACCTGCCGCGACGGCATTAGAAGTGCACATGTGCATATGCACACGCTCGTAGAAACTTTCACAGAACAGATGGGCTCCAAGTATTCCCATTTGACTTGTGCAGGCACATAAAGAAGTTTAATTTCTGTAGATAGCTGGAATAGTGTGTGTGGCAGCGTCGGTGAATACAGAGCTGTTGCCTCGTCACGTATGACTGGAGTGTTCATTTGGAGAAGGCAGGCTCTTCTTTGGACTGTAAAACAGTGATTCGACCTATCACTCTTTAGCATTGTCCTCAAAATGATGATAACAGTTGCAGAAGTTAGCAAAACCAACAGTGGAAGCTTCCTGCGAAGAGAATGTGTTTTGCACCTGTGCTTTGGCTGACTTCACCACAAAATGACAAACCACATTTGCAGCCCCAACCGAGATTGTGTTGCCCTCTTAAAGAAATTTATCTTAACAGCCACAAATCACAGAGTTGTTATTTTTTTCCACCTACCAGTTAATGTAACATCATTACTAGAGTTACTAACACCTAAATGCTGTGTTATAAAAATACAGAATATTAGGGAAAATATATACGTAGATTCTGTTACCTTGTTTCCTCCTTTCAGTCTAATGTAATTTGAATTAAGGCTAAAAACTATGTGCATTAATCATCAAATTATACCACCTTAATTAGGAGCTAAGTTTCATAAGGAAGCTTGCTCAGTTAAGAACAGAGGGCCCAGATGTAGACAGAAATGGCATTACTTTGCCATCTGGCTAAATGCTGTAACTCTGAAGGACACATCCCTTCTGTGACTTTGCTAAGTCTTTGTTCAGTCTAGTTTTAATTAACTCAGTGGATGGAATATCCTCAGATTGTCTTAGGAGACTATTGAACAAGCCAAAGATCTGGCTTTGATCTCCCTATAGCTCTGGTTCTATATCTTCTTACGAGTCAGTCTAAAACTCTCTTGTTTGGGCTACAGCTTGAGAAGGGCTTTTTGCTGTGGTGTATTGTAGCTGTCTTCCTGTCATTGAACAGGTCTTTAATTCACACATTATTTTTATCTTCTTTTAACTGTTCTAGTTTTTATATCATTTTCTGCAAAGCTTAATTAGATTTTTGGGGTTAGTTCCAGAGGCATGCGCTGAGTGATCTCCTGCTTGATTTTCATTAACTGAGGGCAGACACATCTCTCTTGTTCCAGACAGTTATTTAAAAGCAAAATCACTTACTGGTTTTTGTTCTGGTTTGAGTTAAGCTCTAGATATGTCTTTAAATCTAGTAGTCTACGGGATGTTGGACCCTCTGGTAGCGTGATATCTTTACCACATTGCTATGGCTGGACCTTAAACTACTGCAAATCTGTGATTGTTCTTAAAATCTACCATGCTAGTTTTTCAGTTCTGCTCATAATATTTGCATAACATACAGTTCAGATATTCAGCAGTCTTTGTTCATCCTGTGTTGTGGTTGGGCTTTTTGTATCCTTTCAATTAAGATATTTGGTGTTTAATCACAGTAGGACATTGTTTAGTAATGGTATATAATTAAATGATGATGGTTGTTGAAGTGTATAATTAGGATTTTTGACAATTCATTGTGAATCTCTGGTCTGCTGTGAAGAGGAACAAAGCCAGAGAGAAAATGCTGGCTGGGTTATATAAATAAGTGGGAAATGATGGTCAGGCTGAAAATGAGGGTTCTCCCCTCCTGTAATGAAAGGCTTTGTGTACATTACATAGAATAAAGTATTTCTTAGGCTGAAAGCTTTCCAGAGATAATAGTGTTGGCCCTCTGAGACTCTTTATTATGTCAGATGTGGGATTATGGATTTACGGGAAGCGGCTGCTACCTCTGACAGACTCGGTCTCATGGAGGAGACTTTTCCTCTCCTGCCTGCAGAATTTCAGGCTGCAACCTGCACATCATCACAGCTGGGGGCTTTCCAAGTCGTCCAAGAGAAGAAAACCCCTCATCTCCACTGAAATACCCCAGGCTTTTCGGACAAACTGCCCACTCATGTCTGCCTCCAGTTTCAGGGGACATGGTGAGCCCTGCTGGCCCCAGCCCAAGCATTGCGCCCGCAGTGGTGACGATTGCTCTTTGAGAGTAAGATTATGAAAAAGCCCTGTCAGTGGTGGATTCTTTTATTGTCTTCTGGCCTTCAGCCTTACGGAAAGACTTCTTTTCTTTTTTTTTTTTTACAAGTCTGAGAACACGCAGTTCTAAGATGCAATCTGAAAGCCTCCCATCACTATATAGCTGCAAGAAAGGGATATTCAGGTGAAAAAGAAAATACCCCAGTGTGAAGCTCGTGGTAAAATCAGAGGAACCATCATCATTGTCCCCAGCAGGAATTGCACAGCTCTTTCAAGAAATGAAACCCCATTCACAGAGCAGGCTTTGGAGGTGTGCTTTTTTTCCCTCCAGAGGTTATTCATGCAATCAGGTTGTGCGAGACCCTGTAGAAACCTGTGAGGACAGAGTGGTTTGGGGTTGGTCTGTTGATTTATTAATTTATGAAGAAAGAGGCACTGTGTCTTGCAGTGTTTACTTGAAATATCAAGTGGCTGTTTCAGCCACGGCCTTGCTGCCATATTTCATGATTTTCCACCTGGCACAGGAAAGCTGGCACGAGTGAGGTGAGTACATACCCACCGCTTAGGTTTCAAGTTTAGCTGCTTTGAGTGCTTCCTAGTAAATAACCACAAACCTTTCCAAAATAAACAAAGCTTTCTTTTATCCCTACTTGATTAGAAAAACAGAAGCGAAACTACTGAGTTCCAGAACAAATGACAGCATGTTTGTGCTGAATATTTTTACCAATAGCACAGTAAAAATCTGAGCATGGAGTCAAGCAGGTCGCTCCCGTCCACCTTGGATCACAAGCCAGCACCGCACCCCCTGGGCTAGCAGGACCATTGTCATCATGAAGACTGTAGATGTGGGAGGAAGGCTGGTACCCATGGGCCCCTCAGGGTCGAGCAGAAAGGAAATCATGGCAAGAGACTGAGCAAGGAGCGAGGCAGGGGGTGGCAGCAGGGACAATTTGGTAGTCTCACTACTCTCCTACTATGTCTAATAAACTGAGAGTCTTGGTTTCGCTGGCTGATAGCTCTCTCCAGCAAAGCCCCAGAGATGGGTTTGCAACTTAAGGGCTCCTGCAGACCTGTCCTGCAATAACCACAAAGTTTACTCATTCAGCCACACGTACCCCTAGGATGGGGTCGTCAGGCAGCATTTAGGTCACAGAGAGGGGCAGTGGCACCATGCGGTCAAGGGGCAGCTGCTTGGAGAATCCTCAGTCCATGCTGTGCTCACCAGGGCAGCAGCCTCATGCTAAACTCTCCCCATCCCATAACCTGGTGTTGTGTGGGGATGGACCATCAGACAGGGGGGAAAAAACAGGGTGTCTATTTGAACTTAGCTCAAGTTATATTATAGCCTTTATAGTGCAAGGACTTACTCCAAACTAAGGGAAGGAGATTTTTACTCAGGAAAAAAAAAGAAAAGAAAAGAAAAGAAAAAAAAGGTGTGTGTGTGTAAAAAATTAGAACAAGAGAAGAAAAGAACTATGAACCAGTCTGAGTTTTTGCCATTTATAACCATTATAAAGAATTACTGCTTTCTGAGGTAAGTTAGTCCTATGGAGCCATCAAATCATCCGTTTTGCTGACTGCAGCTAAACCATTCATGGAGGATCACAGGAATTGTTTCCATGAAGGGTAGGTTAATAACCTGTAAAACCACATAGAAAAGAAGACAAAAACTTCAGTTTGAGTTTTGTGGCTGGCTTGATCCAGTAATCTCAAAGCTACACGAGGTTTATTGTTGGCAAAGATGTATCTGCTTTTCATTTGAGTGTGCTGAAGTAGTATGCTGAGGTTGTGTCTGTACAAAAGCTTCTTTCTAAAAAACATATACATGCACAAGTATGTATATATGTGAACATAAGAGTGTGTAAGTATATATACTTACGTTATATATATATATGTGTGTGTGTGTTCACTCAAATGACAGAATTTTAAAATTCTCTCAGTCCTGTAAGATAGGTTTCTTTTCCTAATGTCTAATCATGCTTATTTGTAAAAACAACAACAACAAAAAAACCTCCTTTTTGCACTTAGGTATGTGAATTTAAACACTTATAGCCAGTTTTTAAGAGTTTCAGTTATCTAAACCTAGAGATAAGTTTCTCCTGGGATCATCTACTTTTACTAATGAGTTCAGCACCCACTGGGAGCCTGTTAAGTGCCTCTCAGTATTTGGTTCTTACCTACATGTTGTATGTACTCAATAGTTTATTCAGGGCCCTTTAAATACAGCTCCTAGATATACTGCTCATCAGTTTTGAAAACATTATCCTGGAGAAATTTATCATTTGAAGGCTGTGAACCAGGCTTGAAGTCTTCCTTCCGAACTGCAAGGGATGTTATCTCTTCACAATGAATCACACTGGGGAAAACCCCTCCTAACTAATGTACATATTTTCGTTTCCTGTACTGCATTTCTTCAATCATCTTATCAGCACATTTTTTGTCAGGGTTGCAAAGGGAACCTTGCATCTTTGTCAAAACTGATCTGCTAGCAGAAATATTATGGGGCCACCTAAGATCCTGCAGCAAGAGCCAAGAAAAGAACACAGAGGAAAAGACTTTTAAAAGAATTATTCAGCAAGAAAATGTGTGTGCATATCATCCTCAAGTGTTCAGAGACATGCTTCTGAAGCACAATATAGCTGAGGAGTTAGGTATTTTACAAGGTAGCTGCTGCATGTCAAAGAGCAAAGATATTTGGTCTCCCATTAAAAAACACAGAACAAGAACAATAAAAAAAATAAAAGCAAATAAACAAAAAGCCCCTCCCCCAGCAAAACCTCTGCTTATCTGGAGCCCAAAAGGCATCTGCAGATGTATACCCCCTGCGTGAGAACAAAGTCTTCAGTCACTGGAATGCAATGCTATAAAAACAAATACTACAAAGCCTGGTAACAGGGGGATGTCTCACTTGCATATTTTTTTGTGACCATCTTGGTTTGCAGAGAAGGGGGTCCCCAAAGCATGTGAGCCAGCAGGATCTCTTTGTACTGGGTCGCTGTCTGTTTGGCCAGATGTCTTCCCAACAGTGAGATAGAAAAACCAGAGATCTTATTAAAATAAGTCAGGGAAGGGAATGGAAAAAAGCATGTGTCCAGCGAAACAAGGCACATCATGTCCCATCTGATATTTATTAAACGTTGATCAAATCAGCGGTGAGAAATGCACATCGTGCGGAAGTGACCTTGGCTCCCTGGGTTTTGAAGTTAGTGACAAATGTCTGGGAGCAGACCAGCATTAAAACCACGTGTACGGGACACAGAGAGGAGTATGCTGGGATAGAAGCAATGACAAGAAACCGAGAAGAGCAGACTGGAGCCAAGAACCCAGTTTTGGAGGTTTTATGTATGTTCTAGCAATGGGATGGGCATGCAGAATCTCTCCATGTACATTTACTGTATGGCTTTCTGGATGAGATGTTACACATCTCCTGGAAGAACACAACATTATGAGCGAGCCATGAAAACGAGCAGTCAAGTGGGTAGAAGTGCAATTGATTCTGGTGGAAATTTTGTCACATTAAAGCCCAAGTGTGGCTTGCTTCAGGACTTGGCTCTGAGCTTTTGTGATAAACCTGAATACTTTTATGCCAACCTGCTAGGTGTTGTGTAATCACAGTGAACATTTCATACCACCTCCCATCTGTTCTAGCATAATGTTTTGGCTATCGTGTCTTTTCAGAGCAACCCTTCAATAAATAAAAGAGTGTCCTGAGAGTTTGGACTAAATGTTTCTCCTGTATCGGAACAATCTTATTTGGGATTGGTCCTAAACCAGGGAGCAGGGAAGAACAATTGGGCAAGTTGAAGCCAGGTTCCTTGCTTGGGGAGGAAGTGGAGCCCTGATTGCGTTATAATTCATCCCTATACAGAGAGGGTTGCACTCCTGGCTTTTATCTTTACTCAGAGTCTCTTTTGTTTGACTGCACAAAAAGACATCAGAAAGAGTCTTCCAAAACTTTTCTTCAAGGTACCTCTATCTTCAGTAATTTTTATATGTTTAGCAAACTACAAAGTCAACTGGGATTAGCAGCAGTGTTAAGGGCTATGTGTTTGCAATAAAGAGTACATGTAATGGCTCTAGAAGACTTGACTGTGTCCGTCTCTAGTGAAAGGACAACAACGGAGCCTGTCAGAGCTCCCTGGCTTTTCACTGCAGTCCTGGACCTGGGGCACATTAGATGAGGGTTGGGGGGTTCGCTGACAGTCAAACGCAGTTTTAAGCTGACAGGCAGAAAGCACCAGCAGGCACTGCTATACACCGTTCCAGCCCCGATCAGTTAATGGAATCGCTGTAGCCTGTGTGATCACTTTAGTACATGGTGTTTATGTTATTGATACCAACAGCGCTGGATTGCTAAGGGATGGAAAGATCTGGCTTTTGTTGGGGTGCTGTTCTGCTGTCTGTTTGAAATACGCTGAAAGTAAAAGTTCCAAAAAAGCCAAGGTGCTCTTTTATTGAACCAGCAATAGAGAGGACTGAGACAAGGGAAACAAGATCTTTATGATGTAGTGGAGCATGCACGATACTAGGTGCGGGACTGCAATATATCCAATGACATCAGCACTGCTTCAGCTCATTGTACTACCCAGGAAGCTGGAGTACAGTGACAGAAAGCAGGTCATGTCATAAAATGAGTAATCTTAATATGAGACTGCCATCAAGTGAAACTTTTCTACGTGCAGTCGCTGTCAAAGGTTTTGTTTTGATTTCTGCCTCTCTCAGGGCTTTGTACCTCTGCAGTCTGTCAGTCTTCCCAGTTATGGATTTGATCCTGCTTCCATTAACATTGAAATAGTGAGGATCAAGCTTTCTGTTATGTGTACAGCTTAGAAGGTGAATCTGATGTGCTTTGTGCTGCAAGCTTCCAGTGTTTTTTGATATGTGGGATGTTCAAAGACTTAGAGTTTGGGAATATGAATTTTAAACCCTTCAGAGGAGGAACCTTGCATTCAACAGTACACAACCCTCAATGAGCCCATTAGTACCATCTAACAGCAAAATGGTGATCCTTTACTTTGTTTACTGCAAAACTTTAGAAAATTGTTCTTTCCTTCTTCGGCTTTTTCAGCAAGCAGAGCTTCCCCACTTGCAAAGTCCTTGAGACTATCAAGCAGACAAAGAAAACCAGATAACACACCAGAACCCATAAGCAAACTAGATTATCAAATTATGGACTCTTCACTTTTCTTTTTCAGGAGTTACCAATCTTCCAAGTCCAAGCAGTGATAAATGGGCTCTCCAACTGCCCGTGTGGGCACCAGCTCCTCTCCTTCTCAACCTCACAGGGAGGAGTGAAGCTTTTCCCCTCCAGTTCCTCCTCTGTGGCTTTGTCTTACTTTCCCCTACCATTCCTGAAAAAGAGAACCAATTGTTCCCAACTGGCCTTATGCCAAAACCTCAAGTAACCCAAATCTATGACATCGCATTCGTCACATGGCAGCAGAACGCGGCGTCACAGCTGAAAGGTTTAGGAAACATGAGATAACGTAATGTGGAAAGCAGGCTGACCTGTGAGAGAGGCATTTCTGCCTTTCCGTGGCTGGTATATGTGCAAAGGGAATTGAGAAAAAGGCCTAGTCAAATAAACCATACGCAAATCCTCCGCCTGAGTTGCTCCAGTTTGTTCATCCCTCCTTCACGTACCGCAGGCCCGAGGAAGTCAGTAGATGCTATTCTTTGAGGGAAATAGATTGACTTAACGTGCTGTGTCGGTCACCAGTCCTCAGTGAGCCGAGGGGAAGAGGCCTGTGCTTTTCTCTTCAGAAACACAAAATAAAAACAGCTCTGCAGAGGGGCATGAGCTGGGAAAAGTAAAATCAGCTGTGGGCTAGGCCTCGGGGGAAATATAAGTTACTCATAAAAAGCTACAGAGCAAGTCTTGATTAGTTAAGTAATCTGGTACACAGAATTTATTAGAACTTAAAGCTTTCCTGTGGGACTCCCCTAATAGTTCACAAATAGAGTAAAATATCAAAGAGATGCATATTTTGACAGACACAGAGAGCTGCATTTATCCTGGCCTATTAATGCATGTCATAAGGAGGACTAAATCCAGCCCTTCCATTTCAGTGCATTTTGCATGTTTTTACACATTCATGTTTCTCCCGAATTTCTTGGTAACTTAATGCCTCCAAAACTCTCAACCTGTTTCTGAGGAATACATTAAGAAAAGAGGAGTATTAGCTCCATGATATACTTAAAGATATCAGAACATTCTGCAAAAAGCTCGAATTTAGAATAGTAAGGGTTTGTTTTCTGCCATTGGTTTGAGGCCCTTTTTCTTAATCATGTCTACAAGGAAAAATTCACCAGCACTCTTCTGCTGGTATGGATCTGCCACTAGCTTTACCAGCGTAACAGCCCTTGTTCTCTTTGAAAATAGCACACTCCAAAAATAAAAATGAAAATCAAAATAAATCTCATTATGGAAAGAAAGTGTTCACATAGCAGGCATTTGTGGTAACGGTTGCAAGGCAGGGCGTGTACCCCTATCACACTTCCACAATGCTATTTTATTTCTGTATTTTCCTTCTGCCAGAGCATCTACTGTCTCATGTTGCCTCTGCCGGCTGACTGAATGCTGAGAAAGAGCTGCCATGGTGTGATGCCTGACAGAGGATATGCTGATAAACATTTGACTTCCAAAGCTCATCACAGTCTTGTTAACAGAGTTGAAAAATAGTGCAGTCTCCCAGGAAGGCTCCAGTTTTTCCAGCAAAGAACCTACTTCTTTTCCACAGCCTAAAACCCAAAGTGACTGTATCACAGAGCTGATGCTTTAACCACTGCAGAGGTTATCCTGGAAGGATAGGCAGAGAGACACCCAGTTATCGTCTGCTTACATAAATATTTTGTTTGTTAGAACACGGAGGAGAGGAAAAGGGAAGATAAAACCAGCAATGTGTCCTTTTCCCTTGTTTTAAAATTCTTTAAATCTTCTTTTGCAGGTATTCAGGAGGGGACTCAATGTACCAAGTGTAAAAATAACTGGGCACTGAAGTTTTCCATCATCTTATTATATATTTTATGTGCCCTGTTAACAATTACAGTAGCCATTCTGGGATATAAAGGTATGTATGAATTGAGCGCAATATGTCTCGTTCAGTCAAGCATCCAAGAGCATTTCCATGTACTAGATAAGCAATTTATCACGTTGTCACCTTAAATATTCACCTTTGGCAATGTGGTTTGTTGTACACACATGGCAACAAACCTCAGCCTTATGTTTTCATTTTCAAACAATTGTGAAGTTTTCAAATTAGATTAGAAATTTGAAAAGAGGAAAAAGGTTAGAACAAATTGATTGTCCTTCCACCATGAAGGAGTAGCTGAAAGACTCAAAGCTCTGCAGTATTTGCTTTGACTTAGTTTCATTGAGCTGTTTTACATGTATCAGCACCTTTCCAGAGCAAATGTCCTTCTTAGTGGGAGAGCCAGGAATAGTCTTATTAAGATAATTATAATATTTGTCACAGGAATAAAGTGTAGGATCAATATTACTTTGAAAAATCTGGAAGAAAGATTGAAGCAAGAGATGCCAATTTATTGAGTTACCTACAATTATTTTGATGAATAAAGATGCTTAGAAGCTTTTGACAGTAATTTCAAAGACTCTGACAGTTTGGCAACCCAGTAATGAAGGAAAGTTGATTTTTACAAGTCCATGGTACGGCACATTGGAAAGCATAGCTTAAAATTCCCATACCAAATGGGGACTAATTAACAGTAGCAACTTAGACATTCTTATGAATGAATCAATGTAAATGTATGCTTGTTGTGCAGTCACAGCTATAAATTAAATAAATTAGATGCGAAGTTCTTGAAAGAAAAAGAAAGTGAATAACATTATTTTGAGCATTATAGTAGGACACTGCAGCATGTTGTGGAGAAAACTAAGCTAGCTCTAAACTAGCTGCTTGAGTACAACTCTCAGTTGTAGCTTCAAAACCCCTCCAAGAAGCTGGGTCAAATATTCGTGTGATGAGCATGCAGTGCGTCCTGTGCCGCCAACAGCTGTGCTCGTAGCATAACTGACATCATCTCTGGTACTTTGCCAGCGAAAGAAAAGGAAATTGTAGAAATAGAAAGGGATAAATACTTATTTGAGAGGATTCACTAGAGTTTTGAGTGGGAAGAAAATGAAAACTGCTTGGTTTAGGTGGAAAATTTAACAAGGGAGATGATAGAATGTGAAGAACAAATATTCTATCAGAATAGATATATTCTTTTTTTACTATAAAGCAGACAGAATGTGGTAAATTAAAATAAAATGTAAAAAGCAGTATAGTTGCTCAGATATTCTCCTGAAGAATGTGTAAGTGGTTTCTGAAAGGAAGATTCTGAGGATAAAGATTCTTCAGGATTCGAAAAATTGTTCTTGGTCTATAAGGATAAGATAGGTTATACTGACTAGGGGAGGACAGACTTAGGCGTTTTGCAGGTATAAATCTGCAGAGCTCTGCTTCCAGCGAGTAAGGATGTGATCTTTCCAGGCTATAAACCAGACACTAAACGCCTGGGATTTAGTGGAATTTTCCTCAAGAGCGTTTTATTACACGGTTGTCAGTTCTGGGGCTTACTAGGAGAATCAGACCTCACTTGGCATCAGAAAGAGCACGTCAAGTTGCAGGGACCATTGCTCTGTATCTCGCTTTGGCAAGCATTTGCTCCTATATGTGTAGGAAGCAATAGCAATAAGGAAACTGTCCAAAAAAATCTCTTTGGGAGTTTCTCTTCCTCATTTCAGTCCACAGTTTTCCAGCTTCTTTCTCCATGGGCCTGCAGCACAGTCTTTTCCACAAGCTTTGCTCTCATCTTGAGGCCCCTTCTTTGCTGCACTCAGTTCTGAACCTGTTTCTTGCTCTGACTAGTTACTCATGCCTGACCAGGGACTAGTCTTTCTGTTACAGCCACATTTATCCAGGGTAAGGACAAAATAATTTCCTCACCCATAGAAATGGGAAAAGGAATACAGAAACGTGGGTAATGCACATCTACACTGACCTTAGGACATCTTGGTAACCACTCCACCTGAATTCCAAGAGAAAGGCATACATTGAAAAAAAAGTCCTTTTTGGTCCAAAGAATCCCTTCAGAAACTCCAAAGCAACAAGCAGACATATGTCAGGTATTAATTTCACCCTTTGTACCTTGCAGTTTAAGAGCTTTGTCTCCACAGTGCCTAAAGCGCTAATTTGCAGGGAAAACATGAGCTACACGAAGCCCCAGCTGACAGTACATATTCAAAGGAATTGCTGCAATATTTTTCTTAGTTGGGAAGGAATTAGGCCTTAAAGGAAGAACAAAACTGAAAATAAAATTTTATAAAGCTCTTGAACTCTCCCCTCTGCATCAGTTTGGCTTGTCTTTTTTATTGCAATATTACACTGAAAGAAGGAATTCTGCTGGCATCAGGGATTCTTGCAGTCTCTTAGCTAAGTTTCCATTAAATTTGCCTCCCACACTTATGTTTATAAAGCCCCAAACTACTTTTAAAACTTTCATTTCCTACATAGTATTTAGATATCCTTTGTGATTTAAAACATTAAAACTACTAATCAGTGGATTAAATATGGCAGACAAAAAATAACTCAATGGGAGGCAAAGTCAACACAGGGCAAACCTCTAAATTGGTGGTAAAAATTACATAGTAGGTTGGAGAAACCTGAAACCAAAACATGAATTAAATACCCAGGTCATGAAGGAATAAAAAATGAGTTTACTATTAGTTTGCTTTAGAAGAAATATTAAATTGTTGTTTTAAAACATTAATAAAGGAATCTGTAATTTTTTTAACATACTTTCTTAAATTAAATGTGAAAATACAAAGCTATAATTTTTCTGGCATCAGGCAGTGTCAGGTTAAGGTGAATGGTTTTTCTGTGACTCACTCCATTAAGGGAAGCTACCATGCTTTGTTTGAATTTCTGGTAGTTTTCAGTCGCTGGTCAGTTTCGTGGTTGGAGCTAATGCCAGGCAGGAAAGGCATTCCCAATAATAGGATGCCCGTCCATGCTACTGTTTTTGAATGCAAGAGCACCAAAAGCAGCTTTGACCGTGGGCCTGTATTCATTCTCCCCACAGGGCAGTAGCAGGAAGGGCTGCAAGAAGGTAAATAAGCCACAGCTTGCTTGGGGAGAGAGTTTGGGCAGGAGACAGGTCAAGACCCCCAGGACTGCAATTTGCTTGACAGTGGAGGCTAAGATCCTGCCCCTGTACAAAGCAAGTACATACAGACTTGCCCTCTGAGGGGAAACAATTAAAATAAAGGAAATGGTTTGCCTGATAAAAACTAATTCTGCACTCGACATCAGTTAATCTGGGTAAGACATCAACAGCCTAATGTCATGTAGACAAAAATCACCGCCTTGTGAGCAGCCTTCTCTTTGCAGCCTCTGAACTAGCATCTGCCTGCTAAGCATCACATCGGCCCCTCCTGACCCAGGGCTGCTGCCTGGTCCCCAGATACACAGCAGAATTAAAAGCTGCTACCTTCTGCGAGGTGCTGGGGACTGAAAGACCCTTTAACAGTGATCCTTTGCAATCTCAGACAAAGTCCTGGCACGGTCTTCCACACATGCTACAGCCAGTTGTCAATTATACTAGTAAGGCGTCTGATTGAATTGCTGTTTTGGGGCTGTTTTGCACAAAAAACATTCATGCTACAGAACACTTTCAGTCTTTTTAGCATGGGCTTTTTTTCTTCTTTTTTTTTTGTGGCAATGCAAATACCATATGCTGTTGTATCTGCAATTCCATCCACTCTCACCACCTGCCAGTACAGGCTACTACATATTGATAGGATTTCTACTGCTTTCATTTACTTTGGGCTCTTCAGGGGAATGCTTTAATATAAGTTTCCAGTGTTAGATTTCATTCAGCCATGACAACATTCTTGTTGTTATAGGGCAGCATAAAGCCTCTGGTTTACAAACTTCAGATCTGAAATACAGGCTGTCACTCACTTGAACTGCAAAAGGAAGTAACTACATTTTCCTGTCATTGCTGTTACATATATTCATTTGCCAACTCCAAGTGTACTGCATAACTGGAGCAAACAGATGAGTATTACACTGAATTTGAATTAACATAGGCAATGTGACATCGGTAGTCAAGGCAAAGATTCAGCAAAGACATTTGGAGTGGCACTGCTTTTTAAATCCAGATCCTTTCGCTGGGTCCTTTATAAGTGCCCAGAGTGAGCCATGTCCTTCACAGTGACTATCCATAAACAAAGCAGAACATCACAGACTGAACAAGGAGTTGCCTAGAGCTGGCCAGAAAGAAACACTAAGTATGGTCCACACGCTCACCGTATATGATACGTGCATCAGTGGAGCAGGAGAAGTAACTGAAGGACCTCTGCTGATCTGGGCTCCAGTCTGGAATACAGTCAGGTAGGACAAAGAGAGGATCAGCTCTGGCTTCATTTAGGAAAAATGGCACACAGTATTTTGACAAGTACCTTTAATAGGCAGAAGAAAAGCGAAACTTTAGTGCTGTAGTGGGAGGAAAAAATCTTTCTAAAGCAGATGTTATTGAGCAATGGCCCCCTGAAAAAGCAAATCCATTGTTGCAGCCTGGTGATTAGCAGGACAGCTGCCATCATCTCAAACACTGAAATCTGCACCTTGACTCTATGTTAGTGCACACACGGAGCTTCTCTTTTACTGGGGTTGTTAGCAGCACAGAAAGGAGAAGGAGGGTAATTCACTGTAGGATGTTCGCTCACTCTGAAAATCTTGAGAATTTTTCTCTGTTGCAACTCCACTTACCTCAGTAGAGTTACTCCAGAGAGAATCTTGGTCTGCTGTTTGTCCTGTTGGTTTGGGGAAGCATTAGAAGCCTGCTGTGTATCTGTGGTACCCATAGTCAGAAAAACAAGGGCAAAAGTTAATGAAGAAGGAGCAATTGGTGGATTAAACTTCAAAGGTCTGGGATTCTTGTGGTTCCTCATACAGTAGCAAAATATTCCCTAAATTTCCACTTCTAGTAAAAAACAATTCCTTACATAGCAAAAACTTCTATGATCCTATTTCACGGCAGCAGATTACCTCACAAACAGAAAGAGTTAGTGGAATCCCCTACCCCACACGGGCCTACAGAATTGGTTTTGCTAAATAAAAATGTGGGAAACACCTTCCTTCTTCTGTCTGAAGGGAGGGCTGTCACGATACTGCATGCAGCCTCTCCCAGGGTTGGTACAGATTTGTTCTGCTCCCAGTGTAACCAAAGCGCCACATAATCAGGGGATGAGAAGAAGTTTCTGCCCCTGGCAGAAAATGGTTTGAATGCAAAAGCATGTTAGAGTAGGTTTGGTGTGGAAGCCGAAGGCAGCTCCTAGCCTTGCAAACATTTCACTACATACTTTTGTCACCAGAAGCCACTCCGTGCTCTTTATTTGTTGCTCTTTTCCCATTTCTATATCAGTTCCATCAAATCATCAGATTGCCTCAGTGACAAGACAGTGACTCAGGCATTACAAAATAAAGAGCTCATCAGCGGAAGCCATAAATCTGCACTTGCTGACTGGCCACCATTTCAATCTTAATGAGTCAGAATGGTTTCAAGACCATTTTGAGTGATCTGTACCATTATCAAGATGTTTAAAAGTTTGTCCCAGCCGTATTTAATAATTATGTCTTCCAACTGCTATCTCAGACCAGAGATTGCTAGCCAGGAGGCAATTCTTAATGATTAAAAGGCTCAGGAAAGAAAAAAAAAAATCTTCAAGGAGAGATGGCTCATAGCAAAATAAAAGGAAGTTTTCTCACATGTCTAAGCCTTTAGCAACCAGTCTATGTTTACCACATAACACTGTGCTTGTAAACATGGAAGTACCATAAAAAGACTTGGTTCATGAGGAAAACTCACAAAGAGGGATTTTCTCATTGATAAGGAAGATTGCTCCTGAGCAAACAAATGTGTGGGGACTGTCATCAGAGTGAAGAACTGGAGGGCTGCTGGGTTCCACCAGCAGATAAGAGTTCATCTCTCCAACATTTCACAGAACAGCAGAGTGTAGTGCAAGCAAGGCAATTTTCAGGCTTTTATTTTGTTTCATTTTAGTGATGTTCTTTTGGTTTGCTTTGTAGTTTACTAGACTTTTTTCATAATTGTACTTCTCTTCTTTGCATAACACACTGTTCTCTTTTCCCTAGTTGTAGAAAAAATGGACAATGTGACAGGTGGCCTGGAAACATCCCACAGAAGATATACAGAAAAGCTCACAGAGGTGGAGAGTGGTCTGAAGAAATTAGGTAATCTACATGCTGCCAAAGCCCCTTTGTATTCTGTCTTTGAGATGTTCTCCTGGAAGATTGTGGCCAGAAATTTGTCAGAAAAAAACTCTGGCTATGACAAGATACAGCACTTCTATTCCAATTTCTCAAGTACTTGGGAAACGCTTAATAAAATTAAAACCATCTCTACCCAGGACATCATTTTAAGAATACTTTAATATTTACAGTTCCCACTGAAATCACTCTGAAATCATCTATACTTAAAAACACACTTAAAAGTTGTCCTCAGGAGAGAGTCTTCTCTGAGTTAGAAATGCAAAATATAGCAGAAGCTGTTCCACAAAACAAGACATTCTGCATAAAATGAATATCTGTTATCTAGTCATCTTGATGCTGGTTTAGCTTTTAAGATTCAAAACTGATGGCCATTGTAAGGGGTGCACAAATAGTCAGCTGTTCAAAACTCTTACGTCTGAGGCAAGTTGATAACTTCCATAAAACATGTCTTAATCATCTCAGGGAATTCAAAACACAAAGTTGTTATGAGTTCATGTCTCCCAAGTGTTATTATGGTTCTCAAATTTCAGGAAGATGGAAAAAGATCATGAGTAAGGATTCTACTCACTATATTTACATTTCTACCTTTCTTACTTGTCTGGAAAACCAGCAGAGCTGCTTATTATCAACTTATAGGTACATAGACTTAGAGTTTATATAATTAGTTTTTATATAAGTATTGATATGCACATACATGCATGTGCTGATGGAAATAAATTTTGTTTAGCTTCATAAACCATATATTGGGATATGTAGCTCTTCTAAAATTGACTAACTTGCAGCTTGATTGTAATTTTTACAGCTTTTTTCCTCTGAAAAAAAAAAAACTATATTCTGAAGTATTTACATGCTGCATTTAGTTCAAAGATGTGGGATAATTCAGTGGCATGTACTTTTGCTGATACATACATAGAAGTAAACGTCACACCTTAAAGCACATGCAACCTTTTGTGTTTTTTCTTCTGATTAAATTAATCGCAACTTGGAGCACCTTTGATTGAGTTCATCCCAGACATTTTTACACACTGCTGGATGGATGGCCAGTGAGATGCTCAGGACAGTCAGTTCCCATTTAAGTGGACTTGCTATTGAGGAAATTAAAAAAAGTTACAGGGCAGTTTTGTGGGTGGCATAAAGGTAAGAGAACTGTTGTAGGGTTAGAGGGATACCAGCATGTGGTAAATGAAAGGCAGGCCTTCAGGGATTAGCTGTATGTGGACCTGGCAGTTGTCAGATCTGTGTGAGGAACACAATATAATTTGAGCTGCAACTGAGAGGTAAACATAGAGTCAGAGCTGAGAGGATCCTGGAGCGAGACAAATGGCAGGGAGAGGAACTGTGCTTGGGAACGTGTCCATCCATGAAAGGCTCCATAAACACTTCAGACTGAAGTCTCTCTCACGAGTCACCATTTACTGTTAGCCATCAGGACTCATACAAACACAGGAGAAAGCTCCATACAGAGCCATATTCATAGTTTATGAAAAACATCCTACCCTCTCTTGGAGACATCTGAAATGATGAACTTCAGACTGTAATTCATAAATATAGCTATACTTAGATGGTACAAAAATATATGGACTGTGTGTAGCAGAGGGAAGTGATTGAGGTCAAGAAAGGGAATCTTCCCTCAAAGTGAGTGTTGACTGCTTATTTATTTGGTTTCTGTGTCCTGGATGATGAGCTGTGCAGCCTCAAAAGCTTAATCACACTCAGACAAGCTCCCAGAAGAATACTATAGAGCAGTGCAAGCAAGAGCTGAGATGTTCCTCAGTGATTAGGGTTTTGCCTTCCTGAAACACAGAACATGAGGAAACAATAACAGCAAAAGAAATGTCATTAGAAGCAATAGTGGTATGTTTGAGAGAAAAAAAAAAAGGAAATCTTATCATATCCTGTCATGTCTGGAGTACCCTGCTGGCAAAGCTTTTGTCTCTAGCCAGACTGTTTTAAAATAGGTATTAGAACTATTTTAAAACTAAAACCAAGATTTAAACAAAAAAAAAGACGAGAAAAAAAAAAAAGAAAAGAAAAAGAAATATACTTACTAAATCACTATGAAGATACTCCACCTGGCAGAAAAAGGAGGAAGAAAATATGACGTGCTAGAATTTACTTCTGAGGTTTCAGCAAAAGCCAGCTGTAACTTCAAAACATAAACCTTCTGATCCCCCTTTAGTATTTTGAATTCTGTTTACCATTCAGTTTTCATTCAAAATGCAAGCACTGTGTGACTGTGTATATTCATCATAGTTTCTAAGAGTAGGTTTTCCCATATATGACAATAGAATCATCATTTTGCTCTCCTCAGCAAGACACAAGGTCTTCGTCTATTTGACTTCTACTCTGTCTAGTGACAAAACTTTGTTTAGTGTTTCTTCTTGTCTGGAAAATATATTGTAGAAGTTCTATTGACAGAACATTGGACAGCCCTACTGTTCTTAAAATATATTGTAATTTTTAATACTGTGTTTTAAAAAACTCATCCTAAAGGTTTTTTTTTTTTTTTTTTTTTTTCCTGTACAACAGATGACCAAGCTGGACAAAAAGCCATGAATACTAACACTGAACTGTCTAGCTTCAGATCTGATATTCTGGCTCTTCGTCAGCAGCTGCATGACATTGCAGAGAAAACTACCAGAAACAAAGATACACTGGAGAAGCTGCAAGAGTCTGGAAATGTGCTAGATGATAGACAGAGCCAAATGAGAAGTGCCTTAGATAGTAACTCTTTCATGATCATCAGTGTCAATAAGACTCTTCAGGCATATACTGGCTATATCAACAATCTTCAACAAGACACAAGCGATATCCAAACAAATTTGCAAAACCAAGTGCATTCTCATAATGTGGTCATCATGAACCTCAACAACTTAAACCTGACACAAATACAGCAAAGAAATCTTATCAGTGTCCTGCAGAAGTCAATGGAAGATACGAGTTTGGCTATTCTAAGAATAAAGAATGACTTTCAAAATCTGCAGCAGGTTGTCCTTCAGGCCCGGAAGGACACTGACTGGCTTAAGGAGAAAGTACAAAACTTACAGACTTTGGCTGCCAACAACTCAGCATTGGCAAAAGCTAACAATGATACACTTGAAGACATGAACAATCAGCTCAGCTCTTTCAGCGGGCAAATGGAGAACATCACCACAATTGCCCAAGCCAACGAACAAAATCTGAAGGATCTCCAGGAACAGCATAAAGAATATGAAAACAGAACTTCTGCCAAATTCAACCAGCTAGAAGAGAGGTTCCAGGTCTTTGAGACTGATATAGTTAATATCATTAGTAACATCAGCTACACTGCTCATCATCTACGGACACTGACCAGCAATCTCAATGAGGTCAGGACAACATGTACAGACACCTTAAGTAAACATTCAGATGAGCTGATTTTTATGAACAGCACACTAGCCAATATTCGTTTAGACTCTGCATCTCTGAAGATGCAACAGGATTTGATGAGGTCAAGGTTAGATGTTGAAGTTGCCAATTTGTCAGTAATCATGGAAGAAATGAAGCTGGTAGATTCCAAACACGGCCAGCTCATCAAGAACTTCACTATCCTACAAGGTATGCAGGTTCTCTAGTGATGACCATAACAGTCTTTGATGAATTCCTGTTTGCAATACATTAGTTCTGTGGAAGTTAGTGCATGTTGGTACCAGTCCCGGGGTTTTCCATTATCTAATACTCAATTTTGGAAGTTTATATGTAGCCTGAATTTTCCTTACTAATTTTCCTATGACTTCTTTACATACCTAGAATGGGGATGTTATAAAAGAAGGTTCTGACTTAGCAATTTTTTTTTCTGACTGACTGCATGGATCTGCTTTTCATTTAGTTTCTAAAATAAGCCAGTGAAGGTGTGGAACCTCAAAAAACCAATCCCTGCAAAGGAGGAAATGACTTAAAAATATATATTGGACTATTCCCAGAAAGGTCCACCCTTACTGAAAAACAAGTTGCTATTTTACTTTAAGCCAATTGTTAGTCTGCCAGAAAACATCCTACTTTGCTTAGTTTTGAATCCTGGGATACTTTATTTCCTTCAGAAATAAATAGCATCAATTTTAGGAGGTTTCTCCCAGCTAAATGAAAAGATTGCTCATATTGCCAACCTGATGGGAACCAGCCAGGCTTAAATTTCTAATCATAAACAAAAATTTGTTGTTCCAAATAGACTACGCCTGAATTAAAGCCAAGATTGCAAGTCAGTAACCTTAAGCTTTTTCATTTAAACCAGGCCTAAGTGACTCTAGTTGAAGAATTTGTCTCTGAAGAAGTTTAAATGATGTTGAGTTGGGGAAAATATGTATATATAGGCAAAGTATTTACTCATCCATGAATAGAATCCAGAATTATTGTGTTGTTTATAAATGAAAAACTGCCACAATATTACCATTTCCTACCATGTGTATTGTTCTGTTTCCTGTTATAACCTGCAAACTAATGAATAGTACTGGCCTTTCCCATAGTTGTCCTATTGCACACTTTCCATCTTTTTTGTCTCTTTTGACAACCCGTTATTGACAGAGTAAGAAAGAAGGCGTTACGGGAGTGTTGCTGTAGTCCTGTAGTCTAAGAGAGGAAGGAGGAAAAAGGAGTGTAGCGGAATAGGAGAATGGGAGCATCAACACACAGTACTGCATGAATAAGCAGCACAGAGTATGTGTTGTAGGGACTGGCACCTCAGCTGGTCACCTGGGGCATCATGGCACTGTCCGGTTCACAGGACAAGGTGCATCAGATGATTTTCTTCTGAATCTTGTATTTCATGTAGGCTTAGGAAAGAGAAATTGTGTATAGTGCCTGAGAAGCAGATGTATTTTTACAAGTACTGTTCAAAGTAGGTGTTAGCCCAGTTTTCACAGTGCTGCATGTCCAGTGTCGCTGGGCTGAGGTATATTAAGCAAGAACCCCGAATGGCCTTTTTGTTTTGTTGTCTGTCTGTATCCCCACTTTGACTGCTTACATTATTTCAGGCCCTCCTGGTCCAAGGGGACCTAAAGGTGACAGAGGCCCACAAGGTCCTCTTGGCCCTGCTGGCCTAAAAGGACAAAAAGGAGAAAAAGGAGAGCCTGGACCACCAGGACCTGCAGGTGAAAAGGGTCCACCTGGGCCAATTGGGCCACCAGGAGAAAAAGGAGGGAAAGGTTCAAGAGGATCACCGGGCTCCAAAGGTCAGAGAGGTTCTCCTGGCAAGACGGGTCTGCCTGGACCAAGCGGAGACCCAGGGCCACCAGGGCCACAAGGCAAAGATGGTCCACCAGGGCCACAAGGCCCACCAGGATTTCAAGGCCTACAAGGAACTGTGGGAGAGCCAGGAGTACCAGGACCTCGAGGACTACCTGGGCTACCTGGAGTCCCTGGGCTGCCTGGTCCAAAGGGCCCACCTGGCCCACCAGGGCCACCAGGTCCTGGGATGCCAATGGCACTACAGAGTGAACCTACGTCGGTGCCTGAGGCTAACGGTAAGCTATCGAAACACCGCGTGTATCTTTTACTGAGATGCAAATATATCTAGCAGAGGGTGCACATCGGAGTTACTGGTTCAAATAACCTCTGCTACATTAGACTCAGTCTTTGAGATTTGTCATAAAGAGCCCTGTCAAATGAAGCTATGCTTGTTGATCTTCAGACGCATGACCTGAATCTAAGTTAATATTTACAGCTAAAGAAAAATCAGTTGTATGAGTAATAAATAATCACCTTGACCACACAGTTTAACCTTGATTTCACAGTGTCAGGACCTTGGTAAATAAATTCTCAAATATCTAAGTATTTTATATGGCAGCACATTGTAGGTGGGTGTGGGATCCTCCATTTATTATTGGCCAAATGCAGAAAACTACCACTAGCTCATTGATTTCAGTAACTAGTTTAACACAGAAAAATTCACATCATAGGTTGTTCTCCTCATTGGAAGAACTATACAGAAAAGTGCTACTACTTTTCAATTGAAAGAGAAATCTTTGAAGAGGCAAAGTTATTCTGTGAAGAGAAGGCATCACACTTGGTTATCATAAACAACAAAGAAGAACAGGTAACTAGGTTTTGTTTCTGTTTCTCAAGGAGAGTCTGAGATTATTTAACATGTGGAAGCCACAGGGCAAGTGGGAAGCTGAAAGCATCGTGAATTCATATAGTGAAGGAGACACAGTGGTTGACTCCAGTTATCATTTTATCCACCTTCTGCCTGCTCAGCAGTTATTCCATGTGCAGAAGGACAGTGTGAGCAGAGCAACTCACCCTGAAGGTGGTGGGAACAGAGCACACAGAAAGGCTGGTGAGAATTGGAGGTTTGAACCTTTGGAGATGCAGTCCAGTATGCCTTGCATATTATCCAAAATGCAGGGGAGGTCTGCAGTGTTGAAAATAATTTATTTTTAAATTCCCTTTTAATATATGCAGCCTAAGACTTCTGTGACACAAGTGCTTTTAATATAACTATATAAATCTAGCTGTACTTTTAGTACTGTTCAACATAATTATTCAGTGGCTATGTGGCAGTGGGAACGTCAAGATACAATTGCTTACTGTCTGGGGTTTTTGGTGGTTTTGTTGTTGTTTTTTGTTTGTTTGTTTGTTTGTTTGAATTTATAACTATAAGATGTAGGCTGTGACTTTATGGCAATCTAATTTTGATGATTAGCCCTCTCTACTGCACCTGCAGGTAGCACTGTGGATTCTAGGCAGGGGGTCACAAGGCAAACTCCTGAAACCTACCTTCAGCTTAGAAAAATTCCTCTGGCCATTCCTACTCTGATAGCAAAGATGCTCATGAAGCCAGAGTATCTTATTAGCTCCAAAGACTGTTGTGTTTGCATGTTATGGACTAAGATCTTCCTTCCACAGCAATGGATAAAAAGGCAGATTGCAGGGAAAGGCAGCTTCTGGATTGGACTTACAGATTCAGAGAAGGAAAATGAATGGAGATGGTTGGATGGATCCTTACCAGATTACACGTACGTAAATAAAAACAATAGTGTTTATTTTCTGCAGATGCTACCACTCTTGCTGACACTTCTAAAAACAGCATCTAGAAATTATACAGTGGATCCAGAGTTTTGTAGATGCCAATGAAATAATTCTTCACTGAGGGTGCTGTTGAACTGTTTTTTTCTCTCTGCCTTCTCCATACACACAGCTTTATTTCCTTGCCAGGAGGAAAACTGAACACTGAATGAAAGAATCACATAACTACACAGCACCGCGTTTCTTGCCAAAACATTTGCTCCTGACTTTTATTACAAAGTTGAGATGGAAAGCACAGACTTTTTTCTGTCTTGGTTTGATTTTTCCTTATTTGCATTACAACTGGCTATAAATAGAGTGCTCGTTCTGATAAAAAATGACCAGCTTTCAGATAAAGCCCAAATCCAAGTGGAAAGCATTAAACGTAAGGAAAATGCATGAAATTAGCGTGTCTAAGCTTTGGCCATCTGAGAACTGAATTGGCAGCTCTCCAGGAATCCTAGGGCTACACCTAATTTGTCCTAAATGGAACAGATTGCAACCACCCAAATTTTTAATACCGAGGAGCGGACTGAAGAGTTTACAGATCTGAGCATGCTGTGCAGCAGAAAAACAGGCTCACTCAGTCAGATGTTACGAAATGATTAGCTGTGATTTCATTGGTGTTCATTTTGATGAGAAACATGGAAAAAGTCAGATGCATTTCAAATGAGCCATAATATTTTTCCCTTTTTCTCCCTCCCTATTTTCATTTTTCTTCCTCTTTATGGCAGCACTGTGCCCAATTTCCACTTCAGCCACTGCTTTCAACAGATTTCCACCACCCCATGGTTTTAGGTGCCCTGTAATAAACTCAGAGCTGTCAGTTACTGATTTTCAAAGTATTTCATTATTTCTGGAATGCCATGTGTCCTCCCAGGTGCCAGGTAAGATGCTATGTGTCAGGCAGGCATGTTTTCTAGCTGGGCATGGACCATATCAGCCAGCAATCACAAGCTCCAGTCAACAACCTGTTCCTTCAGGAAAATGGAGCTTTTAAGTCCCAAGGCTGGAAGTGTTTCTCACTTGTCAAACGAAAACAGGATGAGGAAGCACTTGCTGTAAGCTCTTTACATGCTGGGTTAAGTTTCACCATCAAGGCTAATAATCTCAAAAGACATGTAGGTACATATTTTGTACATTCTTTATAAGCTCAGAAGTTCACTTCCTGTTGAAACACCAATCCGTAAAACAAATAAATCCTTGCTGTGCCTTCTGAGAGGCCCATCTCGGTGCAGACATTGAAGAAGGCACCGTGCTGCCATGGTTTGCAGTGCTTGCAAGCTTCCGGCTCGTCACAGTACCGTCTGCTGGCAGGAATGAAGTGCACAGAGTTTGCAGGTTTGGAACGATGCACGCGGAGCACAGAGCACACTCCCACCGTATGTGCATGTACATTCAGAAACTAAAATAAAGTTCATCGGTCTAATTTTAGGTCTTTGAGTTTTGGCAGCCCGAGGCCGAATAGATTCCCTTCTCTGTTATACATCTGTTTTCCATTTTCAACAAGAGTCATGTATTGTTTGTCTCAATGTGTATTTCCCGTTCAGAACAGACCTCATGATGTTTTTGTTAATTTCATGTGGTTGAAAAACTGTCATGTGTGCCGCGTTGTGCAATAATATCTATTGCTTTTTTTGTTGAAAGAAACTGGAAAAACGGGCAACCTGATAACTGGAGCCATGGGCATGGGCCAGGAGAAGATTGTGCCGGGCTAATCTATGCTGGGCTCTGGAATGATTTCTACTGTGAAGATGTTAACAATTTCATTTGTGAAAAAGACATGGACAAAGGTAAGCGAGGCACTTGGTTCAGTTATTTCACCCTACCCATAGCAGGCCAAATTCAAGTAAATTTTGCACAGGTAGTGGGGATATGATCCAGGCATTAAGCTAATTGCAATGGCAGTGCTAATACTTCATGTAACGTGGATGATGGATTAATCGCACCCTGGAAAAGCAGCCTCCAGACTGACTGCAGGCATGGCATGGTCTATATCTTGACCATCTCCTGCAGACTTGAAATGTGCCTAAAATTTCAGGCACAGTTTGACACATGTTCCAGACCCTGGCCACAATGGGAGCTGTTTTTATAAACTCAGTGGCTAAGCAGGGGGGAAAGCTGGCCATTAGGGTGGCCCAGAAACCAGCCTTCAGAAAACAAATAGACTCTGTTTTGAGAGTTTGTGCAACACAAAGCACTTGGTGACTGCTAAGGAGGTCTTAAAATTCCCACCAGCAATGCTGCCAGGAGATGTCCCATAGTGCAGGGAGGCTCGGTCCAAGTGGCGTGAGCAACTGCTCTGTTGCAAATAATGGCCATTGGAGTGGAGGGCTCATAAATGGCCAATGTGTCCAAGCACTCACTCAGGTGGTTGCCACAGAGGTTCTCTTTCTGGATGTACAGGCATCTCTGCAAACGGAAGAGTGCAGGTGGTTCGCGTGGCTTCTTAGATCCCAGCCCTGCCATCATGGAGCGAGGTGGTAACTGTGTTCAGGGTGGCGCTCTGCTTAGATGTTATCGCCTACGTACAGCCTGGTGTAACATTGCTTTGCCAAGAGTGCGTGGCTGCTCCGGTTGCAAATGTGTAGGCTGAATTTCAGTGAAGGTAGATGGAAATGTCAACTACTGCCAAAAATACATCCTATCCACAAAAACATCCCCCTAAAGCAAAACAAAACGAAGTGCTGAACAAGCTTTGTGCGTGTATAACCCCGTTTGAGTGTCCAGAGTGAAGGACTGTATGTAAGTAACAACATAATGTGTCCTCATCTCCCTACATACATTTGTTATTTTAGCAAAACTTCATCATTTACAAATATTTATCCTCCAGGATTTACAGATACTGCATATGAGTCCACTTAAATTTTTAACATACCTTCATCTCAGTAAGCTTTCTTTTTGGAAATGTGTTTAATCTTCACAAGCTTTTTATGTGATTTTTTTCTTTTTCTGTTTTTTTTTTTTTTTTTCTCGTACTGTAGGGCAAATATTTGGAGCGTAACGGGCTGTGACTTTACAGATACCTACGTATTATGGAAATTTACTTCAAGAAAAAGAAAATCCAGGGAGAGAGCAACATTGCCTACAAAAGTTGAAAACAAAACAAAACAAAAGCAGGCACTGAAAACTGGTTTAAATGCATAAAGGAATTCAGCAGCAATTCTTCTTCAGCATCCTACAATTGTTTGAGGCCTTTCTACCCACAGCATCAGGAAATACTGTTGGACTAATTCTGTTACAGATTTTCTTCCCAACCAGTAACCACATACATAAGCAACTTTTGTCTTCTGGAAGAAGACATTCTGTCAATCTGAGTAAGACTGTTGGCCACTCATCTATAGAAAAACATATAAAGCAACTGTGTACACAGTATGTTTCATTCGCTAAAATCCCAAATGTAGGAAAATTATACAGATACACGAATATATAGATTTATATAAATATATATATATAGTCCAACTCTTATCAATAATATGGAATATACTTTTAAGAGCTTTTAAAACTTTGTATTTTTGTACAAAATATTTGCTTTTTACAATTGTTCTCTTTTTTACTGACTTTTTTTTTTTTTATAAATATAGTGCACAGGGGCCAAAGAAAACAATAAGGTACTAATAAATCATTAAGGTTTGCTACCAGGCCTAGTTCAGCTATAGAGAAATATTTTTCCAGGTAGAAATATTCGTACTTTCCCAGATGACTTGTTCTGGACAAATAACTTTTTAAACAGATTTTAGGTAGTGTTTTTCATATTTTACGCAATCCAGTCTGCGTGTGTAACAACTAAGTTGACTAAGGACTAGATACTCATTGTAGCTCTGATTTCAGTCAGTGTTCCATCAGGGTACTCCGCAAAGACCATGTTAATAAGTTTTTCCTTCCTTCTTTCTTGCCTTCCTGCCTACCTTCCAGCCTTCTGTCACTCATGAGGAAATGCCACAAAAGTTGAGATGTTTTCATTCCTTCTTCCTGTTTGCGAGGAATCCTGCCCTAATAGGTGCTACCCACATTGTAAGTCAAGCCCAGGGGAAGGATTTTATGGAAACAGAAACAAAAGAGCTGCACATACTAAATAAAATATGTTTCTTTTCAAGATAGATTTCAAAATTTGGTAATAAAAACATGCCATACTCAGAAAAGTCTTGCATTTCTCCAAAGTACTTTGTAAATTGATCTCTCTATTTTTTTGGACCAATACTTCTCTCCCAAACAAACTAGAAAATAAAATATGCTACAAACAGAAAGCACTGTGGCTAAATGAGATGATATCATCAACCAGACAGTTTCCTCCACAGTCCCATGAGTCGTTGTCTAGGCAGCAGTACTGCTTATCAGAAATTTAAAAAATTAGCGGCACGTTGAAGTTCATTAGCAGAAACCCTGGTTTTGGTTCACAGTTTCTATGCTCTTCGTATGGCCACACTCTATACCACAAGGGAAGTTGTTTTGGCTTCTTCTGCTGGAGAGTTGTTTTTCCTTTGCCTCCTGACCTGCCGTTTACCTTGGCTGAATGCAGATGAGTTTGTTGAAATACTCCAGCTCTGTTGGAAGGAGACAAGGTTTTGTACTTCAGATTTTCAAATATTGCTCCTAAGAACATCCAATTAAAGGCTGCTGCTTTCCGAAATCCCACACTCCCTCCAGTGTTCATTTCTTCTGGGGGGTGAGGGTGGGGAGAAAACGACTTTTAAAGTACAATTTACTTAAAGAAAATGCACAAAACGTTGCATTTGGGAATCTGTCCTGTGGCATATACTAGATGCAAGACAGGAACAAAATGAAAATTGCACATATATAATTAAAAGTGAAAGGTCTGTGTATTGCAGCTGCACAGACCATGTGTCTCCATCTTGGAGGCAAGGCCTTTCTTGAGATGCACTGCTTTTCCCGAGGCTTTTCTGTTGGCTTTCTCATCATGTTTCATGCCAAACACCCTGTCATGTTGGCCCTAGGAGCTGTGTGTAGATGCATGCTGTAGTGTTTACATATATATTGTACAATGTCTATGGAGATTATGTTAAGCTGTTATTTTTGGATAACGAGGTCCAAAACTATTACTTTGCATGCTCAGAGAGCCTCACAAACCATGGTGAATGAAGCTTTGCAGAGCTACACTGGATTAGAGAAGCACCTCCATCTTCATTTTGGATGTCGGTGCATTTAGGTAAAATAAGCCCATTTGAGCATCTACCATGTTAGATGAAGCTCTTTATGCTTTTTACTGTTGTGATGGACCTATATCCACCCAAGAAGTTCACGACAAACCTCTGTGTAAGTCCCAGATACACCGTTTTCTCACCCTGATATCATCCTTCTCTTCCTTGAGCAACAGGAGTGATGGTACATTTCAAGATAGGGTAATCCAAGAGTCACCTCATGCCCTCCACTCCTTCTAAAGAGGTTTTCTGTGCAGATCAACAGCCATAGCTGCACTGCAAGGTTACAGGAATGGCTGTTCATCAGCCAGAGCTGCTTAGCTTGTTGAAATCTAGCATAGCAGCTAAGCTAAATCACAGGCAGTTGGGTGGTCTTCGCATGCAAATAACCATTGAACTAGGGCAGTTTAAAGATGCAACATGTTTATAAATTAAATACTTATTTCAAAGTGAATTTCAATGCTGGGTTGTAATTATCTATAATAATGCTCTAATTATCCACCTCTAACTGAGAAACAAAATGTGCCTGCTCTAAACTCTCTGTTTGTGTATTTGAAGGAAAGACTGTAGCTGTTAGTCAAAACTGGCTGGAGATGGATGCCACATTTGCATGCCTAGTGCATTCAGTCATCCTTAAAATCTGGCTTGAGCAGCCAGGAGGGCTGAGACAGACCATCCTTCTGACCCGGTGATCCTGCACGAGGGAAATGGAGGTGTCAAATGGCAACAAAGATTGAAATCACTGGGAGAACTGGGAGAGCGTTAAGGCAGCTCAGGAACCTGTCACAGACAGAAGAGATTGGCAAGGATGCAAGCAGGACACCAGAAAGGGCCAAGAAATTGTCACGAAAGTCAGAGCTGCCACATGGGGTCTGGAAAACATCCCTGTTAAATCTGCTTTCTGCATGGTTTGAGTGATAGCGCAGGTTGTATGGAAAGTTTTCAGTGATAGGAAATCATTTTGTCCCAGCTAGAGTTTTGGCTTTCCTTCTTATGCGCAAGTACTGTAACTTGGCATACTGAGTACACATTTCCATCGTTCTTTTTCTCATTTTACATCGAACTAAATGCAAGTTCATATCCCCTGGCAAGCACTCTGAGTGTTGCAGGAAAGGGAGAGGAAGGCAGAGAGGGTGCAAAATCATTTGTGATTTACATCCAGTGCTGGATCTCTTAAGTTCATTTCTGACTCATTTCATTAATTTATTTTGAATCACCTTCAGCTGATTGGAGCTTATAAATCTCAAAACTTTCATCCTCTTCGATGTCTATAAATAACACCTGCAGTTGTTCCAATAAAGGAAGCACTAAGTGGAAATGTAGAACCGAATGGTGTTTACTCCTGCGCGTGCTTTTGTAACCAAGAGACACACGGAGAGCTGTGTCTACAAACAGCCAGAAGCATTCATAGGCATTAAAAATCAAATTGGTGAACATTATTGGAATTAAAGCCTTTCTTCTCACTTACACCCTCCTAGTTCCAAGCATGACTGTGGCCATTTTATCCCTTAGTTGCAATTTTAGTGCATTGCTCCTGCAGTACATTAGATGCTAAAGACTTGGTTTTGAAGCTGAATGAGACAAAACGCATCTGAGCTTCCTCTAGCAATTCCCTGTCCTGATGGAAGAAGGCAACAAGAAGGGCCCCGGCATGAATGGTGCCTTGACCTCCGTTGAGCAGGACCCATCCTTAGATGAGCCATTATCGGGTCTGCTTTAAACGGGCTGTTTGTAACAGCTAATCTGATCCTGCTACTTCCCTCTCTCTCAAGCAGCTGACCTCCTCTTTTAATTTTCTGTTCTTGGCAGATGGCTCCTCTGTTTTTAGCAAGTAGCAGGAATTGGTCTCTGCTCACTGGCAAGGAGAGGAGCCGGTTGGAGCACGGACGCTGGCTGTCAAAGGAAACAGCTCCGCAGCCAGTAGGGGAAAGGCTGCTGAGGGGGCCGAGCTGATCCTCTTGTGAGAAAACAAAACTGTTTTTCCCCAGTGCAGCTTCCTTGGTTAGAAGCACAGCATCGCAGGCAGATGTAGCATCCAAAGGGAACAAAATGTCTCCGGCCCCAGCCTCCAGATTTGCTTTGCTTTTCTTCCCACCCCCATTCTGCAGAGGTCTCTGTGCGCCTGGGGACGTTTGCTCCTCTGTGAGCACCAGGCTGCGCCAGGAGCAGGATGCGTGCTGCATCCAAGCTCACTCCTCATCTGCTGGTAAGGAGCAGCAGTGGGACACAGCCACCTTCACCTGGCACTGCCTCAAGCCCGGGACATACAACAGCCCGGGCTGGAAGGGACCTGTCCAACCACATCTTGAAAACCTCCAGTGATGGGGACTCTACCACGTCCCTGGGGAGGTTGTTCCAGTGACTGATTGTTCTCACTGGGAAAAATTTCTTTTTTATATCAAGAAACCTCTCCCAGCGCAACTTGTACTCTCCATGTGGCTCCTCCTTGGGAAGAAAGGGCCTCCATCCTCTTTCTAGCCACCCTTTAAGTCCTGGAAAACCATGGTGGGGTCACTGCTGAGCCTTCACAGAACCAGAATAACAGTGGGACACCTCGTTTCGCCCATGGCCCAGCTAGGAGTGAGACAAGGAGGCAGCCATACAGCTCCTGGTGTGTACCCAATGTTCACTCAAAGGTAGTTTGGGTATTTATAGGCTAAAAAGCATTGTGCCTGGTGGACAAGATCCTTGTTCCCTAGAAACTAGGCCTTCCTAAAACCAGAGTCTATTTGTTCATTTATCATCTCCACCTCATTTTTTTCCATGTTGTTTAATAAAAAAAAAAAGAAAAAACTTGGCTAAATTTTTTTTGAAAGTTCTCATGTGTTTCCTTTCTTAGGATGGAATACATTTGTTTGTTCTTTCCATCTGGCTCAGAGATGAAAAAAAAAAAAAAAAAACATTCTTTGATTTCTTTTTCAAAATAAACTCTGTGTAGTGCTCCAAAATTTGTGTAGAGATTTTTTTTTTCTTTTTTAGTACCAGAACAATAAAAGCGAATCACTAGGCAAATAATGCTCTTTCTGGAGAATATGTTGCATGTGGATAGGATTTTCTTACCCAAAGGGCTTCCCAGAGGCATGTAAGTATTGCCACCCTCCTTTTGTGACTGAGGGAAAAGGGAGATTTTCAAGCATATGATTCATTTTGATATCTTGGTTTGGGGAGTCTGTTTCCATATGCTGGGGAGGTGATTTTTAGGGGCAATTTTCTGCAACGAAACCAATATTGGCATAGAGCACCTCAATTTGAGAGGAAGGGGTTCAATGCTAAATTAATCAGAGAGGCACCTCTCCCACATCACCATGCATATGGGAGGCTGCCGTTTCTGCTCTTGTTTTGGAGAGCAGACCTCAGTGTGGTCTCAGCAGAGCAGCATCAGCCCAGCAGAGAGCAATGCCTTGCGGGGATAAGATGGCTCTAAATTACCGAGAGACCCCTTGATCACAGGAAAGCAGGTTAAAGGACTGCTGAGACTATTGACTCCTCTGCAGACCAACATCAATAACTCATCCAGAAAATGTGACAAGTTCTATTTTAAAAATAATTAGGGGGTGGGGGATTTTCTTTGCCCCTTTAATACTTTTGGCTGCTCTTCAAAAACTTTATTAGGAACCTTCTTTTAATAACCAGCGTGAATGGAATTATGTCCAGTTTAGACACATTTGTTCTTGTTCCAGCGCTGTCCCTTAGCTTAAATAGCTTCTCTCCTGGGACTACCGTGCAATTGTAGTGGTCAGTCTGGAGCCATTCATCTTGGGACGCAGCGAAGGGTGGTTGGGAACAAACACGTCCTGCTGACCAACCCGGGAGCCCTGATGACAGAGCCTGGCGCTGATTCCACCACCCAGCCCCAAGAGGGATTATCTGAGGACATGTCATGCTTCTCGCTGAGTGGTGGAAGTTTTCATACTCTTTTCTCGTTGTTACTGCTAGAGGATAGAGAGCAGAAAAATGGGCGTAGGGGATGGTCTCCTGCTGAACTGGAGTAGGTTAGAAGTACTTGTGCTTTGGTTTTTGTTTTTTTAACAAGATAGTGCCACATTTTATAAAGTGTTTGAAACATTAGTCTGTCAGTCTGAGCTTCAGAGCACTTACTCTGGTTATACACCAGAGCAGAATTTAGGTTTAGGTCATACTTTGGCCCTTGATCTTCAAGGGATTAAAATCTCCAGTTCAGAGTTTAACCTGGTTCTCCTGGTTAGCTCCTCTGATCTATCTGTCTTGCTGAGGCACAAATCCGAGGCTCAGACATCGGCGTGCTTCCAGGCAGCGAGAGTTGCTTCCGAACGCCCTGCATTTGCAGTCATGCTCTTGCCAGCCTTGCCAGAGGTCCTACTGGTGGAAGCTGCACATCTGAAATGCGACTTTGGAAGAAGTTTGTTCGGGAATCCCTCTCATTCAGAAGCCTGGGCATATTGCAGATGACATTTCCTTAATTCCAGCTCTATTATCCACATTCATATAAAACAGATGATGAATTATTGTTCTGAATAGTAACAATGTATTTCTGTCCTTTTTTTTTTTTCATGTCAAAATAAAAGCCAGGAGGTGGAAATTGGACAAAACATCTTTGGCATTGCGGTGTCCCACTGTAGCAAGCAAATAATGTTCCTGGATTAATGCCTGTGAGAACAGCATGAACAGCAGAGAACATTTGAACAGCAGACAGCTTAGTGCTATCTGCTCATGGAAGCAAATTGAACTCCAGGTACGGCCTTATTGCAAAAATAAAACTGCCAGAGATGAGGGAAAAAAGTTAAAAAGAGATGAGTTGAAGACAGAAAGGAAACAGAGAAAAACAGAAAAAGACAGACAGAAAAGAGAAATAGCTGGAGAATGACCGAGGAGTAAAACAAACCCTAATGTTCTCATAGTGGTTTCTAGTAAGATCAACCACAGAGGAGCTCTCTTCTCAGAAACAATATAACCGGGCATTGTCATGGTTCTCATAAATCCCGTTCTCGGCTGGGAGAAGAAAACACCCTTGCCTTGCGAGAGAAGCATGTCATTCAGTTGGTGCCCGGAGTCAAGCACTACTTTCCCAGCACAAACAAAAATTCCTGTTGGCTCCAAGTCCCCAGGGGGCTGGGTTGGGACTTTTGTTTTGGTGGTTGGTTGTTTTTTTCCTACAAGTCCTTTTTCCTCCTACACAAGTTTTGAAACGCAGACTATTTTCTAGTTTTCCAGCTGTATTAGAAGTACAGAGCTAGACTTTGGAAGAAAGATTAAAGCGAGAATATACAGCAGGTCTCCAAGCAACAAAACAATGTGTGCAGTGGGAAATAGGTCCACAATGGTATTTGGACTTATAACTCCTATTTTAGTGCTAAACTCTCATTGGTATCTGCATTTGAACAGGTGCTCTTAATGAACAGTCAAACATGCGTTTTTAATAATAGTAATAAACAGCAGTATAAATGCACAGATGTTGAAAAAGAGGAATTATTGAAACATAAGGAAGGTAGTTTGGCTTTGAAAAACAGATAGATGATTGTTGAATGGAAAATCAGGGACGGTTTAACTTGAAATATCCGAAAGCTTTTCTTGGGTAAGGATTTTAAGTGTGTCATTTTTAAATGAGCGACCACCGGCTTTTCCCAATTTTTAATTTCAAGGGGCAAAACTTGGAGCCCCCAGGGGAGTCTCAGCAGTCACCAGCTGGTGATTTCAAGCAAAAAGCTAATGCCAAAGGCAGATGAGACCTGTGTATTGCATTTTATCTAGCTTAGCCATGTCAGGAGCAGAAAGTTGGTCAAAAGTCCTGATCAGAGCTGTTGACCAGCTGAAATCAACTCTTTCTGTGGGTTGTGCAATGTTAAATAAGGGAGAAAACATTTTAAACATAGTTCCACTCAAGTATCACTGGGAGCACTTTATTTATTTTGCAGACATCACCACGAGGTTTCCCAGTCTGCATTTATCTCCTGGCATTTTACATACGAGAGAAGTCTAAAAATAAAATAAAACAAGAAAAAAAAAAAACACAGGCAGAACAGCTGTTGTTCTATCCAGACAATGCTCTGAATGAAAGCCATTATGATGGAGCAGACTCTGCAATTGAAAATCCATTTACATTTTCAAGTCTGATTCCAACTGTAAATCTTAGGTTATATATATGACAGATTAAAAGACTCTGGCCCCACTACACTTCTCCCTGGCAAGAGAAAAACCATCTGCACAGCATCACTCGTGGTTGCTTCAACTCTGTAGGTACACATTTTTAAATGACATGGTGGTATATTTTTTCATTTCCTTTCCCTTCATTTTCACATGCAGCAAAATCATGTGCACTGCATTTTCCTCAGCTCTGTGGTAGTTGGCACTCTGGCTAAGGAGACTGATGTGTGTTTTGATTTGCTTTTTTTCCCTCAATTTGAGGGGCTACTGCACTATTTCCTTTGTAATCACACGAGCCAGGGTGAAAATACTGAACGAACATATGGCTGTGAAACCGGGCAAAAAAAGCCAAGAATATTGCTCACTTTTCAAGCACAGAGAGAGCGAAAAAGAGTGTAGATCATGTAACAGGCTACACAAACCCATCTGGAGCTGACTCCTGCAACAGACTGACCAGACTCTGGGCTCTGAGCTCCTCGTGCCATGGGTAATGAGTGAGGGATAACACCATGCTCTTCTCCTCGGCAAGAGATGGCACATCCGAGGAGTCACAGTGGTGTAAAACTGGAGGGGGAGAGAAGAATCAGACACTTTTTCGAACATCTTTTGTTTAAAAGAGAGTGCTGCCTGAGAAAACAAACCCAGAGAGGAAGGGATTTGTTCGGGCACTTACTCATAGGTGCTGACTGCTCAGGGCCATCGTCTCCAGCTGCCAGTTCGGAAGGGCTTGGTCTCATGCCGTGTCACATACACCAACCTCGTATGAACATCTCAGGTACCTGGGGAAGTTCTGCACCTGTAATTTGGTGACATCAGAGGGTGCCTGGCACACACCACAAATGCCATGGCGCACCACAGGCCACCTCGGTCTGGTTTAGTGTGGTTCATATCATAATGAGATAAAAAGGCACAACACTGCAGCTCTTGAATTTGCTGGAGAAGCAGTCGCTTTTAGGTGTGCTCACGCAGTGGCTGGGAGGTTGGCATTGCACTTTGTAGGGCAGAGCCGTGGCTGCCACAGGAAAAGAAACTTGCCAAGAACATTTGCTTCGTTGGTCTTTCTCATTGTCACTTATGTGTGGTTTTTTTTCTACCAAACTACCGTAGAACAATCTTGCATTAAAACATAGACTTTAATTGAACTAAATATTGATTTTAAAACAGGCTGTAGCATGTCTAAAAGGGGTTTACTGAATGCTATTGCATTCACTGTAGAATTAGGGGCAGGCAACAGAATCAAGAAATATGTTAATATTCATCACCCTTCAGAAAATCAGGCAAAATTCACCTGTTATTTTAAAAATTGTATAGCTTGACAACAGATGATTTACGCAGAAGACATCCACCCCTCCCTACTTCACAGAATCCCCTCAAACACACTCAGTCTGTAGGATCCTTCCTCCATGGGAATGAGCAAGGTTGAGTGCCATCTTGTAATGTTGTCACAGACACTTTCCATGTGCAGCAGTCTGCCACAAAAACAGTTCATTTTCTTCCCAATTCATCTGAATTTTTTACTGAATTAAACAGTAGTTTCCTATAATAATTAAAGCCTGAGCCTGGCAAAGCTATAGGATATACAGGTGCTACCATCAATTTTCTGGATGACACTTGGCAAAGATTTGAAGGCCTGGTGTGTTAAATCACTTAAACTTGCGCTTGGCTTTAAACATATCACCAAACCTGTTGATCAATGTCTAAATGACTCTTCACCCTGGTTTTGCTGGCTATTCACTACAGATGTTGATGAAATTTGCCAGCCAAAGAAAGGTTTTGTGAGTTCCTGCAGAACACCTGCAAACGACCTTAAGAAAGGTGACTGGGAGATGGACTAGACATAAAAACATCTAGAAAATTCCTCTAGTTCACCAGATGTTTATAAGCAAATGAATTTTTGCCTCATTTACCAAACAGATAGCAGCTGACTAAAGCAATTGCATCTTTTCCTTAGATAAGGCAGTGAATGAAAAGCCCACCCTAAGCAGGCAGACAGAAGTTATGAGGCTGGATTTAGAAGAAGGGCTGTTTGAGGTAGATCCTACTCCTCCTTTTGCTAAAGCAGAATAAATAAACAAACAAACAAATAAATAAATACTAAAAGTTATGCTATCTACAGAGAAAATTTGAGAAAACCATAAACTCTCAATATTGCTATATATGCACTGTAGAATTAAGGCCAGCTCTACCAGCCTGTACCTTCTGGCTATGTGAAGGAGACACAGGAGCAGTGAGACTACCGCAGCGTTGACTGGCTGCAAATAGCATCCCACTGTTCCGGGAAGGACAATGATCTCTCGCCAGCACCTCTTGAGTTCCCTTGTGCCAAAAATGGTCCCTACTCAAAAAGCTGGAATAAAATGTGTGTTCTCTTTGCTCTGCTTCGTATAGCTTTTCTTGCAGTGACCCTCTCCGTCATTTACTTTTTCCTCATGAGGAAGAGACAAAGATCTTAAAACACATTTAGATGCAGAACTGCAGCAAGAGGTTGGCTCCACTGGCTGCAGCTGAAATAGAAATTCCTCTTCCAGCTCGGGATCTGAACAAAAGGCCCCCTGGGGCTATATTTAGTCCCTTCAGAGTCTAATAGATAGCTGAATAATCTTGGGAACCTTCAGGTGAATGCTTTGAAAATGTTATTAATGTTCCCTTGGGTACCCCAGAAAAGGCATTTGCGTGTGAAATTTAAGTTGGCAAGTTATATGTAACAAGAAAAGATGTGATTGATAGAAAGCTGTATCCAGATTTTGTTTTTTGTTGTTTGGATATTTTATCTTTGAGGTAGAAACTACACTGTTATTACTGCTTTTGTGAAGCACAGGGGCACCTCAGTTTACTAATCACACTTTAAAGAAATTAGACAAACATATTTTCAGCTTTTTTTCAGTGGATTTACTTTGCATGTGTCAGCTTTTTGCTTGTCTTTCTCCATGTAACAAGTTCCCCATTTTCTACCCCCACCTGCCCTGAACTGAGAGAAAAACAACTTGATAACAAGGAAAAATATGCCATAAATTCATTTAAATTGGCAGATAGAGTCAAAGGCCACTAAAGAAAGTAAACTGCTTGCACTTGTTTTGTGCATCTTCCCCCTCCCAGTTTTGTACGTTTTAACTTGCCCATCTCCCAGGAGCCAGGGCAACCCTTTCAGGTGCTAGCAAATGCTCCCCTTCAGCTGCTTTCCCCAGTCCAGCAAAGCACGGAATTGTCTAGGAATGGTTTTTTGGACCTACCCGCATGGTTCAGATGGTGCTTAAATGTTTGCTGCTTTGGGAGCTTCAGACTCTTAGCTGGGGGCTTTAACTTTTCAGCTTACTCAGCGTGTTTCCAAGTTAAGCAAAAAACTTCATGTTATTAAGAGTGACCTAGTGAAACCTTGTTTCTGAATAGCTGTTATGAATTTGTTGCTGTTACAGCCCTAAGCACAAACTCAAATGACTGGTCTAAAATCCAAAACCATAGCTTAGTGGCTCAGTTTATTATGCCACCATACAAACACTCTCATTTTAGTTACTCAGTTGACAAATTCCTCCACAATAAAAAAGCCAGTGGTTGGTAGCTATTCCAAAAAACAGAATGGTTAGAGGATCTGTGTCATCATGAAGAAAAATACAATGAAGCCAATAACAAATGCGAGGAAACTGAAATTCTGAATGATACGATAATGAATACAGAAAGAACCCAAGCTTGTGAGAGAGTCTGGGGAACCTTCTCAGCAAGGAGACAAATCACAACACTCCACGCACTGCAGTTAGATATATTCTCATTACCTGCTCTTTACTGTCAGTTTTCCTAAGAAATTCTATGTCTCAAGACCATGACCAAGCCCCAGAAAAAGTGGGTAGACTGATCAGATTTTTCTTTAGTTTTGTAAGAAGCTGTCTAGAAAAGAGGCAGACGTCATTGTGTCTTGAGCAAGTCTATTTAGTTGCTATTCCCAGGCTGCAGCCTGAAGGAGGGGTGGATGTGTGCAATGAATTAAACCGTCCTGCCAGTAAGCTGGTCTACTCCCATTGCTGGCTAGGAATATGGCACAAAAGGAACTGGGGAGATCTTTAACTTATTTCTGTCATTCACATCCATCCTATCCAATTTATGGCACTCAGCAAAGTGCCTAAGAGAGAAGCCTAATTGCCATAAGTTCTCTGCATGGACAATGAGCCACCAGAGTATCACTCATCCCAACTAAAACCTGACTCACCCTTGGTTTTATCAGAAGAGGTGCTCAGGAAGGCTGCGATCTTAACCTAGGCTCCAGATGACAGGGATCTCAGCCTTACTGAAGGAACTGGGCTAGCTACGAGGCGTACATGTAAGTAGAAATTAGTAGGTCTTTTACCCCTTACTTTCTCTCTTCTCAGTCTGTCTGGGGCTGCCATTTGCACATGTTTGGTAGGAGGGATGCACAAGAGCCTGTCTTCTAGGCTCTTTATCTAAGAGGGACACCAGAGGAAAACAACTTCTTTCCCACTCTGCCCCAGTGATGAGTAGGGAGATCGTTAAAGAGTCTTGGAGCCAAAGAGAGCTCTGCAATCAACCAGCGCCACTTTGCCATTGTGGGTCTTAGCCCTCACTTTGGTCATTTGTCACCACTTAGCCAGATTTATCTGCTGGGAGACAAGAGAAGATTTTCCGTAACCATCGCAGCCATCTGCTCCCTGCGTGTCATGGCCATAGGGACTGTGAGGAACACCATCCCTTGGGAAGGGCTTGGGTTGCATCACCACAGGGGGTTGTGCAATTGCAGTAATACCTGATCTTCTGGGCCTGTATGTCTCCCTACATCTAGAGAAACAGTTCACCCTGGTGGAGATAAGACAACAATGTGTGAATGCCCACATTGTGTGTCTGTGATAGAGAGAAAGAGTAAACAGCTTTAGGTTTGCTACCATTTTCAGTGCTATAGGACAGGGGGTTTCTGTGAGCTTTCTCCAGTAATGCGTGCTATATAAGGCTGCCTGGAAAAAGACTCCCGCTGGCAGCAAGCACTTTGAGATAGCTGACAAAAATGTAAATACTGTCCTGGTTCCAAGTTTGTTCAGACACTCTCTGACTGAACAGGCTATGCTTCCAAATGCTTCTCCGTGCTTCAGTAGGTGAACTGTGCTCTAGTAGTTAGAGAGACATTTGCATTAAGACAACGATCAAAACAGGAAATCCTCTCTCCATTTCATGGAGGCCTCTCCATATCGGTGTTGCAGAGATTTTAACATGATTGGATTCTATGAAGCAATACAAGTGACTAATTTCCCTTTCAGTGAATCCACATATGCTCGGCTTTCGTGTACTGAAAGGCAGCCAAAGCAACATTCTTTCAGGCTTTAAGTTGATATAAATAAAGTATAACAGAAAGTCCCGATAGCAAAGTTTATCAACGACACATGCCTTAGAATTTACACACGGACACGGCTGGATTTTCCACTTGGTCTTTAACTGGCTCTTAATGAATGTCACCAGTTGCCACAAGGTGGCAGTTTCCAGTCTGAGAGGGTAAAATGAGAGCTCCATGCACAGACGATCTAGAACAACGTTTGGACAGCAGCAAGCCAGGGTGCAATGCAGGTCCAGAAAGTGCAAGGTACTTCACAAACTTCATTTTGGGCATTGATACCTTATGGTCTTTGCAGTATTTTAAAAAAAGATACGGTAGAAAGGAATGTCATAGTGAAGTGAGCCAGGAGATGTAACGCACGGTTTGCTAGTTCCCCTTCTGGCCCGCCCTATGGGTTTTTGTACATCTTAATAAAATTGTTAGCTGTAGACCTTACCTATTTTAACATATTTAACCAAATCTCATTACAGTTTTTAGCACTATGTGTGGTTTTTTTTGTTTGTTTGTTTGTTTGTTTTCCATTCTTTCTTCTCTTCGTTCTTCACTGGGGAAACCAACACATGTGAGCAGTCCACAGAGATGATGCAGCATCCAGGCAAGAGTATCCTTTCTCCTAAAATGTGTTCTTAAGCAGCTTTTTCCAATCTCAAGACTTTTCCCAGGAAATTTGTCTTGGTTTGGGGAGATTTTTGCATGGATTCCTGCCACAAAGCCTGAGCAGAGCTTTTTCACACTGTATTTCTGTAGCTTGAACTACAAGAGCTGGTTCCTTCTTTCTCTCTTACTTATGCATGTAGCAGTGAGAGGTTATTCAGAATGGATGAATCTCTGGGTAGGGACCATTTCCTCCTTAACCAGGCTCCCACACAGAGTTGCTGGGCTGCCAAAGGACAAATGCTTGCAGCATGGTGGATTTATTCCATTTCTGGGCAAGGCAGGCTGATTGTTTGCACTAAGATCAACTGCCTTTAGCTTCTCTTTTATTCCTACAACAGTCTATTCCCTCCTTCCTCATGGGGCCAACCTCTTCCTCCAGATCTTCAAGGCTCTGATTCTGCCTCCTTACACCTTACTAGCTCCCACTCTCTTCCTCAATGTCTTTTTGGGATTCTCACTTTCCTGTCTTCTACCATCTCCGCCCCAAGGCTGTTGTGCCAAGCAGCTTTGTTTTCTAACTACAAAGTCATCCTCAAAGGAAAGTTCATTTGCAAAATGTTATGACCAGTATTAGTTGCTTACTTCTGCCATGTTTTGTTTGTTTGTTTGTTTATTCTTGGGTTTTTTAATGTTTTTGTTTGAACTAGACTTCAAGTTCTTTGGGGCAGAGCTGCATTTACCTAAATATTGACAAGAACTGTCAAAAAGAGAATGACAAGAGAGAAGGAATGAGTTTCAGTAGTGCAATCCACACAAACTGAATCTGCAAAAATAGTATCATTTTTCAGCTGCACAATCACAAAAAAATGTGGTATTTCAGAATTTATACCAACAACATGTAAAAGAAGTAACCCCCAGCACACGTGGTACAGAAGCATAGGCAAGCGGTCTAGAAAACGCTTTTCTGCATTCTTTCATAACAGAGGCTGAAATTATGAGGCACTTATGAATAAAATTAAAAAGGTCCATACCAGCGTATGCTCAAAATGAGACAGATTTTCCAAGGAAATTCTAGCTACAAATGTCAGGCTAGTCCAAGTCCTCTGCTGAACTTACAGTAGTTTTATTAGGTTATAATCCAAAAGATATTACCGACTGAGGGAATGAGCTGCTGATACCATGATTATTGTGAACAGCAGCCAGATGTGTGACACCTTGCTTTTGAAAAAAGCCAGACTTCTGTAGCATTAGTGGCACAAAGATATAAAGTTTAGTAAATTATTTTGGCAACAAAAATGACACACGTTCTCTGCACTGAAATATAAATATACAGAAATCACTTTCACAAACTGAGACTCTAGACACACAGATGATGATGATAAATAAACCAAATTCAAGGAAAACTATTAAAGATAGCAAACAATACTACTTGAAACCATCTAATGGACATTTATTCTGCAGATTAATAATTATGTAAAGAAATAGGTATGTTAATAATTATTATGATGAAAATAAAATGTAGAGAAATAGTTTTAGAAACAGATCAAAAAATTGTCAACAAGAATAAATTCCTCTCCGTTTTCCTAGCTTACCATGCAGAATGAGTGACAAATAAGAGTGCCATTCAGCTCTGGTTTGGGGGGCAATTGCAAGTATCTAGCTATCATGAGTTGTCCGGTCATCATCTCTGGTTAGAACAGGACAGTTTATTTGTGTCGGTGTCAATGCAGATGATGGACTCTAGTTTGGGCAGAATCTACCTGCAAGCACCTTTAGCATGCTGCAGGAACATCACTCCGTGCTGTCAGCTTCCACTGACTCCCATTTTTATTCTACTGTAAGGTCAAACCCTGGTCTTGATCATTAAGGCCATTACAGGTCAGACTCACTTCCA
This sequence comes from Anser anser, assembly GCF_964211835.1. Taxonomy (NCBI): domain Eukaryota; kingdom Metazoa; phylum Chordata; class Aves; order Anseriformes; family Anatidae; genus Anser; species Anser anser. Next base: position 50,509,950 of record NC_139721.1, on the reverse strand, counting down.
TTTGTGACCATATTCCACCTATGTACAGAGTGGCAATATTCTTGGACAACCGTGCTACTAAGTCCTATGTCTCAGATGAAAGACAAGGGTGAAACACTAAAACAGAAGATTCACGTGTGGAACAGACTTCTAGGTGAGTCCAGATAAATGAAACCTTTCTAGATACCCTGAACAAGTTATTTGAAAAGTGCCATCAAAATATATCGGTGATTTTTTTGTGCCGTAACTAGGATGATAGAATGGGATCACATGGCATATATTCTCCAGCAATTTATTCAGGAAATGGTGTAGAAAAATAGAATTACATGCAGTGGAATATTATCATGAGATTTAGAAATATAAAAGTTGTGTGTATGCTCTGGAAAAAATTATTGCATACTAATAAAATGTAGAAAGATTCTCTGCTAAGCACTTTTTAAAAATGTAACTTAAATTTTCCTGAGGGGCTATTTTTTTTGTTTTAATCCTGTTTCTCCCTCATCGGTCTATTAGTTGTACCTCACAGTCGATAACAAACTAAAGTGGCTGGCAGGATGCCACCTAAAAACTAACTACCCAAGGTAATACAGCTTGTGCTCTGGTGTTCATTCATTGTTTTAAAGATGAAAGGCTTTGTCTTGTGCAACTTCCCATGACCGGTTCGGAAATACCAGGTAAGCTACTTAAACTAGGCTAATAAGGGAATGTATCCACCTTTCATGCTGGTCCTTCTGCACTGAATGTTGAGCGTTCTAGTCCAGGGAAGAAAAGTGTTGAAAAGAAGAGCTCTTTGAGCACAAGGAAGGGCAACCAAGGAGGGAGAACTAAGTACCGAGCACTACTGCCACCAGACAGAGGCTTCAGAGGCTTTGAGTATGTTGTTCTGCAGGAATGTTAGCAGAAGTTAAAATAGAAACCCAGTTTGGTCTTGGAAAAGGATTGTATCCAGAAAGATAGCATCTGGTTTAGGTGAAGTTTTTTCTAATTCCAGCTACACAACCTATTGACATAAGGTAATGCGATCTCTGTTCTATCAATTGCCCTCTGAGCACAGAGATGTTCTGAGATACTGGTTTTGTTAATTGCTTTCATCCAACTGGACTTTCAGCTGGAAATAGTTTTTAATTCTGGGCTGAAAACTGATTTGGCTTGCACTACTTTTAAAGAAAGTAGTGTTAACTCTTTTCTTCCCCCCCTTAGCTTCCTACCTAGCACATACCAGAAGACAGCCTACATGATGGTGTACATTTCTAACATATTGCTAGTCAGTTTAGGACATTGACTCCTCTTCATATTTTAATTTATTACTGTCTCACTACTCCACTGAGTTTCTGATCCCCAAAGCAGAGCAATTTTGTCTGCTAGTCCAGGGCATTGACTGGCATCTGTGCTTAAATGGTGGAAGATGGCTTTAAACCATCAGTTGACAGTGTCTGCACTACGGCAAAGCCAAGTGGCAAGCAGAAATGTCACGATGCTGACTTTGCTGTGGGAAGAGTAGTCTCTCTCGGGGGTGCACAACTGCTGGAGCGCAAACATCTTCAATCACAGCAACCAGCTTGCTGGACTCTTTTGTCAATAGCTCAACACAAGTACTAACATCTCAGCGTCAGTGCCCGCTCAGCACGAGATCTATAGGAAAGTGACAAACAGCATCCTAAACAGAGGAAAAAATCAGGGCCTGTATCAAGCAAAAAGTGGCTATTAAGTCACAACAGTAATATTTTCTTCCTCTTTATCTGTTCCTACACCAAGAAAAAAAAATATATTCTATGCTATACTCATTAACAAGTTATATTGTACTTCAGGCTGGCAGCCCTCTATGTTCACATATAACATCAGCCTTGGTTTAAGAAATATTTGTGTTCTATACAGACACCATTTACTTTGTCAGTACCTCCTTAGAACACTTGCAAATGGCTTTCTACTGCTCTTGTAAAAGTATAAATGCTTTTTTTTTTTTTTTTTTATCCTATTCAGAGAGCTCTTTGTTAGTCTTTCATACAGCTCTGGCAGTGGGGGACAACATCAGAATAATCTCAAACAACAGACTCAGTACAGTGCTTTATTCATCTGAAAATATGCTTTAATTTACTAAAATGAGAGATGAGAAATATCAGAAAGACATTGCAGAAAGCCAAGCAAACTTTCTTGCAAGCCTGAATGGGTAATATTCAGCAAGTCTCACAGTGTATGCAGGTGACTCATTCAATGATTAATCACGCCTATATGTTATGAAGCCCTTTCCCCCCATGGTTTTGAAACGAATTGGCACGACCCTGGCATACCCGGCTCTTTTTTTTTTTTTTTTTTTTAGGCAGTGTCACACAATGGTTTCATTTATAGACGAAGGGCCAAACCTGCAGCTGGCGGAGTGCCACCAGAGCCAGGCGTCCATCCGCACCTCTGTTTTCTGGGCAAACGCTTCCCTCTGCCGGCAGAAAAACGAACGAGCCACACAATAAAACACTTCCAGATGATCTTTGAGGAGTTTTTAATATTTGATTTTAGAATAGTAAATGTAATTAATATTAATAAAATGCAAATCATTACTTGTATTTTCCAATAGCAGAAAAAATTGGTATTTTAGTTTTTCCTACCTACACAAAAGGATTGGGCAGCACCTGTGCTTTTCAGCCAGATACCGGACTGTGTGCTTTGGAGACCTGGGAAACTGCACTGAGGCTCTGCTTTCTTTGGGTTGTCTGAATTATTATAATTATAATTATATAATTAGAATGGTTTGGGTTGGAAGGGACCTCAAAGATCACCCAGTTCCAACCCCCCTGCCATGGGCAGGGACACCTCCCACCAGACCAGGCTGCCCAAAGCCCCATCCAGCCTGGCCTTGAACACCTCCAGGGATGGGGCATCCACAGCTTCTGTGGGCAGCCTGTGCCAGGGCCTCACCACCCTCAAAGTTCAAAGTAATATCAAAGTTCAGTAACTGTGACACTTTCGTTCTCAGACACTCATGCTTTCTGAGAAACTTTTAGAAGACCTGTAAGCCAGTGTGTTCTAATATGTTAATTATATCGGTAATAGAACTTTTCCACATCCATGTCAAGACCTACTGAGCTATATGCTGTATGAATAGTACACTGATTTTCTGGGCATAAAAAAGAATATATGGTTTGTTGTGTTGTTGTTGAAATAACAACGGAGAAATGTTAAAAATAGGGAACTGCTATTGAAACTGGCAGGCAGAAGAAGCAGAGGTCTTCAGAGCTGCTAGACGGAGGTCTTTCCCTTCCATCTGGACAAGCCAAAGAAACACAAATTAAAACACAGGCCAGACCGTTTGTGTCCTTTACTGTGCACAAGGAAAGAAACAGAGAAACAGAAAAGGAAAATGTAGCAAAATGTTTTATGGGGCTCCTGATGAGGGAGGGACATCGCCGCAGAGCAGGCTGCTTTCAGGGATCTGGCAGCTGCCAGAGGCACTCGTGGTGAAGGGCGAGGTGAGAGACCAAGGCGCTCAGGGCTTCGGTACTGACCTGATCTCCTCACACTGCCCTAGTGATTTAAAAAATAAAGGCAAAGAAGGTGATTAATAAAGGAGAGCTAAGAGGAGAGAAAAGCAACGGTCTGGTTAGGCATATACGGCTCGGACCAACTCAGCAACTTAAACAGGGTATGAAAACGGGCAGCATTTCTTCCATCATGAGGGCAGGAATGAGCAGCACCGAACCAACCGACGCCGCCCCTGCTCGGAAAACGGGCAGCCCTCCCTCCGCGCCGCGCCAACGGCCGCCAACGGCCGCCAACGGCCGCCCGCCCGCCATCGCGTCATCGCGGCGCGCCGCGGAGCGCTGCCGGCCGGAGCCATGTCGCCGCCGCTCTTCAGCCTGCCCGAGGCGCGGATCCGCTTCACCGTGAGCGCCGCGGGAGCCGGCCGGCACCGGGGGGACGGGACGGGACGGGACCGGGGGTCGGGGGCCGCTGCCATCTTGGGATGGGCCGTGCTGAGGGGGGCGCTGCGGGGGGGCCGCGCCTGGCTCTGGAGAGGGCCCGGCTGGGCACCTGAGGTCCTGCGGGCACGACCCTACCCATAACCCGCCTTTAAAAGCGGGGCTGGGGCTTGCACCGAATCCCAAACCACACAAATCCTCCTGCTGAGAGGGTGAGGTTGTGGGGGGCTTGTGAGTGTTGTAGGTACAGCAGCGGGCACAACACAGCGCGCCCCTTTGTGCTTCGCTGACACCGTTCAGCCCATAGTTAACTCTGGTTTGAGGCGTGATCTGCTACCTCACATGACTAATTTGCTAGATATTTATTGTTATTTATCCTACTCTTTCCAAAGGCTCCTTTGTAAATCGATAGATGGTGTGCATTTACATGTAAATCAATACATGGTGTGCAATACACGGTACCTTTGCACTTCTGACCACCATCAGGTGGCAGAAAAAAAAAAAAAGTGGTCTGGCAGAAACAATTTTGGTAACATTATAGTTTTGTTCTGCTTTTGTAACTTTTGTCTGTTTACACTTTGATAGTCTTCCACCAGAGAGGCCCTGCATAACAAAACTATCAAACCGTTGCTGAACGCATTTAACCAGATTCCTGGGAGGTAAGTGGCTGCCACTTGCTTTAAAAGGTTCCCATTTTCAGATCATTTTTATGTGTTCCTAATAATAACGTTATTAACTGATGTGGGATGTTTGCGTTTGCAGTGAAAACGAAAAGAAGTGTACCTTGGATCAAGCTTTTAGAGTTATTGTAGAAGAAGAAATAGTAAGTACTTCAAACTGCTACAGCATATCTCTTGATATAAATCCAACTTTAATCCACTAGTTAGGATATTAATTTAACAGCAGCTTACTGCAGTATTGGGAAATACTGTTTATTAAAAAAACATGAATTATATGAAAGTTATGTAATTAATACGGGTGATTATAGGAGTGTGGTAGGTAGGACAGAATGGCAGTGTTTGGCAGATACCAGCCTATACTGAGAGGTGTTGACTTGGCCTTTTTCATCAGCTCTTTCTAATGTTTATGTAGGTCTGCTTAGTCTGAAAATTCGAGTTCATAAATATGGATTATTCTGCGTTATACTTCGAGTGAGAGTGGGGTGGAGTGGGATATTTGTTACTAGCACGTAACAAAGCTGCCTGGCAGTAAACAAAAGGAATCAGGTGTTTTTGTTGGTATTACTTGAATGTAGGCAGAATGCAGGGTAGTTATATTTAGAGGTAAATGATGCAGTCTGCAGAGTAAATATTGTAGGGTCTTCAACAGCCAGAACTGGTCAAGAAATGTTGCTCATTCAGTAAATCTGTTTACAGTTAACTGACGGGCCTGATGTAACAGATTGAAATTTCAATGTCAATATCTGTTATACCCCTGCTTGGAAACAAGAATTTCAGTTTCATTAAATGTATTGAAGTCAGAATAAAGAAGTTTAAAACTGTTCTTTTTGCTTAGATAAATAAAGCTCCATGTGAAAATCTCCTGGCAATTATTTCTCTTGCTATTAATGGAGTCACAGAAGGTGAGCATCTTTTTCTCAAATCTGTTGGCAGTTTGGGGGGCTGTAAGGTTGTTTCAGATTTTAATACCTTGATTTTTGTAAGTTGTATTCAGCAATTGGCTTTGATAAAATGTGGTCTTTAGGCTAGTGGTTAACTGTTTCATGAGAGGAGTGAAATAAGAATTAAATTCAGTTACCTGTGTGACCTTTGTGTTGGAATCTTTTTTTGAGTTCTACTGAATGTCTCTGCACATCTCCCACATACTGACCTGTCAGTACACGGGTGTTTTTTAGGTACTTGGATCTGTTTTGATAACTGTCCCCTGTGTCAGAAATCATTGTGCTAATCTGTTCTGAAGAGCCTTTCACATGCTTCCGCTTGTTTACTTGTTCGTATTACCTATCAAATACTCATTTGTTTTATTAAGTATAGTTCAATTACATACATGTCTTATCAACTGTAGAATAACATGACCTATGATTATGGTGAATGCAGATGTTAGCAAGGTACAGAGTGTGGATATACATGCTTGAGGAAAAGACTCTCAGACTTCTTATGTGTATGCAGTAGAACTGTGGATTTAGAAGTCTAAAGGAGTTTGTGAGATGTAAAACTAACTGTTTGAGTCTTCTGAGATTTTTAAAACAGTTCTTGTTTAGTATTTTCTATACATTAATACAAAGCTCTCATCTGCATGTGTACATGTATACAAAAATAGCTTCAGTGGGACTTCTTACTTTAGCCAAAGCTTTTTGTTAGGCTTTGTAGGAACCCAGGAAAACTTTTTGCTTTCTTGGGAACCTGTCCATCAAATGCCATGCATCTTACTGCATTTCAGTTCAAATTTGCTGAACAAAATACTTGCTGTTCTTCATAGGTATCTGCACTGCATCAACCCCTTTTGTGCTCCTGGGAGATGTTCTGGATTGCTTGCCTTTGGATCAGTGTGACAAAATTTTCACTTTTGTGGAGAAGAATGTTGCTACATGGAAATCAGTAAGTATTTTTCCAAAATGTATGTTATGCCAAAGCTTTTGTCTACTGAAATAATTTATATAAACAGATTTTAATTGTCTTTGAATCCATCTGTGTTAGAGTTGTAGCATTAAGCTTGTTGTGTTTCGATGCTTAAAAGTGTCAGGGCAGCAGAGGACAGAAAATTAATACTAAAAGATTATAATTTTGGTTGTTCTATTTCTAACTACGTTCTCTTCCATCTACAGTGTGCAACACATTTAGACAGTGGAAATTTATCTTCAGATACACAATTTCTATGAAAGCCGCCTCTCTTGCCTCTGCTTCCTAAGAGCAGCAGGAGATTCCCCCTCTCCAGTTTGCAGGAGAGGAGGCCTTATAGATGTTGTGGTTTAACCTGGCAGGCAGCTCTGAGCCACACAGCCATTCACTCAACCTCCCCCCTCAGTGGGATGGGAGAGAGAATCGGGAGAAAAAGAAGTGAAAGCTTGTGTGTTGAGATAAAGACAGTTTAATAGGACAGAGAAGAAAGAGCAATAATGGTAAAAGAAATAATAATGTGTACAAAGCAAGTGATGCACAATGCAGTTGCTCACCACCTATCTGGCTGATGCCCAGCCCATCCCCAAGCACACCATATCCCACACATCCCCCCCACCCCATCCAGCCACCCCATATTCATTGTTCAGCATGATGCCACACGGTGTGGGACATCCCTTTGGCCAGTTTGGGTCAGCTGTCCTGGTTCTGTCCCCTCCCAGCTCCTCGTGCACCCCCAGCCTCCTTGCTGGCAGGGTGCTGTGAGGAGCTGAAAAGTCCTTGGCTTTTTAATTGCAGCAGTTAAAACATCAGTGTGTTCACCAACATTATTCTCATCCTAAATCCAAAACACAGCACCATACCAGCTACTGGGAGGAAAATTAACTCTGTCCTGGCCAAAACCAGGACACTAGATCCTTTCCTTAAGGGAGCAATGGTGACTAAAGTGGTGGTGGATACATTGCCCTAAAATATGTATGCTCTTGAACAAACTGTGCTGAGGCCTGCATGAGGGTTCTGTGTTCTTGCGGTGCGGTGGTGCCATGGCAGTAGAAGAGCTGCTGCGACAGGCTGCTTGAGCTCTTTGTGTTGTGGGCACTGTTCATTGAAGAGGGAATTCAGGGTGTCAGGCAGAAGTCCTAACCTGCCTGCATTTTTGTTCCAAGATCATAAGAAATCTTGTTTTTCAATATCCTTGGTTTGTTCTTTGGCAGTACTGCCAGGACCATAAATGTCAGCAGCTCCATAGATAATACCTAAAGAGCGTTCCAGTTTGTTGTAGCGTTTTCCTAGCCTGGATTCCTTGACCTCTTCCCGTAGACATTCGGGCTGCTCTATTTGAGATAACGTAGTCTTCCCTGATACATTCACAAATTGCTCTTTATCATTAATTCAAGCATCTCTCATTTTCTTACTGCCAAACTGCTATTACTGTGAATGCTCTAAATCTTTTGTGTGTTGCTCTTTATATATGTATAGAAATAATGCATGGAAGAATGAGGGAAATGAGTGTGAAACATAGTGTGGTCCAGGAAAAACAAGGAGGATCCTACTCATGCATTTTATTGTTATGTGTGGAGATTTTTAGTGGTTTGTTTGGGGTTTTTGTTTTTCCTTTTTTTTTGAGGGAGGGAAACTGGATTTAAGTGTTGTGGTTTATGCTTTCTTGAAATTTGTGGGATTGTTTGTTTTATGTTGGCCTTTTGTGAAAACAATTTCTTATTTAAGGGAAAACTGAAATTTAGAGTTAAGAGTAGGAATAACTTAAACTTGCTCATGCCTTGTGATTTAATTAAAAATGCTCAAAAACATTTTTGCTGTCTCTTAATGATCTAAATACTTTTACTCTGTTTCAGAATACGTTTTATTCTGCAGGGAAAAATTACTTGCTACGAATGTGCAATGGTGAGTTCTAGTTTTTCACAGGTTGTGGTGGGGAATTAAGGAACAGGAGATTAAAGTGAGTTTAATAATTTGATTTACAATCAGATGTGTTCAATAAGTAATAAAAGGCAGGTCACTCATCTTAGTGCATGTTCATGAGTCTTGCAGATTAATGTAAAAGTTATTCTGACCTTAGGGAAATCTCCTCTTCATCAGTGGAGGTACTTAAAGAAGAACATCTGAGAAGTATTTATTTCTCAGCAATGATGTGGCCCCAGTCAGAGGCAGTATTTAAGTCGGATTTGTTTGAACTAATATTTTCTTGCCAATGTAGGAATTCAGAGAATAAATAGAATACGTTTGGGAAAACTGTGGCTGATCTGAGGAAGTTACTAGCATTTAAATTTACAAATCTTAGCTTCTCTTCATGGGTTATGTAGGATGTGATTAGCAAGTCTTAAAGTCTAGCGTGTGAGAAATTGAAAGAGGGACAAATACTAATATTCTTTACTTTTTGCAATATTTAGATCTTCTAAGAAGATTATCAAAGTCACAAAACACAGTCTTCTGTGGAAGAATTCAGCTGTTCTTGGCTAGGTTATTTCCGCTTTCTGAAAAGTCAGGTAAGATTTTTCCATTTCATCACACCTAACACATGGCAAAGACTAAATATGGTGAATGTTTTAAGCTTCCGAAGGTTGCAGATGAAATCCAGTTGGAGAAATCACTTTGTATCTTATTTCTTGTCTCTGTTGTTAATGTTGTAGCTGGCTTTAATTTATTGTGATTTCAAGCACAGGTTTTGAATGCTGTTTCTGAGAATTTAATAGCAGTGTCTCATAAGCAACCAAGAGAATGAACAGACTTATGAACTTCACAGCTTTTGAGACTGACCTTCTGTTTTCTGCAGGACTTAACTTGCAGAGTCAGTTTAACCTGGAAAATGTCACTGTTTTCAATACCAATGAACATGAGAGCACGTTAGGACAGAAGGTGAGACTTCCTGTGCCATTTTTCACTCATTCTGCAGAAAACAATTCTGTAAACACCTAAGATTGTTTGTACAGAAATGGGCTACTGTGCAGAATTCTACGTTCAGAACTGTATGTTCATAATTTGGTTGTCCCTCTTCCACACCAACCTGCTGATTCTGGAAATGGGCAAGTTATTTGGTACAGTAAACTGTGTAGGTTTGGGAGGTGGGGGGGAGATCTTGATTTGACTGTGAGAGATGAGAACCGTCACTAACTGTAAAAAGTTTTCTCTACGGTCTACAGAGAATAGAGCTTTCCCTATGATTTTTTCTTTTCTCCAACATAAGTCAGGCTACTGCTGTAAAGTGTATTATGGTGTTAAGATAGGGACTTGTGCATTTTACTGGAGGTCTGTTAAATTACCAGCCTAAGCTTTCTCATCTAGAGTGCAATGAAAGGTATAAAACTACAGAACACCATGAAAAACGTATACAAATTACAGTGGCACTTATATGAGCTCTTTATTATTTTATTCCTATTAGCACTCAGAGGAAAGAGATGAAGGAATGGAGGTAGAAGAAGGTGAAATGGGAGATGATGAAGCCCCAACAAGCTGGTGAGCTTATAACAAGTCTAAACATTGAAACATGATTTTATAAAGTGAAAGGAAAGAACAGTTTGGAAAATAACCTTAAATGTTGTGCTCAGAATTCTTCTCATTTCTTGCCCCCTTGAGACTAGATAGTTGTTTTTTTTAATGGAAGCAGTTTTTTTTAAATGGAAGTTGCCTAGAAGTGTAAAGAAGTCTACACATTATTTGAAAAAGTTACGTACCCTGGCTGAAAACCACTGGTATTCTTTCACAGTTCTCCCAAGTATCTTGACAAAACTTGTTCTGGTAAAACGTGTTCAGAGATAATGAGCACATGCTGTATGTGCTTTTAGGAAAAAAGACTGTTTAGGAAAAAACAGTCCTTTTTTAGGAAAAAGACTCCATTCCCCAGGCAGTGTAAAACTCCTAGATCCCTTTTGCTTCACCGTTTGTGTTTTTATGCTGGAAAAACAGTAGGCTGGATGGAAGACTCTTTTAGGGACAAGTTTTGAATGATAGACTTTTCCATAAGGGCTCACTGTTGACTTTATTGCACCTTTCTGAGTGGACTTGAATTTAATATAGTGCTTTCAGTATGGGTTTTCTTAACCATATGTTTTTTTTGCAGTTCCATTCCAATAGATTATAACCTGTATAGAAAATTCTGGTCACTTCAAGATTACTTTAGAAATCCTGTGCAGTGCTATGAGAAGGTCTCATGGAAAACTTTTCTTAAGGTAATCTCAGTTCATGTGTTCAACAATTCATCCTAAGTAAAAACTAAGAAAAAAATTTACATGAGTAAAAGAGTGACTGAGCAAGAATAGAACAGTTCAACTGTTAATGCTATTGAAAATGAGGAACATATGAGGAAGTGCATTTTGCTGGTTTCTAAAGTGAGCCTTCGACAGTAAACAGTATATTAAGATGCGCTGTAAATCCTCTGATAAAACTTGAGTAAGTCAATTACAGAAACACTTCGTATGTTTCAGTAATGTCAGAAGTACCTTTTTCGTGATTTATTAGTTGCAACAAGCAGAACTTTTAAAATAGTTCTACCTAATCCCAGGTCTTTCTTTTGAATATTGTTTATTTTTGAATATTAATCCCACTAGAATCCTAAAACTGATAGGATTCTACTGAAACAGATCACTTTATAGTAGCAATGACTTGAACCAGCTGTAGACTTCAGCCACCTGTTTCAATTTTACTTACTTTGAATGTTGAGGATGATTTACTGCAAAGCTACCCATTTCTTCACACTTGGTCATTCAGTTTCTACTTAACAGTAAGAAGCCCACTTCTTTTCCACTTTTTTTTTTTAAATCTTTGTAATGTAGAAATTGAGGTAACATCTGTACAGACATCCTAATATAGATCTGGTTAATGAGGTCTATGTTCTCAGTTCAAAAAAAAAAAGGATTATAATAATAAAACATGGCTGAGAGAATGAAGGTCAGGTTGAAAATCTTCAGATGATTTTTTTTGACAGATTTTCTTCATTACAGTTTTAAGGCTAAGTTGATTTTAAGAACACCACTGCAAACTTAACTCACCTATATAACTTTGTATGTGTTCTGAACAAACTTCATGATGTTTGAATGTAAGCACTATCATCATACATACCTTTTTTCATCATAACATGTAAACAAGAAAGCGATTGCGCATCCATCACAACTCATAGCATTTTGTCCTTAGTAGGTTTAAATGCTCCAAATGATCGGATATTCTGAAATGATAAATAATGCTTTGACTGTCATAGGTGATGTTCAGAGATTCCGTGTGTGCACTGTGGCAAATAGGTGTTATTTTGACTGGCTGATATCACCTATAAATGATTTTACTTGCTTGGTACTAAATCTGTTATAGTTCTCTAATTAAATACAAGCTTTCTTAGTTTGTTTTTTTTTCATGTGGTAAATAACTTTGTTTTATAGTACTCAGAAGAAGTTTTGGCTGTTTTCAAAAGTTACAAATTGGATGATACTCAGGCTTCCCGAAAAAAGCTGGAAGAACTAAAAACAGGCGGAGAACACGTATATTTTGCAAAGTTCCTAACTAGTGAAAAGGTACGTGATCTCTTTGCTCAGAATCAGAGTAGCTGAGGTTGGAAGGAACATGTGGAGATAATCTCGTTCACCCTCCCTGCTCTCAGCTCGAGCAGGTTTTGATCTGCACCACGTCCAGTTGGGTTTGGAATGTCTCCCCAGTTTCTCCAACAATCCCATTGCATTGACTGCTGCATTAAGATAAATTTCTTCTGTTCTTACATTTTATTCCTTCTCTGTGGATTCTGTCTGTTTAGTTGATGATTCAGGGACTACTATTTCTGGAATAGTCTGCAGTAAAGCTGTTATTTATTTATTTCACTCGATAGGTTTTGTTTGTTTGTTTGTTTTCATTTTAAAAAGGGAAATTAAAGTAAATATTTACTGAGCTGCTTTTTTATTGTCTTTACAATTACGCTTTCAAAACTTGGCTGATGTGTTAACCATATTTCCTGTTTCTTAACAGTCTTGTTTAAAATTGCTTTGAAAAAGCTATTGAGCGTTTTGAACTCTGTTAAGAGTTAACTAAGGAATGAAACGCTATTGAATTGAATCCTAACGCTTTTGTCTTCATTTGGGAATAACTTGTAACTTTAACTTTTACAAGCAAGCTTAGTAGATGACAAAGCAAGTCACAATGCAAAATAAGTTTTCTCTTTCTGGGATTGGGAAAGGGGAGGGGAGGAAGAGGCAGGCTCATAAGCCTTTGACTTGTGTGTCAAGAATTTTAAAATAATATAGAATTGGTTGCTTAATAAACACATAAGTGAAAGGTCTTTTTTTTTTTTTTTTAAACAATCTTCAGTGTTCTCTTTGTATGAGCTATCATGTTGCAGTGTGGGGGGTGTGAACCAAGCAGTGTACCAGTGTACAAATGTTGATGAGGGTAAACCCTTTTGTGATAGCCAAACCCTTGTGTAGCCAGTAGTTCACATGAAAAGATAGCAAGCTGTTCTTAAGTTACAGAAAAATTTGAATATTTGTTTTTCCAAATTCTTGTTCATTTCAATGTGAACAATTCTTTTTGTGAAATCCAGCAGTATAAAATTCAGTAAACAAAAACTTAGAAATATGATTTTATAATGACTCGCCATCATCTTCTTGTAAAAAAAAAAAAAAAAAAAAGTCCTCATCTGGTTTATCTGAAAATATTTGTTGATATTTTTTCAGTTATGTGTTTAGTGTCTTTAAAATCTGTGTAATTCTTTTGTTTTTGTCTAGTTGATGGATTTACAGCTGAGTGACAGTAACTTTCGCCGTCACATCTTGTTGCAGTATCTAATACTATTTCAGTATCTGAAGGGACAGGTCAAATTTAAAAGGTAATATGGATTGAGTTAAACTGAAACATTTTAAAAGCACTTACATCTACTCATTCTAAGGTTCTTGTGAATCTTGTGGAGCCCTGGACTGGTAAATATAAGAGGTGGATTAAATTATTTTACGGCAGTAAAGGGGAGGTCTCATTCCTACCTTTCTGTGTTCCTCTTGGTGTGATTCTCTGCTTCCCCTTGCAGGGACACTAGTGTTTGTTAGTCTCTTTCAAGTTTGTGCAGTTTTCTAGGGTAGCAAAACCACATCTACTCATCTTTGCAGAGTTAGTTTTCTGTCAGATTAGTGAGTTGGGTGGGATTTCAGATAAGCAGAGACCTCTAGAGCTTGCTTAAAGTGGGTGCCAGCCATGAGAGGGAAGGAGTGCCTCTCTTTAATAGCAGCAGACCGTTAGGTAGTGCAGGATACCTATAGATTCAAAATAATGGCATATATATCATCAACTCTGCCATCCACATGCAGCATTGTTTGCTGATTTGTTTCTTCCTAAAGCTCTGCAGAATTCTGTCTAAAAAAGCAAGAAATAACAAGGGTGACTATTACTTTTATAAACTGATGGGACAGAACAAAGCCCTGTCTTTTCCTACTCAGTACTCCAGTGTTACGCTGAAGAAAAATGTTCCTGTTTGTTCTTTTCCTGTGCCATTAACCATATGGGCACATAAAGATTAACATTTAAGGCAGCTGTCTTTCACCTGTAATATACTGCCTTTTGCAAACAGATCTCAGAGAACTTTGCAAACTAGATTAGTTTTATTATCCTCATTCTATAATTTATTTACCAAGGTGAGCCAGTGGCAGAGAAGGACTAGAATTCAGGTATCCTGAATTGCACTTCAGCCGTGTAGAGGTGATAGTTGATCATTTCAGTGACAGTTCATTCAGCAGTTCATTAAAAGCACTCATTTATCAGTGGTCAAGGATGCTGTAATATATATATGGCATGGTATAACACTAATTTGTTCACAAAAGAATTCTGGTCTCTTCTTGGAAATGAAATGAGCCACATCCTAAGTATTGTATTTATTTCTGCTTTTTACTTTATCACTTCTACTTACTAATTGCATTATAATTCTAGGTTATGCTATATAGAACTCATGTTTTAAGGTACTCAAGATCTGTGTCTATATAATGGCAGTAGATTAATTCTTTCTTTTACTATGTTTTGTCTACAGTAGTGCTTTAGCTGAGGTTAGGAGTGGATCTTTTGAAGTCTGTTTTTTTTGCCCACTTGCTGTGCTTTGGGTCCACATAAAGATCTGTTCTTGAATCACACAAACAAACTTTCTACTCAGTGAAGGTAAACCTGAAAGCATATTCCACAAACACATCAAATTAACTCCACAAACCAAAAAGTGTTCAGTCCATGGGACCAGATCAGAGCATATTCAGAGTTCCTTCTTCAACTCCCCTCCAACACCTCTCAGGAAGCACAGAAAGCATGTAATGTAAAGAGTGTGTCCTCAGCGCTGTTTCAATGTGTAGTCAACTCTTCACATTGAAAAAAAAAAAGTTGATATAATGATTTTTCTTTTTCGATTCCAGTTCAAACTATGTTCTAACAGATGAACAATCTCTTTGGATTGAAGATACTACAAAGGCAGTTTACCAGGTTGGTACCATAGAGACTTATGTAAAAATTACATAGAAAAAGTAGTTACCTCATCTAATAGTGTATTAACCACCTTTGAAGCAATAACAGCCATTTTGTTTGTTTTTTCCTAAATATTCTGCTAAGTATAATGTTAAAAGTTCTCTCTTTTTTTTTTTCCTCCCAATCATAGCTTCTTTCAGAAAATCCGCCAGATGGAGAAAGATTCTCAAAAATGGTAGAGGTAAGTACTTTGGTGCACATCTGAACCAAAGTCTTTCTAGAGTGTCTAAGGAGTAAAAAGGCCATATCAGTATAAACCATCTCTTAGAACATAAACATAACGTCTGAGAGACCTTTTATCTCATCTCAGTAAGAGAGATCTCATAATATCTTTTTATTTTTTGCCACATTTTCCCATGTTTTTGTTAATGTGCTTTTCTTCTTCCTACTGGGGAGAAATGGAAATGGTCATACATGTGCATGTATACATCCATGAGATGCTGATCATTTAAAATTATATATATCTTTGCAGAAAGGAGTACTATGCCCAGAGACATGGGAATAAGACACAAATGGAATTTAACCTTTTTTCAATCTTCCTGCTTTCTGTTTTTAATTTTCCTTTGGCTATATCTCTTTCTTTGCTCAGAGAAGGAGAAAGAAAGCCTTTCCCATAGTCATTGGAGAGAGGAGGTGCGCTATTTTTGGATAAACTAAACCAACTGCATAAGATTATACTGCTGAACTTCAAATTTGTGGCTGAAATATGCTAAAACCAAGTTTTCTCCTTAGTTACAAAAGCTTAATTAATATCTGTGGGGCCAACTTTTAAGGTAATTATGACTGTGATAATGTGGAATGTTATGTTTCTGCAGCATATATTAAATACTGAAGAAAACTGGAACTCATGGAAAAATGAGGGCTGCCCAAGCTTTGTGAAAGAAAGGTATCTCTTTCGAAGTAGAAATTTGTCATTTATTTGAAATGATGGCTCAGCTTCTGAATATGTACCCCCAGTGTATATAAACTTAATGATTCGCACAGCCTTGACATTTGTGTAGTTGGATGTCCCTTCCATGTGTGTAGAATGCTCTTAAATTTCTGCCAAAAGTTTTAAGGCTTCATTATGCTGATGAAGAGGTGGTGATGCGTCTCTGGGTCTCAGGAGAGCATTCCTTATTGTCTCATTGGCAGCATTTTGTTCTCTTAATACGAAGGATCCAGTGGCTGGGGATCACGTTGTCTCCCTTCCTGCCTTTGGCAGACGCTATGATGAAGAATTTAGTGCCTGACTTTGCTACATACCAGTATGGATTGCCTCTTAAGGCAATTCCTTTGGCATTATGGCTTTAATGGGGTAGCAAACCTGGAATTATTATTGTTTGCCACTTGGTGGCGATCACTTACCTGAAAGGAAAATACAGTTAGGTGGCTATTGCCGTCAAAAGATTTCCTGCGTAATTAGTTACTAACGAGTGGCAAACTTGAATTGAGATTTCATACGTGTGCTTGACTATTTTGAGGTGGTGACCAAACGTTCCTCTTCTTGTTCATTCTCTCCACTGGCCACAGCCCTTAGTGGTAAGGAGCAGACGGGTCATTACCTTTTCACTAATTCTTTTATGCAGAGATCAGGTGGAGCCATCTTTTCCTGGCTTCAGCAATCTGCAGAAAAGGGAGGGGGGTGGTAACAAGAGAGAAATAACTATTGGAAAAGAAAATGTAAAATTATTAAATCTGACTTTTATAAATGTTCTGTCTCCTTCTTTAGATCTCAGCCAGAGTTTCAGCTTGGGTAGGTCTTACCCTTACCTCAGTGATGTGGGATCTCTATTCTCTGATCCCATGAAATCAGGTGCAGCTGGGGAAGGAGAGCTTGCAATCGTAGTGCAGATGATCCCAGCAGCAGGGTAGATCACACTTAGTATGTGCTGCTGGAATAAATGTGATTTGCTTCTTTTTCTATACTGGAACTCTGATAAAACTTTAAATTTGTGAGTGAACTGATTTTGGTGTCTGGCAAATCCCTTTCCTTATCTCTGCTTTATGTTCTCTGTTTTCTTCCCCCTTCTTTCCACCCTGGGAATCCCAGTCTTTCTGAATACCTTCACTGTGATTTAACTCAAAGCCACCTGAAATGAAATGTCTTGGTTTTGTTATCTTAAATATTACTGGTTTGATATTAAAGAGCTTTTTTTTTTTTTTTTTTTCATTTAGGCCTCCTGATTCTAAGCCAATGAGGCCTGCGAGAAAGAGGCCAGCTCCTGAGGATTTCTTAGGAAAAGGACCAAACAAAAAAATCCTTATGGGGAAGTACGTTTTTTGGTTTGCTTTGGTTTTGTTTTGGTTTGGTTTTTGTTGTTGTTGCTTTTCTTTTCCTTCAGAGGGTTTCTGTGGTGGTGGTTACTGTGGTGGTGGTGGTGGTTTTTTTTGTTTTGTTTTTTCTTTATCTTTGTTTGCCACTGATTGTTTTTCCTAGTGAGTGCTTTTCAAACTTCCTCACTTTGGAAATGCCAAGAAAGAATAGCCAGGGAACATGCCAGTTGGTTCAAAACTTGCAGTAGGCTTGTCCTTAGTCATCTCTTGAAGATCCCTTATAAATAGTCCATAAGTCATAGGCTGCAAATCAGTGTTTTTATACTTGTTGGACCAGTTTTCATCCTTTTGTTTTCCTTATTTTTGCTTAAAATGTATCTATGCCATGGATTTTAAAATAACACCTACTGATATTTTATCCGTGGGGCTAAGTAACTTGCATAATACTTCCATTGGAGAGAATATATCAAGAAGAATTCAAGTGCTATGTTTTTCCACTTTATTACCAGGAGAAATGATAGTCTTTTTCTTGTAACTGTTCACCCAACCTAGGTGTGGAAATTTTGATCTCCTCTTGAGCCTCAAGATGTTGAACTGAGTTACTAAACACTGAGTGTTCAGTGTCCCTTCTGAAAAAGAAAACGATAAATTATTTCATTTATCAAAACAAAATGTCCTGTCCACAGATCAGCCGGAGACTATAGTAGAAGTTTAGAATGTCGTTTTCCTTATTTGCAACATCAGATAAGGTTTATGTCACTTCTGGTAATTCCTGACATGTTTGTATCCCAAAATTTGTATGACAGGCTTTATTATAAAGGCTTTGGGAAGAGAATTTGTGTAGCACTGTTTCGTGTCTGGCTTTGGGGAATGATGGAACATGGAATGACAGAATGAAGGAGTTCAGTATGTGTTTATGCTCCTCTTTTTCAGTGAGGAACTGACCCGCCTTTGGAACTTATGTCCTGACAACATGGAAGCCTGTAAATCTGAGAGTAGGTAGGTAAGAAATAGTACATCATTGTCTAAAGCTAACTTCCAACACTCTGATTTATGCAAAATTACAGTTATTACGAAGTTGCATAAGGAAAGTGTTTAAGATGATCGTATATAGCGTTCCATTTCACCGTGTGTCTGGAGAGAAGCTGATTATATGCATCTCTGTCTTGAAATCTTCTTACAGTTTTCTTTGCTATTGTTTACTCTCATTTAATAGAGGGTGATTGTAGAATTAGGTAGTTTATGTAGTAAAGGAACATTGCCGAGTCTGTTTCTAATGAAGTTAGCAAGCTATTTAGCCGTGATTTTCAGGTAAGCGTGTGCTTTGGACAATACTAGATAAGATCAAATTGGCTACTGTGCATTGTTTCGTTGCGCACCGGATCTACTAGTAGTGCAGATGTAGAAAAATGCAATTATTGGTTATCCCTTCTGCCTGCACAATTGCAGGAAATACTGAAAACATACTTTGCTACATGACTGTCTTCTCGTTAAAGATAGCACGTAATTCCCTTTTGTGCTGATGTGATACCTCCTGTGGAAATTTGGAAAAGGAATTGGATGGTTCTCAAAGAGGGCTTTGCTGGTGGGGGCTGGATGCCTGGGGAGAGGTGCTACCTGGCAGGTGTCCTGAAGGGAGGAATTTAATTTCCAAAGGTTGAGAGCTCTGCTGAGGAAGTGCCTTCCTTTCTTGTGAGGATGACATACGGAGGAAGGCCTTTACTAGACCAAAGGCTAAAGGAATCGTGGTGGTTTTACTCAGGTGGGTGGCCGAGCTCCACCACAACCGCTCTCTCACTCCCCCTACTCAAAGAGGAACGGGGAGAAAATACGATGAAAAGGGCTCAAGGGTTGAGATAAGGACGAGGAGATCACACAGTAATTATCGTGACGGGCAAAACAGACTCAGCGTAGGGAGACAGTAAGATTTATTGCCTATTACTAACAAGCGAGAGAATTGAGAAACAAAGGAAAGAAACCAAAAGCACCTCCCCCCCCATCCACCCTCTTCCACCTCCTCCCCCTGAGCGGCGCAGGGGAACGGGGGAATGGGGGTTATGGTCAGTCTACAGCGCTTCTTCACCGCCGCTCCTTCTTGGACACTCTCGTCCCCTGTGCTGTGGGGTCTCTCCCACAGGATGCCGTCCTTCCCGAACTGATCCAGTGTGGGCTGCCCACAGGCAGCAGCTCTTCAAGAACTGCTCCAGATATGGCTCCGTACCACAGGGTCCATCCCTCAGGAGCAAACTGCTCCCACCTGGATCCTCCACGGGCAGTTTGCTCCTGCCAGGTCACCTGCTCCTGCGTGGTCTCCTTTCCACGGGCTACAGGTCCGGCCCGGGGCCTGCTCCGGCAGGGGTCTTCCACAGGCCGCAGCCTCCGTCGGTGCAGGTCCACCTGCTCCACCGTGGTCTCCTCCACAGGCTGCAGGGTGGAACCCTGCTCCACCGTGGTACTCCATGGGCTGCAGGGGGACAGCCTGCTTCACCATGGGCCTCACCACAGGCCGCAGGGGACTTCTGCTCCGGCGCCTGGAGCACCTCTCCCCCTCCTTCACTGACCTTGGCGCCTGCAAGGCTGTTCCTCACTCCTCTCACTCTCCCAGCTGCTGTGTGGCGCAGCGTTTTTTTTCCCCTGTCTTAAATCTGCTCTCACAGAGGCGCAAAACAACATCACTTATTGGCTCAGCTCTGGTCAGCAGTGGGGCCCTTACCAAACATGGGGCAGCTTCTAGATCCTTCTCACAGAAGCCACCCCTATGGCCCCCTGTTACCAAAACCTTGCCACGTAAACCCACTACAAACCAAAACTTTTCATTCCTGGTGCATGGAGAGGAAGGAGAAAGAGCTTGGGGGAAACACAGACAGGGACAACACACACACAGAAGTGGGGGGGGGGGATTGAGAGGGAACGCATATGATGGTTAAGAGGAAAGAGCAGGTCCCAGAGAGTCTGGATTCGGTTCCAGGTTTTGTTATGGATTCTGTGACTGAATGTGGTCAACAGACTGTCGCTTTTTTACATTGATTCGTCAAGTCTTTATTCAAATGGGGTAATACTTCTTTACCTGTCTTTGTTTAAGATTGCTGTTTTTGGGATAAAATCTGCTTTTTAAAATTTGCATAGTGCCAAATACAGTAGGATTCAAATCAGATGGATTTTTGTAGTGGACTTAAACGTGCATGTAGTCAGTAACACACTGCAAACACGCATGGAGCACTGGTTTTCTGGGCAAAGCATGTTTCTCAAAACAAAACCAAAGTGAACTTAGAAACCAGCGCTCTCTTTTCCCTTTTTTTTTTTTTTTTTTTTTAATTCCCCTGACTGATCACTAGGTTCTCTTGTAGAAGCTGATGTCTCTGTCAAACATTAGGGAGGACAAATACAGGCCATGAGTCTGCTTTATGTGTAGTCTTCAAAAGCGGAAAACTGTCCCTGATCATTGTGAATATTATTTTTGTTGTTACACTTTTAGGTCATATTTCCTTATGTACTGGTTTGAACATCTTACAGAAGCAACCTCTAGCTGTTCAGAGAACAGAAATATCAGTTGACCTTTTAATGTGTCCTCTGTGAACCACAACTTCTGTCTTTTAAATCATGTTATCACAGAAGAGCTGAGGTTGGAAGGGACCTCTAGAGACCACCTCATCCACCTCGCTCAACTACAGCAAGTAGCTCAGGACCCTCTCCAGTCAGGTTTTCAAAGTCTCTCCACAAGTGGAAGCTCCACAGCGTCTGGGCAGCCTGTTCTAGAGTTTGACAACCATCACAGAAAATCTTTGGTTTCCTTTTTTTGGTGGTTGTTGGTTTGTTGTTTGTTTTTTTTATGCTCATGTAAAATTTCCTGTACTTGGACTTGTGCTCGCTGCTACTTGTGCTCTCAGTGAGTAGCATCAGAGAGTCCAGCTCCTTGTTCTTTACCCTCCCCATCAGGGACATCACTGCCTTCTCTTCTCCAGTGTAAAGTACGTGAAGTACGTTCAGCAGAAGGTACAGGGATCACCAGGGGGAGTGAAACGAACATGTTTGAGCAAGTCTGGGAAGCTGCTGTGATGAGATCATTAAGTACAATATTAAGCTGCCTGGTGCTTTCCCATCTAAAATTAGTGACCATAAATAATTGAAGTGGGGTTAGTGGTACTCTGGCTTTCCCTGGTTGCAGATGAACTGGAATGTGAGTGTATGAGGGAAGAGACCCTGTTTTACTTACCCCATCCTATCGAATTGCACGGAACAAACAGCCATTTTAGATTCCCATGTGTTTGTGAGCTCTGCATGTGGGAGTATGTTTCTCATGCTGCCAGTCAGTTGTCGCAGATACTTTTATGAAAGTCTCATTGCTTGATTTCCAGAAGTCTTGTCTTGCCTCCCATGTTCCTTTGTCACCAAACGTTGTTTACAGGTGTTAGTGTCACATTTCAGTATGGCAGAAAGGTTAAGACATATAGTAGGTAGTGCTAGTGATTCCTGACAGATTTCAATGATTATGCAGTGAATAATCTCATAGTACCATGTATCTAACGGATTCTTCATTTATGTGAGGTTGTTAAATGTGAGTTGGTTTTGGTTTTTTTTGCTTCATAAACATCTCAAACTTAATTAAAGAAGTAACTGAAAAACAGCTATTTTAGGGTAGAATGTGAATAGAATTAAGACCCTTACTTTATTTTTTAGGGAATATATGCCAACATTGGAGGAGTTTTTTGAAGAAGCTATTGAACAAGCAGATCCTGAAAATATGGTTGAAAATAAGTACAAGTATGTAGATATTTTTGTTTCGTTTCACTTTGTTATGATCTCTTGCATGTTTGTATTGTTAAAGAAAACCGACTGTTCTCTGTAGTAACTGTGCATCTGTGCTGGACTCCAGTAATGCACAAAAAATATAGATTTGGACAGAATTATATTAATTAGGAAATGACTCAGATCTTTTTGTGTACTTTTATAGATGACAGACTGTTACCAAGCAAATTTGTATTTTTTTTTTGTAGGGCTGTGAACAATTCTAACTATGGGTGGAGAGCATTAAGACTACTAGCACGCAGAAGTCCCCACTTCTTCCAGCCAACAAACCAACAATTCAAGAGTTTACCAGAATATCTAGAAAACATGGTAATCAAATTAGCCAAGGAGCTGCCTGTAAGTGGTATTATCCTATAATAATAATAAATGAATTCATTTGACTTCCTGCCTGTCTCTTTCTGCAGTCCATTTGGTACACGGGGAAAAAAAACACAAGAAAAAGTTTGTACACTAAAGGAAATATTGCAAGTAAAATTGCTTTAATCTATGAAAGTCCCAGTAACACTGAGTTTCAGATAACATTGACTGACATTAACTGCCGAACTTTTCCTTGTGTTCTGTGAACGAACAGCTGTGGCTGTCCAAGTTTTTCTGCACCCCTTGCAAAGTTGGTGGACAGGAATATGTTTCTGCCAAGCTACTTGGGTTCTGCGTTGTAGTGCAGACCGCTTCCACGGCAGGTGTAAGCTGGTGGTATGGCTCATGGTAGCAGTAGCTGTGGTTAGGAAAGGGGCAGCGTGTGTAGCTGAGGATACTGTGGTGTTGCAGCAAGATTTCCAGGGCTCTTTGGTCAGCCCCCTGGTTTTCAAAATACGTAAAGAAAAGTAGACCTTGCGGAGCTGTAAATCTAATCCATTATTGCTTTGTATGTTCAACAATGCAAATCTGAGGCAAGGGCCCTAGGGGTCTTTCAGGTCACTTTATACACAGTGGTAAGAGAGATGAGTGGTTGGGGAGGGGAACGTTTTCTAAGCCTTTGAGTTAGCATACAACCCAGGTATTTCGTACAGATACGGACCCTTGGTTCCGGATTTGAGACCTTTCTTGTCTGTGATGTAAAAACTGGATTGTAATATGTAACATTTTTATTGTCTAGCCATCAGAATTAACTAGATGCTAAAAGCCATTTTAGAAAAAATACTGGGAGGGGAGAGCGGTTTAATAGACAACTTGATGCAGTATTCCTGATGATGCTATGGTCCTGTACCACATATTACGGCAGTAAACAGATGCATGGATAAGGCCTGCAACTGAGATGTAGAAAAAGGAGCCTTTTGTTCATCTTGTCTGATCAGTAGCTAAATCAAGAAGTGAAGAGTCTGCTGTTTGCTTACTTGTTTGCCACCTGTAGCTAGTCTACAAAAAGGTCCGAAAGTACAGAAAACTTGAATTCCTGAGTGAGGAATAAAATGAGTGAAGATTTTTATTTTTTTTTAAGAAAGTAATAAAGCTATGTATGTTATGCAATATTTGTAGTTAGTTTGGAAAGAACTGGAGAGAATCCTGTAAAGTCATTTGATAGCTTGATTAGTTTTTTTGTTGTTAATTTAGAAAAAAAAACCACTGTTTTATTGTTACTGGTGTTCTGGATGCAGAAGACTGGGGGAGACTTTTAATTCTCATATGGGATCATGTCAGATTTCCCATTCTAACACACATGCCAGGGACCATCATAGAGCTGTAAAGTTTCTCTTTAAACACAAAATTCATCCAATGATATTTAGTTCTCTCATTATAGCCTCCTTCTGAAGAAATAAAAACAGGCGAAGATGAAGATGAGGAAGATAATGATGCTTTATTAAAGGAAAACAATGAAAGTAAGATTTGCATGTTCTTAGTCTTTTCACAGTTTCTCTTGATGCATATAGTAGGAGCTGTGTTTAACTGTAGTTTCTGCAGAGGGTCACCAGTCCTGGTTGCCCTGGTACTTCCGACTTGTACCCACGTTCGTACTGAGAAGTGCAGCTTTTCAGGTCACACCTGTAGCGACCTCTCAGTCTCACTGTCTGCAGTGCCGGAAGTGTCCCAGCTTGCTGAGGTTGGATAAGCATTTCCACTAGGAGTCTCTTCCATTTTTGCTCTGTGGTGTGTGCTTAGTGTTACTAGATGTTTGTAGCCCAAAGATCCACAGTGCTTTGTAGAAACCTCCCCAGGTTTTTCTCAGCCCCTCTTCCCTCTTTCTGCCCTTTAGAGGCCACGGGTGAGTGCCTCCCTCTGCCCCTGCTGGAGTAGGTAGCTACGGGACCTTGAGAAATGGATGTGTTCCACTTCTGGTATCATTACTTCATCTGCATTTGCCTGGCTTAAAGGCAAAAGCTTCTCTGACAGAGAAGACAGAAGCCTTCCCGACAAATATCATCTCTTGTTCCTCTCCATGAACCAGCCCCTTCGTGTTTGTCTCTTGCCAGCAATTTTGGTGTGTCATGCTCTCAGGTGTCCTTCCCTGTCCCGTGTGTGTGTCAGTCTGCCTTCCTCCATCCTCATTCACGGCCCCATCTCGCAGTACCTTCTCCCTGGTGTGGTGTAGCTCTGTACGCTAGCTCTTGGATCCAGTGTGGGCAGGGGGATAGGCAGGGTGTGGAACTCACGTGCCGGCTGCTGCTGGTGGCCCGCGTGCTTCCTGAGCTCGGGGGATTTTCTGTTACTGGAAAGCCGCCTGTGGGCCTGTGTCAATACCTCGTCTGCTGCCCGCTTCCATCCAGCATCTGACCTCTTCTTTTCCAGTCTCGTTGTTGATGGTGGAGTTCTCTCCTCCTCAGCCTAGCGCTGCCTGAAACAGCGTTCCTAGTTTCACTGTGTTGAATTTACGTCCTTCTTTAAATACCGTCTTAAAGCAAAGAGGGGGTAGCTGTGGTCTGCACATTTTGCTTAGAAACAGCGGAAGTGATCTGAGTGCTTTTTGTTCTTTTTGTTGTTCATGCTCTCTAGTCCTTTCCCTTGATGTAATGGTTTTAGTTCAAATAAATGACTGTGACTGAAAGCACTTGAAGGAGCTGAAGCTCCATCTGTGCCAACTAACTCTTCAGGTGGGGTGAGGGTGAGCTATTTACTAAAAATTAGGAATATGATGACTTTGTGTAAATAACTCAATCTTTAAGGTGTTTTTGCTTTGTTTTTCCTTTTAAAGTGTGTGAAATAAGCTATGGTTTACCGCCTATGTTTATAGTCCGTGTTAAGTTACGGATTTGTAAACCCACTTGTGTGATCCCTTGACTTCTCAGAAGAGCACAGAATTTAGTGTTTTTATCTTGATGCCAGAATGACAGAAAAGTCCTTAAAGTACTGACCCCATATTAAAGCTGATACCCTATTCACACTGCTGCTAACAGGAAGATGAGGCTTGTTAACTGTTTCATCCTTTAGTAACTCAATAAAAGGGAAGCAAGCTTTTTTTTTGTTATTGAACAAATTTATGCAAGTTTACCTGGGTAAATTCCATAAAATGGCTAAAATAATTCTAGAAGACTAATGTTAAAGCTCACGCTGTATTTTAGTACTACAGCTGACTCATATTGACAATTGCAGGCTACCTGCAAATACTGTTTTCACTTGGAGGCGGCACTTGTGCTGCACTTGAGGCTTTAGCAGTTCTCAGTCAAGCAAAGTTAAAATTGAAAGGAAGTTTTAAGAAGACAGGGAAGGGATGTTCTTCTTGAAACCCACTACATCTGTAAGAAGCCAGAGCTTTTGAGTAGGTTAAAGGCTAAATGGCAGGGTTATGTCAGTCTGGTAGTGAGTAAGAGGTTCGAAATGGGGCAGGACAGGGAGGAATCATTTGCAGTATCGACTCAAGACACTCCCTGAGTCTGCTGCGATTTTTATTGTTTTGGTTTTTTTTTTTTTTTTTTCTCCAGGTCCAGAGGTGCAACGGGACAAAGCCATGACGGGCGAACAAATGGAGCTATTTGCCAGCAGGCTGGGGGAGCACTGGAGGGTCCTGGCCCCCTACCTGGAAATGAAGGATTCTGATATCCGGCAGATCGAGTCGGACAGCGAAGACGTGAGGATGAGGGCCAAGCAGCTGCTGGTTGCCTGGCAGGATCAGGAGGGCGCGCACGCGACCCCCGAGAACCTGATCACTGCCCTGAGCAAAGCTGGGCTCGCTGACCTCGCAGAGAGCCTGACCAACGACACTGAAGGCAGCAGCTGACACGCTCCAGGTGCTAACTGGGGTCCGTGTTGAGGTAATTGTAACAATTGTTGCTAGGTAGTAGCCCTTTGATAGGTGTCTGGTGTTCGATAAACAATAAAAACCTTTTTATGTTGTTGTTCATTGTCCAGGTTTTCTAAGAGGGTTAGTCAGCAAGCTTTAGCTCGGAGGGGGGAAACACAAAAGGGAGGCTGTGTCTTTGTGGGGTTTCTCAGAGCAGGGAGCTGTGTGAGCGGCTCCTACACCACCAGGTGCAGACCATGAAAACGTACCTGGGGCAAGTGTTTCCGAGGGCGCCATGGTCACTGCAGCGAAGAACCTGCAGAGGGGTGCTCGTGCCAGAGGACTGGGTCTCCCCATGCAGTAATGCCTCTGGCACGATACTGAACCTGGACAGACAAATACCTTATTCGTGAAGTGTTGTTTTGCTGTAAGGCTGTGGGGTTTTGGAGGGGTACAAGCTGTTCCAGGTAGTTGTATTAGTTCTTGCAAAAAAAAAAAAATCAAGATTTTTGTGATGTTGAGTTGTAGCTGGCTTACGACTTGGTTCGTGGCTATTTCGTGTAGAAATTTCTATCATTCAGTGAAATCTCTAATTACTGTTTGGAAAACTGTGTATCACAACCCTTTTCTCCGCAGCGTATTCTATTTCAGTTATTAAAGCATACCTGTGGACTTTCCATGGTGGTTACCTACCACCTCAGAGGCAAGTTCCTGGCTGCAGAGCCACTGACGAGAACTCTGTGGGGCTGCAGCCCCTTTTTAGATTTAACTTTATTAGGAATCTGATTGCGGGTGCTTCAGGCCAAGTCTGCACAGGCTGACAGAGCTAGGCTGTATGGTTTCCACCTGTCTCAGCTGCCTCCCTCTGTAAGTAAAAGGTAGCAAGGTACAAAATCCTCAGTTTTGCGTAAAGGTGCTAGACTAGTAATTGAGGTGCATTGGCATGCCTAACAACCACCTCTTACGGGCCAAGGCAGCATTTCTGCTCTTGGAAATGCAGGCTCCTGTTCCATCGCTGAAGTAAAATAATGTGGCTCCCATGACATGGGAAAAATGTGAGTTAAGGTAGCTATGTCTAGTGATTTGTTATAGAGTCTTAAGGTAGGAACCATAAGCTCTCAGGCCAGAGACTTTGGCACTGAGGTGTCCCCAGTTCAGGTTTGTTCCCTTTCCCTAACGTGGCAGCAGAACAGCCTCGTGTCATTTTCGTGCACAGAGCAGAGCAGATTTCCTCTGTGCCTGACACACACAGCTCAGGAAAAAAATGCAGCCTGCAGGGGTCTGACCCACCAGCAGGACTGACAGGAGACCCTTTGGGGAAAAGCTAGTGAATGTGTGTGGGGATCCCTCTCCTTGGTTCACGCCCCACGCTAGAGCTTAAAAAAAGAGTGGCTTTGCTACCTGCCTGCTTTAAGACATTCATCAGCGATGGCCCAAGAAGTGAAAACAAACACGTACTAACTACGCTATCCAGACATGAACTTGTTTTTAATGGAGACACATTGTTGATCACAATTTATTTCGAAGTCATGAAATGCCAGCAACAGAACAGACTGAATCAGCAGGTCAGGCTGGACAAATACTTGATTGTAGCCATGGTTGGTGGCTATGGGCAGCAGCACTGAGTTACGCAACGAGGCAACAGTTTTTCTTCCACCCTCCCGACACGGCTGCCGGGAAAGGCAAAGGATGGACAGCTGATGAACTGTATGAACCATGCAAGAGTAACAAATGTGAGAGTAGGTGTGTAATAAATACTTGATGACATTAGAGAGGAGGGAAGGGGGGGGGACTCATTAAAAAAAATTATTTTCTGCAAGACGTTAAAGCTATTTTAAGTTTTGTCACCACCACAGGGGGCAGCCCAGTCCAGCAGTGACTAATTGGTACATGGATCAGTTTTTAACCAATATCCCTCTTCATGTGAAAAGGTTTGAACAAATTTATGTATCCACTTGCTAAAGCTCTGGGGTTAAAGAAGTGATCAGTAATCAACATTTATTTCACACCTAGGCAGAATGACTAGAACTGAAGACTACTGTTCAGCTTCATCTTCAATTACTTCAATTCTGCGAGGCCCGTAGAGTAGAACGTAAGCTATATGCCAGTCTCCACCCCCAGATAACCTCAAAATGTCTTCAGGTGTAACGATGCTGACTTTGTCATCATCAAATTTAATCCACTCATCTGCAAGAAAAACAAGGGCATTATTCGTAATTTAGGCACGTAAAATTTAGGGCTGCTCAACAGCCCCTTAACTACCCTTCACAGCTTCCTCTTTTAAACTGCTATTCTATTTTACTTCGTTTTTATTTTTACCTTGTTTCCTTTTAACCCAAGAGACGTAATGCCCCGAGGAACTTGATCTGCCTTGATGTGTTAGCACTGCTTGCAGGTCGTAGTAGCCACAATTATTAGAACCAATATCTGAAGGAGAAGGGGAAAAAAAGCTGCGTTAAGTCTTACATGGAAGAACGTTTGCATTTTTAACAGCATGCAGACCTACAACATGTTAGCCGCAATGCCTAACAGCCATATTTACACAGCTACAGCGTTGTAGCTGTGTAAAACCCCATTTACAGCATGGTTCTAAATCCCTGTGAACTAAAAGCAGCAGCTTTGAGACAGGCTGTTCCCTGAAGGAACGGGGAATGGTGGGCATTTTCATGACATAAATCTGTATCCTGGATGCAGTGCAAATGCAGTAAGCCCAAAGCATTGAACAGATGATGTATGGTCAGTAAACGTGATACTTCTGGGCGGGCTCAGCCACTACGTCCTTTATGGATCAGCTGCTGCCTGCGTTCAGGACAAGCTTTACAAGTCCTCTTCAAGCATTTGCTTCCCTTTCAGCTTCCCACCCCCCACTGACAAGGAAGCTCACCAAACATCTGCACGTTACATGCTAATGTCTCTTAGGTGCATGTTTTCTATACATCAACTTGTCAGATGGATGGCAATCTCGTCAACTGAGTGGCATTTTAACTTGCCTAATCTTTCAGGTTCTTACATTTCTGTCACTTTCTGAAGATTAATATTCAAAGGCACTAGAAAAAACAAAATAAACAGGGTTCTCAAGTACTCCTACTATCAGGTTGACTTAAGCATGCGTTTGTGGGAAGTTACTTTAAAACAGCTACACCTTCCCCTATACTCACCATCAGGAAAAGAGAATGGTTCGTATTTAACTTCTTTCTGTGCACCATCACTTTTACTAGACTAGAAAATAGAATATACTGCATTAAAATGGAAATGCTTTGGAAAAAAAACTTTAGCACAATCCTAAATATTATCTCTACATTTATTTAAAAATGTTTCTAAACCTAAAAATTTTTATTCAACAGACCAGATTCTATTGAAACAGATTCTACTACAGTAATTCTAGCTGGACATCCAAAAAACTAACCTATAAAAGCAAATATGCGACCATTTTAGTGCATACTGCCCTGATGGTTCACCCACAAGATTTACAGTTTTGGAGCACCAAAGCAATTCTGCAATTTCACGATTTTATTCCTTGTTAGGGACTTGCTAGCAGCAGAAGCAGCAAGACAATACCAGACAAAGTACCGATACATTCTGTTTTAAAATAGCTCTCTCTTCTTGCTCCTAACCATGTAAAAAGAGATGCAAGCCTTGTTCAGGTATTTAAAACTGCCAAGAACGAGGCCAGGAAAACGCTAGCAAATATAATAATAAAAAGTCAGTTTTAGAATATGTAAGACAGGGTAGGAAATGAAGCCATCTACCAAAATTTTAGAGAGCAGTCTTTTAGCCCATTAGTCAGACAAGTACTTGCACAGCCCTTTCTTGTACAGCTGCTGAGCAGGGAGGGAAGAACTACCTGTAACTGCACTGAAGTGACCCACCAGCAAGCAGTGAGAGAATCACTTTGTGCAGCTCACAGAAAACATTTCTGTGTAACAACGGTAGGCAGAAACGCTACATTAATGCATTTTGAAACATAAAAAATGCAATAATTGTATGTATTCGATATCTACACATACATACATTCTGATGTACAAAACCAAACTGTACATGTTCTTTCCCAGGAACATTTGAATTCTCATGTCTGAAAAGCTCCAGAACCCTCATTTCCTTCAGAGGGAGTTTTTCCACAAGGGGAGGATTTTCCCAGATTTTTGGCTACCCAAACAGGCTCTCCATGTTCTATATGCAGTAATGCTCAGCACCAGTTTTGGCAGTAACATGACTATGAAGTACACAATCCTGCAAGTAGTTGCGTGGTTCTGTACCCTGCTCCTACGGACTCCAGAGTCAGAGTTTCCCTGATCTTCAGAAAAAAGCATTTTAAAGGGAAACAGTCAAACTCACTTGTTTCAAGCAGAACACTTTGAACACTGATAGCAATCAACTGATTAGTTGGTTAGCCCTAGTGTGTATAAACAAAGTAGCGTCAAGGTGCCATGCTCAAGTGTAACATGGAACTAAAACCTTTTTACTCCATCAGTAACATGATTCATTTCATCACTATGTAACTCCGATTAGAAAGAACATAAAAGGCTCAGATAAAGATCTTGCAGTGAACATGATCAAACAATCTGATTAGATTAAGAGAAGCTACAAAAAACATGTAACGCTTTGGCCCACAGTATCAATACTCAGATTTGTTTAAAAGCACTGCAGATTTATGGCATGTCTGAACAAACTGTCCATGAAAATGCCACAAGACTTACATTCTTTGGCTGCTGATTTACTTTTTTGTCCTCTAGATCTTTGAATTTTGATCGGTAAGAAACCATTTTTTCCTGAAGATCTGGCGTACACAGCTCATACACATCCAACATAAGAGGAAACTTAACATCCTAGGAAGTGAAAAGCACAAATATTATTAGCATAATTTAGTATTCCACATTGTAGTGTTCTCCCACAGGATACCAAGTCACCAAGTCCCATTAACTGCAACTCATATTTATGACAGCTTGATCTACTTTAGTGTGTAGAATAACTTTTGCGGATAGTACTCACATAAAGGACTACAGTACTTTCCACAGCAGCATGTCTCATTTGGTATAAACAAACCCTAAATTGCTACAGACATCCACATCTACACATACATAAATATTTAGATTCTTTTTGGATAGCTGCCATACTTTTGCACTAGGGAAATCCTATGCAGGTCTAAGGAAAGAAACGTGTGTAGATTGTACATTTGCAGAAAATGTCTACGTGTTATCTGAACAACCTTCTATACTGGCTACCACGTGCCTTCAATCCCCATTGCCTTGCTCGTCATGGGAAGAGCGGGCATCATCTACCCCGCTGCTCCCTGGGAAGCCTGGGAGTCTAACAGCCAAGGCCAACAGGAAGCACAACGGGAACATTCAGCTGCCTGCAACTGGTTCTTGCACTTGGCAATCAGAAAACCCAGACAACTAAGACAGGAAGAGTTTGTTAGCAAAAGCATTTTCTCATCAAATTTAGATCACTATTCAATGACTGAAAGCACGGCCCTCTCCTTAATTAAATGTTCTCCTCTGAAACACTGGTGAGAGAGGTAAAAAATCCTAATGGCACTGGAGCAAATTCATTTCTGTCCCTTACTTCCCCCTTCCCCCGGTCTGTTTTGGTAGCACAGTTCGCCACATACCATCACAACTGGGAACAAAGCTGCTTTGTCTCAAACAATGCAGTTACCCTGGTAATATTTTAAGTAATTAAAAAATAATCTTCAAGCAATTCAGTAGGTAATTTGCCAGTATAAATCATCTACCTATGATGAAAAGCATAAAGAATTAAACTTTACTACACAGAAAACTTACCTTAAGAACTTTGGCATTCACAGATTCTTTCTCTTTGTAAAAAAATCTAACCATCTGAATAGTCAGGTACGCAGGCAAACGACTAATTTTAGACTAAAAAAAAAGTTTAGAAGACACTGTTACTTCAGATATTCACAGATCATTTATACCTTATACACTGCTCATCCTAAATTATAAGGTATTGTAGGAACATACTTGCACATCAAGGACTTAAACAAGCCCTCCCATCTTGTAGCTCTATATAGCAGTGTATGTACTCTACCATCATGTGCTGTATCATAGAGAGAGCAACAGAAGAACCACTCACGGATTTGATATAGAGTGCATTTCTCTGCAAAGTCGGAGAGAGTTTAGTGATTTCCTCTTGAAGACGCTGTTCAAAAAAATAACAGACACACTTATCATAAAACACGTAGCTTAAAGCATGACATACATAAACAAACTAACTAAATCTTATTCTGCCCATCTATTCTGTTGCTATCAGCCACTATATCATTAGGAATTTTGAAATTCCTTGACACGATGGCCACGGCCATTCATTTGTTCAGCTCCACGTCCATCATTCATGAGACCTAACACCACTACGCTTCTCTCTGCAGAAAACTGTATTTTGCAAAATGTGGTTCTCTTGCAGCTTAAGAATCTGGATTTGGTTATGAACGCGTCCTGCCATGCCTGGAACACAACGAAAGAGAATTGTGAAGTTTCCTATGGCATGAATATTTGCACAGTTTTTAACTGTCGGTCTAAAGTAGACAGAGCTGTATATTTAAGGAGATAGGTGGTGATACTCTGCTTCCAGGGCCTTTTCCAAAATCAGGGAAAGACTGACCTGGTTGTCAGTGGTGGGACTCTTTGTGGCTACAGGTAATCTAGCATAAGAATTCTACAAGACGTTTTTGGCCTGAAAGTGAGGTTTCTTTTTTCATAATCTTTATAGATAGTTAATGCTTACAGATTATTTTAGTTTTCCTTCTAAATTCTGTCCAAAAAAAAAAAAATGAAAAGCAGGTACAAAGATTATCTGAGAACCATGCAACTTGGTCCAACCCTGTGCAAACCAAATCACTGCTTCCAGCCTTACTCTTACACAAACACTCTGTAGGAGCAGTTACTACAAAGTTTTGTAGTAGATCGTCTCCTTGCTCCTTCAAATTCTCCAAAAAAAATAAAAAAGCTTACAAGTATATACAAATGCACACGCAGACTACCTTAAGAAGTCCTATTTAAATAAAGAGCTTACAGATGACGTTGTTTAATGGAAAATTACCCCAACTCCCCAGTCTGCAAAACTGAAATCAAGTTTAGTTGTTCCATTACCTGTTTTGTTTGTTGTCTTTCCCTCTTCAAACACAGCAATCAAAATACTCCCCTGTCTTAAAACTGACTTTTGGAGAACCATTTACGGCATGCTTAATTCGTGATACTGCTCACTCTAAAGTCTAATTTGTGTAAAGTGTAAAAAACAATTGTTCATCTGGCTTACAAGGAATAAATTGGCTTGCGTTTGGATACCTGCATGAGGGAGACCAGATCAGGATCCAAAAAAAAAAAAGTCTCTGAGGTCTGCTTTATATTAACGTATAATTCACGTTCACTTCCATCCACACAACAACCCCAAAAAATCTTGGAACTCAGTAAAGCCTGGACAGCAGATGTGAATTCCAAGTCAGGCATAAATGAAAAAAGAAAAAAAAACATCGCTGCAAAAAACAGGCCATTTAGAATTTCAGTTAAATAGAAAGCTGTAATGACTTACCAATTTTAGTCCTGTAAACAGATATTTCACTTCTTGATTGATAAAGCAGCTAAGCTGAAGCTGATTCTCCTTTCCTTTAGTTACTTCCTCTTCTTCAGCTTCCGTACATTTCATGCTTCCCAAAATTAAGGAAAACCACCAAGAGCTGAACTACTGCTCTAGCGCAAACAACATGCTGAATGGCACAGTAATTTAAATACGACAATCCTGTGCTTGTGCACCACAGCACTTTTACTTCTACCAGTATAAAAATGAAGGTTTGAAACAGACATTCCTTCTGACCAGTCTGTTCCTTCGTGCCTAACGACAAGCGACAGCAGAGGCAGGCAACATATCAAAGTTCTCAATCAAAGTAAGTTCTCAATCACTACCTAAGCTTCCAAGGACTGCTTTTTTCTTTTTTTTCCCGTCCCCCCGCAGGTCACAGATCATACTAGCTAGCTGCCAGTATCAAGTCCTGAAGCCCTTCTGTAATATTATTAATTATAAACAACTTCTACTCCTGCTGCTGGCCTGACTTCCCATTTCTTTAACTCTGCACGACCTCCTTTCTCTGCCTCGCATGTGTCCTCTTCACTGAAATGAAGCCCATTTCTTCCTTATTTTCTACATGTTCTTCTAACCATTCCATCCAACCTTTATTCATACTGCCAACTGTTTTCTTTCATCCACTCCCTTTTACTGAGATATTTTTCTGACTGCTCCGAATGCACCTATTCTACAAATGTTGCTGCCTTAATAACACTTTTCAGGCTTTTAACACAGCTTTTCTACCAAGTCCTTTTCTCCCGCCATTCCTCTGAGCTACTCACTCTGCTCCTCCCAGCTACTTCTGGGATAACAAACAGTATGGGACAGGGAAAGAGAGATGCATGACACACCTTAAAAAAAAGAAAAAAAAAGGACTTCACTTTTCATTGCTACCAGCCTATGAGATACAGTACCTCATCTTAGGGGACGCTTCCTTATTTCAAAAGAGCAAAGTTCACAGTATAAATCTTTCTGAAAAGTGATGGTGAGTTTAATCAGGGACAGGATTTCGGGAGGGAGAAGAGTAATTGCTTGGCATGATACACATGCTACAAGTGGCCTTCTGCTTTTTGTTCTCGCTGTAAAAAAAGCTACTAGGAAGTTGTGAGCTGAATTAACATCTTAATTTTTAATAATTATGTATCTAATTTATGTCTTATGAAACCAATCTCATATCAAGTCATCATTTGTCTATGCTTAGTATGCCAAAATGATCAGCAACACTCGCTTACAAGCCAAAAAAATGCTATTTAGGCAGGTAATTACTTTTATTTGGACGAAGCGTCTCAGCACCCCTGAAGCAGGTAACTGGAAATATTTCCTGGGGAGGAAGTATGGTATTTAAACTCAGTGGTTTTTTTCCTGTACATTTCCATTACTTTTCTTCCTCCTCTCTCAAAGTACATGGAAACTTAATTTTAACTGCTGTGTACTCCTACAACACATCATTCCCTCTTTTACCCAACAAGCATCTTTATTTTCTGCGCTGTTCTGGATGATGTTTTTCATCCTCCCTGCATGCAATTACCGAAGCACAAAATTGTTGCCATTCTTTATGCCTTGCCTTAGTGTTTAGGATACGCTGTTTCAAATTCAATGCTGAAGAACTGATCAATTAAGCTCTTCTTTTTAGAAGTTGTTGCTGCAGCTCCAGAATCTGTCTGTAAAACAAATTCTCTTATGATGCAACTTTAAATAGCAGGTAAAGCCAGTTGTCTTCACAGACAAAATAACCCCATTTATTTAAAGTCTTTGAAGCCTTTTCCTTCACCTTTCAACAGGTGCATTTTCTCCTAGTCGATCTCCTCATGCAGCGTAAAAGTTGTAAGACAAACGCATTTATAGCTCTGCTGTTAAAGCCTATCAACAAGACTTCAATCAAGAAGGGCCACCCACTAGGTTAAATCTGTCTTAAATTTCAGAGCAGTCTATCAGATTTATGCTACTGCCAAGACTGTTCAGAAACAGTTTGCAGAGAAAAGAGAGTCAGTCTGATAAAGCCTTGGGAAAAACTAAGTAATTTCTGAGCAGGTTCATTAAGTTACTTTGCAGTGTAGAACAGCATTCTTGTAGCTAAGAATGCTGTAGCACAAAGATGTTTCTTCAGACAAAAACTGCTCCTATACGCTACATTCACGGGTTACCAGGGCCAGTCGCTGCATAGTCAGACTCACTACCACCCTCGTCCAAAACACGCCCTAGCAGGTCCAAATGGAAAGTATTCCTGAAGTATTCTTCCACAGCAGAGCTGACATAATACAGATAGCAATATGCTGATCAGACATACCAGAAAATAATTTCACTTCCTGGACTACAGACACATGTTAAAGAACTCAGAGAAGAGATGACTCTTAACAAAAACGGACATGAAGTGCAGGTAAAATATTATAAATCCTAACTCCAGTAGAGTAAGACTACAATTACCTCCATCACTGCATCACCTTCTATGCCTTCCAGCTTCTGCTGCAGTACCCTCATCATCTGCACCCAGCACTCATTGGCATCCTAGGACAGCAACACAACGTTACACGTGACTAGCGGCAGAATGATTGAATAAATAGTATTAAAACCATCCATCTACGCACTGTAAAACAAAACGTAAAGATTCCTTAACTAAGAATTTATCCCTATTCCAGCATACGTTTTCAGAGCTGGATTACATTCAACTTTTCTAGAGAGTACAAAAGCACAGTGGGATAAATTATTTTAACAGCAGGAAAATGTTAACGCATCTGTGCTCTTGACTTCCAACATAATACAGAATTTTCAAACAAGCTAATAATCGCTCTTTACCTGTTGAAGGTACTGTCCTTGATCCCCTTTCTCTGCAAACTGTGGGAAGGCCATATGTAAAAACTGCAGAAGAATGATAGGCGGGATACTGGAGGAAGTTTTATCCATGGAATCAAACAAGTCTCTAAGAGCTTGAAAAAAAGTGAATATTGTGAGAAGTGGAAAAACAATTAAAACATGTCAGGTCTAAAAATAACAGTATTATGACAGCAATATTTAAAGATCGATCATTTAACAGTGTCCAATTTGATCTTTCCAAAACAGGGTGAAATTTTCCAGGTGGAATAACAGGTGCATCTAAGATCTCATTTATGAACATGACTTTGCAAGTGTAAAGATGACAATTCTGAGTTTGGCACATAGTGCCTTGTCTTTCCTGGCTGCTAAAAGAAAAACATTTTTGAACAGTTCAGATTTCACCTGAAACTCAACTGAGGAACAACATTTTCACAGTAGGACAACACCTGGAGAAACCAGAAGGCGTTCACAATCTATACTCTAGAGCAGCTCAAGTTTCACCAACTACTCAAAACCAAAATACATTTTCCCCAACTAAAATATCTGGAAAGCACTCGTGCTTTATTTAACACCCAGGAAAACAAGTATGCGTGTGCATATGTGCAGATAGTTCCTAACTACATGTAGTTCCATGAATGATACCAGTTGCATGACAATACACAGGGCTTTCTTTTTGGCTCCCAGCACCAGAGTTGCCTAAGATTTACTCAGATCTTAAACTACTACGACTCCTACAAAAGCACAGTTGTCATCTTAAAAAGAAAATAAGGGACAAAGTAAAGGCAGTGGAAAGGGAGGGGCAGGCGTGGTTGTATAGAGTAACCATTGAACTTACCACCCCAAAATTCGATCAGCAGGCATACCCACAAACTGGACCTTTCCTTCCTTATATTGTTTTGTTTTTCCTTAAATGGACTGGTAGAAATCCCAGTGTCCTGGCCCAGCATCTTAGTGGGGCAATGAAATAGAGTGAAAAAAGAAAAAGTGGACAAATAGTACCCTTGTTCAAGTGTAAGGGGTCTAACTAGAATTCTAGTTAGAACATGGAGGTAAGGGGCCATGGTGAGTTCCCACAGTGTGAGCACCCAGATTGACACAGTAAAGAGTAACTTTCCTTTTGCAGATACTACTTTGTTTCAGTTATGAAATCTGGATCAGCCGGGTAAAGGCTAAGACTACTGATAAAGCATCAGCTACCACCTAACAGTAATGCTCAGCCAATAAAACATTAAAAAATATCAGTGGGATATACATGCTAGGGGTGCCTTGTTAGCCTACAGCTGCTCACTGAAATATCTCTACACGAAACGATCAAATCAGCAGATGGACACAGTCTGCTTTGGAAATTTCCAATAACCTTATGCCTACATGCAAAACAGTAATAGATATGAACGCTTTATATCTAAGCCTAGCTAACGTTTGAATATATTTCTCCTAGTGTGCAACTACATAGCATGCAGCGATGTTAGTTTTGCAGCCACGGTCTCTCTAACCTTTAAAGATACTGAGTAAAGAGGAAAACGAGCTCTCGAGTGCTAGATCTGAAATTCCTAAGGCATATGCACAAAAGAAACATACACAGAGCTCTAACTGCGATTTTCACCTCTAGTTAGCAGGAAATCACACACTAGCCTAACAGCCTATGTTTTTCTCTAAACACCAACCTGCAGTAATGTACTGAGCAGAGGCCATTTCTCCTGAAGCTCTTAAGGCACCACCATACCTAGAAGAGAAGAAAAACAATTTGTACGTAGTCACACTCAATCACAAAGAGCATTCAAGTTTTTAAATCAAAGCAGGTGGCAGCCAGATTTATACAAATCTATCAAAATAACTCAATCAGTAAAATGGAAGTAATGGAAGAAAAGACTTACTCAAACCAAAGTCTCGGTTACTCTGCAAGCAATGCACGGAAGCGCTGGCACACGGAAAATTAGCATCCTTGAGAATATGTAAATGCTACTTCCCCAATCCATTTGCCTCAAAGAGGCAATCTATTTTTAAAGAAACTGAGAAAAAGCCTGAATAGAAGCTACCTGATTTCTGAAACATTTGCCACAGCTGCTTTAGATGCATGGAAAAAAAAACTTCAAGGATAGATGGCAGATAAAACGCACAGAGATGGAGAGCAGTCTTCCTCCTTCCACAGCAGAAGGTAGAACAGCGAGAGGTGACACATTTTCCGCACTGGAAAACCATGCGAGTCTTCCCACACTACCAGAACCTACTACTCCTCTTTAAACGATTCCTTAATTTACCACCCGCACGAGGAACAGATGGCTTTCTCAAAGGATCTCCAGATCCTCAAAGAATTTCTGAAGTTTTGACAAATGTGAAGGCCAACTAATAACTAGACTAGCCCGTTTCAGAAACGACATTAAATCACAACATAACAGCACTTTTTTGTAAAAATCCTGCATATTTGAGTAGTTGTCAGGGAAAAGCATGCAGTTTCATGATTCTATTCCCTTACAGGAGAACGTATTGTTTCTTCTGATAATGCCAAGGGGCCTTCAAGCAAAAGGAGGGTGCATTCTGGTGCAATCTCAGACTGAACTTTAAAAATTCTCCTCATCGCCAGATGATGAGCAGGAAGCTTGCCTCCTGTCATGCTACAAAAATGGGAATACCCTTGCAGAGATCAACTGAGCGGACGATGAAAAATGAAGCCATACTAATAAGTTTTCTCGTTTAAGACCATTCACCTCTCTCCCACTGCCATATACCCTTCCATACCGTTATTGAGCAGAGGAGGCCAAATAAAGGCCAACTCTCTGGTGGCAAACAGAGCAGGGATCTACAGACCCTGACTTCCCACAGACAAAAAGGCCACATCTTGTACTGCAATCTGCCAGCTTTATAGGGTACACTATGGCATTTGGTACGTTACATTTGTCAAACACTCTGATTCAGTGTAGTATCACACAGAAATAAACAGACTTTTCTAAAACGACAACACCAAAAAGCAAGAAAAACGTTTAAAACAAAGTTCCCCTACTTCACAAATAGTTCCCAGTGCTAAATAGTCGAGGTTCCCTTGCTAATAGAGCAAATTTAAGTACTTGAATAATTAGTGTTTATTCTGATTATTATAGAACATCCAGTTAAATACCAAAGTACCAAGAAAGCATTGCATTTTAAAGAAATTAATTTAACCAAGACAGCAAAGTTCTACCTAATCCTCACAATCTTTAAATACTGATGGTTCTTTAATTATAATTCATCTGGAGGACAAATCCAGGCTGATACTGCCAAATATTCTTTCTTAATCTGATCTTTATAATTCTCCCAAGAGTTTCTTGTAGATTCCTCACCAAAAAATAAAATCATTTACACATTTTAGTTCAGAATCACACAAAAATAAGTCAGAAAAGTTACTTTACAGTCAAAACTAAGATAATAGATTCTTATAGACATGGCTTCTGTTCCCTACACATCTACATCACACAAACTCCAGCTTCTTCCAGTTTGCTGCCACAGTAATACCCACGGATCCATCACAAAGCTTCCTGTTTCATCTCCAAGTACCAAAAGGTCAACAGTGTTGGAATTTTATATTATAAAACTGAAAACACATTATTCAACAAAGCCATTAAAATATATATGATGTGTTCTTCAAAGGAACAGGACTCCCACACAATCCTCTCATACAAAACAAGGCCATATGAACAAACACAGAAGAGAGGGTTCAGAGTTCAGCAGGCTTGTTTAAGCGTTTTAAACAAGTCTTTGCAAGAGTTATTTTTTAGCTAGGCAAACCTCATTCTCTCCATTAAAAGCCAGTTCCAAAAAAACACACAGTCCTAAGTCTTTTTTTTTAAGAGCATAGCCTAGCAAAGCCATAGGATAAACTTTAATTAATCATTAGGTTAATCCTTAATAGATTTTAAGAAAAACTTATTGTTATGATAATCCAAAGCAGGCATTTTGCGGAAGTCTTCTTAGCACTATTTCCTAAGCTAAAGAAAACATTCTAGTCATGGTATTTT
This sequence comes from Anser anser, assembly GCF_964211835.1. NCBI lineage: Eukaryota > Metazoa > Chordata > Aves > Anseriformes > Anatidae > Anser > Anser anser. The sequence continues at coordinate 50,469,413 of NC_139721.1, read as the reverse complement.
TACACCGAATCCTACCTTTTAAGGGCCTCTTTCACTTCTGGCACAGAGCGGATACACTGAACTGTAGCATTCATGTAGCAAGTGTTGCCAAGGTTTGTCAATCCACATGGTAATTCCATCTACCAAAAAATTTACAAGGGTGCTTAAAGGTCTGACAGAGATGTGTAACCATTTTTTCACAAATGCTATAAATTGACATCAACTTGCAAGAAAATGAATGATCAGAGAAGCACAAAACCTGGAATACTGGAGTTTTCCTGAGCCATTTTCTTATTATATTAATCTATTTCACAATTTGTTGCTTTTAGAGGACAACCAGGAACACTGTGGTTTTTTTCTGTGCATGTTTATTTTAACGAGAATATTCTTCAAGTATGGAAGTCATTTAGAAAGTTCATTTATGATCTAATTCAAATTCTGTCCTTAGAATTCTACTTCCATCAAATTTCCACAAATACTTTTGTGAGCCACACTGATGTTTTAATTAAAATCAGTTTTCAGTAGAACCCTGAACGGGATAAAGTTCATAGCTAGAAACAAAAGCATTATTTGAATCCTTCTCCAGAAGTCGGCAACAGATTTGATCTTTTTACACAACTTGGGAATTTCTAAAGTTCTGACAAATGTGAAGGCCAACTAATAATTAAACTAACCAGTTTCAGAAACAACCATAGATCACAACATAATAGCACTTTTTTGTTTCTTTGTTTTGTAAAAATCCTGCATATTTGAGCAGTTGTCAGGGAAAAGCAGTTTAATGGTTCTATTCCCAGAAGGGAAAACGTATCTTCTAATCCAACGTCAAAACTATCTTCATTTTGGAAAGAAAAGTTTACCTAATATAATACTACTAGCAAGAACAAACAAAACCACAAACCAACCGTGTTTTCCCTTCACAGATACAAAGAAGGCAGGAAACAATTTGCACATCTAACAGCTCTTATTCAGGTAGAGTTCTGGACACCAGTACAGCAAGGGTAATAGAAAATTTGTCTTCAAAAGCATCAGTGATGCTATTTTTAAGTGTGCAGTTTAGTAAATTATCTGAAGAAAAAATAGCCTTAGTTATTTGACTTTTAAAATATGTTCCAGACTTCCATCGCTGGGTCATCAATGTAAATTTTGTCTTTAAGAAGCTATAAATACTCAACAAAAGAATTACCATTTTAAAATGTACTTTTAAGCAACTACAAGTTCTTAAAAACTAGTAGTTTTTCAGAGGTTTACAAGAAACTGAAGCTGAGAACATGCTTACAGCTGAAGCCAACTGCTCCTCTGTCATGTCTTCTACAAAGACAGGTCGAGCAATGGGCTCCTCTGGGAGTGCATCTGCAGAACCCATCATTAGTAAGGTCATCCCCTTGAAAGACAGTAAAAACAGTAATAAATATTTAAGCTCAGTTATTTCCTTTAAAAAAATCATTAAGGTCTTAACATATTTCATGTATTTCCCCAAAGACAAACTAGATCTTTCTCTTAGTTTACAGAGCTGACATGGTACTGTTTCTTATGGGTATATATCCCTAGAAAATAAAGAAAAAAACAACCCAGTCTCTCAATCTCTCTCAAAAACGGCTGTAGTTTTCTAATTATCTGAAAAGCAGTTAATGAGAACAATTCCATAGCACTATCTTTGTTAGACATTTCCACTGAGTCTGGCAAGCTTGCCAGCAGCTGACAACTCCAGATTCCAATCAGGACGGAATTAAACGATCGCGGAGTAACCAGAAAGTTAAGCGTTCAAAAAGGTCCCTTTCTGATGGACCACTGGAGATCAAGCATCTTGAAGACTTCAGTGCAATTATTCTCCTTTCCCTTCACAAGGGAAGGACAACTGAGCAGCTGACTTCCAATTTAAAAGAACTGAAAAGAATCTTTGAGATTCTCAGTCAAATATGTCTAAAGATCTCAAATTCCGAATTCTCTGAACAATAAAAGATTTCCTCATCTTATCCAAGAGTCTGGGGAAACATTTCAGATGTCCGTTGGTGAAAATTAGTATTCTGACAATACTAATTCGGATTTTTTTTTTTTTCACCTGGAAAACAAGTGGGAAAGACATCCTTTGGTCTGGCACATTCTGAGGATGTTAAACTGATCAGTCAGTTTAGGCATGAGGACAACATAACATTCAGGGGGAAAAAAATCTTGTTACCATGTCTGCTGGACTATTAGAAGGAAAAGGAGTCTGTCAGCATTCAACAGGGATACAGCTATACATCAAAGGGAGAGAAAAGGGCTATCTGCAGGCCCTGCAAAATAAGGTGCTAAAGAGAAGGATGGGCAACAGAAAGGACAGAAACTGCTTTCACAGTGTAAATAAATCCCTAGAAGTTATATAAAACACTGTTAAATAAGGCAGCTATAAGCGTAACAGTATGCAGAAAAGGACAAGAATATTACGTACTGGAGTTTTTGCTTAATGACTGCTACACTAGCTGCAACTTATTGCTACAGGCTGCTAAGAGCTGCTCAGGAACTAATAATGAGGGTAAGAGTCACGCTACCTTACTCAATCTGCTCAATAAAGAACTGGAGTAAAACCTGTACCAAACAGACGTTACAACATACCTACAGAAATGAAAATGATCAAAAACATAGAAAAATCTTTGTGGTTCCCTGTTACAATATTATATAGGTAAGAAACACAAGAATGGTCACTTTTTGTTCTCGTTTTAAACGAATTCAAAGGTGGGAATAAGCATCGTTGGTGGCTTTCTTTTTCAAGAACAACTGTCTAGTGTAAGAGATGAATTTCTGTGGGTTGTTAAAAAAGGAAATAGGCAGAGCAGTAGCTTCAGCATTCCTAACGCAAGGATTCTACATGCTGGGGACGTACAAGCACAGTGGACCGCAGCCAGGTTCACAAATTCTCTTAAATAACATCGCTTATTATCATGGTCACAGACAGACTACACAGAAGGCCCACTCATCTGACCCAGCACGTTTCTTGGAAGAAGGAAAGATACTCCAAGTAATTCGCAAAGATGGTGTCATTTCTCTGCTGATGCTAATTTTTTTTTTTTTTATTTTTTACAAATCAACAGTAAGGACTTAGTAAGAACGCTTAGCTGTGGCAACTCTCTAATCACTTTTCATCAAGGCCTGATTTTTAAGAAAGAATACCCGCTAAGACAGAATTCATACAGAAACGAGAATTTTACATTTTACTAGTTTGAGTTTTATTTTGGCATTTAAAGAATTCAGTTATTCCTTAGAACTTACATTTTTTATTTTTAAGTTTCCCCAGTCATCATCCTGTATTTGAAATGAAATAAAAGAGAAGTTAATCATTTTCCACCAAAAGACAAGCATTTTCAGTAATATTAATCACGTATTTCTAAACATACAACTATGCTTCATCCAAAATTCCAAAATATAAACGATTTACACATCAAGTCTTGTCTGACTAAAATACAAAGCAACCAAACCATCTTTTAAATACAGCTCTTCATCTACTCTTCAATGCTGTTTAGCTGTAAACGTATTTTCTAAGAACGCTGTCTATATTGCATTGCACTGAGGCAAGTCTCCAGCACATAAGTACCAGAGAAGCATTTCTTAAACAAACCAAAAAGCAAAAAGTTGCATTCAGATCCCGAACATTAAAAAGGAACAAAAAAACCTCCCCACCAAGCCGAGCAGATTTTGGGGCAAACGAGACAAAAAGTGTTTTAAAACAGCAGTACCTCCCAGTCATTTAGCAAGAAACTTTTGCTAATATTTTCTAGTAGGAATGCAATGAATCACAGAGTATTTCCGAAAAGTATACTCAGTATACAAAGACAGATCTTCTACGGAAACACTCAAAAATATTGTTAATTACGTTAACAGTGCAATAAAGAAATCATACAGAAAAAAAGATTTCTACCTTCAGAGTTCCTCCTTTAACCATCACCTTCTGTCTAGCTGGCTGAACTCCAGTCAGTGCGAATAACTGGGCTTTGAAGACCATTGGAGGTTCGTCAGTGTTCAGCTCCACACCATCGAATTTCTCTTTTCCCCATTTCACATTAACTGCAAACAGAAGTATTTTGAAACTAGATTATTTCTTAATATAAAAGAACGTAATTACCAAGATTGAGCCACTGTTTCCAATTTTGGACTTTACACCCTCTCAAAACGTTAGTTTTCAACTCTAAAATCTGTCGATAACCAAGCTAGGGGCCTCTTTTAGTAAAGGCATCCCTACAAAGCAACTATAAGCGACATGTATACTGAGAGCCTTAGCAAACATGTATGAGAGAATGGGAAATACTTCAGGCAAGCCTCCACCGTGCAGTTACAAAGTTCACCCTTCCAATCTCATGGCACTGTCCATCGCAAACAAATTTCTCTAGAAGCTCAGATGTGCTTTCGGTTAAGCTTCCCATCCTCCTTCGGCGGCAAACACGTCGCGCCCTTTAAAAGCCAAGCTTTGAGAGCCACAGCTTCGGCTACGAGTGTTGGTCTTGTACCGTGACATGAGGTGGTAAGCACGCGCTGAGCCAAGCCCCGCACCGCGGCACGCCTCCTGCTGCCCCTTAACGCGACGTTAACCTGGCAGCGCCACTGCCAAGGCAGCCACTGCTATTGCCTCCCTCAGCTTGGGCAGCACGCACAAACAACGGACCCGCACCAAACACGGGCAGTAGCCTCACACAGGCTGCAGCTCCCAAAGCCCCGGCCCCAGTATGGGTATAGGGCTGGAATTAAGAATTGGTGTGATGTTGGGTCACACAAGTGGAGCTCGCAATGCTGGAAACGGGATTGCTGGCAGAAACATTAGGGGCAGCGACACAAAGGCACAGTATTTTGCTTTGGTAAGGCTAGCACTGCCAATGTGTGACAGAAACGCCTGGAATAGATTGGGTGTTTTAGAGAACAGTTGTGCTTCTTTGATCACTCCTAATCCATCACTCTCAACATGTACAGAAATCTACTTTAGCATGCGGTGGTTTTGCTGAAAGTCTGCAAAATACAGCACACGATAATATCCTATGTGCATGGCAAGCAGCCAAAATACCATGTTTTGAGAGACTCCTATCCTTCTGCCTACCTGTGCATCCCTTTTAAGTAAACCTACTATCGCAACTCCACATTTCTTTCATCATCAAACTCTTTGGGTTGCGATTTTAAAAAAAAACTTTGAAAATGGTGTAGATTTCAGATATACACAGGGCTTGTGATGGGTAATAAGGAAGAATAAACAAGACTTGCCATAAGTTATTAGCCTACGCAGCATCTCAACGACAGACTTTTAGGTATCCCTAGCAGAAAGCACCATCTCATTCTCACAGCCTGCTGGTTTGTGTTTTTTTTTAAATATAAATAATACCTATTATTTTGTATACGTAAGATTTACCAAACACAAGACTCTTCCCATTTCCTGGGAAGAGAACCCAGTCGCTGCACAGGCCAGCCTGACACGGGCTTTGAGGTCCTGCGGTTTTGAACAGCCATGCGCCCACCCCCGAGCGCCCAGAATCCCCGAATATGCAGAGCTGGAAGGGACCCACAAGGTTCATCGCGTCCAACTCCTGGCTGCACACGGGTGTACCCAGAAATCAGAACTCGGGCCACGCGACTGAGAGCACAGCCCAACGGAGGCTCTCATCCCGCAGCCTCCCCTACAAACTTTCCCTGCGGAAGGGAGGGACGCGACCCAGTTCACCGACCCTTTACCTTCCGCTTTTAACCCGGAGAAGCCCGGGGGGGCTCAGCCGCGGCTCCCACACGCGGCAGGCCGGCGATACCCGTGGGCACGGCCCGGCCGGGCGCTGCCTCTCGGCGGCCGGGCCGCTCCCCCCCCCGCCCCGGGGCCGGCTCACCTGAGAAGAGCGGCATGGCGGCGGCGCGGCGGCCCGCGGGGCACGGGGGGCGTGAGGGCGGGCGGGCGGGCGGGTGATGGCGGCCGGGGCCGGGTGGGTGACCGGGTCCGTTCGGCGGCGGCGCCCCGCCGGGCCGTGAGCCACGCCGCCCCCGGGATGACGCTGCGGAAAGGCGGCGGGCTGCGTGCGCACCAGCGGAAGGGCGGCGCCGTCATGGCGGAGCAGCCGCCCTGAGGGCCGTAGCGGCCGCCCGCCCGTGTGGGGAAGCCGCCCCGGCACCCCCCGAGGGTGGGCGTGAGGGGGAGCGCTTCTGCCTCGGCGTGGGGGGGGAGCCAGCTCGCTGCCCGCCGGCTCAAAACGGGCGGGCGCACGGGTGGCGGATCTAATTCGTTAATAAAATTGGAAAAAAAAAATAGTGATTTCGAGCAAACTGAGCGCGGAGCCACCGCGAAATGCGTCTGGGAAGGGTTGGTTCCCCGAAGCGTACCGAGCCAAGTGTTGAGAGGGGGGGATGAACGTACCAGCAATTGCAGATTTAATTTTCAGTGAAAGGTGGCTGCTGAGGAATGCCGGAAGACTGGTGCAATAGTTGTAGATAAGAATCCTCCAAACAGTTAAAAAAATAAAAATCATGAAGATACTACAATCAATAAGTTTAGGGACATGGGCCCATGAGCCTCACCTGCTTCTACAAAAGCTCTTGGTGTTTGCCCGATTAAAGAAACCAAAATAGTGCTTAAACATACAAAAATGAAGTGAATGCCAGAATGAAACTTCTCGAATCTCTCCTCTTGGTTTCCTCAGACCCCTCCTAGCTACCACCTCCCGACATCCCAACACTATTCCACCAAGAAATATACACCAAGAAATACCACCTTCATAAACAGTGCTCCCAGAACGTGGTTTTCAGTTCCGAACAGTTGAAAGTTTTACAGAACAGCCATAAAAATAATCCAGGCCTTGCAAATCAGCTTTAACACAGAAGGCTTAGAAATTTCAGTCTTTGAGGTCTGTCACTGAAAGGAAGTAAAGTGGGTTCTGTTGTTCACTGTAGGCTCCTAGACGTATAAAGGAGAGGCTCTGGGGAGCAAGGATTGTTTTGCAGAGAAGCTCTATCTTGAGTTATGACGGGGTTTCCGATTACTGAGGCAAACTTAAGCATTGTAAAAGGCTATCAGCAAGCGTGATGAATCATTTACGAGTTTGGGTTGCTTAAAGGAGACAAGCTAGCTTTCTAGAAAAGCTTTAGTCCAGCTCGTGTGAGGTCCTGCAAACCATGTATTAAAGTCAGAACAGATCACAGCTGCCTGTTCATGAGTGTAAATGCAGGGTATTTCCAGTCTAGCCATTTGTTCTTAATACTGACAGCCACCTATATAGAGATCGTTTATTCCTGGCTCCTAAACAAAAATTGAAGCTGAACAGAACACGTTCTCCCCCTGTGGTGTGACCTTTAGAGGATCAGGTCTCACCTCAGGCACAAACAGATCACTCGTTTCCAGAGCGTGGAAAGGCACTAGAGGGTGCTGTGCTGAAAGAGAAGAATCTGGCTTTGTACCTGCAGGAAAACACTTCCCAGCCTCCCCACGACGAAGAAGCACTACCTCCCGCTTTCCCTTTTCTTTCCTCCATGATCTTTTAGGCCTTTTCCCTCCCATAACAGCTTCTTGCCTGTTTCCTTAAGGAGAGGATCACCAGACAGATGCCGGCTTCTTTGAATCTTCCACAAACTGACGTAAGGCGTATAGAAACAAGGAGTGCAACGTTACGTATAAATATGAATGGACGTGCAGAGTACCTTTACTACATTGAAATTGTAAAAGACCAGTTGAACATTATTAAATGCATCTTTCTCTTTGGTGAAGACTAAGAAGTGAAGACTGGTCTGGGTGTGGAGAGGAGCTGCCTGCCCTGACCGCGTGCCCATGCCTTTTGCGAAGCAGCCTGAGCACTGCGACTTTGCATTCTGAGCCGGCCAGATGCAAGCCAGCGGCCATCCCAAAGCCAGGCTGCATCGTGCTGTTAGCACAATGCTGCATGCAGGCCAATAGCCCTAGCAGGATTTATTAATATTGGACGATTGGTGAGAGCGAGTCCGGATCCGTTTACAAGTCTTTTGCTCTATGAAATTAGCTCGGTTCTGAAGAGCACAGGCAGTGAGTGCACCCTCAGACGGTACAAGCAGGTGCTACGGTACAGCAAAAGGGGTGGGGAAGCAAGACAAACCCTTTGCAAGGCTCGTTTTAGCTGCTTTTGCATGTCTGTGGTAGAATAAAAATGGTATTCTTCATTTCAGATAATTAGTCTCAGGAGTTAAAATACTGCGTTTACTTTTCTTGTTTCTTTACAGGGGAAGATGTGGTATCCTCATCCAGTACATTGACACGTGCACGTCTAACTGTACATTTTTTCAGTGAGGAACATAATGTTCTTGGGAATCCTTCTGTGTATCGTCAGGCTTTAGAAGCTTTGATGAAGGTGTACTCACAGCCCAGGTAGGATCCAATCACGTGCAATCCTGTCTTACAGATAACCACCACGCATATTAAACTCAAAAGAATCTTAAAGTGCCTTAGGTGTGATTTTACAGTGTCCTGGTGTTTTGTAGTGCTCTACACATTTAAAGAAAAAGCTTTTCACGTATAGTAAAGGTCAGCATTCCACTTTACTGCACAGCCTTGAATGTCTCCCGATGAGGGCCCAGAAAACAAGCAACAGAAACAAGATACCTGGAAAAAAAACAAACAAACAAAAAAACCCACCAACAAAAAACGGTACAGTGTGCACAACATTTCCAGCACCGCACGGGGCTGAGCAAGGCCCAGAAGGGGATCGCCCTGACTGCCCTGTGCAGTAGCAGCTCCTAAAGCTGCCGGGGGGGGGGGGGCCTGGGGCAGCCTGGGCACCCCCATCCTGAAATCCACCCTTACATCTGGTCCCCACATGACAGTGACAACAAGCTGAAAATTGCAGTGTTAAGAAGCTGTGACTTCTACCGGCCCGGTACAGAAAATGTAATGGCAGGCAAAAAATGTAGCAGTCTGGGAGATGCTTAAAGTAGCATTCATATTATCTCCCGTTTCAGCGTTATCAGTTGCCTTTCATGGTTTTCAAACTTTTTGCATTGTGGCTCTCCAGGAGGACATGTCTGTGGGATGGAAAATGAGAACAAAACTAAATGTTTCAAGAACACAGTATAACCATTCCTATGTGTATTTATTCTACATAGATGCTGATACTCTTCTGCATAACATGAACAAATAGCTTCTTGGGAAGGAACCTAATCTGTGAAATACTTTTTATCCTTTTTTTTTTGTTCCTCCCTTTAAATATTTGGGATAACTGGTTATCAAGTAAAGGGCAAATAGGGATTATAGTGTTGAACTGAAAGAGGGGAGATTTAGATTAGAAGGTAGGAGGAAAATCTTCACTGTGAGGGTGGTGAGGCACTGGCACAGGCTGCCCAGAGAAGCTGTGGATGCCCCATCCCTGGAGGTGTTCAAGGCCAGGGTGGAACTAGATGGTCTTTAACCCAAACCATTCTATGATTATCTAAGTAGGGATTGTGGCACCAAATTGTCAAAGGGATCTTGTTCAGTGATAAGTAACAAAAATAATACGGTATATAGGTCTAGATTCTTGGCTAACATATCGCAATTATGGAAAACTAGGAAAAAGTAATTGAAAAGCAGAAAATTAAAGATGTATGAAATCTTAAACTTTTTTCTATATTTTTTTTCCCCTAGTAACACCGAAATGTTTCAGGCCAAATAATATGTGATCTGCAAATGCCTTTGCTCATGCATCCCCAGTCTGGCATTACCTTTTCCATCTGTCTTCAGGTGCATGCTCCTTCCACAGACGCCAAGGCATAACACAGGGGAAGCAGCAGAGACCACAGAAGAGGATTTTAATTCTCTTAGACTGGCATTGTTCTGCTCTCATTCTTTTTGTTTTACGGCTGTACCACATCAGAAATGCTAGTTTCCTACTGATGCCCTAGTGATAATAGGGCAACCATGAAGGTTAAAGGAAATTGAAAATAAGCATAAAAAAGCAGCATCAAGAGATGGAAAATAGATGCAGGGTTTTTATGATCAATGCATACAAAAATCTGCAATAAGTCTAATTTCCATTTTGTATTAAAAAAAAAACAAACAACCTCTTCCCTTTTTGCATTTTTCATGTTTGTACCAAGTACATTAAAAATTACCGCTACAGTTCACCAGCTCATGGAGGGAAGCTCAGCACCTGCCGCCTGTGTTTTCTCACAGGAACTACGCAATCATTGACTTGCTTCTGGCTATAGCCTCCCTGGCTGCTGCGAAAACCCACTTGTGGGAGAGGCAATACCCTTTTCTTATTTTTCAGGCTTTTTTGCCACAGTTGGCTACTCTTTTATAATTTTTATTTTCCTGTTTCCTTCAGGAGAAATACTTGAAGAGGAAATGAAGAAGAGTAGATTTGGGCATTCTACCACCATTAATGAGCTTTCAACCTAGTACAATAATAGAAAATGGAAATACGGGAGCAAATAAAAATCACAGAATAATCTAGACATCTGATTTCCCCAAATGGCGTATAAACCTAGGGCTTCCCCTGCATGAATGAAGCCACGATGATTTATGCCAGCTCTTCACAGCTTCTGCATTCTCTTGATGACTCTGCCACTGTGTTAAATGAGCAAAGCACTCCTGTAAGAGAGGAATCATTAACAACAGTGGCAAAAGCTAAACAAAAGAAGGCAAGACAGAAAAAGTGGAGCTGTAGTGAACATAGCAGGGAACTGCTTTTTTTCTTCCTCCTAGATTGCAAAACCGATGTTTAGTAACTTTTAAAAAATTGATTTAATAGCATTTTCCCCAAAAACTTTTGCTTGCACAGTTGAGATTATAGGTATTACACTAGAAACCTTTGGCTGAATTTGTTATTTAAAGTGTAGCAATTCGTGTAGATAGGCACCTGGCTTAGAGAAAACAAGTGCCAACATCAGTATACCAGCACACACAAACTGTAATTTGCATGTCTAGACTTTATTATTACAGTATTTCAGTTGCAACCTATCCTAGACATACAGGTCAACATAATATCACACTTCATTATGTCTGCTGCTTTTTTTCCCAAGGAAAATCAGCATTTAAAAAGAATTGCAGAATTTCAGCACTGGCATGTACTGTCACTTCCAGAACTTTTTTAGCAATCTGTAGAGCAAATCCATTTTTCCCTCCTCCCACTAGTCATTGTATATTCATACCAGGTTTTATGCCTTTTTTTTTTCCAATTCATAAAACACAGAATTACAAGATACATTTTTATTATTTTTTTTTGAGAAAGATTAATTATTCAAGCAGGAGGCTTTGATCCTGTAGAGATAAGCCAGTTACAAAAAGGAAAGTGGAAAAGCAACGCAAAAATTCATCTGGCTTGGTGCATGTCCTGGCCATTGACCTCCTCTATTGCTCTAGGTTTCCCATAATATATTTAATCACCCTATTATATTATTTTCCCTCTAGGTCCATGAGGGGAGGTTAGAGCAGGTCAGGTAGGTAGTCTTTAGCATGCGCTTCATTCACAGCTTTGAAAATTGCTGACGTTTCTGATACAGCAAGCTCGACACAGAGGAACCTTTTGAAATTACCACGTCACCTACTTCTACTTATCTACATGTCCTATCACCGTGACCTCCAAAGTCACAATTGTTTGCGTGCAACTTGTCCCTACTGGTCCAATCTTCTGAAGACCGTGGCGGATTACCCAGGGCGGCTCACAGACAGCTTCATGGCATGCACAGGCTGTTTTTCCTCTTTGGAGAAGGGTTCCTTTTTCTGGGTTCCCTCCCCTCAGATGAGCAGGATTTCTGCATCATGAAGGATGAAGCATCTTTAACACCAGAACCTTCGCAATCACAAGACAAGCTCGGTCAGGTGGCTGAATAATAAATATAATTATGCTACTACAGCAGGCCAGGAGAATACGGGAATGAAAAATTTAATATGGTGTTTACTATTTCATGTAGAATAGGAAAAAAAAAAAACAACTTTCAGTCCCCTGATGCAAATGCACCTTCTGCTAGAACCTGTTGTAATGTCTGAATGGTTAGAAAGACATGTAAAATGCAGTCAGGAGAAAACACCATGCCAGTCATTTTCAAACGGGTCCTTCCATAAATTACTTTATTTCTCATTAAATGAGCACAGAGTCATAACCATATTAATAACAGATATGTTTATTATTACATATCCATCAGTGCGGCTTTCAATACCACTTGAAACATGCATATCGTCCTAAGGACGAATCAGTTTTCCAGTGCTTCTTATTTAATACACAACTGCAAAGCCATTATAAATTACTGAGGAGGTATTTGGTTAAGAAATAAAATAAAATAAAACCATACTGCCCATACCATGAATGTATTCCTGCTACAAAGCAAGAAAGAGTCTGACAGCATTTACTGAAATTCCTGAATTACCTGGAGCTTGTGTTACATGCTTTTTTTTCTTTTTGCATTGCCTACACATTTCTTGCCTTACAAACCAGAACCAGTCCCTTTGTAAGAGGAATTCTCATTCAAAGACTGTATTTAATTTAGAAAATTCATCTAGCATCTACAGTACTTAACCCAATTAAAGTTCAGTAAAAGCCACTGATATACAATAGTTTTGCCTTTTTTTTTTTTTCCTTTTTTTGAGGTTTCCTTTGTTTACTTTTACATTTCTACATTTACTGACATGGCAATAATACAATTATCTCAAATTAAGGCACTAAAAGGACAACGTAAAACTCAGTAAAAGTGTTCTAAGAATAATTTACATTTCAAACAGTGCATATATGTTAACTTAATGTATGTTATCACTTAAAATTGTAAGGCAATACATTACACAGTTATAGAAATGATGTACCCCAAAATATGCTTCCAAACTTGGTTCTCCTTACTGTTAGTTTCTAATGCCTCTAATAGTAAAATAATTCAGTATGGCTTGGCAAAAAATGCATAGATTAAAGGCAATTACTTGTTTCCCCCCCCGCCCCCTTTACAAACCTGCTGAATCGGTATTTTGTAAAGCATAATGCAAAATATTTAACACTTCGATCCATTCCATAGTGGGTGATTAGCATTAAGGCTGTTAAGAACTCTGCAGTGAAGGCACTGAAGTTCAAGTGATAAGGCTTCATTTTTAAGCTAGTTCTGCAGTCTTCAAGAGCACAACTTTGAGTCTTGAAAGCAATTGCAGTCCTTCTCATTGAGAAACCTTCCTCCTCTACTCCGTTTCATATGCTCATCTTGACATAAATATCCCCCTCACAGGGTAAACAGTCTTCTTCTTTCACTGATACGAAGAAAGTTGGCTGTATTTCATCATGATTGACAGGCTTGCTTTTTTTATCCAAAAAGGCAGCACCTTTTTTTTTTTATACACCTAGCTAAGCTTTATTTGCTTTAACTTGCATTACATAGTAATAATTAATCTAATCTACCTTTAGGCAAACCCGCAATTAAACACCCTCAGCGTGCTTTTGTGCCAAAGCAAGGAGGAGACAGTAATAGCAATCTTAACCCTGAAGCCTGTGATAGTTATGTTGAAAGGAACAACAGCCTGTCTGCACTGCTCTGTGTGGTTAAAAAAGCCCTGTTTTTCAGACCGCATCCCATGAGATTCCATTAAGCACTGTACACGTGGTTAGCTGGAACAAAGAAGAAAACAGACAATTAATAATAAATGCAAAAATTAGTTTCATAATATTTGGGCATTATGTTAAGAGCTTCACTGTAGAAAATACCTCAGTTAAATTATTTTTCAGTTGACATGTACAACACTAAAAACATCTTCCACAAAGTGTTCTTAATTTCTGACAACATTAAATTTACACAGAGATCAGGCAGACGATAATGTTAATCATTTACCAGGAAAGCTGCAGTAAGAGTAAACAATCATGAGTGTATTTATGGCAAATGTAAGGTGACCCTCTTTCACTTGCAGGACAAGAAAAGGCTTTTGTAGGGCTAAGAGCACACACATGCAGTTGCCAGAGCTCATCTAATGCACGGGAGTTTTGTTTTAAACATGCATTAACTTGATCAGGTGTCCAAGTCCAAATATATTAAAACAAAGCACCTCAACTGTGCTGATACAATGAGCATAAATTAGCATACTATAAACTAGGAAGCGTAGTTTCAGACCTAGAAGCAGTACTGCAATTGCTAGCAAGTTCATTATGAATGTCTAATTCATATTTATTAGTGGTAAGATATTAAAATGAGGAGTAAGACTTAAAATGAACTTATATTTGAGGTTCATTTTAATGGGTCTGATACACCTCCCCATAATGTCAACAGAGCACTGCCTATCAACTGCAAAGAAAGCCAGATCAGATCTAAATTAAATGTACTAAAATGTCTTAAAGCATGTTAAAGTCTGTATCCATTCAATAAAATATAAAATGCCTGCTCACAAGGTAGGACTTAATGAGATTGAACTGTGCTATCCTGTCTGACAAGGAACAATTTTCAGATACCTGGTAAAAGCTAAGATAAAATTGTATCCCATAAAAATTGTCACTGCTTCTCTTACTCCCTAAGCACAGAGGTCAGGATGAGAACTGCGGGGTGCAGCGACTTGAGTTCAGGGAAGACAATCTAACAACGCACTGACACCTGAAACGAAAAGGGTTCCTCCACTTTTCTTCCCAGCCCCGGAGGAGCACCCTCCTACCTACCTTTCCTCAGCTTTGGCAGTCACCCCACTTCTCAGTGGGCTGATTCCAGTCACCAAATAAGTCTAGAGTTCTTTTTGACAGTCAGGAAACTGAACTGTGGACCTTTCAGAAAGGGAGCAAATGCTCATTTCAAGTACCTACCCAGGAGCAAGCGACAGAAGAGCAGGGAAGGAAGACAAAACAAGAATCCTCCCCTTACAGTGGAAACCAGCTGTCAGATTAGCTCAGCTACTGTCCAATCACCAGTTAAGTGCTCAGTATAAAAGATTTGCGATAAGTTTATTTAATAATCTAAATATCTGGTACATTAGAAGTGAATTCTCCTACTGAAAGTCCCCTGCCCCTTCCTGGACATACAGAACAGAATGCGTACTGGTACCTGGGCACAGGCTGGCCACGCTACATCGCAGCGGCCGTTGTCTAGTTCATAGCCACGACTAACATCAAGTCTGTCTTAGAGTCAGAAAACCATCCACAGAAGAACAGCTTGAAAGAAGTTCCTATCTAATCTTTTCTCTGGTACTTTTATGCTTGGTGTAACTCCGAATCCTTCCATCATTCGCTCGCATTGCCTGCAAGTGCCACGCAAGCCCCATTACGTTGCAGTTAGCCCAGCGTCAGCTGTCTCCCCTCTACACAGCGGGGACGGAGCGTGCACAAAGCGTGCACAAAGCCGCCCAAGCAGCTCCTCAAGCGTCAGTGACGTGTGTGGGCTCCCCACCTGCCTCCGGCATGCAGCACAACAGGCTGGCAGCACGCACATACCTAGCGCTCTCGCTGGTCAAGAGCTGTGCCTCTCTAAATTGTTTATGCTCAACATGCTTCTTCCTCCACACTCGGTGCCTACAATATGCAGCAGTAAAACAGTTTGCTTTAAATTAATTCCGTGTTCTATGTCAATATTAAACATCATTAAAGATTTCTAAGGTCAAATACCAATTGTGTCACCAAGTTCACTAATGGATACAGGCTAACCCTACGAAGAGTCATAGTAAATGTTAACTGTTTGATTCACATCACTGCCTGTGCTAGCAAAATCCAAGAAGATAAAAAGATGAAGGATACCATGCGAATATTAACTTCTAGGGCTACAAAGATGGTGAAGGGTCTAGAGGGGAAGACGTATGAGGAGCAGCTGAGGTCCCTTGGTTTATTCAGCCTGGAAAAGAGGAGGCTGAGGGGAGGCCTCATGGCGGCCTGCAGCTCCCTCACGAGGGGGAGGGAAGGGCAGGTGCCTATCTGTTCTCTCCGGTGACCAGCGATAGTACCTAAGGGAAGATAGTCAAACTGTGACAGGGGAGGTTCAGGCTGGATATCAAGAAAAGGTTCTTCACCGATGGTTGTTGCACACTGGAACAGGCTCCCCAGGGACACAGTCACAGCACCAAGCCTGTCGGAGTTTGGACTGTGCTCTCAGTCATATGGTCTGAATTTTGGGGTAGACCTGTGTGGTGCCAGGAGTTGGACTCAATGATCCATCTAAGTCCCTTCCAACTCGGGATATTCTATGATTCTGAATTGCCAGAAAACTTAGGAGCTTTATTTCTTCCCAAGAACCCGGGAGTTCACACTTGGTGATGAAAAAAAGGTCTGAACAGAAGCTGTACGCTTGGGCAGATGGAGAAAATGCAAGACTGCAGTATTGTGAACAGCTACACAAGTAGAAAACCTTTGTCCTTCCTCTCATTCCTGAGACAGATCTGGAGCTCTGGACTCTTCCATGAACCACAGTAACTTCTTAACCCAACAGAAAGCCACTATTTGGGGGACACAGAGATGGGAGGGTGAGAAGGGATGTAAGGGTTTCTTTCTTGTTGTGCTTCCTTCTGAGGGTTTTACTCGATTGAAAACATTCCTGGATTAATTCTCTGCTGGAAATACATACATTTACTGAGGTAGTCTGTGAAGCTCACAGAAGATAGAAAAGCACGAGTCTGCAGCTCTCCTTTTAGTGCTGGTGAGCTATTAGGATCATTGTATCTCTTGTGCCTGAGCATCTTTAAAAATAATATTTTCTCATTTAAAAAAAGTTCCTGTTCACTACTTCCACGTTTCTATGATTCTGTACCATTCTAACAAGACAAGGGCCCACAGGATTAATTAAAGAAGTTGTGTAACTGATCTCCCCAAACAGACCCGTTCTTTTAAGAGCTACTGTAAAGTTTCATATACACAATTGTTCACCCTATAAGGAATTAGCTGTAAATTCGGTCTTGCTGAAGACCACCATGAACAGCATCTCTATTAAGACAATGAAAATGAATTAATGAACTGATTTTAAGAAATCAATCACTAGTTTTGCTGTTCCTTACTTATCAACTCTCTGTATGACTGTAGTTCAGTAATAGGGCAGGTGAGAAAAGTGACAAGAATCCCAGTCTTGCAGCATCACGTTAGCTGCTGGAAGATGGTGATGGTGACCCTCTGACCTTTACACTTGGGTAACTATCAATTTAAACTATGAAACATATGCTGTGTTGGGTTTGTATCATTCTAATTTCTTCGTAATAACTCCATATTGTCCTAAAATATAAATACTATGTATTCTTTTTTTCAGACCAAGAATACTGTCTCAAAAGATACTGTGTTCAATTGCCATTTTCAGTAAGTGATGCTGCCTAATATCATTTCACCATCATATTTTAAAAACTCTTGAAACTATATTAATGAATTTTATATTAACATTTTTTTTTCCCCAGAATTGATATTGGAATGGTCAGTCAGTATCAAAATCATTCCACTTATTTCTTTTAAGTAGCAAACACAATATGCTTTTTCTTTTGGTCTTAGGTAGTCCAAGACTCACTGAAAAATCTTACTAATCAGTAACAGCATTCTTTAGCCAGTTCTAAACATTTCTATTGCCTTTATCTGCCTGTTTTTAAGCTGCCTGTTTTTAAACTTTTAAACTTTTATCTGCCTGTTTTTAAAGGCAGACCTTATAAGGTCTGCCTTCAGTAACTAGTTTCTAGAATCCTCTGATTATTTATGTATCATATGATATATAAAAATCACTTGGTATTTTTCCCAGTCACAGAACAAGAGTATTTCAACAGTTCTATTGTAAATAAAGATGTTAAATAACTATTAATGATGCATATTTTAAATCAGCAGATACAACTTAGATCCAAAATTTGTAAAAGATATGGCTAATCTTGGTGGGGAGAAGGATAACATTTTTTAATAAATCCCAGAAAGTTGAGGACTGAAGGAAAACTAAGTTTGGAAACACTGAAGCATTATAAAGCTTATGGAAGTTGGGAGAAGTGGACATTCTGTAGACAAAACAATTTAACAAGATTTCACATCTAACTGTCCACCTATTCAGTTATTTTGGGGGAAAGGAACATGCATACTATCAGAAAGCAAGTTAAAAATCAGTACAATGTCCTAGCATTAAAGAAGAAGTATATTTTAAATCTGGCCCTGGTTAATGCATAGGGTCACAAATAGCTCTACCAAACAACTGATGAGACAGGAGAAGACAGGGAATGAGTGAGCAAGGACAAGGAATGGAATCATCATTTAACCTGCCTGACACTAACAGAAATAGAATAAACAGTCTGAGAATCCAGAAGTTTCTTGGTGGCTTCTGACACAAACCCATGAATCCCTGGTTGATGAGAAGCTCAACATGAGTCAGCAACGTCCATCTGCAGCCCTGAAAGCCAACCCTATCCCAGGCTGCATCAAAAGCAGCGTGGCCAGGAGGTCGAGGGAGGTGATTCTCCCCCTCTGCTCTGCTCTCATGAGACCCCACCTGGAGCACTGCGTTCAGCTTTGGGGCCCCCAGCATAAAGACATGGACCAGTTGGAGTGAGCCCAGAGGAGGGCCACCAGGATGATCAGAGGGCTGGAGCACCTCTCCTATGAGGACAGGCTGAGAGAGCTGGGGTTGTTAAGCCTGGAGACGAGACAGCTCTGGGGAGGCCTTCTGGGAAGGCTCTTACAGCGGCCTTCCAGTACCTAAAAAGGGGGCCTCCAGGAAAGATGGGGAGGGACTCTTTGTCAGGGAGCATGGTGATAGGACATGGGGAATGGCTTTAAACTAAAAGAGGGGAGATTTAGATTAGACATTAGGAAGAAATTCTTTACTCGGAGGGAAGTGAGACACTTCAACAGGTTGCCCAGAGAAGCTGTGGATGCCCCATCCCTGGAGGTGTTCAAGGCCAGGCTGGATGGGGCTTTGGGCAGCCTGGTCTGGTGGGAGGTGTTGGCAGGGGGCTGGAACAAGGTGACCTTTAAGGTCCTTTCCAACCCAAGCTATTCTGTGATTTTATGAATCACTGAGTAAATTTCTCATATCATCCCCATTTGCAGACAACCTCTAGCTTCCACAAGCTTTGAGTCAGTCCATGAACGTGGATCATCATCATTCTTGCATTTATATGCCATTGCTGATATATTTACTGAGCCTTGCTTTTAAACAGGAAAAAATGCAAACAGCTCCCCCACATGCATTGGCAAGCCTGGCATTGCCATCTCTACTGTAGTTTTCAAAATCTGAACTGGTAAATGTAAGAAAAGCAGGAGAGTTTTGTCTATTCCTCCTTTCAGGATTTGAGAAGAGATTTAGACCATCAGTTCAGCAGTCTTAACGATGGAGTTATTCCACAATTTCAAGTTAATTAAGACTTATAAAGAGTTTTTTGCTGTTCTTTTGTTGTTGTTGTTGTTAAAGAGATCCATAGCTTTTGTAGTTTATTTCTCACCTAGTTTTTCCAGAAGTATTTTTAACAACTTTTCGGAATGACTGATTTGCTGAGGATCTTGTAGACATAGTTCTAGGAGACGCTCGAACGAAAGTAGATGGTGGGTTCTTAGGGATCTTCTTTACTAAATGAGTCACCCACTTCTTCTGTTCATCTTGACAGGATGCCAGTAACAACATGTCTCTTGCTGAAGTTACATCGTAACTCACTGTACATAAAAGGCAGAAGATGATTCAGTGAAAATTAGGATTTGTTATCAGAACAACAAATTATGACATACCAGTTGCACCACTGGAAAGAAGAACAGCATCTATATACGTGCTTGTAGCTGAACGTTTTATGTAGTTTTAGAAGACAATAAACAGCGGGAGAAATTATAAATACTGTTTCTTTCAATAGTTCTCTCTCTTCATTAAGATTCTTGATTCTAGCATTCATACTCAAGAAATGAGACAATTTACACTCATTTCAGTCTTATGCTGGAAAGCTGCACGGGTACTTTATGACTGACTTCCAGAGTACATACTCCAAATGCTCCATTTCACAGGAGCACAGAGAAGAAACCTTCACTCCAATCCATGAAGTGGCAGAAGAACCACTCTTCAAAGGTCTCAGCATGGACTGG
Source organism: Anser anser (assembly GCF_964211835.1). Lineage (NCBI taxonomy): Eukaryota > Metazoa > Chordata > Aves > Anseriformes > Anatidae > Anser > Anser anser. Next base: position 50,449,551 of record NC_139721.1, on the reverse strand, counting down.
TGACGTGGCTACTGTATTGTCCCTAACGTGGGCTATGCACAAGGACAGAAAGAATGGTCTGGGAACCAAGCAGCTGACCAGTACCTGGGCAAAAACCCCTAGGGACCCTTATGCTCTCCAGGTCCTCGGCAGAGCAACATCAGTTACACCACAAAAGGCCTCCTTACACAGGCTTTACACAGCTGCCTATTCATAACCAGTATTAACAGCATTACTGTAACAGTACCTTTCATATCTGAAACATAACACTAAAGAGTACAACACTTAATCTAAAGTGCTTTTATTTTCATCCCTTAGGTTAGGAGGTCTGGCTAAAAATGCAGAGAATATGGAATGCTACAAAAAACATGAGTGTACCTTTGCATGGTGCAATTAATTCCTCTTTTCTATCCAAGTGGTCCCTATGGCACTTCACATGGCATCTTCGACATTCCAGAGCAGCAGGGGGTTTGAAGACGTGCCAAAGGGGTTTGGCACAGGCCTCACAGTTGGCTGGGAAGTGGTATATCGTTGGAATAAATTCATGGCCTTTGTGATTTAAAAAATTCGTCTTCTCTGCCGGCTGTACTGGTTCTACCTCCAAATCCTTCCTGCATTCCCCCTCATTAGCATACAGAATCTAAAAAAAAGGAATACTAGCATGTTACTGTTGAAGCATCACATATTTTTGTATGTTTTTCCAAAGACAACACTGAACTTTTTGAAGGGAGTTAGAACAGAGATAATTCACGTCTTTTTTACCTGGAATATTTTAGGAATTTCTTCAGTTTCTGCTCTATATACATCTCCTTGAGTTACAGGTCGGACATGGAACAGCTTACTAGATTAAAAGAAACATGAATCAGAAAAGGTTAAAAGGTTACAACCAAATTGCTTTGAAGTTCTTATAAATCCTGTTTATGCAAGCAAAATTATATACTTCGAGGCTGTAGTATGGTTTCAGGAATTCACTAAAATCATATAGATCTTGTCTATCCAGGTAAGACCAAAAGCTTGTAAAGAGGATGATCTTAAAATGTGTTAAAGATCCACCTTGGCAAATTTACCTGTGAAAGAGGCTTTCAAATTCTTCCTTAGAACAGTGGGAAGTCTAAACGATTATTGCTAGAAAAGCATATTTATAGCCCTAGATGGAAGTAACCGTATCAAGCACAGCAATACTTCCTTTTTTTCACTAAATCATGTGATTAACCGAGAATCAATCAATGTAAGAAGATCACAAAAGGCAATTTGGGGCACTAGGTGTTGAAAATGTTGTTAAAATTGGAACAAACACCATCCTACACTGGTTAAAGGCCGTAAATCCATCCAGCCCAAGGCTCTCTTTTCAACAGTAGCCATAACAGATGTTTATGAAAAGAGAATAAGAAAAAGCTCAAAGAGAAAATAATGCTTTTCCTATTTATAACCAATTGGCAGCTTAAGTGCTTCCTGAGTTTGTGATTACTTCCAGACCACTACATTTGTTATGTTAGTCACTGGCAGACCTATTCATAAATTTTAAAGCCTTTTTCCACTTACTACTCTATAACGTCCCATAATGTTGGTCAGCTGTTCAAACATCACAATCATGTAACAGCAATGGGCTTCAGTGATATTTGACACATTTTTCCTTATGTATTACCAATGCAGAGGGAACACAACTTATTTACTTTCTTCACTTAAAATAAATAGAAACCATCTGGAAAATTTAAAAATGCTTTGGACTCACTTAATACTGAGCCCTCCTCAGATTGCAAGAAAAAGGTGTGAGGCAAAGGGATGAGATCTAAAAACAGAGTCTATACCTTATTTTTGTGTGCCCCACAGCTATCATGACCTGCTTTAGAAAGCAACAGTTGAAGCAACTGGACAAACTAGGTATTACAGTGTCAGGGAGACTGATCCACTTCTTCCCACCCAGCTGTATAACTTAGCCAGCACAGATAAAAGGTAACACTGAATCAGAAGGAGATGTAATACATAGGTTCCTCTGTTTCTGACCCTCCTCATAATAAGGCTCATCTCTTCTATAAAAGCAAAGCGGTGACTAGAGACGTGCTATACTGCAATTCATTTTCTCTCTACCTTTTAGACATAGTAATACAAAGAAAACATAGGATCTTCCACAGAAGGTAACAGCACTGTGAAATACAGACAGACATTGTCCAACTAGTACGGAAAATCCGAAGTTATTTATGGAATGTTGATTCCAAGTGCCTAGGTTTGTTATCAGTGATCTCAGACGCTGCTCTTTTGCCTATCTTTATGCAAAGTCAACGATAACTTTACTTACTCTATGTCTAGTACCATGGATGGATTAGACTGGTCCTTGTCCTTTTCATCGTTATAGAACAGTATCTTTTTACTGCTCACCACGACATACTGGGGAAAGAAAGAATAAAAACAAGTTCAAACTACATTTTAAAAAACAACATTTAAAAGCACATAAAAGCCTGAGTAAAGTAAGGTTTTTAAACTAATATCAGCAAATACTTAAATCATCATCCAGACAGCTATACTACTGACAGCTATGCAATGCTACAGCCACAGTGATTGCATACTGTCACTGGAGAACTCTGAAACGCTCACGACAACTCTGTAAGTCTATGTATACACAAAACTCAAACTTCAGTTGCTACTGGGATGTTGCTATGAAAGTTACTCCATCCCTGATCAGCTCTTGGAGTACAGAGTCTATCACTTACTGATAAGCTGTAAACACCTCCCACTCACTGGTACTTTGCACCAAACAAGGGGTGGCCTTACCTACAGTTTCTCTTTAATGAACCAATATAATAAAGAGCAAAAGCAAACCAGCAGTAAGAGCAAACAAGTCACACTCTGGTATATATTTCAGATGCAGGAATAAACTGAGACAGCAAAGTGAACGTTTGCAGACGAAGAAAAAAGAAACGGACATTCTTTTGCTGCATGCCACTTTAAAGGTCAAACCACAAAGTACTTTCCAGAATTGTAAAGATGCTAAGAAACAGAAATATTAAGTAATGTGCTGATTAGTTTATTTTTTTCCTTAGTATTTTAAAGCTCTTGTTAAGAACCTACATATTAATAAAACTATCCCATGCTACTGAAAAAATGGAGTACTTGAGAATGCATAGGATTCTGAGGAATATGGAAGAGCTATTGGGAAGGCACTGAGTTTTAGAGCAGGGGTGGGCTTTAGGCTCCAATTCCGAGAAAATACCCAAATGTTGAGTATGCCTGCAGCATCTGCCTTCCTGTCCCCAAAAGCGCAAAGATATAGTCCTCAACCTAAAGCATGCAGACACCTTTCCAGTGCCGCTCATAATCACACAATTATAAATGTTTCACAGAATGCTTTGGGTTGGAAGGGATCTTGAAGACCACCTAGTCCAAACCCTGCTGCCATGAGCAGGGACACCTCCCACCAGACCAGGCTGCCCAAAGCCCCATCCAGCCTGGCCTTGAGCACCTCCAGGGATGGGGCATCCACAGCTTCTCTGGGCAGCCTGTGCCAGTGCCTCACCACCCTCAGAGTGAAGAATTTCCTCCTAATGCCTAATCAAAATCTCCCCTCTTTTAACTTTAAGCCATTACTCGTTGTGCTATCACTACACCCCCTGACAGTGTGTCCCCTCTCCAGCTTTCTGTTGGCCCCCTTTAGGTACTGGAAGGAAAAACATGTTCATATGATGTGAAAAACAAAGCAAGCTGTTCAGACAAAATAAGAGCTTTATAACCCACAAGCAAGTTAAGATTAAACATCTTTAACCTAAGCACTTCCCAGTGAATTCAGACCTTTAGCATTTGCTGCTTGTTGCTCTTCAGTAGGACCTACCAGTCCAATGCCTTTGCTACAACTGTCCATAAGTATAAGCTCATTGACAGCTGTGGCAGTTCCCTCCCTGCAGTTTCAAATGTTTTAGAAACAAGGTTTTAAATGTATGACGTTTAAAAGAGAATTAAAAAGACTGTTCTGTCTAAGTTCGGCTCCATGTTCAGGTATAACATGACACACATGCACGGGAAAGGAAAGAAAAGAGAACACAAGAACAGCTCATCTTGAATTCCAGTTACTGGAAGGTAAGCGAATGGGTTTCTGACTATTTAGTAAATGGCGTTTACTCCTCCTACAAGAGCAGGTTGAGCCTCCTCATTACAGAGGACCAAGTCTGACCTCACAATCCGAATATACAAGTTATCTTAACAAGTTTACAGAAAAGTGCTTTTAAAACGTGTTGCTCAAGCTGCATGCTACAGCTGTACACATAAACTACTGAAATGCATCTAAACCCACAAAAGCTGTTGTGTTTTGTTTTTTTGTCCCCCCTGACAAAAAGGGCTTTCACCTCCTTAGTCACGATTCTTTAATACAAAGTCCGATCAACTTGAATAAGTACCAAGTAGTAGTGGTGTGAGTCTGATTTTCTCCACTGAAGAAAAAGAGTCTGTGCTTGTGTTCCTTTGATCTCTTTCAACAGAGAGCTAATACCTTCTTTACCTTTGAAGTACACACCTCTACCTTTCACAGATAAGAGTAAGGCCTTAAAATGACTACTACTAACAAATGCAAATTCTGACTGCAATTGAACTCAGTTATCACTCTGCATACAAGTGTTGGTGAAAGAACAACTCAACCTCACAAAAGAAATTTAACTATAAGGCATGCAACAGCTTCAACATCCTGTTATGACCATGCAAAAAATATTTTTATCATCTCAACTTGGGATGAAGTTCCAAATAAAAAATATGGCTAACCCATTTTAATGATAGCTTGACCTCTAAACTCAAGTCTTTCTTCTCAAATGAATCTTTTCCACACTCAAAACTTTCTAACTTAAGCTAAATGACTGAGGGCATGGGACAAAAATCAGAGCCACTGACATCTGAGCTAGAAATGTGGCAATTCAATTTATAACAACTCAGACATCAATCCAATCATTCTGCTAATACGGTTAGCAGTTACAGCTTCTGCTAATACAGTTACAGCTTTCTCATTAAATTAACCTGGACATGGCTATATTTGAGGTTCCATGCCTCCCACTAACCCCAAAACTGAAAGCTAATTAGAGCAGGAGCACACAAAGAGGTTAAGTACAAGCCAACTTGTTTCAGACGCAGCATAGTTCAGCCAACAGAACACACACCCAAGTTAACATGGTCCCTCACTACTGGGTCTCAGTGGTTTGAATCTCAGCTAGCTTAAGGATCTTGTCAGCATGATTCATTTTATGACAGAGGCATCTATTTGTAGCTCAAATTCCTTCCAATTGCAGGGATTATTATTTAAAATAGCAAAGTATGAATGAGTATGAATGGAGTAACTGCCTGCAGTATCTTGAAGGATCTAAGCATGCCTGAAGAAGCTCAGATAGCCTTTTAGTGGAGAAGCTGCATTTATCAGAAGTTTACTAAGTTAATCATCACAGGGTGAATGAATATTCTCCATTTCTAGAAGACAAGTAGATAAAGCTGCCAGATGTATTCTGACAGAAAAAGGATGCAGTATTTTAGATAATCCAGAGCAGAATAAAGCTACATGATTTGTGGCAAAGGCACTGCCAAAAGTCTGACAGCAAGCTGGATAAATCAATTCTGAAACAACAGAAGTCAAACAGCCTTAGCTACCAAACAATTTTTGATACATGTTGCACATCCATTACTTCAGTCCTGGAATAAATTTGCAAATTTATTCTTCTTGAGGCACCTGAAGAACATTCAAATACTATTGTCATTTGACTCAAATACAGCACCCAGAACATCCTAGAACTTGCCCTGTAAATTTCATCCAGTTCTGCTAATACAGAGACAGTGAAGGACAAAGCAACTAGAAACCAACTGAAAAGCGCTTAAAGTATATGTAACAAACCTAAGGTTCCAAACTGCAGTAATCAAGCAGTTTCAATATGGTACTTGATTGCACTGACTCTCATCTAAGGGTCTGGGGGGAATACTCTAAGCGGTTGTTAGTTGAAATAATGTAGAGTTTAACACTCACTCTCCACAAGATATCATTGATATTGTCATGATTGTCTGACAGACACACCACCTTCTACGGAGGAAAAGCAATACTACTTTCTTTAGAGTGGGCATTCCATCACAGAGGTCTGAGAATAAACCAGTCTTTTCAAGAGACTAACCACTTCAAAAAAAGGGAGAAGGAAATGTCACTGAAAATTATCCATGACAATTTATAACGAGAATGAAGACCAAGGTAAAGTAGAATCCAAACAGGATCCATGATTCTAAGATGCTCATTGTAAAGCATTTCCTCAACCTCCTATTACAAATTTGTACAACATTATCACACTGAACTTGAATTTTCTTGATTTTTTTTTCTTAATAATGTCTAGGCACTAAACTACTTCAATAATTTTGTTTAAGAAAGATGAGTTGTAAAGCAAATTCCATCATTACTGTATGCCTAAAAAACTTTTCAAAGGAGTTAGGGAAGAAAAAATCCATTTGTACCTGTTTCTTCCAGCCATGCCTCTTTATATTTCCTTTGTTTGGTATTGAAAGCCAACCTTCAAGTCTTGATTCTAGTTCAAAAGAAAAAAATAAATAAAATTATATATTTAATGATAATAAATAGAAACAACACAAAGCAAACTACTACTCGAAAGGAAAATGTACTACATGCGGCAATAGGCCATTACCTATTTAGCAAAGCAGAATAAAAAGCACTGCTGAATAAAGTGAAGACACAAGCATTTATTTCATGCTCCATCACAAGCTAACACTATTATATAGTTACTGCAGAATAAAGTGAAAAATGTTTTCCTTAATGCCAACATCTGAACATAAATAGTTTGCAAAGGGTCAGGCACAGGTAGACTTTGCTTTGAAAATGTGTTACAGCTTAAATAGAGGACAATTAAGAGATTTTCAATATAAATCTCATTTACACTCATAGGGGCTACATGAAAATATTCAGCAGGAAGATGCAGCAAATAAACCAGAACCACGTTTTCCAAGGGAAACAAAAAAGAAGAGCGCACAAGAGCAAGCAAAGCTACATAGGTGTTCCATTACTCACAGAAGATAAGCATAGGAGATAAATAAATAAGGAATGCAGGAAGAATCAACTAGATATAAAGAATAAGAGACAAGCATTTTATTCAAATTTTCAGTGGACAGTTTTCCAAAGATTCATGTAATAACTTGTTTTGCTATCACAAAACTACTCATTTAACAATTATACAAAGAAAGGTCACAAGAAAAATAAGTCTGCCTAATGTGAATCATGGTCTTAAAACTTCCTCCAGCTGATATTGTAAGTTTATTTTTACTTTTTGATAGGTATTTTAAAAAATATGTAGCCAGGTAATAGAACTGAGAAGCTATCTTGACTATCTTGATTCCACTAATCTAAACTGACATAGAAGTCTCAGAGTTTTGTAAATGAAAGAATGAAGTAATGAAAATTTCACTCCAGAATTATAAATTAGCCTCACTTTAAAAAAAAAAACTTAAAATATTCTAATGATTATAAAAGTGTGATTCTGTAAAATAAAGCATCAGTACAGAAACACAGCTGATAATTATAAAGAATGCATACATTAGTTAACTTGAAGAGCAGCACTAAAAGCTTAAAAACATCAGGTTAAAATTTGCTGAAACATTCTCCACAAATATTTGTGTAAAAAGGAGCTACCGGTTCCCTTTATAATTCCGTGATAATTCCGTAAGGTTCATCCCAGTAAGCTCTGAAAAATACACCCAAATATGCAAAAGATATTGTCCATACACTTCGTTTTGTAAAATTACAAGAAGAATGACAGCCCAACCTTTTACAAGGTATTAAAATTAGGCTTGGAAAAAAATAAAACTTTACAACAGTAGCCATACAGCATACAACATTTAAAAGTGGAATATACTTTAAAAAAAAATTTTTTTAAATTAAAAAATATCTCCACATACAGAAAATCCTCAAAATACCGGGGGGTGGGGTGGGGTGGGGGGGTGGGGCACTGAACTATCAAAATTCCAATTGGGAGAACAGCATGTTAACACAACTCTTTCCAACATGAAACCTGCCTGGAAAAATAGAGAAATATACTTCCCCGCCTCTCAAATCTGTGTAAGAATTGCAGGGTGCTGGGAGGCTGCCTCTCCTCCTCCCAGCTCTTGATATTCAGGGGCTTTGGAAAAGGAAATCTATTTCCTTCGTGTTTGCAGGCATCGCAGCTAATTCTTACCTTATTTTGAATATTTGTTCCTTAATGATTAATTTTACATCAAGAGAAGATTCTTTCATTTTTAGACATAATAGAAATATTCCAAAGCTCTAGTCCTCTGTTGCAAAACAAAGTGATTACCCACTACTAAACAATATACTACAAACTCCTGTGATTCAAAAGGAACGCTACACATCTGGGAAAAGAGAGGCAAATGAAAATTCGAAGAGGGATCGAATAATGACACATTTTTAAGATGCCTAAGGTAGTATAATGCTTATACAGACAGCATGAGGAGGATTATTTTTCTAAGTTCACTTTATTTCAGTATGTTTTGAAAGAAATTTTAAAGGAAGTGGAAGGTGGACGATCTGTTAAAAGTGAATTGGTTGACATTCTTTTCTGTTCACTACAAGTCTATTTTAATGATCAAATACTATTTGAATGAGGAATAATTTCTGAGCTGTGAATAATGTCTTGCAGTTGAAAATATTTTCTGAATGTACTCCTTTTCAGCAAAGCCAACATTTGTCTGGAACTAAATGTACTCTTGAAAGGGCAGATGAGCCCTTTCGTTCCAGCCATGCCACAAAGGTTTGTCTTGAGTACTATTTACAGTGCATTTTTATTTCCCTTGACAGAGTTAGCAAACACAACTGCAAATGCTCATCTGGATGTTTCACAAATATCTGATCCAGAAGAACAATATTTATGAGAGTTCCGATTAAGCAGTTAAGAAAATATGGGCTATCTAGACTATAAAAAAAGAATCTTCCAGCTTTGTCTCTAAAAGTAGGCTGAAACCTATTGCCTGACAACTTCCCTGTATTTTGGAAAGAATCCCAGAACCGATACATAGTATTCCCAATCCAAAAAAAAAAAAAAAGATAGGCCTCAAAAATATCTGATGGCTAGCTGGATTCTAACAGTATATGAAGAAAAAAAATATCTGTGAAAGGTACAGTTATAATTATCTGCCAGAATATATTAGAAAACGGATTTGCATTCTAAATATCTTCATGTCTATTATTCATATTGTCATAATTGTAATTCAGTGCATTAAACAGGAGTTCTAATGGTAGGTCTTCAATAAGATTACAAAATACAACCATTACTGTACTGATTTACGAGACTACTTGTTGTTTTAATGCTGAGGTGCCCTTATAATCAATATAGTATCTTTTCCATTTTCAGGAATTCCTACTCCTCAGACTCCTCCCATAACAACAGAAAAAAATGGAGATTACTACCTCACTAACTTCTTCCAGTCCATATTCCAAAGAACTGTTCACCTAGATGGTCCACATTCGTTATTCTATCCTGTCCATGTAAGGCATTACTTAATAACATACACTGTAAACTATTCTGTCTTCCAGTTAAAACTGCAGGACAACTCAATTATTTAAATTACCTTGCAAATCAGATTAAAAGAACTAATTCACAACAGGTTACGTGCTGTCTAAGGATCAGAAAAAAAAAAACCCTTGAAGCTCAGGATTAAGTTTTGTCTTCACAAAGAACAATTCCGCTAGCAAGTCTTAATACTTGCATGATTGTAAAATCTAGCCAGGAGGAAGAGGCCTTCTTCTAAAGGCATCATGAAAAAGCACACATTTCAGCTGTTTCAGCAAGGACTCTAAAGTGAGACATCAGCTGAGACATGAGCTAGTGTCTGAATCGATTATCAAAAGTGAGAATTATGGGAACTGCTTAGAAGTGAATACAAGGAAGACTATCCTCTATCCTTCCCATCAGAAGAAAAAGCCTGAGACCAGCCTGGATGACCTGAATAACCCAATCCTAATCTTGGGATCAGTGTAAATTGTCCTGGAGGTACCATAACTTGAGGGGAGGGGTATTTAGTTCAATGACACACAGACCACCTCCAGGTGAGATGTAGCTGTAAAGAATACATTTTAGAATTACCTTGAACTTATTCTAAGAGCTTATCCAAGGTCTTCTGACCCCAAAATTTTACAAGATGCTCTTCCTGTAAATTATGAATTCTCCTCTTGTAGCCTCTCTGGTGACTAGTATCCTAAGCTCCCTGAATAGAAAAGAGACTGTCCAATAGCCTGATCCCTCCACCTCTGGCATGCAAGATAGTGGAAAATGCCTAAGAATCAGGGGTCTCTTTGGAATGCTGCCAACATTACTATTGCACCATTTCATACCAAGCTTTTTTTTCCCCCCCTCAATTAAACCAGAGACTGCCCATCATCAGAATTGAAACTATGGAGTCATTCTATGCTTACATTATTTTGTTTTCATTTTTTCCCTGGTGACATTTTTTTTTACTAAGAAAACAGGAAACCGAATAAATCGTACCATAATTATTTATTTAGTAATTCTACTGTTTGCATTAAATATTCTAAGGAATGTCTTTCCCTTAAAAGCAGATTCATCAGCTAGAGAATCTTGTTGACTACCCATCAGATCCACGTCTTAAGCAAGAAGCTATTTGTGCTCTGAAGAAATGTCTGTGTACGAGTTCCTCACCAAAAACACTGACCAAATACTTCAGAAAACATCTGAGAACAAGAATGGAAATGCTACAGAAGTGATGGGAAACTAGCACACAGATGAAGACAAACATGTTCATACTACTAAACTGTAACAAACGAACTGCTGTGGTATGCCACCTTCTGTTTTGAAGAATAATTATTTGGTTTGCAGAAAAATAACTACGTGCTAGATAATTTGGATGGAAGGAGAGGTAACCTGGAAGGAATAGAGACATTGTCCAAACTGCCAGGTATCAAGTCAGGAAAGCTAAACTACAGATAGAATTGAATCTGGCCAAAGTCATCAAGGACAACAAGAAGGGCTTCTACAGGTTCCTCAGTGACCAAAGGAAGACTAGGGAAAATGCAGGCCCTGAAGGAAACAGGAGACTCGACTACTTAGAACTGTGATAAGTCTGAGGAAGTGAGTGCCTTCTTTGCCTCAGTCTTTCCAGCAAGACTGGCCTTCAGAAATCCCAGGTCCCAGAGACCAGCCTGAAAGGCCGAAGCAAAGATGTATCCACCTCTTCTTTGGTGGAAGACCAAACTGGACATGCATAGTTCCATGGGCCCTGAAGCAATGCACCCACAATTGCTGGCAGATGTGATTATGAGGCCACTCTTAATAATCTTGGCTTGACCATGGCAACTGGAGGAGTGCCCTAAAACTGAAGGAAAGCACATGTCACTCCTATCTTCAGGAAGGTCAAGAAGGAGGAACCAGGGAACTACAAGCTGGTCAGCCTCACCTCAATCCGTGGAAAGGTGATGGAAACCATTTTCAGGCACATGAAGGAGAACAAAATCATCAACCTTGAAAGGCTGAGGAAGTAGGCTGACAAAAATTTCTTTGTTAAACTATGAGAAGTACAAAGTCCTGCACCTATGGAGGAACAGCCCAAGGCACCAGGACACACTGGGACATCCAGCTGGAAAGCAGCTTTGCAAAGAAGGACCTGACAATCCTGGTAGACACCAAGTTTAACGTGTACCAGCAGTGTGCCCTTGCCGCTAATAAGGCTAATGGTATTCTGGGCTGCATTAGGCAAAGTATCACCGGTAGGTCAAGAGAGGTGATCTTTCTGCTTTACCCAGCACTGGTGAGGCCATCCCTGGAGTGCTGGGTCCAGTTCTGGGCCCCCCAGTACAAGAGACATGGACGTACTGAGAGTGTCCAATGGAGGGCTACCAAGATGATCAAGGTACTGGCGCATCTCTCCTCTGAGGAGAGGCTGAGAAAGCTGGGCCTGTTCAGCCTGGGGAAGATGAGGCTCAGGGAGATCTTATCAGTGTGTATTAATAGCTGAAGGGAAGGAGCAAAGAGGTCAGAGCCAGGCTCTTTTCAGTGGTGCCCAGTGCCAGGACAAGAGGCAATGGGCACAAACTGGAACACAGGAGGCTCCCTCCGAGCATCAGGAAACAATTCTTTACTATGAAGGTGATAGAGCACTTGAATAGGATGCCCAGAGAGGTGGGGGAGTCCTCCCGTCCTTGGAGATCTTCAAAAGTCACCCGGAGGTGGTCCTGAGCAACCTGCTTGAGAAGTTGGTTTGGACCATATGACCTCCAGAGGCTCCTTCCAACCATTGAATGATTCTGTCAATAGCCTTTTTCCATGGCATGGGATACTTAGACCTTGAAGACTAGCTTTCTTTTCCTGCTTATAATGCTAGTGCACTCCTGTGCTCTCAACTAACAACGTGTTAAACATGACTATATTAATGTCACGATTTCTCTAAATTACCTAAATTGCTTCTTATTCAGATTCTGGTTAATTCAATCTTGCTCAAAAAACCCACAGCATATAGGGACATAATCTAAATTTATTATTAAGTAATATACATCAGAGGCCATAATATGTATTAGAGCTCCTACGTTTATGACACTAACATCAGCAACACAACTGCAGTAAAAAACAGATGTGAAAGAAAAAAGCACAAAAAATGAGGGAGAGGGGTGACAGGGTGGTAAAACAGAAATAGAAGGGTAATGAGTATAGAAGACAAAGGGAGAGACCATAAGAGTTTCTGGTAATTATGATATTCTAATTAACAATGAAAAAGCTGCTGACTTGTAAACACTTGGCACATACAGTAATTTCTGCCTCAAAAATCAAAGTGGAGGGTCAGACAGACAGAAGCCTGTCGCATGGTCCACAGTAGGGCCACGAAAATGATCAGAAGGCTGAAGCGCCTCTGATCTAGTGGGTGTCACTAGAAAGAGAAAGGCTGAGAGAGCTGGGGATTTCCAGCCCGTACAAGAGAAGGCTCCGGGGAGACCTCATTGCAGCCCTTAAAAGGGGCCTATAAACAGATATCAACTTTTTACTTGGGCAGATAATGACAGGACAAGGAAGAATTGTTTTAAACTAAAAGAGGGGAGGTTTAGATTAGATGTTAGGAGGAAATTCTTCATTCACAGGGTGGTGAGGCACTGGCACAGGCCGCCCGGAGAAGCTGTGGATACCCCAGCCCTGGAGGTGTTCAAGGCCAGGCCGGACAAGGCCCTGGGAAACCTGATCTAGTGGGTGTCATCCCTGCCCATGGCAGGGGGGTTGAACTAGCTAATCTTTCAGGTCCATTCCAATCCAAGCCATTCTGTGATTCTATGAAGCTTATGCACGTCTCCAAAGGGAAAACTGGAAATAACATACCTTATGAATCAGACAAAGAAACAGCATACTCCTACAGACTTTCCATGATCTAAGAGACAACAGCATCATATCGACATACTATTACTCTTAAGAAGAAAATAAGGAAGGTGCTACCAGATGGAGACAAGTGGTGTTTTTTTCAGTACAATACACAACAGCCATTTTGCTGAAAATGTCTGAGAAGCAAAGTAAGCAAGTTTAATACTACCCTTTCATGTTAAATAAATCTAGTCCATTTTCTTGCAGAGAAATGTAAGCTTTCTATTTACAGGAATTCAGAAATTCTCAGTAAAAAAAATAGGAACTACAGACTTCTTCATTTAGGAAATGCTATCAAACATACGAGACATTTCCAAATAGTAATTTGAGGTGGAAAAAAACATTTCAACAAAAGTTAAAAGTAAAAACCTCTCATTCCTTTTTGACCCTAATTAAACAGAAACCACCCAGAATTAGTATCTAACAGAAAAGCTCCTGAGAAGTACCGGAAGTTCAGGAATACCTAAGGGGGTAGGAAAGGGAGTTCCTAGCAGGTGACAGACAGCTAAGAAAATTACTTCATCAATCTAATAGCTCTAAGAATCCCCAATATTGAGTTTTAGTGGAAGTTTGGCTACAGAAGACATTTCTGAAACAAAAAAATATATTTACATTACAATATGGCAATATCCTGAGGTTTTTTACGATGGAATTGTCAGAATGCAAAAGGCTTCTTGGAAAGAGTGGAAATTGCAAAGAACAGACCATATGATTATATGAATAGAAATGCATTCTAAAACAGAACTGATTTCAAAATGAACATCTGAAAACATACTAGGGGAAGACAGGACACAAAAATAGACACAGAAAAGAATAACTACATAAAAATATACTGTAAGTTCCATAACCTACCTGAAATTTCAATCATTTTAAGACCCTTGGAAAAGTTCTAGAATGTGGCAATCTGTGCAGCATGAGGTGCATTAACAGGAAAAGAGACACCTAAAATATTTCTATCTCCTTTTATCCAATTACTTACCCACTAAGGTCTTAAAACACCTAAAATAGTATTTTATTTGAATCTGGTTTTCTACAATTAAATCAGAATGTAAATTTGTAAGACTAGCATTGATAAAGAATTTCAAAAAAAAATAAAAATTATATAACTGCACACAGAAAATAAGCCTCACTCCAATATATGGAAACTGTAAAGCCCTGATTATTGCTAAAAGTTTTCTCCCATATCTACAAATACGGGAATGTAAATATGCTAACTAATTATACTTTTCAAATATTGGAGGGTGGAAAATCACTAACCAGTGTTAACAGTGGGTCTCAAAATACAGTACCTGTAACTGAAACTATATGGAAATGGTTAGCTATGATTTGTCCTGAACTATTTGTTCTTTTATTCTGTTGAATCAGAGTACTATACTCTGCTATGTATTATGGAAATTTCAACTGTAATTTTTCCACATAGGCAGTTATTACCACTTTTCATAAAGGTGTTACATTACTATGACCAACAGACAAGATTAAGGCAATTTTGGGTTCAAGATATAAGATACAATCAAGATGTTATGTAAATGCTGGCCCTTTATTGTATTCACTGTACATTGCACACTGCAGTCACTATAGTAAAACAGTAATAATGACAGCTGTAAAGATATTCTTTCCACAAAAGTGGATAAAAATTATGGTAATACTATGCCATAAAGTAGTAGGAATGATGTGAGAAGTTAAGACTTAAGTATGAGCACCTTAGCCGTGAAATTGACAAATAAATGAAAATGGACAATACCTTCCTAAACTACACGCATGAGCAAAATCAAGTACTTAAATATGCTCTTCTCTTACCTGAAAGATTTCCATCCGTTTCATCTGTCTGGAGACTAGCAACGCTGGTGGAATCCATTCCTTGCTGGAGGTCCAAGATTTTCCTTCGTAGTTGTTCTATATCACTCTCTTTACTATCCAGCTGCATCTGTAGCTCATTCCTGTATGTAGATTCTTCTGCTAGTTGCTGTATTTATATACACATACACAGTTACCTTGATACCAAAAATACGGTAGCAAAGTATTTTAAAAACAAAACTCATTAGACTTTGAAAAAATGTAGTAAACACTTTTGATAGAATTAACATAAGTTATTGTAATAGAAATGTTCCTGAAGTCTAGGAAAAATGTTAAATATCAAAGATATAGATGAAGTAGAAAATTTGAATAGAAATTTTAGTAGAATATTTGTTAGAGAAGACCACTGCCTACCAGAGAAAAACTATGTATAAATCGTATACTACACAATATTCAGTTTTCATGATGTACCAGCAGCTTCCATGGTTAAGAATTTACAAAGGGGAAATGAATGAAAGCAAGGACAGCTACACACTTTCCAAGTTCTCCACCTCACTAATATTCTGTAGACTAGTACATCTGGAAAAACTAAATGCTTTTCTCAAGTGGACTAGGAGCTTAACATTTTTCCTGTGCAGAAAACTTCATAATGTGACCAAAATTAAGATTATTTTACCGCTTGCATTTCATTGACCTCCCTTTGGTATTTCACTACCATCTGATTGAATTTCTCTTTTTCTTGATTAAGCTCTAATTGTAGCTTTCGGTTTTCCTTATCTTTCTTCCTCAAATCTTGCATGCTTGCTTTCTTTCTGTCTATTTTAAAATCTTTCCGATTCATTATCTCAGCCAGTTTATTGACAGCCTGTAAAGAAAAACAGAAGATCAGTAAGAAAAATTACACATGCAAGGAAGTTTCATACAAATCTTCCAAGTTCATCTTGTTAAAGGTTTAGATCAAAGACTTGCATATTTTTGCTAAGAATGGTGGAGGTATACTTCAATAAATCATTACGATCAATTCGAAAACCAAAAATGTGTCCTCATGGATACACTAAAATGTGTAACTCAGTTACTGAATTTATCAAACTGATGCCCGTTTCAAATAGCAAAAACACAAACAAGAGCTGAAAAAACCCTCCTCCTCCAATCCAACTTCTCCAGTCATCTCCATCTGTCTTTAAAAAGGTTTCCCAAAATTACAGAAACAGTCAGTACAGTGAAGCAGAACTTTTCTGTTGCCCCCACAAAATACATCACCAACATAAATGGTCCTTATTCATGTTAGAAGTAATACTGAAAAGTACTCAGCATCAACTTTCTTTCAGCTGTAAATACCAACACATATTATACATCATGATTAATATAAATTTAATCTCAAGCTCTAAGAGTTAGTGGCACAAAAAATGAATGAGAATATATCTGATATGCAATGTCTTATTAATTTATTCAACTATATAGAAAGTTTTACCTGTGTCTTCAGAGTTCTCTCAGTGTTGATACTCTTCTCATAATGCATTCTAATATTATTGATTTCTTCCTCCTTTTTTATTTTGTATTCTGTTAAAGTAATATTCAACTTTGAGATTTTAGGACAAGGTAAGAAATTCTAAACTTAATCAATTCTATAATAGTACCATTCTATTTCTCCATATTCCTATTACGTTATCTAAAGTGCAAAATACAGTTTGCAGTGACAGACATTACTGCCTTACTACTACTGTAGTAACAGAAAATTACCTGAAGAATATCTTAGAAAGGCACCAAGATGAACTACTACAAACAACATGCATGTGCTTGTTTCCTGTTAAGTTTGTTGCTCCACTCCCTTGGTATTTGCTCTACCAAAAATGTTTCTGCCATACCAAAAACATTAAGCGAATAGCCACACGGAATAGGACTGATATCTGGACCCACATTCAGCACAGATTCTGAAGTGAGGCATAAAGAAAGTATGGAAGAAAAGACTTTTTTTAAGCCAAGAATGACTTTGTTATGTTACCTTTCCAACCCATCCACCCACACCAGTTACTCAATTGTATCAGTCTTTGTATCACACCTCCAATCTCCTGATTTGTTTCCAAAATTTCTGTAAGTATGCATTTCACTGATAAGGATTTCTCCACAAAAACTACAAGCAGTTAAAGAATAATTTTCAAATACCTACAAAGTAACAAACTTCATAAACTAAAAAACACCAAGCAACTGAAAACTGCTTTCTCACCCTCTCCCTGACAAATCCCTGCTATTACCAAAACACAGAACAAAGGGAAAACATTCGTGTATGCCTTTCTTCCTACATAGATTTGCAAAAACACTGGCAGCACAACTGATAAGGCCTTTGCTCTCATAGTCAACATATATTAAAATATGCAGTCTGATTATATATTCTATATATTCTTATATAGACCGAATGCACAAAATTAAAATGCAAATCCACTGATATGAACAAGATCTTAATTCTGAATTCAAGCGACATCTTAAGGGAGCTGAAATATCGATGCTGCCTTACAGTACATACTGGAGATGGAAACAAACGCTTCATTAAGTACATTTTATGCAATATGAAATGAGTCCTTAACAACTTTCACGCACTCAAGTGCATGGCTGGCAGAAAGGGGTAGACAGACAGTATGTGGAAGAGCTGTACTGAACAGGCATTCCTCCAATGCCTGCAGGAACTTCTGTGCTAACTTGCTTTAAAAACTGAGGGAAGCAAGCCTTGAACATCACTTTTTCCTGCCCACCAAAGCTGTGATTTTAATCGTTTGCCAACAGTAAAGGTAGTACATGGGAATAGAATGTAAAAATACTGGCAATTTACATGCAATTTCAAGATGAAAGTAGTGACTTATTTTTCCATCAAGCTATTTCACCGCTATGGAAGACATACAGGACTGTCCTTTCAAATTTCCCATTTTCATTTTGCCACATGCTTCCAGTTCATTTGTGCTTCATAACAAGTGTTTTAAAACTCCAAAGATGACATACCTTCCTCCTGCTTCCTAATTTTTTCACTGATCTCTGAATTTTCTTTTGTTATTAAATCAACGTCCTTGGTTAATGTGTTATTAGTTTCTTCGAGCTAGATGAAAAACAAGCAAATTTTAAAATAAAGAACTTTCCATAAATAATAAAAATATTTATAATTCTATTATTTTAAATACACTTAATCTGTAACAGTCTTTTACTTGGAATGTCTTCCTCTGAGTACATCCAAAAAATCTGCTTATCGTTCAAAACTGAATTTTAAAAAAAAACTTCTAATCTGTCTTGATTTACCAGAAGGATAAAAATATCACTGTCCCAGAAAACATTTTTAAAATGATCTTTGCAGAACTGACAACACTGTAGTGTATAATCATAAATCCAAGCAAAGTTAGATAGATTGCAGTTATTGAATGTGACAGTTCAAGATTTTGTGGCACTTTGGAAAAAATAGCACCAGGGGTTCTTTTAAGGAAATAGTTCATTAACAGGAAAAACCTCAAGACTTCCAAGTACTGGTCGTTTTTTTTCATTTGTTTGTTTTTAAGGACTAAATAATTTTGCAATAAGATTCTGTAACACACTACACAAATTTACAAGACTTTAAAAATATATTGGGCAATTACAAGAAATGACTGGAAAAGGCTTAATAACTAATTACAGACATTGGCTTGATTTTCAGTCTGGCTTCACCTCAGATTTTCATCTGAGTCTACATTTGTTTGAGAGTTCAGATGGTGGACACTTAAAACAGTTAAATCCCAACTGAGTTCAAACCTAAGATACTGAAATAATCATCAGTTATGCCCACAAGACCTTACAAATTAAAAGATAAATTTCTCTTTCCAGCTGGAGGATATGTAGAGATATCAATTAGCAGAATAATTTACCCTTCTTATGATGCTGTCCTTATCAGTCATTTCTTGCCTATGTCTTGATGCTGCTTTTTTGCTTTCCTGACTCAGTTCAAAATACTGTTCTTCAAGGAGAGCTCGTGCCAACTGTTCTGACTCAGCTTTGGTTTCAGCTAAATCCAGCTGTGTAGTGAGTGTTTCTCTGTAAAAAGAATGAGATTTTGCTTTTCCTATGCAAAATATTCCATATTTTCAGGAAAAAGTGAACAAACCCAGATTATATCATCCAGTTAGCTGTCATTACCTTAGTTTCCTAAGAAAAACAAGATTAAGACCACACACTGTATACTTGTTATATTGTGATGGACCACACAAGCTACAACAGTAAGCTTACTATAATTCAATTCAAATTTCAATCATCCATGAAACACCAACCCTTCAGAAACCAAGTGTCAAGTTCTCCTGCCTTTAAGGAATAAAAAAGTAAAACTGGGTAAAGTTTCTGAACATATATAGTGGTTCTACGTCTATGCAAGTCTTTGTAGAAAGAGTTGCAAATTTTATCTACAGCTTGAGAGGCAGTTCTGCTGAACTTGTATGCTTACAAGCCAAACTTTCTTGCTCTTGCTTGGAGTAAGCTCTTTTATTTGCTTGCAAAGAAGTCCACGTAAAGCACAGTAGCCAGTCTAGCACCTGTGAGTCAAATGTACCCAGCAACATGCGACATGGCTCACAGCATGGGGAAGGAAATAGAGGTGGCAACACATTACTGCAGTATGGGCTCTTAAGTCCTTCCTGCATTGCAAAATAAAATGTGCTTTATGCCACGAAGTACGTATTGCCATGGAATTCACTGATTTGATACATCTGTAGCAGATACAGGCCTCTACTGTAAAAGTTAACCGTTGAAGTATATTTGAATTTTGTCACAATTCCCACAAATTTATACAAGTGAAAAACATTTGTAATGAAAACAAGATTATGGTGAACAGTGACGGAATCAAATAGAAGGTATCTATAAAAATAACTGATAGTAAGAAAAGAAAAGCAAACAAACCAGAGAATAGTAGGAAGTCTTCTTCCTTTCCCTGTTTTGTTTGCTTTTTAACTTGGATACTGTTCTTGACAACTTTGTGTAGATAGGTATTCTCCTATCATATTTATTACCACATCATTACTTTCTCCCTTTCTTTGCTGACCAAAATACACCAAACACTAACAAACTTCTCCCTTTAGATTGTTTTGCAGTGCTGATGCTCAAGTGCAACAGGAGACCTGTATTTTCAAGAAATTCTGACTTGTGAGTAAGGCTAAATCTCCTTCTTCAGAATAAGTATAAATTAATGAATTGGAAAAACAAGCTCAGAAGAATTATTTCCTTATTTCCTAACTTAAAAATCAGTACACCACTATTAACAAAATATTGGATTTACATAACTAGTTTGGTTGTAAGCAACTACAGTATATTAAACTTAGAATTCAAAGTATTTTCATTATCTTTTTCTCAAATTATTCTATTGGCTCTAGAAATATACAAAATATTTACCAGGATGGTACAATCAAATCAAAAAAGATGTTTTTTTACAAGCAAAAGGACAACTACAACAGACTGGAATACTTTTTTCAAAATTTTTACAACTTCTACATATGAATCAAGTTCAAGCAAATACGAATAGCCGTATCTGTCTCTGTCAGCACAGGCAACATCCTGTGTATTTGCCATATTGCGAGGTGCTACAGAACAGCTCTGAAGCCTGTTTGGGGTTGAAAGAATTTAACATTTTACATCTGATTCAAAATCTTCATGAGTGTGACCACTCTATGGAAAACTTAAGTCTATTTAAAAAACACAATGGGCATACTTTTCGTTTTGCAATTCCTGCATTTTTCTTTGAGTTTCTTTATTCTTTTCATCAATTTCCTCTTTCAGTTCCTTAACCTGAGTTTTGTAAAGTGTCTGCAAAAGAAAGCAGAAAAAGAGAGAATCATTATTCAAGTTCCATACTAAAATTTATGGTTTTGGTGCTTGGTTGGTTTTAATCTGTCAAACCAATGTATGCCAGTACTGTCTTTAATGGAATTTCCTCCTCCTTGCCTGCCCAATACACTCTTTTCCAGTAGCCTTTCTGCTGGGACCTGATCTGACCAGGTTAGTTTTCAGTTTTCTAGTCTGGTTTTCTACACAATTATACAAACACAGCCACCCACAAAAGGGAAGGAAGGCACCGGGGAACAACTGAGCGGGTCTCTTGGGAACAACAGGATCAAACTGCATCATCTTTTAGCATCCGTCTCAAAATCTAAGTCAAACTAAAGCTTAGTACTGTTCTATGCTTCCATCTGTTGTATTTTTTTTTTGTATCTATGCATCTTTTCTCTTAGACTGGAAGAATTTCTTGTGTACAGACTGACTTTGTATTAATAACTGATTCAACATAAGTCTTATCAATACGAATAACTTGTGTTCCTAATCACTGTATTAACACCACCACTAATTCTGTACATTCAAATTTTATCTTCTACAATAAAGTACTTCTACTAAGTTTTCAGACTGGATTATGAATGTCTCTTGTGCAGACTACATGCTTGTGAAAAAAGAAAACTGAAAATGACACACGACACACTGAATCTCCTTGTTGGGAGACTTATGGAGAAATGCACAAAAGCCTTTAACATATAATAAAATTATAATGACATGCACTATAGTAAATGCTTTTTTTTTTTCCCCCTCTCTCTTTACCTCCAAGGAAGAACTGAATTTAAAGAGTACTTCCCAAAGTGCAATGTATCTGTGTGTATTCACAAATGTATTTAAAGTTCAGGCCTTATAGAGGATGTCATGCTACTTCTCTATTCACAGAAATAGAACACATCACACTAAATCCATAAAATACACATCTTGGCTACATGGGGTACAGAATAAGGCTCTTCTGTACTCTTCAGGGACTTGGGTGCAGAGAATCTTTTTAGAAGGATGAGGAGTAAGTGCAGAATGGTACTGGATCCATGGTTCTTAAATAGGTAGATCAATCACGTGGAATATATTACAGTACATATGGAGATTTTGAACTCTCTACAAAGTTTGCACTTATGTCAGAAAAAGACCTCTTTTCCAAGGTTAAGATATCAACTACTCCAATAAATAGTTCAGATGATTGAGCTATTCATCTTAACATATTGAATTTGACAATCAAACAACTAAAAGGCAGCAGATCAAACAGACCGTCTGTAACATTATACTTATGTTCTCTAATTTATTGTTCATTTTTTGTTTCAAGCACAATTTTGTGAATTGATGTCTTACGCCACATTATTCTGATTTCCATTTAAAAATGTAAATACGCAAAACTATTCAACTGTTCAATGATTCCATGTCAAAATGTAACATTCAAGATTCTTAGTGATCCTTACCGAAAAATACTGCTCAGCTTCAAGCTGATCCTGAAGCTCACGCATTTGACCTTCATTTCCTCTGTACTGTCTTTGAAAGAATAAAAAAGGAAACAGTGTAAAAAGTCAGCTACAACAAATGACAAAAGCTGTTTCTAACAAAAACAGCATCCCACAATGATTTTATATTTATACACACATTATTTCCAAGACCTACAGTTTGCTTTATCCTAAAATTCTGACTTAATTACATTCTTCATTCTACCCTGATGATTGTTTTAGTTATGTAATTTAGAAGAAAAGAAGTACTCTAAACAGAGAAATGCTGGGCTATATTTTCAGCTGAAGGAAGCTATGATAGAAGCATGATTAATAAAAAATGTTGTCAGTCAAATTAAGAAAAAGAATCAGGTAGTTAAAGAGGATAAGGATGTTGACTCCCATGCAGTAAAACCACAAGTCCCAGGTGGTATCAGTAAGTAGCATCACATTCAATCCACAAAGAAGTCAAATTTCAAACAAAATGGCATCTATGCTGTGATGTGAACAATGAGCCAAGGACTGTTCCAAAGCATAGCTCAAAACAAGACTACTCCAACACTGAAGGCTACATATAGAAATTATAATGTACAGCTAAAAATATTTTTAGTTTAAGAAGAAATGCCTATGCACCAGACAACTATTTTCATGAATAAAAACAAGCAAAACAATGTACGTATAACTAAGCAACTTTTTGCATTTTACTTCAGATTTTTACTTACTTCGCAAGTTGAGCCAACTCAACTTCCAGTAATCTCTTTGCTTCCAATAACGTATTGATTTCCTGTTTCAGTTGCTTCTCAGAACCCTTCAAGTTATCTGCTTCAAAAGCTTGTGCCTTTAATTCATTCTGTGCCATTACTCTCTTATTCGTCTCTTGCTCTAGCTGAAATGTCAGATTCTTTACCTAAATGAGAAGTTATTTCAGTTTAGGAGCGCTTGCTGAATAGCTAATTGCATGGAGTTGAAAGTTTCATTTATGGATTACTTGTTAAACACTATTGCCTAGATGCTACATATTGTACAATGTATGAAAATATTCTTAAATCTCCAAACATTTCAGTACAACAATCTTACAGAAAGCTTCTGCCCTTGCAGAACATAATGGTACAACACCGTCTATACTTTGCCTATACTTCGTTTATTTCAAAGGCCCAAATGTATTTTATTGATCTTATCTTAAAAGCAACAATGGAAGAAACCCAAGTTGTCTGCTGAAAGGTCCTGCAAACCACCCTGTGGACTTCAGATCTTAAAAGTTTCTCACCCTAGAAAACACCGCAGCCTAACCAAGTGGCTATATGAAATATATAGCTATATAGCCTAACCAAGTAGCTATATGAAAACTCATTTACATGAGTCACAAAGAAAGGTGTTACCACAACCCTTCCCAGTGGTCTGTAAAGAAAAATTAGGGATCAAACTCTTACTAATATTACCTAGTTTTCACATTCGGTGGTCTAATTGCCCTTCCCTGAACAAATACTTTTCTTGGGAATGCAAACCCAGAACTGCAAACCATCCAAGCCAGACAAACTACATAGTCAAAAATCAAAAGCAAACAAAAAATTGCATTATATTAAGGACTCAAACACGTACAGCACCCAAGAGCAGAAATTACCTACCACCCAACTACAGTCTTCAGTTCTACCAAGACACGCATTAGAAAAGAGCTCAGTGTAAGTGAATTTATTTTCTATTTCTTAATGCAACTATTATTTCTTATTTATACAGAAAATTCATAGCAAAAATTCTACTTACTTCATCTTCTAGTCTTTCCTTTTGCTCAAGAAGGTGTTCCAGTTTCTGCTGAGATTGCTTCAGGTCAAAGTCTAGCATGGAACACTGTTTTTCAGCCTGAACTATTCGATTCTCTGCCTTTTCTCTTGCTGCCCTTTCTTCCTTTACTTTTTTTTCCATTTCTAAACGGGATTAAGGGAAGAAAAACAATGAAAATGAATATGTAGCATCTGCAAGAATCTCTTTTTAAACAGTCTTACATTTATATTTATAAACAGTCTTACACCCTAACATTTTTCTGACCTTCTTGTTCAGCTATTTAAGTTCTTCAGCTGTTAGATGAACTGACTACAGAATAAAAGCTTCCTGGCATTGTAGCAAGAAACATTTTAAAAGAAGTATTAATTCCAATTTGCAATCAAAGCATTGGAATATTATCATGACAACTGAAAAATAAACAGTGAAAAAAATCCAAAATTCAGTTTCTTGAAGTAATCACTAAGAAATGTTACAGACAAAGTTTCATTTCCATGAATGGATAGTAGAGGGAAAGAAAAGAAATGTTATCTTAGCTTTCTGAAAAGTTATGAAATCCACATGCAGATACCAATGACCTTCACAAATAAAACCTTATATATTCAACTGAGTTATCAGGACACCTCTTCGATTCATGGATGTTTACCTATAAAAGAAACTTCACCATTTCAGACAACCCTTGTAGAAAATCAGTATTTTTAATGCGGTTACATAGTTATGAATGCCCCAAGACATCTCTGTCTTGATAATACATTCTTTCAATTCCATTTAACATTAGCCAGAATTATAGGATTCAATAACATTTTAGAAGCCTATGAAGGTTCTGAATTGCAAAAGCAGTAACCAATTCAAAACATTATGAAATTGTATTGTAGAGGTATCGTGTGAGAGAAAATCATTTAAAATTGTAGTTTTCACTATGTTTCATAATTTTGATACGCATTTTCTTTATATTAGGAATTAAACACTTGCATAAGAGTATCACATTATTAGATCGTGTGGTTTAAGGTATCATAATTAAAATACTGTTTATTATGTATTTATCCAAAATTTGCAAGAAAATACTTACCACACATTGCAACTGATTTTGCCTCTTCTATTGACTGATGTTTGTCAGTTAACCGAGCTTTAGTCACTTTGTGTTCATTTACTTCCTGTTCTAACCGGTCTTGTAATGACTTGAGTTTGTAGTTCAAATCTATCTCTAAATTATTCTTTTCCTAAAGATAAGAAAAATGTTACCAGGTTTCTATAATAATTCTGTAATGCCTGAAGGAATATTTCCCCCCTTCCCTTTTTTAGTGTTAACTTCCTGTTATGAAGAAATTCTCAATGTTATTTTCCACTTTTATAAGGAAGGCTAAGAGACAAAATCTGTATTCAGTGCTCTGGAGAAAACTCCACTAGTTTTTATTTCTATTCTATAAATTCAGAAGATAATGAAAACTTCTCAATTTGTGTAATTAGTAGTCACCTAAATTGGAAATATAACTATGCCACTGACAACACTAGAGCACAAAGGTTTTTTTTTATTACTGTCACCTGGATGCAATTATGTTATTTCACTGCTGTTAGCCCTGGCCATTAACAGTAACTCACAAAACTAGCACAACAGATGAGCACTGAGAGACAGGACTTGCCTTTGGATCACCACTTCATGTATTTCCAAATGAGAAAGATAACTTCTTGCACCTTCCCTAACCTTCCAGAGGTGATCGTCTCTCTCTGGTTTAGTTGGATAGGATACACAACACTGCAAATCTTTACCTGACCTCAAAACACAGAACACAGGATTTCCTTCTATTCTTTTTCATTTGAATCTCTATCTTGGAGCAGGGACCAGAGATGTTAGGGGAACATGCTGCTGCCATTCTTTAGGAAGGTAAAAATTGAAATGGCTCAGCTCCACAGTTGATTAAAAAGGTCTCGCACTGATCCAGCCAAATAAAAATCAAGTAAGAACCAGTGAGATATATATTTTTTTTCATTTCAACTCGTAGGTTTTTAGGAGGCAAGTCTCCGCAGCAGTGGTCAGGCAGGCAGAACAAAAATTACTTGCTATTTGCAAAGCTCTGGATCCTGGATTGTATAGTGAATGACAAACACGAATTTTACTCCCAAAGCTACAAGAACTATCTGAGGACCTACAAGACCTTACCATCCTGATGAGATCATGAATCAGCACTATATAGTTCATCATTTTAACACAGAACTGATTTGGACCCAAGACATAAACCTAGCAACGTCTATTACTGCTATTTGAAAATACAGTCAAAGATGTCAACAAACATTAGCCTCAACATCACCTTACCATACCTTTTCTGAATGATTAAGCATATCCTGTGCTTGTTTTCTTTCTGCTTCCACTCTTTCAAGATTATTTTTAAGGTTTTTTACTTCTTCTTGTAAAGTTGTAATCCGAACTGTCAAAAAATGAAATATCATTCAGTATTTATTACTAGACTTAAATCAATAATCTTATCACAGCCTTTATTGATTCTGGGACTGTAAAATATTCTCACACTCAATTTTCATATACGCAAATGCTATACGTTGTAAAGCAAACTGATCTTTTTAGCTACACCATTAGAAATGGTTCACAGAAAACAAATCACATGCAAAACCTGGTACCTGCCTTCCATCACTCCCAATATCTAGTATGAAAACTTCTTTCCATTAATGCAAATTCTGCTGTGCTATGGAACAAACATCTTTTCTAATGTTAACTCCACTAATGTGTAAAATAAAATGCATCACACAGAGGCAATCTCAAATGGATATACGGGTGTTAATGAAATATATATTCACCTAACTGACTTGAGCATTCTTCCCTGAATAGATGAACAAATTAATTATCCAGTGTCTACCAAGAAACCCTGTCAGGTATCAGATGCTTATATTAAATATTAAATAATAGTATATATTTCTAGACTGAAAAGTTTGTACTAATTCCTTTAAAATAAAGAAAGACTTGCAAAAATATTTTGATTACTCTATATTACACTTAATACCGTAGACACAGTAACTAGAGTACAAAAATATAGTTATCAATTCATTTATGTCTGTCTGTATTGCAGAATGCTTCACTTCTGGCAATACAAAAGAAACCGCAGGAGAAGGAAGACGAAAAAGTCCTCCTGAATCTTAGTCTTTCTGCATTCGAGATATGCTTTTAAAGTCAGCTGTATGAGTGTTTGAAATACATAAAGCTATTCGGAAGAACCTCTCTTTTGGGCAGACTGTTGAGTTGAATGTGGTCAAAAAAACACATTTCAAAGTGCACAGAAGTCTTCTCATGCCATTTTGTACCTCCGGCTTACATTTAACGACAGGCTGGACCAAACTACACTCCATGTCAGAGGAACTATACACTGACTAAACTGAAATTAATTTACTATACTTGATGCATAGTAAACAGGCAACTTGATTCTTGATAGTTCTTACCTTGTGCCAAACAATGTAAAGTTGACCTTAAAAAACAAACACACCCAAAAGCCCTCAACACCTCTCTCCAGTCTATACCAATAAGCAAAAGATAGTGCCTCATGGGCAATGATTCTCAGTACTGCTGACAGATGATTTAGAACAGCAAGTTAAGGTGCAGTATCCATTAGCATAGTCATAATAGTCATGAACTAACATATCTGAATAGTTTCTAGTACTAAGAATCATAAGTATAAATGGTAAAGTGTTCCAAGTACCCAGATCCGTATCCCTTACTGTGTTTTTCATCTTAATTACAAAATCACATAGAAGCATCACAGAAAGAAAACAAATGCAATTTAAGAACAAAGTAGCATTTTCCAAAAACACAAGAGGAGACAGAACTGGGTTACGTCAACTTGGCTGCTGCGCCACGGTGGTATAACACAGTGTTGTGTCTTCTCTAGCACTACCAGCTTTTCATATTTTGTGCCACAGGTCTCAGAATTTTAGATAGGGCAGCCCTATAGACTTCAGCGGCTTCCTACAGCAAACTCTTTGATTCTGACACCCCCTCTCCCAAGAGCCCCTCAGACACAACCACATCCTCAGGAATTATTTTACTAAGTCACACTCATTTTGCAGATTGGCTTTTCCTCTCTTCATGTCTTTTATAAACACGCTTACTTGTTAATTTTCTTTTTATAGCAAAGTAGAAAAAGAGAAAATTTACCCTGTAGCTCTCCAATCATTTCAGATCCATGACTTTTGTCCCGTCGTTCTGATTCCAATGCTGCTTGCAGTTGGTAGTAATCCTTCTCCACCTGCAGTTTTGCACCTTCTAGGACTCTGCACCTTTCCTGCAGTTCTCTATTCAGTGATTCTACCTGACTTAATGACTTGCTCATTTCTGTGTTACCCTTTCTCAGTCTCGCTGCTGTATCAGATTCTGTCCTTAGCAAGTCATTGGCTTCTTCTAGCTGTTGGGGGAAAAAAAAAAAAAAAAAGATTCTCAAATATAAAAATGATTTATTGGAACAGTTTTATTATATCTGAATGCACAATACTGCTTCTCAGACATAAGAAATAATGAAAGCAATGAATGGAAAGAACGTACCTGTTTTTGTAATTGTGTTATCTTCTCATTTGTAATTTGTGAATGCTGGTTGATTTTTTTCAAGTCTTCCATTTGATCTTTTAGTGTGGACACTGAAAAGAAATTATATCATTAACACAACAGATTAAAAAAATCTTTAGTTTTTATATAAATATATTCAAAGTCTTGGCATATAAGTCCTTTGTTGACTTTTTTCTTATGTACGTTTTTAGATCAAATTCTGTGCCTGCTGAATAACACACTGTAGAGAAGACAGAATAAGACAAAGACGTGTTCTTGTTAAAACTCAAATAAAAATAAACTCAAATTTGTGCTCATTATTTGAGGAGATCCCTTTTAAAGTTCTGTAACACTTAAGATGCTAACATAGTAAATTATTCCCAAAAAACCAAACCATATACCTCATCAGTTTCAATGTGACAACATGGCATACCTTCATTTTCCACATTCCGCCTCCTCTCATTCTCTTGTTCAATTTTTCTTTGGTAGTCATTTATCTTATGCTGCAGTACCATCTTTTCCTTCTCAATTTGAGACACTGTTGTTTCTAAGTTCTTTCTTTGATTTCCCTAAAATTAAAAGCATTGGCATTTTCTATTTACATTTTAATGAATGATCCCTAAACCAGTATCTCTGCAACTAATTAGCTAAGGGCACTGATGCATGATTTCCAGTGAATGAGTTTCTGTGTCTCCCTTTAAAAAACTTTCAGAAAAGATGACTTTTTTCTTTAAACTTCTACATTACAAATATACCAAATTACTGAAGTAGTTTTTGTTAACATGGTATTTAAGTAACCATTAAATAGTATTAAGAGATGACATAAGGACTCAATAGAAAATCACCTGTACATTAGATTTTAGAAAAACTCATTTTGATAAACTCCAGAAAAACTGCAATGAACAAGATTAAGTATAATGTTTAGCAGAGGAAACAATTTAAATCTGTGCAACATGCAGAAGCAAAAAGATTTGAAAAATGTGTGCGAATAAAAAGGTGCATCTTCCAGTGCTATGTATTGAAATGTGATCATTTGGTCTCAAATTTGTAGTGAGAACAATTTGTGTTTGTTTTTTTTTAGCATGGAAGAAATATCTTAAATTGTGATAGTACTATCGATATTCTTTACCCAACTAAGAAGGCTTCAATGAGGAAAAACAGTTACCTCTTCATCCAGTTCTTTCATTATTATGTCTAGCTTTATGTTTGAAGATCTAAAAAGAAAAGAAAACCATTTAAGTAAAACGAGGATATAGTTACACATGACAAGTGTTTTTCTAGTTAAATAATTTGCGCCCATTATCAAAGGGCTACATTTTAACTAATTCTCTTTTGTAGTAAGCATTTAAAAATCAAAGAAAACATTCTAATTTCATTGGAAATAGTTTGTAAAATACAGTAAGTATTTATAAACTTTGTTGCAGATTATATATGCAAAACTTTAGGTACCACATTTTGTCCCTAAATCTGAAATGCAAAAACAGTGCATGTACACAACAGGCTATCATTAAAATTAGAATATCCTGATGAACTGCTAAAAACGTCCTCTACTTTTGAGCTTCCCAAATAGCTAAAATGGTTAATACAATAGTATACAGCTCACTACTATGTATAAAAACATTTAAATAGTATTATTCAAAAGGTTCTGTTGAAACAATGTATTAGAACACAGTAGTACAGGCAGAGGAAAGTTAAGTGCATAGTAAAACCTCCAGTTAACCAGCAAAACACATTAATACAATGATTGTTTTTGCAGCTACTTATCTCTCTTCAGAGAGGTAACAGGGGACATAGACAACATTACCTGGCAGGTACAATACGCAGTTATAGCAATATATCCTACCTAACTACAGTAAACAGCACGATGTGTCAGAGAACAGCGTTGTGCTCTGACATCTTCAGTAGTGCTGCAGGAAGTACTGTGGTTACTGAATGTATTTCAAGAAACATATGTCCTACATACAGAAAGCAATCAAAGCATGTGAATGGTGAAGTTGTGCATAAGTAAGGGACAGGGTCTCGGTCTAAATTCCCACTGGATCATCTTGGCTACCAGTTCCTACCCAAACAGCTCATACAACTACACACTAGGGTCCTAATTCTAGCCTTAGCTCTTCCCGTGTCCTATACCTAAGTGTTGCCTCTTTTTGTTTGTTTGTTTGTTTTGTTTTCAGGCCATCAGAAAAAGACTTCAAAAGGAGAAGCTAACTGAAAGAATTTAGTTGGCATGAATCTGAGTAAAAATTTTTGATCATCAGAAAAAAATGTTTCTACTATTTGTTCATAACTGTAGCTGCAAGAAATGGGCAAATTCCCACATAGCTACTTTAACATTGCAGAAACAAGCCTTTAGAAAAAATCGTTGGTTTTATCTATCGGCCACAGGAAGGAAAATAAATGGGGTTCTGTAATTACTCCAATTACCATATATTTAGAAACCAGAGAGTCAACTTTAATAGTCCAATATATGCAGTATATATAGTATTTTACATCTCTCAAAGATCAGCCTTACCAATGCATACCTTGGCCCATTAAAAAAAATAAACCTAAATTCAGAGATATCAGGCAAACTTAAATATGCAAGTGTTCAGAAAAAGCATTACATGGATGGTACTGAAAACAAAGGATTTCCTTAATGCTATATTCAAGAAAACCACTTTAAAACAATATTTGAATGATTTAAACCTCTGCCTGGAGCTTCTTTGGAGAACTATAGCACAATTCTTAATGTTATTCTGGTAATCCCTAAAGCAGTAATACAGAACTCAAGTGCTAGACGTATTTAAAATATATAAACAATTAAAGTTCAAAGTCTCACCTGCACTTTTGCTCCATTTCATCTTTCAACTGCATTTCATTATGTAGTTGTTCTTCCAACTCGTAGATCATTTTCTGCATATTTTCCAGCTTTAAATATATATTTGTACATGAAAGAACATGCATTAAATTGATGAACTTCAAAATAGTATTCCAGAATATTCAGTGCTACTTATGTTGTATCACAGCCTACTTCTATCTAAGCACTATATTTTTAGCTGATTCCCCTCCCCTAAAAATCTAAGGGAGTTAGTTACAAGAAAGATCTTATTACTACACAGTTAGATCATTTGCACAGATAAAACGTTAAGGTTGTGCATAGTTCCGTCAAAATTCATGGGGGTAGGCTAGGTTTTTAAGTATTTTCAGAATTAGACAAGAGGTATTACTGCAAATTATAAAGAAGCATTTTATTAGCATTAAAAGTGCTCTTTTTCTAGCATGAGCTATCGAATATATTTTACAAAGCATCTTCAAGTTCTCAGTTCAGGAAGCAGAATCAGGCGTGTCAATTATTAGCAATGGGGGAAAATGCTCTTAACCTCCATTTAGTCAGGGAGAACTTTTACAGCTAGCATTGTACTAAGGTTTGAAAGGAGTAACAGGCTCCAGATGTTAATACAGAATGGTACTATGTGGCATTTACTGTTTGCCAGCAAGATAAATTCACAAGTTCATTCTTTCCATGCAGTCTCAAAATATCCACCTTCTACTGGATGTCTGTGCACAGTAATTTCACTCCAACAACAGCAAAATCCTCAGTAAACAACAAGATAGTATCGACTTTGAGGAAGCTCATGAAGTCAAGCCTGTGCTGATTCACTCTTCTAAAACTTCCCCACTTATCTGGTAAGGACTGCAGCCTTATTTAGCTTTCCCACATTTCCCTCAGCATCCTTAGAAGAGTGTAGAGAATTACAGTCCTAACCTAGATTCTCTTCAAAGCAATATATGCAAGTGGTTCTGACACTTTGTTGTCTTGTTCCTT
Organism: Anser anser; assembly: GCF_964211835.1. Taxonomy (NCBI): domain Eukaryota; kingdom Metazoa; phylum Chordata; class Aves; order Anseriformes; family Anatidae; genus Anser; species Anser anser. The sequence continues at coordinate 50,417,025 of NC_139721.1, read as the reverse complement.
GTTCTAACTTCAAAAACTCTGACAATTGCCTGACTCACTTTGCACAATCATCCCAGGAAAAGGAGCAACAAAACAGTTCCTCCTATGTCCACCTCTTCCTCTTTTTCCCCCATAAAGTACATTTACAAGAACTAAAAGTGATCATGAAGAGGAGAAATTATGCTCGTCTTCATTCTTTCTTGATAGCAACAGTAAGTGGTCTCAAAAAGGACTATCCTGTGTTCAGTCTTAAACTAGAATTTCAGTTTGGAGACACGTTATAGCATGCTTTATCCATATTAAATGGAAAACCTATAGCTGAGATTGGTTTTGCCTGCTTCCAGGTAGGCACTGCCCTTAATCCCCACTTTCAATCTCTGCTCCTTCCAGTTCCAAGGAAGGAGCATCATGGTGCTCCCAAGAACCGGAGATCCTTTCTCACTTCTTCCTTTTCCTTTCTTCCATACTCTTAAGCTGCTCTCAAGTTTGCAGAGGAAGAACACAGACATAGCAACTGGGGACTAACCACAAATTTTATATGTTTACTATTCCTTACTCTATGTATTTAACACTACCTACCAGAAAGCCTTGGAAGAACAAGGAAATACTGCAAAGACTTCTCAGCACTTGCATTAATTACTGGTGTAACATACAACATAACACCATTTGGAAGAGACAACAGTTGTAGTCAAAAACCACAGAGACTGCTACTAAAGCAAACACTGAGGAAAAAGGAAGGACAGCGAGTACACAACACATTTATCCCTTTGGTACAAACCACTGAGAAATGAAGCACAACTATTTAAAGGCTCGCTCTCACTTTAGTAAAAAGGGATCACATGTAATGCACAGAAATAAAGGATCAAGAAGTTTCAACATAATTGCTCTTCCCTTTCCTGGTTACTCATTTCACAGCCCCTTCCAGACAGACCGCATAAAGGAATTAAATGGGATGGACGAGGAACAGGTCTGAGAAGACATCTGGCAACTGAAGTGTTCCTGTACTGGATCCTACTGTTTCGGACCCTCCATTGCTTCCTCTTGCTTCTTTCTCTCTCTCAATACTTTTATAGCGCTGTACCCCAAGGGGCCTACCTAAGCTTGCTGAGCAGTCAAATGACATTGATGCAAGACAACAGGCTTCCAGAGAAGTTTTGCACAATTGGGTATCAATAACCTAAACAATACCTTACGAAAATCCTGAGTCACAGTTAACACAGAATAAAAGCATTCCTGCATGTTTTGGTCTGACTACAGTGTAGAAGCCAAGCAAAATCCTTCTGAAGCTGCCATACTTTGTTGTTGTTGTTGTTAAACCACACCATTTTGCATCTGGTTCTGCACCCTGAACAACGAGAAAACCTGAAGACCCAGTTCAGAAGAATCTGTTGATCTCCTCCTTAATATCTGAACTGCTCAGAGGAGTTTAGGGTAGCACTAAAAGAAAATAACCAGATCTTCAAAGAGGCCTGATATTCAGTTAAAGGACACTGAATTCCATTCTTCTCCAACTTCAAGGTCTAGTTCTGTGAAGTTTTACACTCTTGCAAAACCCAACGAATTTCTTGGAAATTTCTGGCACTCAGTCCCTCCCAAAAGAACCTCAGTAACAAGCCAAAATACAGAGTAGATAACATTGTGTTATATTTCCAGAACTAATTAATTTGCTAACCATGTGTCAACATTACCGTTTTCATTGCAGCATGTAATGAAAGGAAAAACAGCTGAGAAAAACTGGGAGATAAAAATACTCTGTAATAAAGACTTAACATTCATTTAAACCTATTACCCATATCCTTCCACAGCTTCCCCTCCCCAAACTGTTAAAAATCAGAAGACATTCAAATACCCCTAGCAATACTGACAGGGCTGTAGGGTTCTTTAAGCACGTGCAGGTGCCATGCCAGGTAACCCACTAGTTCTGACAAGTCCACTTAATAGCTACCTTCAAAGTCAACCAAACGCCAGCACATAGCTTTAAATATTTGCAAATATTTCCAAGCCTAGCTCTGTTTTTAATTTTGCCATACCAACAGCCATGTACTGATGAAGAAAACAAAATTTATGGAAGACATCAACTTACATAAATAAATCAAAACAATTCAGTGCTTAATAAATTCAGTTAGCCCAATAAAATACGTAAGTAGTTCCCCTGCCCTTTACAAGTTTTCCTTGGGTAATACCATACACCACTAAAACATTTATATTATGAGTTTAAGAGAAAAAGGAACATGCATCAACATCTGCTTCTCTTTGACTCTAAATGGAAAACATAATAGAACAAGATACCAACAAAGTAAATCAATCAAAGCTAAAAAGACATCTTTTAGAGTTCATTATTGTTTTTGACTGTGTTTTCTACTGGAAAGAAAGCCAATTTGAAAAATATTAAAGCAGTCTAAGGAAATTATCTTAATTTACACCTGAACTTACACAGAATCCAAGCACACCTTATTTCTAACGTATCAGCTTATCTTCCTGGTAACCTGATTGCCAAGATGCTTAGGAAGCATTAACTGAAAGAGCTTCTGAACTTTCCTGCGAGCTTGTTAGGTGAACTGCTATACAAATGCAGCTTCTCAGTGCCCTGAATCCCAAAAGATTGTGGGGCACCCTTGGGAAGGAGCAGAACACCTAAGCTTGGATATTTTATTTGGAAAAAATAAAATTAAAAAAAAGAATTCCCACACTGCCATATTGTCTGCCACCTCCCACTTGGCTCACAGGGAACTCAGAAACCTTAGCTCCAGCTCCACTAATGAAACAATGGGCTGCTGGAAAGCCCAGGCTTCCTTCCTATTACACTCATGGCTAGATTTGATGATCACCACAAAGCCAGTGTACACCTGGGATAGATAGGCACTCTGAAAACATTGCACAAACTCTTAGATATTTATAAAGATAAAAACTGAGAATCCTGTTTCACAAGAGGAGTACGCAGTGTCAGCTACTTTATTCCAATTTGTGAAAACTTATGTTTTAGGAAGAACTGAAATTCGGTCTTTTCAACAACTTTGGTAGGCAAGCCATACTAAATACTTTAATTTTATTTACTGATCTCCCATATTTCAAACACTAAAGCAGTTTGAGACATCTAAAATTCAAAGAATTTATACTCATATATGCAACAGATTCTTTTCAAGGATACAATAAAACTGAAAACCAGTGAGACATACCACACTTTTATCCACATTGGAGCCTGTTCTGTTGTCATTGGAATTTTCTGCAGAGACAGATAAATACCTGTAACAACATTAAAAGTTATTTTAAGAGTTGTTTAAAAGCAAGGTTATGAAAAAAACAGAATATAATCATGATAAAAATAAAACCCTCAGATTTTTGCTCCGAAGAGTGGATAACCAAATAGTAACAATCAGATTTTTCACTTCTGTACATATTACATTTCAATATTTGAGCACATTTACTTGAAATAAACACAATTAATTGTAAAAATTGTCTTCAAGCGTAAGGTGGTAAGTTGCAGAAGACGACCTCTTGAAAAAAGGATTTCTGCCAAGTATTAACACAACCACTTTTCTTTTTTTTTTTTTTTAAATAACCATTAAAAATCTTTGCTTTCCATGGTTACAACACTCTCATTGGCTTGCATCCCATAAATATTTATTCAGGCACTTATGAAACAAGTAGAAATGAAGCAAACTCTGCAGAGATTGTGTGTGTGTATGTAGCTTCCAAAGTTACCAGGAGTTCCACACACAGTTTGTCCTGAAGTGAGAGTTATTTTACATAACTGTTCTCTAAAAATACCACAAATTTCTATTTGTCATGACTCTAAAAGTCATGTAAATAAATAAAAGTGACTGCCTGAGAATTCCTTCAGTATTTGGTGTGATATTCTTGGCCTGATAACTGATCTAGAGAGACATGAAGGGTTCCTAACCCATCGGATTATGTTAGGAAGAAATCTCCAACACGTGAGCTGAGGAAGACGGATGCATCCCATCTTTTCTTTCACATGAACAAAAACCTCCAAAATAAAAGCTGAAGGCACCCTGCAAAACCCAGGTCAAATTAAAAATCTAAACAGCTTACAGACAATCAAGTGAAAAAGAAAAACATTACAGTTCCCTATAGAGAAAGGAGTTGGTCTCAAGTACAATAATAAACCACAATATTTTCTAGTTTGCAATCAGTGAGATCACAGCTGTTGAAGATACCCTATCCTAAAAGACTGTAAGACTTCCTTTAGTGACAGAAGTCACATCATGTTCCTACATCCCCACTGCTTTAAACTCTACAGCATACTTGAAGCATGACAAACATCAAAGGAGATGGAAGACATTTGAATTTTTTCCTAAATACTCAATTGAATATATTGCAGCATAAAAAGGGAATCAAAATTAGGACTAAAGATTTAGCAAGTGCAAATGGCCATTTCAGACTTTTCAAGACCGTTGCACCAGAGTATTATGGGATCAAAATCAGTTCTCGAACAGCATTTTCGTTCCAGTAAGTGTACAAAGTAATTATAGTATTTAGTAGACTTCTTCCACAACAGCTAAATAAAGTCTATGTTCTCTGAATTCCTGGTACTATCCCCACCCCAAGAATTAAAAGGGGAGAGAAGAATTTCTGTTATTAACAAGCTTCAGTATGCTCCTTCACCTTCTTGATAACACATTCCAAAGTTTACCTGAAAGGCAAAAATTAAGACTTTTTATTATAGACTAAAATCAGAACAATAAGTAAAATTCTTGGACTGCTGAACTCACACAAACTGTCTGCAAAGCTTGCAAGTCCCTCTATTCCTTACTATGCAGAAAGCAATAACAAATCCAGCTCTTTGCAGAGATGGAAATAATTTCACCACAGGCTTGGAAAAGTGGTTCCTCTTCTATCCAATAATGGATAGCAGATTTATTTCCTTTAAGGCTTTCCTATCCTGAAATACTATTAAAACAAACATCTACGGGTCTCTATCTGACATGGTCTACTAGAAGACTTAGATCATTTTCAGCATGACTGACATACACAACAATTAAAAGTATCTCTCAAAGAAAAAGTTAAAGATTTTTGAATGTAGATAGAGCTATCGACAGTGCCTACATTAATAAAAACTGTTAAAGTGTGAATCAATGCAATTTCAACTGATGTCATTTAAAGTTTCCTAAGCAACAGTGAAAACAGTAAAGCATCACAATCTCACTGCAGCTGATGAGTACTTTGAAAAAAGAAGAATTTATCACAGGTGACGGCCAAGTAGAAAATAGAGTATTTCTAGTAAGCCAGAGAGAAACTAAGACAAGGTTTAATTTATCACATGCCTACGGTGATGTGAAGTGTGGAATCCTTGTATAAAATTCCCAAACTGTGATTTGCAATGAAATAAAGTGACATTCACATCCCCAGTTCACGACTACATGGATACTTCATTGCTCTGTAGGCAGCTCTGCCTAGAAACCACAACAGCAAATTTTTCTTACTCAGTTTCTGCCACACCATGGTGTAACATGCTTAATACAGAACAAAACATTCACAAAATCAGTGCAATATTTTAAGGTACTGATGACTAGTAGTACTGGCTATCAAAGTGTCAAGAAAGTGTAATTTATTAGGATTCTGACTCATAAGTAAGAATCTGTAAAGACTTATATTTACATAAGAGTCAGACAGGAGTCTTGACAAGAGAATATACCATCAGTTTGCTTTGTCTGTACATACCGACGGTTGCTGTAATAAGTAAATCCTACAAATGGAAGCTGGTTGCCCACAAATGCTTTTGGTATGGGAAATGTTTCTTCTTCTCCTTTGTCTTCTTCCAGATCATCGAAATTACTAGTGTCTATGTCACTACTTAAGTCAGGCACAACTGGTGCTACAGCTGGAAAAAAAAAAAGGAGAATAATTATATGCTAGTTATCATTTTATAACTCAAGTGACACAACCAAGAGTTTTTTGGGTATTTTTCTTTGGTGTCTAAGAAATATCATTCCATTCTGCAGTGTAACTAAGATTTTAAATTTCATTAAAAAGAAATATAGCAGTTCTTTCACTAACATGATACGTAAAGTACGGCAAATCACTGTCTCTGAGAAAGGCATTATACTTACTGTCTCTTAGAGTTTCCCAAGCCCATTGATCATTTTTGAAGAAAAGGTGCCGTTTAATTTCTTCTACTCCATTGCGTCCTAGTCTCACTTCCCTGTAAAGAGTTTTTTGGTTTCAGTATAGTATGTAAGATTACATAAATCATTCCAAAGGAAAGACAAATCATAAGGCGCATCTAACAACAAAAGGGAAAAAAACAAACTCTCAAACGAAGGCATGAAATAGGTATACCTCAAAACTCTCAGATGACGACAACTACAGCAGCACAGCATGTATATTTCAGAACACAATCTGTTTTTAAGACTTGCCTATAAGAACTCCTGCTGCTACTCTTTCCACCGTCATGGACTGGCTACGCAGCTGTCAGGCAGAAGCTAGATTCGACTCTTACTAGGAGTTTATGCTGTTGCTTGAATCCCATGAAGCTCAGCAAACGCAACAGCCCCCCTCCACCTTTGCATCCCAGGTCTCAAGCAAAAGTTGCAAAGGTTATATTAGTAAGCAGTGTGGGTGCAACTAGAGTGCACCCACAAAGGGGAACAAACCTAACACCCACATTTCACACAGCCTTTCTCAGGGTTGCCTCTACCCTGATCGTGTGGGCTGAACGCCCACTAGGAGCTGGGATTGCATTAGGGGCACTCCTGAAATGCACCATTCGCTTTAGTTTTGTCCCAAAGGAATCCAAGCCCCTCACACTCTGCACCATAAACCAATGTAACAATAGCTGATACTTAGGAGTAACACTTCACATTCAAACTAAATTTATAAGCACTCATCCTAGCACCATTTCCCTTCCCCCAATATACATCATACTACCACAGAGAACAGCAGCAAACACAAGACTCCTCTCCCAAGTTCTGGGACTGGACAATACTAATCTGACAATACCACCTGTTCAGTCTGCAGTATCTACTGCTTCAGGTTAAACAAAACTGATTCAGAGTAGACAATGTGACTTAAAACCCTAAGCAACCAAAGTTCTAAAGAGTTATTGACTAAATTTAAGACAGCCTTGCCATACTTTAAGCAAGAGGCTAACACTTTCTCACATTTTTGTAGCTGATAGACAGATAAAACCCAACTCCTATAAAGGAGAACATTCAACTAACAGAAGTGCATTCAGAGCGCGTACACTTATCTACAGTAGCACCTAAACAGGAACAGAGTTATGCTGCATTCATGCCAATACTATCAAAGTCCCACTTCTGTTCAGCAGTTTAGAAACCCCCATAAAATATATATAGATACACATGTACACACACACACACACACACACACAGACATGTTCTTTCAACATGAGAAGTTTTCTTAATGAGGATTCACTTTCATTTTGAATAAGGTTTAAATCTCACCTATCAGTTAAAAAGGCACAAATAAGGTTTTTCGCCTCTTTAGAGATATCATTGTCATCAGGGAAGGTAAGGGAGTTCTTATGGTTCATAATCTTGCTGTATGTTCCAACCAAAGAATCTGCATAAAAAGGTGTATCACCTGAAAAAGCAGCAATGCAAAAAATTAAAAAGTAGATCAGAAGTACTGTAGATTTGGTTTATAACATTTGAATTATGCATGCAACAAAATGTAAGCAACTAATTGAACAAGAGGTAAGGACAAATGTTTGAGAACTGTACTAGATTATTTTTAAGCCATTTTGCAAACACCACAGTGAGTAAACCAAAAGTTATGTCAAGAAAGTAATAAATGGAACAGTTACAAGCAGCACCGATATTTTATTATAGAGTGCAGTTAAGTACTGCAGTCAATTTTGATTAGCCTATGACTCACCTACAAGCATCTCATATAGGAAGACTCCAACTGACCACCAGTCACACTCTCTTCCATAGTAACCATCACCACCCTGGGACTTCAATACTTCGGGAGAGATGTAGTCTGGTGTTCCTACAGCTGTATCACATCGTACCATACCTTCCTACAAAGAGAAGGAAAACAGCCAGGCCCAAATATAAGAACCAAAATTGCAAGCTATTTTCAAGAGTTTATGAAGCCTAAGTAACAGCAGCAAATCGACAACTTTCATGAACAAATGGGTGGTTTTTTTTTGAATGGGTAATTAAACATTTTTAATTACTAAACTACTAAAGCCAAAGCAAAGCGCTGGACCTGTCAAAGTTAACACAGTGGAAGTTACTTTAAAAACCTTTGTTAATATCCAAGAAGTAACCAGAATTGCATCTCAGCCTTGTAAACACAGCACAGCTTCTCCTGCTCATGCCAATATAAATGTCTTATATACTGCCAGGGTATAGAGTAAACAAGGAAAGCTCCTCTCAAAATAGGCCAGCAAATCAAGGATTCTGCTGACAGGATCAGCTAAACTAAGTTCTTCTCCTCCAACACAATATACTTAATGCCAGGAAGACTGCAATGCAGATAAGACCCTGAAACTTGAAGCAGATAGACTTCAAAATGTGTGACAGATGAGAAGAACGTTTCATGTTCCTCACACCCCTAAGAAAGAACTAGCAGAAGAGATCAATCACATTGGAGATGGCATCTAGAATGCCAAAGTGGCAATCACCTGATCCTTTCCAGTGTTCAGGCACTTCTGGAACAATCCTAGAAATGGATTAGTAGAAAACTTGTACAATATATAACTAAGCAACAAATATAGCTAATGAAAAAATCTAGTGTTGCACGTGCAGCAAATCCAGAATGCACCTAAACTTCTATCTATGCTGAGCAGTTTCTTTCCCACAGAGCCACTTTCCTCTTTCAAGAGGCTAGAGGAACCCAAGACTAGGCTCTTCAGTACACAGCTCGTTTATTTAGTACAGCACAAAATGTAAGGTGTTGTTGACATGAGTTACTTCTGTGACACTAATACACAGCAAAGTTTCATAATATTTTACTTGCTTTTTGGCCCTTACAGCTTAAGCACAAGGATATTTTTCTATATTTCAGAAGTCCTATTTTTTAAGAGCAAAATCAAAGATGAGTCTGTATTAAGCCAAATTACGTGTCAGCTATTCCACTGTGGACTGGAAGTGGACTGGTTGTGACTTAAGGAAACTATTTGAATTTGTACACGTAACTTGCACCTGGTTTTCACTGGTGCCTTTTATTTATGGCAAGGCAGCTGATTTATTCCAAAAACAATTTATTCAAAGCTCCTGGAACATGATGTATATATTATCCAGACTCTGTTAAAGTATCACACATTTAAGGTTGCTTTCCTGATATGTAGGTGGAGGCTAGCACAAACCAATCAGAATTTTGTGTAGGGAACAACAATGCTTCACAGTACTTAAAATACTTTTTTTTTTTTTTAATGACCTCAAGATATATTTAAAAAAAATTAAATTCTGTGACACTCTTTTAACCCGTTTCCTTCAGATTTGGCTTTTATATAGGTCAGCTTATGCTAGTACGTATAATCAGAATTCAGCAATTCGGACATGTTTTCCATCACTGAACTTAACTAGATATCTCACTTTTTTTCCATCAGCTTTGACAGTCAAAGACTTAAAGAAATAATCCAGAGGAATCTATAAGATAATCAATGGCTTGACTTCAGGCAGCCTTCCTAATAAACAGTATAGAGTTGATGCAATCCCTACTTCAAGAGCCATTTTTGCATTCTACATTGTCATTTAACAGGATGCATAAATAATAGTAATGGCAATAGAGTGGAATCTTGGACATTTTTCATCTAGCTATTTTTTTCAGTGCATTTTATTTTCACTTTTACATGTCTTCCTTTCACAAAGGGGAAAAAAAATTAAAAATTGTCTACCTTGTTCATCTTCATACAAGTACCAAAATCTGCTAGTTTTAAGTGACCAGCTTTATCTAGCAGCATATTATCAGGTTTCACATCTCTGAAAAGAGAAAAACATTTGTGTAAGAGTTAACCAGTCAATTTAACTTAGGAAAACAAAAGACAACTATTTTTCAGATGTAACATGACAAGGAAAATACAACATGAAAACACAACTATTTCCTCAATTTTTTCCTTCTTATAGTATCATGTCCCACATACAGACTGTGGAACTGAAGCATTAAAAAAAGTGATAATGGATGTGGGAACAGTCTAAAGTCACCAAACCTCAAACGTCAAGTTTTCATAAAAACCACTAACTTGCTGAAGTCCCTCTCTACTAGGATACAGCTACACAAAAGAAATCCATTCTGGTTGTGAGATAACCACCTCGAACCAGCCTTGAAAATATAACCTCTTTTTTTGTATCACTTCTATTTTCAGGAGATAAATGCATGCTGTTTTACAAAGTATATTTGTGGAATAAATAATTGTCTGTGGCCCAAAAGGAGTGTTGCTGTGCGGCCTTTTCCACACAGAGATTCTCTTATAGAAAGTTTTCATGAAGTAACTGTAAAGTTCAGCAATGCTAATGGTACTAAGTATACTATAGCAGAACCACAATAAAAAAACAATTATCAAAAAATATAATGGTTTCAGGTGAAAGTATATTTCTGGGACCTCAAATGGAAAACTCTGGCCACTACAATGAAACGAAGTCCTAGCATTACCTCATCTCAGGGTGTGCAGCAGAAACGTATCAGTGTACACACAGAATAATTTTGATTGGGAATCTTTTATTTATTTTTTTGAAATACTCTTAGTCCAACTGCCTGATCAAAGTACAGCTAAGGAAATCAGTTCAAACTTCAAAGTTGCATTCGGGTTCCTCAGGGTCAAATTCAGTCAAGTTTTGAATTTTTTCCAAGGATGGGGATTTCATAACCTCTCTACAACTCTTCCATTGTTTGACCACCCTCACAGTGAAAACTTTTCCTAACAATAACTGGATATTCACTGAACAAACATCTGCTGGTCATCTGCTCCAACCCTCCTGCTTAAGCAGGGATACCTAGAGCAGGTTGTCCAGGCAGCTTTTGAAGATTTACAAGGAGGGTGACCCCACAATCTTTCTGGGTAGCCTGTGCCAGTGCTCAGTTAACCATTGCTGCAACTTGTGTCATCCGCTGCCTCTCATCCTTTCACTGCAACCATCTTTCCATTCCAGCTACGTTGGAAACCTTGCTAAAGTCAAGGCAAACAACACACACTGCTTTCCCCTCATCACAGATGTCAATCAGGTTAAGCAGGCACATTTACCCTTGAGTAAATCCATGCAGGCTGTTCCCAATCACCTTCCTGTCCATGTGCTTGGAAACAGTTTCCTTAGAATTTACTCCATAATCAGCCTGCAGTCCCCTGATCCTCCCCCCCTTGCCCTCTCAGGGCAAGATGGGAGGGCCATTTCTTTCCTTCCAGTCAACAGAAACCTCCTGATTGCTGCAGCCTTTCACTGGTCATAGAGAGCAGTATCTCCCGGTATTGGCTACCTTCCTCACAACTCTGTGTATCCCACCAGCCTTGGACTCACATATGCCCCGTTTGCATACAGGGGACTCAGTTTGACCTTCCTCTGCCGAAGTAACGAATGCTCTACCCTCCAACCTGAAAGCAGAACTTATAAAGAGAGGCTGAGGCAAAAGCAGCAGACTCAGACCTTTCCATGTCCTCTGTCATGAGCCTGTATTTTCATCAGCTTCTGTTCAGTCCTCAAATTTGAGTAAACTACTTAAAAACAAATTCCAAAACATCTGCTGTCAAAGTAATCCAGAGTTTGAGGAAAAGATTGACAGTGCTTTTGGCAACTTCAAATCTCTGTTTTCTAAAGTTTGCCAATACACCTGTACAAATGGTTCAGCCAATTTATTCCTTAAATGTGGCATAGTAGCTTTTTTTTTTTAGCATTTGTGATTCTATAGATTCTACTCAAGCAATGGATTCATAGTTTTTCTTTTTGCTTTGCTTTTGTTTTTTGAAAAAACTTAAGTGTTAACAGTGATCTTCTGGCCAAACTACAAATTGAGAGTATATACACTAAGTCTTTCTCAAGCTGTTTGTGTATTTTTAGTTTAAAAATTTATTCTCCTGCTTCTAGTAAATATGGTTAAAAGCTAAACAGACAGAAGTTCAAATATCAACAAAAGAGAACACTCAATCTATCTGACAAGAGACTACAATTCACTTGAGGGCAAGTACGTTAATATGAAACTAACCTAAGTCCCTTCACTCTGTCTCTATTTTCCATCTTGCCCCTTATCAGAAAACAGGTGGCTGGGAGATTTTCCTCACCCTGCTCAGTTTCTTAACAGGCCACTGATGCCAGCTGAGGCTTTAAATGCAGAACTGAGAGTTAATAATTACTAATAGTGTATGCTACTGCTATCAAATTCTCAAAACAGTTTTTTCTAGTCAAGAAAAATGATTAATTTTGGGGGCCAACTTGTTCATGCCACTTCAGTTCTATATCTTTTGGTAAATTGGTACAGTTTTATTACTCCCTAAACTGAGGAAGACCATCCTGCTGAAAACCTTTACTTTGACTGTGTCACCTCATCTTTGTACCTCCTGATGACAAGAAGTTTTGAAGTTGTAAGATGGAATAATTGTGAAATAATAATGAAGTCATATCAGCAATTTTAAAATGGCCTTAAAGTCACTCTGACAGCACTGGGATTAAAACAACACTAACAGTACTTTTTTCTTTTTCACCTGTGTATAAAACCCATTGAGTGAATTGCATCTAATGCAAGAACAACTTCAGCAGTATAAAATCTTGCCCATTTCTCAGGAACGTCGTAGTTGCTCATTAAATTCACAAGGTCCCCACCAGGCATGTATTCCATGACCATGTAAAGGTAACGATCATCTTGGAATGCATAAAATAACTGTAAAAAGAACATAAACAAAAGAACAAGTCACTGAGTGCTCCAGCTGTCTAATCTTTCGCTTGTTGAAAGTTCACAGAATTTCAGTGCAAATTCATTTACGAAGTAAAAGAGTTGCTACAACTACTGCAGCAGCTTTGCATCATCCAGTAGACCTCCTAAAAAGGAATTAATCTCAAGTCAGTTTCTGCCAGATCTTCCCTTTATGCCAGATCATCCCTTTATGTTACTACAGAAGCAGTAGAGCTCTGGTTACAGATTTTGGTATTTATTGCACCAAATTGTAATCATTTCAAAGAAAGCTCATTGCATAAGAGGCCAAGATGCTTCCTTACTCCCTGGGACACCAATTGACAAATATGTAAACATGGAACTATTGTATTTCAAACATCTGCCTGATTCTATTTGTGTTATCACAAAATATTATTCTACGGTCAATGTATTCATTGTTTAGAAAGTGAACCTATATTTTAAACAATTGAGAAAAATATTTCCCTTACAGCAGTAAAAGCTCTGTTCAACACAACTTGTGCAAGTAGGTTTAAGCATGGTAACTTAAATGTTTCTGAAAATCATAAAACAATTTTGCACAATCACTCCCAGACAGATAGTAATGTAGTTGCATATTTGATTTAGGTAAGTCTTGAATGATTTTTAGGTAACTCTTGAATGACTTTAATTCTAACTTAACAAAAGTATTTACATGCTTAAGGGTAAGAACAGTTTAAATGAACAAGTTAACATGTGCACACAAATGTATGATGACAGCTTCAGGCATTATCCATATAAACTTCAAAGGCAGCGATGCCTCCCAAAAAATTGTCAGTGATAAAACTGAAGTGAGGAAAACGTAACCAGAGCAGGCATAATTTGCAGTCACATATACACACAAATTGGAATATACAGAAGCTACATCTTAAGCACCGATTTCTGATATGTTGGCTACTTCCAAAAGTACTATAAAGCAGACTCACCAGTTTTAACTTATACCTGGCAAATAGTTTTAATAACACACAGAATAGCTTATCCTGTATTTAAGACACAACACAGTTTTGAAGGAAGCACAGTATCAGCTATTTGTTGCAAACAGCAACTGTTAGTTACTGTTAGTAATGCGTTGCCCTGACAGATCCAGATCAATGTAACCAAAATGGGAGTTAGAAAAACTAAGACACATAAATATAAGTGATGCAGTATTGAAATGGAACTATTCTACCATAACAACATTTTTAAAAGTAATCTCACTATACCTGAACAACCCAGGGACTATTAGCAAAAGCCATAATATCCCTTTCTTCCCAGAAGAAAGCAGAATCTGATCTTTTTATCATCTCAAATTTGCTTAGAAGTTTCATAGCATACACTCTTCTTGACGACTTATGCCTCACCTATGAAGACAAGCATGACATAAAACAACATGTTAGTTTCCCACCTTAATATATGAAGAACATCATGAAACGTCTTTTTCCTGCTTCACTATTTAATGGGTTTCATAAGACTCTTCACATTTATAAAGAATTTTTAAAGAATTACAAAATAATTATATTGCATTTTCTGACAATATATGCATTATTCTTAAAATATTTGCTAGAACTATCCAGAGTCCATAAGCATAAGTCACTTCATGACTTGTAGGTGCATATCTCTAAAAGCACAAATAATGGCACCTATTAAATACATAAGCATTTTCCAGAGATCATTAGCATACACAAATACTTGCTGCCTATTTCTAGTTTCTCCCACCAATTCTCAGTTTAATAAAGCAGCATGAACAAGTCCATTAATCTATCGCAAACATCATACGCATCTCCTCTCATCTTGTGAAAGACATCTACAAGACTGCTGTATTCCTTGAACCAGCAGAAATTCTTCTAGTCTTGAAGAATTTTTCAAGTGTCCATACACACTGGCAAAGGCTAATTTTGTTGACTACAGTTGATATATATTCCACTTTACCAGGAGAAGCATATCTTACAAAGCAAAATAAGTGCGGATTGACAGTACTGAAGTGCAAGATTCTCAGAAACATTTCCATGGGATAAAAAGAAATAAAATTTCATTGAGCTTAAGGCTATAAAACCCTAAGACTTCATCTTCTGAACATTGTATTCAGAAACAGACACAAACAAATACGACAGGCATACGTCCAAATGTACAGAAACACAACTTACCAACTGAACCTCCCCAAATGCCCCTCTACCAATCACCTTCACCACTTCATAATCTTCAGCTTTCATGCGCAGATCTCTCATTTTATTTACTGTGTCTTTATCTGTATGAAAGAAAAAACATATTTCGTATATAATCAATTTAATTAAACCCATTCGTCTCATTTTTATTTCTCATCATTATTGCAAGATATATTCCTCTTTAAAGGGGACTTCATTTTTAACCTACCTCCCTACTGGAAACCACGCTGCAGACTGCATGACCTCATTCTCATTACCGCAGTAATCAAAACTTGATATAAAAATAATGCAGTAACTACTGTACAATCAAGTTACCGGAGATGTTAATTTGGTAATTTTTTCTAAAAGAGTTATCTGGAAAAAAAAGAGCTAAGCAAAAACTTCATACTTCATATCCAGCATAATCTTGCTTGCAAGCAAATCTGTTTAAAAAGATTATTTCTGGATAACTGTGTAATACATCTGAGAAAACATCATAAAGTATACATGAGAGATGCTTGAAGAAACTATTTTTTTAAATAAGCTTTCCGTATTCTGCAATTTTATTATTCCTATTGCTCAAAAAAGTAGATTTTAATTTAAAACATGCAGTGGGAATCACTGTAATTATTTATATAAACCTGTCATTCTATAAACTACAATAATTTACAAACTCCCAGTGGGCAGATACTCTAATTCCAAATTTGGTCAAAGATTAAAACAGTCTATTTTAATCCATGTGGGTCAACGCTGGCATGAGATTACATGGAAAAGCTTCACATTTCAGTATTTCTAAAAAGAAGGAGCAGCTACTAAAACAGACACACTCCTAATAAAATACATTATACAACAGTATTTTATTTTCAAAAATAATATGCTAGGCCTAAAAGCAAACTTCAGAAAAAAGTACAGACGGGAAGAAAAAGAAGGAAAAATGTCATTTTTGGAGTTCATGTTTTAAAAACAGATTTAGCAGACAACAGAAGACTACCCTTAGATTTCAATATGCAGAGGTCATTATCTAAAACAAAAGCAACACACATACAATTAAGATCCGTTATGATTTTATAATGTTAAAGAAACAAATAGTTTAGTTTGAATAAATAATCTCTTGAATTACTAATGTGAAGCCATCCCTTTACAATGCAGCATGCCAAAAGCTAATTTCAATAAATGATGTTAAATCTGTAAATTCTGACAAATTATTTCACATAAGGATCAAAATATTCAGTAATTTGAAAAAAATAATGCCTTGCCCTATTTGCCCATTGCAAGGTGAAAGCTGACCTATAGCAGAGGATGGGTAGGACTGCACAGAACTGACATGCAGCAATTCTCATGACAGCTTTCCAATTATTGTTAACTTACTGCCTAATAATCTCCTACCAGCAAATCTACCAATTCTGAATGAAAAATCTTTACATTCTTGCAAAGACAAACTAGGCACAATATAAATGCATTAGTGTTTTCAATTAGAAACCTCAACTATGGCCAAAACAGAATAAAGGAAAATAAGAGCAATTTAAGCTAAATATTTTTAAGTAACATAAACCAGGCTTGTGAGCAGTTGCAAAATTGCAATTTACTGCTTGAGAGACATACTAATGCCCAGGATCTTCAGACAACACGTTACATTAACAACAGCGTTGGAAATTTTATCTTAATATTCAAAGATCAGTCAAACAAGGTTTATCAGACTGCAACATATTTGAATAGGCAGCTCCAAATGTCCTGCTAACAGGGGAGGACACAACCAGCTTACACTTTATGAGCAGGTCGGGTGGCTCCCATGGCAAAAACCAGCAACTCCAACTTGGCCTGACATTTGATGATAAAGTTTACACGTTGTCCAGAAATAAACCAAGTCCCTAGCATCTTGAATAGTTGATCTCTTTATTCTTTAAATCATATATGGTAGAAAATTAATGAGGTTCCATGTCTGTGCAAATAACCCTCACAACCTTAGGCAACAGAGGCAGATTTTGAAGACAGAATCTCCACAAACATACAACATAAACCCAGATAAATATAGGAGGGGATAAGGACAGGCTCATAGGGCAATCATCAGTCCATAAAATAAAGTAAGCAAATTCTGATTTGCAATGTAAAAATTCATTTTAAGTTCTAGAATAACGGTGCAAACTGTTTGGACAGCTAATACTGCAAAAAGATTTTTAAATGATTTTCTATTGAAACTGAAGTTAACATGAAAATGTTCCTATACATCTTAGAGTACGTACATAAAGCCTTTTTTATTGTTATTTAAATCAGCAGTTTGAGACAAACTAGATTTCGCAGTTCCCTCTAAGGTCACTACTTATACCCACAACTTGTTTTTATATTCCAGTAAAGACAGCAAGATTACAGTTCTAAAAGCAGTCTGAAGTGAAATAATTAGGTCTGTTCTCCACCTTCACATTGCTTCAGGTTACACTTTACACAGGGTATAATTTACACCTACAATATACTCATTATCAGACTGTAAATAAAAGTTTCCCTTTCCTTCACTCATCCCCAAATGCAAAAGTGAAGAGCTTCTGAAACTGATGACTTCACTATACATAAGAACTGTATTCAAAATATCTGCTGAAATAAGTATTTCCTTTGCCTAATCCAACTTCTCCTTTCTCCAGTTTCACCACACCTTCTCTGCAAATAACTAAGTATACAAAATGTGCGTGTAACAATGTGTACAATTTCAAACATAGCCTGAACTGTGAAAAGTTAAACATTTGACCTTAGGTATTCCAGCAACCAGCTTACATGCAAGCAAGCCATAAACCAGATCTACTGGACTCGTAAATTACTAGAAATAGGGAATAAAGTAAAATAAAATCCACAAATTCACTATCGTGGCTTACACATGGACAGAGTAAACTATGTAAAAATGCCTTGGAAAGAGGAACAAAAATTTCAGTGAAGCAAAGACAAAAATTAGATTATTTTAATAAAATTACTTCATATTTGCCACATTTATTACATTTAATTACAATGTTTAAGCTTGTAAAAATCTAATAAAAGTTAATTTAATTTCAAGGCTTGCCATTCAATCCACAGGCAGCAGCAAGTCTGGAACCAGCAAACGTATCTGCCATTATTTCCAGAATTTGACAGTAGTCTGTAAAAAAAACTCTTAAGTGTTTTTCTTTGCTTCATCTTTGTTTTTTAAATATGAAAACTATAGAAATATGGCTTCTATTAAAAGAATCAACTTTATTCATTACAAGTATTCTTACAGGCAAGAATCTGCAGGAAAACTTGTAGTGGAAAAATACAGAGTAAAATGATAAATATAAAGCGATTTCCTTCCTAATTTTAAAATTAGTTATGTCTGAAGAGTAGAATAAACAGTATGTGATTTTTGAAATTCTTTCACAAAAAAACAGGAATCAGAACTAACAAGAAAGTGAAATAGGACAGTGGTTATCTTCCAGTTGCAAAAATCAGATAACAGAAGAACTGCTGACACTACGGTTTACCACTTTTTAAGTATTCTTTTTGCTGTCTACACAATAAAACTCAAAAGATGGTTTTGCACCTGTTGATATTTTTTTTTTTTTTTAAGATCATGAAAAATACCATGGTGACTTAACATAATTTTATGTATGTTTAAAAAGGGGAAAAAAAAGAATAATTCTACAGACACATCAGTGGCATGCACCAGTAAATATAGCAGCTACGCAGTATTCTCATGCGATAATGAAAACAGACCTTTTATACTAAAAATGCCCACAAAACACACGTTCTAGTCTGTCAGTGAACATTTCAAAATGACTTCTTGACACTGCAGATATGTTACGGCATTTTACTGTTATCTAATTATAATATATTAGTACATGCAATTACAAAGCAAGTTATGGGAATCCAGGAGGTTGCCAAGAACAAAGATAGAAGCCTTTTTCTTCAAAGGTTCTGTGCCACTGAAAGCAACACCATTTATATTAACTTGGACACTCAGTTGCTGGGGAGCAGATTTCTGTAAGTAACTGTGTGAGTACTGACTGGGAAATAAATATGACTCCTAAAACAATTTACATCCAAAAACTTAATGCACCCAAATTCTCTAACAGCCTTTCAAAAAGCTAGAACCTCTTTTATTGTAGTTGGTATTTATAGTCTGTTAGTTAGTAACCAAAACATTGAATACTTACACCTGTTTAAGAAGTTATCAATGTTCTTGTTTTTTCTTAAGGCAGGAAAATCCAAGTCATATACCAAAGCATCTAATCCATCCTGGAGGAGGGGAGTAAGAAGGCAAAGTTAAGTGTTTGGAAAAACGATTAATAATTAAAAATAATTAGAAAGAAAGTAAGTTTCTGCCAGTCAATGAGAAGATAAAAACGGTTGTCCCCATCAATTTTCCAAACAAATGAAATTATTCATATTTAAAGATTCAATTAGGAGTTACATATCTCTAAAGGACAGATGAAACAGCTGTCACTCCTCTTCCACTGAGCTCTTCAAAACTTAATCTTCATCCCTCTCAAAACAAATATACTTCTGTGAATTAAAATTAACCTTATAAGCCCCACATTTACATGTAAAGTAGTATTTTTTCCAAATACGAAAACTACAGATAGCAGTTCTAATGAAGTTCAGTGTTAAGAAGTCTCAACGTATCACACAAGAGGCACTTGAACATTAGGAGGCCACTGGCAAAAAAGGACGATGATGCTAATTCCAAGAGTCAACTCCCTCCCTCCTGTTTAATAATAGCTATTAAGATAACAGAGTTATAAACCAAAAACTTAGTGCTAAATACACATGCAAATTCACTGATCTTTCACTGAATACATCCCTATGACCAAAAAACAAAAGGTCTTGTTAAGTGCCATAAATTTCCTGACTTAAAATTTATGATATTAATTTTACAACAGGCATACATGACTCTTCAGCGGATTTTATCTTCTCAGAGAAGAACTAGATGAAGTGTTGGTTGAAAACCACAGGTACAGTATCTAATGAGAAACGATCAAGTATTCAAGAAAGTTACATCATGAGGAACCATATAAATAGCATTAGGGAATTTTCTTTGTCAACGAGGTGGTGTGTAAGTCACAACAGCAAAAACAGAGGGGAAGGTCACGAAACACAAACTACTGTATGCTAACAAAGTACGCCAGGGAAGCACCACTATTTACTTGTCCCACTGCCACCTACGTGTCCATGCTATCTATTACTGACCCGTTGGGAGTGAGGTATTAGACCAGATATCTTCGATCTGATCAGGTCAGATCTGAGTAGATCTAGGTTTGACTGTTTTATAAAACCATGTAATATGGGATTGAAAACTGATCCATCAGTTCTAACCACTACTTCCTTTGAGAGACTATGCCTGAAGTAAAATCATGCTAGAATTCAAAACCAAGGGTAAGCAATTAAGAGTACAACGACAATCAGAACTGCTTTAACGGCTGGATGTTATTCTATTTGTTAATTTCATTAAAACATTGCTCTGTTAAGTCAGGTCTCCATACAGTGGCTTAGCTTGAACTCTTAGAAACGTTACAAGGAAAATGATAAAGGAAAGTATCACAATATTTTCACAGCACTTCAAGTCCGCTTCTGCATCCTGAGCATATTAAAGGATCATCATTTTGAACTTACACCGATGACAAAAAAGGAAAGTAAACGACAACGGAAAAAACATAATGGACTAACTACTTAATGCGTCCGTAATATAAACATGAGTAAGAGGCCAACAACAACTTGGACTCAAGACAGATGTGGAAATAAAGCTATGCCGGGTAAACGCAACTTGGCAAGAAATACTTTTAACCTACTAAAAGATGCCTTTTCCAAAGATACACAGTAAACATCCAGAAAATCCACTAAAAAATCTCCCTCCTTTGGTAACTTCAACGGAGGAACCACGGCAGCAGGACAAAGGCCGCTGGTAGCTCTGCACTGAGCCCCACGCTGCGAGGGGCACAGGACATCCGCAAGGCCGCTGGGTCACCTCCTGCCATTTTGAAGCACAAACAAGTGATGGGGATGCGCTGCCCAAGTCGGGGGCCATTTTGCCTGTAAGCCTTCAGATCTGGGGCCTCGATCCATCTGCCTGGGGGCCACAGATGACACAAAACTTTTGTTCCAAAAGCCAACGTCTAATTTTTTTTTTCTCCTTTGGGAAAGGGAATATTTTAAGAACTGAATGCAACAAGCTAAGGCTAATGGGAATATTTACACATTTTTAATATCAATATTAATTTTTATTGTAACTTTTTTAAACGTTAAGTCTACCCAGAAAAAAAAAATCAGTAAGTGCAGACAGTGTCACAGTTTCATTGTCAGGCTTGTCACTGTTGGTGTGTCTTTTAAAAAAGCTCTACAATAAATATGTATGCAAATTCACTTGTAACAGGCAAAAGCAACTTTTCAGTACTGTATAATTTAGATTTAACCATGAAAATATTCCCCTTTGGATCTTAGATGTGAACTTTTTCAAGTAAAACACTTAAACTTTGAAATACAAATTCCACCTATTTAATGATCTCACATGCATTTCAAATCACACTTCAAAAATCACACAAACACCACCTCAGGAAGCTGCAGGCCAGGAATTTCTTACTCAAAACAGTCTCTTCAACAGCAAGCTCCCCTTTGCTACAATATCCAGAGAAGAAACTGTCCTGGTTCAAATCTTTCTTAAAAAATAAAGGGGGTGGAGGTGGAGGGAGATCTACAATATTTAGACTTGGAAATCCGTAACTCTCAAACTTCACTCCCAAACTTGAACTGAAGGAATTCATCTGCTTTCTGAAGAAAAAAATAGAATGGTATTATTCTAATGGTGGACTGCAAATAAAATACTAAGCTTAAGGGAATTTAAAGAGTTGGGATATTTTCTTTAATCTAAGTAGAAAATAGTAAGTCCTTATGAGTAACAGAAATCATGTATTTAGGATACCTAGTATAACGAGACATGAAGTAGTCTGTTTCACTTGCTTTAGCTAAAGGAGAAGAACTTGTGAACTTGACAAGCTGTCCCAGTACAAAGGGAAATGCAGAAGCACAGCTATTTTTAAGTGGTATCACTTGTGAATGAACAGGGAGGAGCACAGTGCCATGGCAATGCTCACTGGAAGTGGTACAGGTCACAGATCAGAAGACACCGCAGAGTTTTAGCGATAACAGCTAGGAGAAAAAAAATAAAGACTGCATGATAGGAGGCACAACCATTACTGTTGATGGCTCCAAAGAGAACCCATCTTTCATCTTTCTTGTTTCCATCTCGTTCGGTCTTTCAGCATACCATCTGACTTCTTTCCTGATACAGACAGGAAGGTCTAGCTTTCCTTCAAGACCTACAGTAGCCATATCCTCCTCCCTCTTAAAGAAAAAAAGAGCTTACAGGACAGTATAGTAAGACATCATAATTGGTAGCCATACATCCAATAATTTAACATGCTTTATTTAAATAATTAAATACTTTTATGACAATGAAAACATGCAAATGGGAAAAATCTGGTTTTAATATGTATCTTCTTGAAATACGGAACATCCAGCATTTCTTAGAGACACGTATTGTAGCTTAGAGGTATTTTCAGCTTACTCTAAGCCCTACTTTATTCAGTCATTACAGAGCAATTTTCCTGTTTAGCTTTGAGGTTTACAGACGGACGTTTTCTTTTTATGTTAATAGTTAGACTAGAATACATTAGCTTAAAAAAGCAAACACATGATCTCCACTTCCATCCTCTCTGGTAATAGTATTTCAGAGGTGATTAAAAAAGTGGAAAAAGCTTCCTTCCTAACATCCTTTGCTCAGTTTCATGGCCTAATATACAAACTTTTCTACATCACATTTGTTTAAGGAAACTATCAATAGCTTCATAATTTAAAATACCTCATTTATCCTGATATAAAAAAAAAAGCATACTAGAAAGCCAATACAATGTGCAGAGAGATCTTCCATACCAAACCAACATTTCCACATACCCTCATTGGTTTTGTTCATCACTACCCCACACTTACAAGTTTCAAAAGAACAGACACGCCGAGTGAAATCAAAGGTCAGCATGGACTTGTATACTGTCTCCAAAGATAAGGATTAGTATGTCTAGGAAAAAGTATATGAAAAAGTCCCGCATATGGCAATACTTCTGATGTATTTGTGAATACGAAATTGCAGTGCTGTACTTATCAGCTCCCACGAGAATTTTTTTCAGCCATTTTTTCTAATCACTTTCTGTACCTGCTTAAGTGTCTTGCATTTACATAACTATGTATCAACAGGTTATGTGAAAGCATACCTCAGTCTGAGCTTGCCATGCCTAAGTCACGAAAGTAATAACTTTGTCTAGATGCTTCATGACACCATTTTTTTTTACACACTTCCATCATTTTCCCCTGGGCCTTCTCTTTTCTAATTATGCTTGTGTAAGAGACATTACAATTCTCACCTTTGCCCAATGCCATGCTTTATCTTTAATTTCTACTTTATACTTTTTGAACTAGGGGAAAACTGCAAATAGTATTTCAGCTGTGATCACACCATAAGCATATACTGCAGCACAGCGTTTCCTGTCCCGTTCTTCATTAAGTTATAAGTTATTATCTGAACTATTTGGGTAATTTTGACGATCCCTGTACACTAAATTGACTCTTTCACAAAACTAGGTACTATAAATCAGAGCTAGTTCAACACTCAACAACACATCCACACAAATATTGGTTTCTCTCCCATACTGAGTATCATCTACTACTATTAATCACCCAGGCACCGACAAATATTAATTTTTTCTTTGATCACTGATTTTCTCATCTCAACATTCACCACTTTAGGTCACTTATTTCTGAGCAGCAGCACAGGCCTATTAGACTCCATTACTGATCGCTGATTTGAGTAAACTGAGCACCAACTCTTACTTCACCCATCAACCCACAAAACAGCCCTAGCTCAACGCAACTGCGTTTTGATAAAAAAGCTCAAATGAAGAGCCTTGACAAAAGCTTTGTTTTCCTCATACTCAGCAATTACTTCCATAAACTATACTAGGTTTGCAAAGCATGACTTCTTTCCACACTATGAGTTAGATCGTGCTCATCATAGCACACGTAGGCTCGCTTGTTCTGCTACTGGGCTGGGGGCTCCAGCATTCTCCCATTTTTTTTTTTCTTCAGGGAAAGAACAAAATAATGCTATACATTTACCAACTATCCTAGTGTTGTAAGAACAGTTTTAAGCAGTAACGTAGATAAACAGTAAGGTTATACACACACAAACACACCACATGCCTTAATGAGACACCATCAGGTAAAAAAAAGATGGATAAATATCAACCAGTCTCAACAATCTTACTATTTTGTAAGAATTTGTATAAAACCCTTTTCTAGAGCAATGTAAGGAAGGACTCCACTGTGGGAGCTCCTGTAAGCTTCTTCATGAAGAGATGAGCAGAAAGATTTCTGCTGTAGCCTTTTCCTTAGTTTTCCCTACTGTTTTTCTATACATACAGAATGCAATAACATGGAAGTTATCAGTAACATAATTACACGATTTATTAGCAATAAATTCCACAGACTGTTATGCTAACCTCTTTTCATGAGATTCCTTTAAAATTTGTGGGTTTTCTTCAATTACTTAAGCAGTTCCACGTCAATTGGCATTTTTCCCACATTTTCGTCTGCACCTATCCCCAGAGTTTTAATGCATCAAGTTGTCAGTCCTACCATGACTGCATTGGACCGCCTCACTCTGTAAGTACATTCCTAATCGCAAAACTCATTACAATATATGTAACACCAGTCTTATTCAGATGTAAGAAATTAACATTAATGCAATTTTATAGTGAAATGTAGTGTTAGGATGTTTCAAATTATACTCTATCAAGCAACTCCAATGTGGCAAAATTTATTATCTCAATCTGTAAGTGATATAAAGTCAAACATATATGACCTACATTATCAGGATACAGTTACAGGTTTGTTTTTTTTTTTCCTTACTTAATACACATTTCATTGTGACATATCATCATCTAGTGGAAGCATATGATAAAGAAAAATGTACTAAATCCATCTGAAACTCTGCTAGGGAGACAACTGTTTATTTTACTATTTATCTATCATTCAAAGAACCAAGAAACACTCAATGGGTGTTATCAGCACACAAAAGTTGCATTCCTTGGACTGCCTGGCAGTTTTCCAAGCTTCAAGTCTTTGCTACTTTTCCTTTTTTGGCGAGAGCACAGTAAGTCTTAAGAGCTACAACTCTAACCATCCCTGGTTTAGTTCCCTGTATTGTGACTATTTTCCTGTTTATTTCTATAGTACTAAAGCTTCCTCCCCTACTTTAAATCAACAAACCTGACTGAACTTAATTTTCAAGCGTTCATCACAACTCGTCGCAATGCCCCATCATACATGCATAATCTCTGTGGTAAATTATCAACAGAAATAGCTTATTTTAGTAGTACAAGAAGTCTTTATATCCTACTTTCCAACTCGCATGAGAATTAGTACCTCAACTGCATCAAAAAAAAAAATTGGAAGTTTCTTTGAATTGAATGACCAGATCTTTGAATTGTCTGAGGGACCTGGAAAGGCTGGAAAAATTGGCAAAGAAGAACCTCGTGGACTTCAACAAATGTAAATGGCAAGTCCTGCAGCTGGGGAGGAAGAACCCCTGGCACCAGCACACGCTGGGTGCTGACCAGCTGCAAAGCAGGTCTGCCAACAAGGACCTCAGGGGACAGGGGACAAAGTGGTCACGAGCCAGCAATGTGCCCTCACAGCAAAGGCAGCCAGCAGCACCCTGGGCTGCATTACGCAGGGCAATGCCAGCAAGACAAGAGAGGTGATCCTTCTCCTCTGCTCAAACTGGTGAGGCCACACCTGGAGTGCTGGGCCCAGCACTGGGATACTGGTATAAGAGAGTAAATCCAGCAAAAGGCCATAAAAATGATTAAGGGACTGCTACGAGAGGCTGAGGGAGCCTGAGAAGAGAAGGCTCACAGATCTTGTCCACACGTGTGAAACAGGAGGGAATGAAGAAGAGGGCATACTCTTCTCAGTGTTTTCTACCAACAGGTCAAGAGGCAACAGACACAAATTAAAAAACAAGATTCCCTCTGAATATAATAAATCTCTAAAAATAAAAAGATGTGAGTGGTCAAATGCTGGAACAGAATGCTCATAGAGGATGTAGTCTCTCCCCTCCACAGAAATATTCCCAGTCTATCTGAACATGATCCTGGGCAGTCTGCTCTAGCTGAACCTGCTTGAGAAGAGGCATTGAACTAGGTGATCGTTAAATGGCTCGGGTTGGAAGGGACCATAAATCATATAATTCCAGCCCCCTGCCATGGGCAGGGACACCTCCCACCAGACCAGGCTGCCCAAAGCCCCATCCAGCCTGGCCTTGAACACCTCCAAAGATAGGGCATCCACAGCTTCTCTGGGCAGCCTGTGCCAGGGCCTCACCACCCTCTGAGTAAAGAATTTCTTCCTAATGACCAATCTAATATGCCCTCTTTTAGTGTTAAGCCATTACTCCATGTCCTATCACTCCACTCCCTGACAGAGTCCCTCCCCAGCTTTCCTGTAGGTCCCCTTTAGGTACTGGAAGGCTGCTATAAGGCCTCCCTGGAGCTCTCTTCTTCAGGCTGAACATCCCCAGCTCTCTCATCCTTTCTTCATAGGAGAGGTGCTCCATCCCTCTGATCGTTCTGGTGGCCCTCCTCTAGACTCATTCTAGTATGTCCATGATACGATCAAGAGGTCCCTTCCAACCTAATGATTCCATTTCTCCAACATCAAAATTTTCTTCCTTCTTTCTCAAGGCTACAGCTATGCTTTTGGTTTGCATGAAGGTAGTTTCTGGAATAAATCATCTTAAAAACACCCTTAACTCCCTACCACTAACACAAGTGATAATTAGGCAGACCTCATTACAAAGCTTAGCTCATCTTGCTTGATGTTTCTTCAGCTCTCATCAGAAAACCTTTGGGCTCTATTTGATACTGTTTTGGGAAACACCCTACTTCACTGATAAGAAAAAACACACCACTTCCTTCTCATGTCCAGCATTATTCCCTCTCCCACCCACACTTTTTTTTTTTTTTAAGTGAGCAAGTAAACCTCTACCTGAGAACAAGTTCTGAATACAGCCATACAACCCACTAATTCCAGGCAAGAACAGTTTGAACCAACTTTCAGGCCAGCAGGACTACATTTCTCTATCCCTAGTCAAGTACGCAAAAGACTGTATAGTTGTAAGTTAACCACGTTCATTTATTTTGCTGCCCAGAGAACACGAAACTGTAATATAGTGCTTCATCTTAAAAGCAGACAAGTGAATGTACACAGAATTAAAACACTTCACTGAAGAATTTTCATTACATTGTTAGAGTAGGCAAAGTATACAAACTGACAGGAGCCTGAGTACAAGGCACTTGATACATCGCACTCTGCTGCTGCCAGCTACAATACCGCAGAGCTCGTTACTTCTTCGTGTCTTGCAATACTCACAGAGAGCTTTCACAAACTCAAGTTAAAGACAGCCTACACATGAAAAAATATTAAACTCAGTGAAGAGCTAAGACTTAAAATCTCAGTAAAGACTTAATCTCAGTAATACGATCTTGAAACCTCAAGTCAAAGGTATTGAAAGCAGTAAGGGTTATTTTCATTTCAGCCTTTTAAAGTTTTTCCACATGCAGTTGCAAGCTTCACCCATATCACAACTCTGTGTAGTTATATACGAGTCCATGTACTTACATTCTGCTCAAACGTCACCTATTCCAATATTTTTGCTGACAAGTTTCCATGGTATATACTTACTACATGAATCTGTACACCCAGAAATGTATGAAAAATATATTAGGTAAATATAATATAGAATGTAGCATAGAATACATATAATTATATATTATGTACATGTAGATATATAGAGAATATTATATTATACAATATAAATAATATATTAAAATACACACTTGCTAACATCAGAGCCCATAGACATCTCAGTCTCGTTAACACCCTTATTATTACTGAAGAAAACCATAGGTACAAGTCTACAGAGAGGTCAGCATAGCTGTAATGCTCTTTCAAAGGCACTTAGCATTTAAGGGTCTAGCTGTTTTAACTGAAAACAAGTGGCAGTTTCTCCAGTCAGAGCCCCTCGTCCACTGACTAGACGCAGATCTTGGATCTGTAGTTCTGTTCTCAGTCACACCAATTCTGACCACTATTTGATGCCTATAATTATGGAACATTCATATTAATCTCGAGATACACTTCAGACATAAGGACATCGCCCCCTCCAGCTAAAACCTGTAACGCTATTACAACACTCATTTCACTGCACTAGGAAACTCTACTGTGGTTAATAGTCTTTAAAACCAAGCTTAAATTTAGTACATTGGTATTTTACAATTTGAATTGAGCATTATATTTAATTCCACTTAACATTACATCCTTAAGAACAGCTCTAAGATGAGAAAGCAACATCTTTAGTGAAAATGAATATATACGCCAAAAATCATCAATAAATTTCAGCAAAATTTATGTAGAAATAGGTACAATAGATGTTTGGAAGCAGTCCAGGGAAAGGAGCAACAGAAGTAAAATCTGATCGCTATTAAGTCAAGTTAACGTTATTTCATTTTGCAATGAGACATCTCTTGACATTTGTAGTTTATTTTCCTTATTAAAAAAAAGGTTCACTTGCATGGGTTGATGTGCTCTGCAATATGCTTCAATGTGCTCTTTTGTGAGCTACAAAGCTTCTACACCAAGTGTTGTCTCTTCTGCCATCAGTAAGTTACCTTACACATACAAAATAACAGCTGTATAACTACCTGGAAGGCTAGATGAATTCTTAGTATTTTCCCACCATGTTGTCCAGATGACTGTCAGAATATCAACATGTCCATAAGAAGAAATGTAACAAATGTAAAAGGTATTTAATATGCAAAACCACCTTCAGATATTTCATCTCAACACATTATGGTAAAAGGAGAGTAAGTCCTCCCATCAACAATTTAAATTGCTGCCTTTAGCTGCCCCGTTATGCCCTTGGCTGTAAAATGTTCTTTCTGCTATTAAAAAGAAATCATTATTTGTAAAGTTTGCAGTATGATAACTCAATGAAAAGGTAACTAGTTTTCCTACAACGCAACAATCCCTCACCAGCCATGTTGTCATCTGACCAGGATTATACTTGCTGCAAATAAAACTGTATCAACTAAATAGATGTATAAAATGATAAAAAGGCAAGTTCCATCTTTAGCCTTGACAACTCAATCTCTGGAGATTAAATTTGTTCAACAAGTATGCTTTAGAAAATACTCTGTAACACACTGTATCTAAGAAAAAAATCTCTATTACTAAAAATACTAGACCACAATAATCTAACAAAAAAGAACAGTCACTAGAGATAGGGGCTAGAAAATGTTCACTGAGTACTTTTCTTTTTAAAGCAGAGGGCAACCAATTAGAGAAATAACTTACCAAGAAAGATATAATTTTTTGAGAAATCTGAAAACACTAGACAAAACGTCTATTACCCTCCAACCAAAAGGGAGATTCTTCCCTAAAACTCCAGAGTAAGTCAAAACACTCTTTCAATCAGAGGTGAAATGTAGCCATGACTGAACTGCAAAAATTAAGGTAGTGAAAGAATTATACTAAAAACATTTTGCAGAAGCTGAAGTAGTAATTTGTAAAACTATACAGCTTCCTTTGTTGTCACAAGCAACCCATAGTCTGAAAAAAAAAAAAAAAAAACCACACATGGAAAGCTGAACACAACTCCAGAAGAATATCAACTTGGAGAAGCTTCTCCAATTGTGCAATCTCCCGTCAGAGCTCTAGCTCCATTTCTGCAGTAAACATTCCACCACAAGCAATCACACGTCAAACAGATATTCGAAATATGCAACTAAACAAGAATTTAGCACTACTTGAGAATCCGTGCATCATTATGCACTTCTATAATGCAAACACTTGCAAAGCCCATAGGCTTCTTTTTCACATATCAATTGAAAGAAAAACTTCAGTTTCAGGAAAATGAAAGATTTATGCGTACAGAAGAACAACGGTCTCTATTCACTATTTCTCCATGATGAATATAGCCACAAGAATGATTTTATTTTTTTTAAAAAGGTAATAAAAATTCCATGAGAATTATTTTAGATAGCAACAAGTTACTTCTACTGCCAAGTACTAAGATTCTTCAGAATCGACAGGATTGTGTTACTAACAGCAGCAAAACAGCAAGTTTTTCACATTTTTTCAGGGATTTGAACCACTAATAGTGAACAAAGCACTTCTGATAACAAATTTTTTCTTGATTCAAGAATCCAATACATTAAATTTATAAAATGGACATACATCTTACCCATTACCATTAAGCAATTAAAAACAAAGACAAAGGCTTTCTTTTTTAAAACCCACACGAAGAAAAAAGTGGCATCACAGACAGACGGTGTCTCTAGTAACAACTTTGAAATGCACTGGAT
This sequence comes from Anser anser, assembly GCF_964211835.1. Lineage (NCBI taxonomy): Eukaryota > Metazoa > Chordata > Aves > Anseriformes > Anatidae > Anser > Anser anser. Next base: position 50,386,619 of record NC_139721.1, on the reverse strand, counting down.
GTTTAAATGTATTTTCAAGTCACTAACAGTAACAGCTTTCAAGTGTAGAGTTCTCTGCATTCACTAGCAAACTCCAAAATCCCAGCAATTTTTTTTTAAGTAGGACCTCACCAGTATTTAAGACCAATTTCTTGTAAAAGCTTTTTACCCTGTCTGACACCATAGCACAATCATGACTAAAATCCTGAGTGCTATGGATTGCAAATAAGAAAGAAGTGCAACTCCAAAATTAAAAAGCTACATGAAAACATGGTTCCGTATTCAAGTACTGCAATTACGGAACAGAACCAAAGTTGTCCACCAAAGCTTTGGCAATTTTGAGTTTCCCCACATGATAATCAGTAGGAGTTTTATTACATGTAACATAGCAAGATTACAAGTCAGTTTACTTGAGATTTTCTAGTACAGTTTTTCAAGACTACCAGAAGAGAGGAACTATTAAGAATTCACTGGTAGTACCCAACACTTTCCTCTAAACTAGAAACTAAGTCCCTGAGATGATACATTAGGCTTGCAAGTTTGCTGTTTGTACTTATTGCACAAGTAAGTTTTTATACATTTTTTTCAAGCCTTGGGACTCATGCTTAAGAAAGCTAAAGCCAATGGCATCATATACCGAGAAGGCATGACCCAAAATTTCCAGTACAGTCACTCAAGCACGAAAGACATTTCCAACAGAGCTGCTCAACCATGCGACAGACAGCAAAACATTGTAAAACAGTGGTATCCAAGTTGTACTATGCTGGGTATTTACCCCAAGTTTAACTACTGCTGTTGTAGGGACAAAAATGCTAAGAAAAAGATGGAAAAAAGTTATTCCAACATGTTTCTCCAGCTGCACTGATATTAAAGAGTAGAGTATATCAACTCCTCCCCAGTACTGTTCTCCCCACAGAGAGCACTTCAAACCTTGGGAAAAACACTTTCCCCCCCAAGACGATGCAGTAGATTGATACGTATCCTCCAAAGGCATGATTTCCTTTTAGATTTAGAAAAGGGTAGAAAACAAATCTTAGCCCAAGCGGAAAGAGCGTCAGGGCTGCCTGGAGCACTGCCACTACCATGGAATCCTGTCAAAGTCTCTCCTGCCTGTCCTTACAAGGGAGCACGGCTGAGCTTGGGCTGATTATGTTAATCTCTACAGGAGATGAGGGCAAGCAATACTTCTGTCGCACCATATAAGCCTGTCATGAAATAAATCAGAGCACATGAACATTTCTGTTACATTTTCTGTTCCTCCATCCCAGACTGCTTTGAGTAGCTGTCATTTACTTTCTCATTACGCGCAGAGCAAAAGTGACGAAGGCAAAAACAAAATACAAGCTAATGAAAGGCTACGTTTGACTCATGTCAAACTACTAAATAATTACTTTCCTAGAAAAGAAAGCGTCTTATGAAAGCGTTTTTCCAGCACCCAATCCAGAAAAGACAACAAAAAGCATACTATTTTCTTGGCAATCTACGTGAAAGGGCACATTGTAGGTAACTACCGTGTAAAAACGGTTCAAAAGCCATGTCCAGTAATGTCTGCCATTTCCAATCCATATAAACTCTGTGCACTCTTGTAAAACACCTGGCAAAGCAGGTTCCCAAATTCTAAACACTAGAAAGTATCAACAAGTGATATCCCAGAACACAGTTAACAAGGAGTAGCATCACCTCAACAACTCAGAATTACACTTTCCATCAAGCTTCCCGCATGTCACCTGCCAGAACTCCCTGCTGGATCACAAAGGCAATTTCTGAAGAACTATACAAGAATATATACATGTACACAGCCGGTCATTTTGGAAACAGATGCTTGTTACCAGCCACAGCCATTTTATCATTGAACATGTTGACCTTGTCTCAGAATCCATAGGCTTAAGAGGAAATTAAGAAACCAGTTAAATCTTTTGTGGTGTTCAAACAAAATGTACTGGCATGGAAATTAATTTCCCCATTTCAAGTTCACTAGATTCTGAATTACAGGTACACGGTTTGGTTTAGAAGAGCAAAAAAGCCACTCAGCTTTAGGAGAAGCCTAACAGCAGGAAACGTGCATGCATGCATTCTGTATAAATGCAGAGACACATCCCAAACAGCTAACCCTTAAAAGCAACCAAAAAAACCCTGACCTATCACTTTCATTTTGATTCACTTTTTTTTTAATTGTTTGCTCAGCATGAGAAATAAGAAGGACCTAAAACTGCAGAAGTGAGAGAATAAGACAATCCTTCACAGCTGAAAAAGTGCAAGTAGTTCATGATGCAGAGCTCTAGGCTTAAAATAATTTACAGAAGAGACAAGCATTGCTACATTTCATCTGATAATGCCATATAAAAGAATCAAGATACCACATTGTAGGACTTGTAGCAAATAAAATCAACAGATTTTCTCTTTTCTCAATCAGTGTGGATCATCTTTTAAGGTCATATTGCATTCAAACATCTAGAGCTTCCTTCCAATTTGGATTTAACGTACAGAAGCATGTGAACTGATCCTTTTTAAATGATTTTTCTCTCTATCTATCAAACTATGACAGGACAAACCCAAACTCTTATAAAGCTAATCTTACCTCATTGAAAAACCTCCTACTCCAGTTGCACCCAAAAAGATCATTCTCAGTCTATAAAATTTGGCTTTTAAGTGAATCTTAAATGAGAATGCAGGTTGAAAAGACGACTTTATCACCAAAAAATGACTATACATCATTTGCACATATTACTGTACGGAAATAAGAGAAGACCAGGAGATCAACATCAAGATTCAAACCAAACCCATCCACAAATAGGTACGTTCTTCTGACAACCAAAAGAAAAGTTCATGGCTGTCACAAGACAAGAGGAAGAAAGTTTAGAAAAAGAGCTGAGTGGAATAGTTTCCAATTCTCACATGCTGTTTCTCCATAAATGTTAACAGCTGAAAACAATCTTCTGAAGATCCCACAATCTGACTAACTCTGGTTCCAGACACCATTCAATATTGTGAGCATGTCAAAAATATGATTTTAATTGCCAAAATGCCAAAGACACCAACAAGAACAGCAAAGCCAGTTAGAAGATATTGTAGCTTGCATTTCCTATACCACCCTCAGAATAAATTCCAGAATAAATTTCTATAGGAAAAATTATTTCTATAGGAAGGGAAATGAGATTCCTATTTCTATAGGAAGGGAAATTAAGACGCCTGTGAGCGTCTTGAAAGATAAACAGGGCTTACATCTCCAGTTCTGTCAAGAAGCAACTACCAGCACACTGTAGTCTGACCTCATCAAAATACAAGTGGCAAAGCTGATGGCAAAAGGCTGACTAAAAGATACCCTGATTTAGCCTCTATTCCCTGCCACACACCACAGTAACATGCTTGAAACTGCCTACCTGGCATAGGAAGCGTAGGAACAGTTGCTTTCTTCAAAAGAGAAATACCCTTCGTAACAGCAATACCCTTCATAACTGCGACTGCGACAAGACCTAAAGCACTAGCCGGAATTTGAATTGCTCTTCCCAATGAGTTTGATTCATTTTTATCTAGTATCTTCTTTTGCTAATCATGATACTACCCCCTGAAAAATAAACACATACAAAAGGAAGGTAAACTTCAAAAAGCATGTATCTAAATACCACAGCCAGCGCGTGTAGCACAAGGGCAGTCATTGTACTAGGCAATGACTTACAAAAGAGACTCAAGAGGTTGTTGCAGCAAGACAGTCTTGGCCTCATTCTTGATGGGTACCTACCTGGGGATTGTAGCTATAGATCCATATCACCTGTTCAGTTGTAAAAATGAAATTCTAAAATGATTCTCTGGTACCTATAATGCTTATTACTGCATAAAGATCTGCTGAGAAAAATTATACTTGAAGTTAGAGTCTGGGCTTCCCCCTCCTCCCTCTTCCCCCCCCCCCCCCCCCCCCCCCCCCAATTCTTAGGGCTCTATCAGAAAGACACCAGATTCAAAAAACTACTTCAATTATCTTCTGAAAGCAGATTGATATGTGTACGTGAAGTTGTGTTCCTAATTATCTGTATTACTACTACCATACTCACGAAAAGACGATTATACCCTATTTACTAAAAACTTTGCTCTATGCCAATTCTTAATTTGGAGAGTTACATACTAATTAAGCAACTTCTCACCTGCAGTCATCTATCAGATGGAAGAAAGCCAAAAATGAGTCAAAACTTACACAAAACCTACAGAAGTGTTAAGACTAGCTCCTGATCATTTTGGAAATTTCTACAGCTTAGTAGAGAACTTTTCCCAACCCAAATGGACGATTTGAACTTGCTGGTTTAAATCTTAGGAACATTTTATTCCTGTTTCCATACACTCTTCATCTTCACTTGAAAAGTATTAAATGTGATCAAAAAAAAAGATAACTGTCCAGGACCTTTCTACTGCATTTTATTTATTAATTCAGACAACTGCAATCTGCAATTGCCAGTCAGGTGCTAATAAATATTTTTAAGTATTTTTCATCCTAACAGTTGCAGCAGTTAATTTTTTTTTTTGTCCATTTAGAAACTAGAATTGTTATGTATTCGTCCTGTGGTTGAGTTTCCTTCATCTCTTCATGCCATTAGATTTAAAGGCTTTCTTCACTTTTTTTTCCCCCCCAACCAGACCTGATGTGACAAGACAAATGATACGAACATTGTGCTGGTTAGCATGGATATCATATCCTGCATGATGTTGCCTGGGAAAACGTGGCAACGATTCATACATACATGCACACACTAACCACACAGGCTAAGTTGCACTGCCGAAAAGAGACCGTTGCACTGACATTCAAGAACTTCACTGAGGCTTTGTAACCAAAGCTAGAAAAAGAAATGGAAAACCAAGACGAGAAACACTACGCATGTTTACTAAAGCTCGAGATATTCTTTAAATAATGTATTTGATGGCTCACCACAATTAACTCAAATTCAAATATATATTGGCACAAGGTATTATCTGCATCACGTTTGCTATTTTGTAGATCATATCAAAAATACATAGAAATATTCTCAATGTAATTCCTCCTAAAAAAATCCAAAGTAGGAAACTGGAATTTCATAGCATTGAGAACTAAAATTCCTAGGCATTATTCTGAAGGTTAAAGTCGTTCAATTGAATTTGCAGGGTTTTTTTTTTATTTAAAGGAAAACACATAGCCTTTATGTCAGAATTTACTATTATTTTCAATCACGAATATATAAAGTACTATGAATGTTCCCAACAATTCTTTTTATTTCTAGCCAACTTGCATTTATTTAAAGATCTCAAACGAAGCTTTCCACAGAAAGGCTTTCCTTGAAACCTGTGAAAAAGACTAAGTAGTAAAGCAAAAGTCAAGCAATAATTGCACATGTGACCTCGTTAAGGTAGGAAAAACACTACATACTCAAAACATAAGGCTAAGAAGTAGCTTTTCAGAGAACTAATTAACCGTATTTATTGCAACCCCCAAAAACTATTTAGGTCAATGAAACATTTCAGTGATCTTCCCCCCTACCCTTCAGTAACTACACTACTGGAAACCATGGCAAACAGGAACAGCCTCCTAGTATACTACCGAGCATTATCACCTAAGCATTGGATGCTGTGGTTTTTAAGTTTAATTGCAGTTTAAGATGCATACATCTTAATATTAACACCTTGACATACACATAGAACAGACAGCTCAGTCAAGTGGTACTGAACTTTCTCCATAAAAAGCAACAAGTTTCATGAAGCTCTTGCTAGATTTGTCTCCAATTCTCACCCCCCCCCCCAATACAATAAACCCCTAGCATAATCTATTCAAAGTTTAAGACTTCTCAGCCACATTACGAACATCAAAGTTCGCATGCTTCTAAAACCGTAAGGCATCGTAAACATTTACTTCTATTATACTGAAGCAAAGCAGTTTTTGGGCTCATGTACTAATACACACTAATACAAGAAGAAATTAGTTTACTTAAAAGCAGTGTCTGGAAGCCATAGCTACGTACAAATAAGTTTGTTTCCCTTATTTATCACTGATAACTAAAGAAAATACAATGCTAACTCTACTTAAGAATCTGGAAGCAACGGCTTAGAGTTAGTTAAAACTCTGCTACAAAAATAGTACAGTTTAACACTGCATCTTTGTTGGTATGTTATAAACGGTTTCACATCTTCCTTTCGATCCGATTAAAAAGTCCTCAGGGTTTTTTTTGTCCTTAATATTTGCCACATGGGTACTAGAAGCTTGATGTCTGTTTTCAGCTATACAGGGAAATGACATTGGTAGTACCATGGTCTCTTAAAAGAGTACAACCAGTAGCTTGCCTCCACACCATCAAACCTACTGCTGGGAAAAAAACAGTACCTCCTTATTTTAGGAGCTGGATGGAGAAACGAAATGCAGTCTCACAAAAAGACTAAGGAAACTGGGCAACCCTAACTTAAGTCACCACAGGCCAACCGAATGACTCAAGTCCCAAAGTCATCTTTAATCTTAATCTTCCTAATTCCTGTTTTTCAAAACTTGTATTCATATTTGTATCTTACAGACAAGGCTTCCTTCTAACAAAGGGCTTTTTTTTTGTTGTTTTCATCCCCTACCACCACCCCTGCTCGTGAAATCCGAATAAAACTAAGCGCAGAACACAGAACAAAAGCACGAAGGCAGTATCAGAGTTTGATATTGCACTGACTGACAACAACATTGGTTGATACTTCATTTACTAAGTAGGAGAAAGAAGAAAAATATTGCACACCAACTTGCATTTCAACTTCGGGTTTGATATTCGATTGGTACTCAGTAGAGTATTTAAGTGGAATGATGGACTGTACACAATCTCAAAGTCAAATGAATAAGCATTTATTTTCCAAAATTAATAAGAGTGATTAATTTATGGTGGGCAAATCCACCACGAGTGTTTAAGAATTATGTTAACTTGAGACCCTAAGGATAGACAGGATTGGCATTCTTGACAAAATGACTTCCTTTGTCACCTACCCAACTCTTCTCCCCTCCTCTTCCTATCAGAACGTTGCTTCTTCTGCAGTAGAAGTGAAACTGCAATTAACTGAGTCAAACAATGAAGAATGAGATCTTGATAACAGACATCCTCCTCCAGTATTAAAGTGCCCTGGAATTCTAGAAGCAGTATTTTGCAGAGCTGAAGGTGAAGGTGTCTTGCCCAACTTAAGCAGAAGCTCTTTTGGCTAACACTTCTTACACTCCCTTCTAGAGGAAGAAGCGAGGCTTACTAATAAAATAGCTCATTTCTGTAGCTCCAGGATGGAAAAGCTGTTTTTCATTATACCTGAAAAACATTTGTTTATCAAGATGCATTCCAAGGAAAGCAAGATCCATCTACAGAAGGCTGAGCTAAAGCTCAAAACTAATGTTAGACAAAGTTGCAAGGTTTTTGTTTGTTTTTAAAGGTTGTCCTTCTCCATGGTTATGAAAACATTTGATTGCAACTCCCCAGAGAAAACAGTTAAATCTACTGTGAAGACAGAACTTCTGAAAGTAATTCTCAAAAACTGCCAGTCATATTTCATTCCCTCCCACACGCACTTTTCCTAACCCATCACTTCATGAGATGTTTTTTTAAATTAAACATAAACACTGGTAACTCCTCATGCCGACAAAAGCTTACCACTCCACCCGTTTGCTTCAAACACACACTCCTCTTGGATACTGTTATTTTCTCCCACAAAATGTGAGTAATGCAACACAACTGGCATGCAAGTTTTGCTGAGTGATTCAACATCACCAGGGTATGACGTCTTACATTTTCTGTTTCATACAACTAACCAACCTCTCGCAAGACAGCCCAATTTGAAGGCAAGTCTTTAGCTGCCTATTCTGGTCAATTTTTAAATTTAAAAAATAAAATTCTGTTCCCATGGCATAGGAAACTTTGGGAAAAAACTTGGGGACCTGCAAATACAAAGTTTAATTAAATCTTTTCATTTATTCCCGATCATTTGTATGAGTTCAAACTGAAGTGAAAAAGGGTATATCAAAAAATACCCTTTTTTCCCTGGAATTCATGTTTCTCTGACTCTTCTTTCCTGTGAACTTACCAAGAACTGTGATCTATTAAAAACAAAAGTAAGCAGATCTAACTCCACTTTGCCATGTACTTAAAGAGGAGGTTGTCACGACCAAAAGGTAAAGTCAGGAACAACATTGCCATTCAGAGTCTTCCCTGACCCTAACCTAATTTAGTTGCGCTGTATCAGAAGGCAGAAGCTTACACACAAGTCCATTACAGTGGCAGTCCCATAACTGAAGCAGTGCAGCTCCAGTAATGTAGTAACACTCTCCCATTTTTCTTCTAAACGGCATCTTTGATTACATCCCAAGTCCAAACTACTGATGAAAAAGTCTCATGCATAAATCATATTAGGATAGATAAAAGCTTTGTTTTGAGAGCCTGGAGACATTTTAGGACAGAAAAGAAACAACAAGGAACAACTGCAAAGACTCCTGTGACCTTACATTCATTAAGAATTAGGAGCAGAACAGCCTTTCAGTCCTTTCCACATTCCAAACCTAGGCATCAAGAGGAACCAACAAAGACCTCTGAGCGTGCAAGTTTCTTTGTACAAGAGCTTCCGTGTATTACAATTCTATTCTTTGGATAAATATCCCAAAATTCTCCTGAATATGGTGAGACTCTTCACAGCTTTCCTGGAATCATGGTGTGACCAGACCTGAAGATTCTTCCAACAGCTGCTTTGGATTTTAAAAGCCAAAACCATCTCCAAACACTTTAGAGCCATGCTATACCCAGAAACTGTATGAAGTTTGTTGGGCCTGAGCAAGGCTTAAAACAGGCAAGAGCATTTTTGTCAAAGACGAAAGCTCTTCCAGGATGTGTGCTCGTCTGTGCTCTACAGAGGAAGCCTCACTTCTTAGTGACATCTCCAACTCCAAATTCGGTGTACTTTGATGGGGAGGAGTAAAAAGAACAAAACCACAGAGACACTTTGCATCAACAGTTCAACTTTCACTCCATAGCCCTTAATGGGCATTTTGTCACTTCTCTTGCTGTCTTTGCTCTGCTAGCCTTAGCAACAACAGCTCCTGTTCCAAAAGCTGTGATAATTGTTGCCAGCAAAGCAAAACCTTCAAACCCTAACAAGTCTATCACTTGGCTGGCACCATTTTCAGCCTTGTATACATACAAGAGAATAGATAGTATGCAGTTGCAAGTTACACCCTTTACACTAGGTTATTCAGAACTGTTTGAACAACCCCAAGGCCAGACCAAACCATATCACTGGTTTGCTAGCAGCTGAATTGGTAGTAACTGGAGCTTAAGGAGGATAACAGCCCAAAGATGTATTAGAACAAAATAAAATAACTGCTAAGTAGATAGAAATGTCAGAACATTTTCTCTTTGCAAGGGGAGAACAAGTTATTTCAGCTTAAGACTGAAAGGATCCCTTGTGTGCCTACAATTCAAACTTTTTAAGAAGAGACTGGTATAATAACATATTGGTATAGTAAGATTTTATAACAAAGACGGGCTCATGAGGAAATTTCATGTACTTCTAACGCCAACAGCAGTACCTAGTATCACAGAATGCTTTGGATTGGAAGGGACCTTAAAGCTCATCCAGTTCCACCTCCCCTGCCATGGGCAGGGACACCTCCCACCTCGACCTGCTGGCCAAGCTGCTTTTGATGCAGCCCAGGATACAGTTGCTCACGCAGCACTTTGCTTGAAGCCCAGGTGCATCAACCACCACCCCCAGGTCCTTCTCCTCAGGGCTGCTCTCAATCCATTCTCTGCCCAGCCTGTGTTTGTGCTCAGGATTGCCCCAGCCCAGGTACAGGACCTTGCACTTGGCTGCGTTGAACCTCATGAGTTTTGCACAGGCCCACCTCTCAAGTCCATCCAGCTCTCTCTGGATGGCATCCCTGCCCTCCAGTGTGTCAACCACACCGCTCAGCTTGGTGTCATCAGTAAACTCGCTGAGGGTGCACTCAATAACACTGTCCCTTTCAGCAAAGATGTTGAATATGAAACCAAGTCACAGTTGCAAGGCACCAGTATTACTTCTGTTTTCAACAACGGCTTTACTTTCTAGCTTGTGTTGTTCTGTGCAACCTGACATGTGTGATAAAAGGCATGGAGCAACTGTAACCAGCATGAACTCTTTCTCCTACCTACAGGCTCTCTCCTCCCTGCGTGATCTTCTACATCCACTTCTACTCTACCATCTCCTGGTTGGAGAGATTTCCTCCCTCCAAAAGTTCTTTTGAAAACAGTGTCACTCCAGACTTGTAGTCAAATGTGCTCCAGATATCAAGAGTGAAATTAGCATGCTGGACTCTGTCTCCCACACTGCGGGAAGATGGCACTTGTTGCACTGATACCTGGCACTTGAGCTTCTACCACCATCAGCCTCTCCTCCCCTTCTGCCTATCCCCCAGGGACGGAGGGTTGTTGCCCCGTTAGTATCAAAGCCCTTCACATTCCCCTACCAAGAAGGGGAAAGCATAACCTCCCTCACTGCTTGTCAGAAGTTGCGTGATGAATACATTCAGATATAGAAAGTGCAATAGGTCAGAATCATGAACAACTGAGGTGGCACTTCTGGAGCATAAATCTGACATCAGAGCATGGCAACTTTTTTTTTTTAACCCTTTCTCTCCAACAGGAAAAAAAACTACATCTGAGCTGTTTCAACTGCAGTCACAAATTAAATTTAATGAGCTTACCAATTTACAGTAGCTTCCCCCTCAGGTGATCACCCTTATGCACAAAGTCTCCAGTTCTACAGCTGCCTCTATTCAGGAAGGTTCTTCTAGTCTTTTTTGGGAGATACCTTTCAGAAGAAAAAAATGCAGGCTCCAAAGAGGCTTACACTCCACATTAATAAGGCCAAACTGCTTAGAAAACTGTGGGTCAATTCAAAATCATTTTCCAAATTAACCGATTTGGAAAAAAAGGAAACAGGCTAGTTAATTTTTTTCTTCCGAAGTTCCTAAATAGAATGCAGACATGAAAGAAATCAGTTTTCACCTTGAGAGCTCCATTTTCTTTGAACACTTGCACTTAGTATCATCCATCAGTGACCAACACAAAACTGGCCCTGACCATCCATTCTTCCGTCATACTTTCCTATCTGAAGTAACTACCACAGCTATTATGCAAATCCTACTAGCCATCTTCTGAAAAACATATATTCCCCTAACACTAAAACCAGTGAGTATTTCCCACCTTAAATGTCAAAATGATAAGAAAAGCTTCTGACCTTCCCTTCTTTAGAAAATGCAAACCAGACGTGAGGGACTTAGTTTTGGGTAGTCAAGGCTTTCTTTTGCCATTATTTGCTAAAGAAGAAACCCAACTTATAGAGAAACAGTAGCAGTTGGTGACTACATGGGAAAACAGCCATTTGTTATTAATGCAATTTAAGTGTGGATAAATAACTAGACTTTATCGGGAAATACCAGTTTTCCTCTGAATATATTCATACCTTGGCATTTAACTCATTTGAACACTACGCAGCAATAACTGAATATTACACAGCTTTTAAGAGGAAAAGAGGACAAGATTACTCATCAATATTTGACCAAGTATGAGAATTCAAGAATTTCTTAATTACTTTTTTCTGAAGTGAATATTACAATTTGTGAAGATCTGTAGGAAAAGCAAGTACCTGTCCCACTTGTATTTCTAGATCAATTAAAAGTTCTGTAGACCAGATATACACAACCTAGACAGGCATTTAGGTAGTTCCAAACCACAATCCAAAATAAAGCCTTAGTTTGTCTGGTGTTTTCTACAGAGGTTTCCAGGAATCGTGTCTTTGCACTACCTTGGACCACACAACTAAAAAAAAAAAAAAAGAACACATTCACATTTTTCTGTTTCTTTTACACAGGCTGAAGAAATATGAACACACTGAAGAAATGGAAGAGGGAAAGCTGAAATATAGAAGCCAAAAGTTGGATTTAAATTAGAGCCTACAAAGAGATTTTAAGGACTGTCTCCATGACATAGCATTGTATAAATATTGACAGGGAGTGGCAATCTTTCAGCAAGCAAAAACCCATGTGTTACAAGATTTTGAGTATCAGAATAGACTTTGACCTGTGCTGTAATGAGAACCTGGTGCTGGTCCTGTGACAGTTTTCCCTTAACAGGACAGGCAGCTAAATGGTCGGAGCAACTGCTGCTTGTCTAGATCGCCTCTGGACTTCTGCAACCTCGAAACCTTAAAGATGCACCTCAACATGGTGCTGCACCACAGCTGGTGCCGTTTGGATATCCATCCATACTGAAAAGCTCAAGAAGAAACCTGACTAAAGATTACACTACAGGACAGCCAAGAGTCTCAACATAGCAAAACACTACAGACACCAAGATCTCCAAAGCATTTTTATTTCCCTGAAGATCATGTTTCAGCTCTTGTTCAAGCGCTATTTGTCCAAACGTGCATCTCAGCAGACTTCTGAGGAAGGCGACAGTGCTATTTGCATTTGCTTTAAAAGTGCTATAACTGGGTGTTGGCCTGCATAGCGTTTACAGTTTTATGAGTACTGTCTCATCACCCTTCTGGCTTTATTGCTGTTTGAATGACTGAACAAATTAAGGCAGAGGCAGAATAGTTTTCAAACATTCTCCAACTGTGTTCTCAAAGACGGAAGTTCAACTTTCCAGAATTTCCATTTAGAGCCGCAATTTCTTGATGACAAAGGAGTTTTGATAAATTGCATCAACTAAAGGTCAGAAGACATAGAAGGTTTTAAATACATGTTTCAGAACCTCTCAAATTCAAGATAAACATCCTGTATTGAGATAAACATCTCAGTATTCCTTGGTAAGAGACCTAAAAAAATTTTATTTTCATGTAGTGTTAAATTACATCCTCGGGAATTCTGCTAACACCAACTGTGAGGCTACCCATATCACTCGGTCCTAGAGCTTCTAAATATTTATTAAGTTCTTCAACAAGTGGCTCCCAAAGCTATCATCTACCAAAAAAATCAAATAAAAATCAAAGAACTACATACCCACAGGTTGATTTTCAATTTGTCCAACAAACAAATTCCAGGTGTTTCCCTCTTCCTTCCTGCCACCCCCAAAAAACAAAAATATTCCACAGTTGCCAGGGAAAGGACATTGTAAATGCTCTTTCCAAGTAAAAATGTTTGTAAGCAAACTATTACTTTTTTTTTTTTGTGTGTGTGTTTTTTTTGTTCCTCCACTGGTCTTGCTGAAACATGTCTTAAGATCAAATTCCTATTATTCTTGATTAAAACTTTTTACAGAAAAAACAGTAATTACATGCCTACAGCCTCTAGTATTACAAACAGAGGTATCAGCTAAGTTAACAATTCTTGTATAAAATCTACCGTACACTGTGAATCAAATGCTAACATGACAGTCCCACCATCTATACTGTTACTCTCTGGGGGCTTGCATAATATTAAAAAGACTCCTAGAAGGTGCAACCTAAAATGCAAATTCAGTTTTTGTGTTTCCAAAGCTGCCTTACAGTTGCATTTTACCTTTTATCATTAACTTCACATCAACGTATTTCATAATTCACAGTGATGAGTAGGGAGTATTAACCCGCAGTCAGAGCTACTTTTATACACAAAGCTTGGATATGGTAACTTGAAGACCCAGAATTACAATTCCAAGTCAGCCAGAAGTCTTATTTTATACCTAACTGAAGAAAAAACACCAGATCTGAACGGCCATGGTGATGTGTCCAAAGAGATTGTCAACTTCAGGATGCTTTAAGTAGTCTGCAGGTAGTTCAGAGTAGTTCATGATTTGAAAATGTTTGAGCTCAGCTTTGCCAATCTTCTATGCATTAACTTTATTACCAAAAGAGAAAGCTTCTCATATACCTAGTTTCTTCAGCATTTTATCACTCAGATTCTCAGAGCACAGTTAGCATGTTTTCAGAGAAGGTGATTTTCAACAGTTATTTTTACAGGTAAGAGCTTCTGAAGTAAAGGTACTTTGACTTGCCTTCTTTACTCCCCTCCCCATTTATTTACCAAATATTTAACCACAAGGTCTCCAAAAATGCTTTCTAAAAAGTTTGAAGTGGAGAAGATAAAAAGAGGTCTAGTGACAAAAGAGATTTAAACCCCAAATCCTAAAGCGCATGAGATCTTCTCACCTTTTCCAATTCAAGACAGATTAATATAAATTCATCTGGCCAAATATTAATTAGACATAGGAAAACCAAGAGAATCTACATTGGCACTTGTGTATTTTTGTTACAACAAAAAATAAAAGTCTCTTGACACTAGATAAACCAAGTTTGTCATAAGCAGCAGTCACTGTTATTAGCTGATTGGAAGCTAAACTACTGAGCAAGTGAAACATGACATCTTTGAAGACTGAGACCATCTGAAGTCTTAAAATCAACTTCTCAATTAATTGACAAAGTATTTGAATAACCAAGTTACTCAAGCGTCCACATAAAATGTAGAAAGACTCTTTCAGAGTTGTTGGCAGAGCAAAGAGAGCATCAAAAAGCTTTTTCATGAGAGTTTGCTAGATACTTTTCAATCAATCACAAGCATAAGCAGCCTTAGGTCAAGACGTGTCCCTGTATATCCACAGATGATATCCCTCCCTCCCCACTCTCCAAAACCTGGAAGCCTATGAACTCCAAGAATTTAGTAAGGAACACCAAGGAAAAAAAAAAGTGTTTTTATTCCAAAATCGTAAAAGCATACTCGGTGAATACTACTTTCTCCTGCTTAACAACATTATTGGAACACTAAGCTGAAGATAAAAGGGACACGGTTTAGTGGGTGACAGTAGTAGTAGGAGGATGGTTGGACCAGATGATCTTGAAGGTCTTTTCCAACCTTAATGAGTCTATGATTACACTGCCCTTATCTGCATTTAGCACACCAATGGTATGCACCAGACCTGACCATCATACACCCTACAGCGTGACAACTCATCTAGCACAGCCTTCACAATCCTTATTAGGTCTTTTCAAGACGCAGAATGCTAGGATGTGGCATGCTGAGAAAAGTACTAGGCGATGCTGTGGCACATACTTTACCAAGAACACAGGTTCTGGCCTCCTCCTGGCTCACGGAAAAGACGACCTGTCTATGATTTCCCAGCCTTGTGCTAAATCAAGTGCACGGAAGCCACAAAGATGCAAACAAATTTAAACAGTTGCAACTTATAGTCAGCTTTCTTACTTTGCTTTTATTACAACCCTGTTTGTTTTTCCTTTCTCTTATGCACTTCTCCCTCCTGTGCCTCAGCTTTATTAATTTCCTTCCTGCACCATGTGAATTGAAGTCCTCACTATGTCTCTTCCGTTTGCTCTGTTGTCACAGCTCCTCTCCCACACCTTCCTGAATCTGTAATGCACCTTCCTCTGTATCAGACCTTCTCCCCACCTGCCCTTCCCCCAGTCTTCTTTCCTTATTGTTCTCATACTACTTCACTTATAAATTTAGGATGCTTCTCGCACACAGAAGTTAGCTTATGACATTCACAAAAAAAAAAAAAAAGGTTACAAGGTTACAAAACTGGTTTGAAGTTTATTCCATACCTGCCTTCTACCCTACAGGGGCTACTAGCTGATGAGGGATGGAGGGGTGTAACAGTAGGAACGGAAACGAGATAAAGTAAAGCTAAAGAGTAGAAGTAAAAAGCTGAACTATCTTAGGAAAAACCAAGTGCATTGCTAAAACTTCTCCTCACAGCCAAAAGCATGTTTCTTGAAACTAAAGAAACTCCAGCATTTTAAGCCTATCCGTATAGAATATCAGATGCTGAATTTAAAGCATCTGTGCAATATATGCTTTCTATCATCCATACATTACAGCTCCGATGAAGAGTTACCTAACATCATTGCTGAGGAGAAGTGAAAAAGTAAAACCAATTCATGCCTTTACTCAAAAGAAAAAGGGTGTTTACATTTTAAAGATGTTATAAAATTGGATAAATGTTCATATTGAGTCTGATGATATAAACTTGCTTCTGTTTCCTTTGTAATTGTACTGGGCCAAGAGACTGACATGTTTCCTTGGCCTGGGGAGGAGGGGTCATCTTTAAAGATACTTCAGGTGCAGATCAATTACATCTATACCTAAGCATTTCTTTAAAACATATCCAAACAGATTATGATAATTTAATATATAATTATACCTTAAGCTAAGAATGACACCTGTAGTGTGAATCTCACCTCAAAGTGGTATAAAATACTCAAACTCTTTAGAAAGGGTTGCATACTTAAATTCTGCAGAAAAAAGCCCTAGAACTGATGAGATGAAAAAGTCCAGCCAGCAGAGTGATACAGTGACCAAACACACACAAAAGCAACCTAATAGCTGATGTCTTCAGAATACACACTTTTTTTGTTGTAAGTTTAAAAGAACATTACCTGTAACTATGGCTAACAAAAAAATAATTCTGATGGCTGTAACACAAGAAGCTGCCTTTAAAAGAATACTCAAAGGTATGCCAAAAATCCCAGAAAATTGCTGAAGTTTCACTTTAAAGGACACGCTTAAGATCTGAGAGGCAAACACATGTTATAAAACTTAACACAGGCATGACAGGAAGCATCCCAACAAGTTTATTCCCAGACTGACTACAGCCTAGCTCCCAGTTCTTACTAAGGTAACTATAAAGAGGCAAATCCTTAAACTGATTAAAAGATCAAGGAGTACAGTTAAAAAAATACTATCAACTGCATGCCTGATATCTGAAAGCTCATTAGTACTGCTGTAGAAAGCCCCCCCCCCCGACGTATTGCTAGCATCAACACACATACTAGCAACCTGAGTCATGGTTAATGTAAAAACTCTGGCCTCTTAATTCATTCTATACCCCTGACTTCTGTCTATAGATGCAGGGTGTAATAAAAAAATTTGACAGTACTGTCCTAAGTCATCAGAACTGACAAATTATACCCTAAGCATCAGATCTGTTCTCATTAGCTGTGGCTCAAAGATGAAAGATATGTAAGCTAGATCAAAAGCAGCAAGTTAACTGGAAGATGCAGCGCGTTTTCCTTAGTGGCAACAACATCCATGAGGCCCTGCTTTTATCCAGGGAGGGAGCTTTAACCTGTCAACACCTCCAAACATCACAAATCGGTAAAAAGGTAAACAGAGTACACACTGTCATGCACTCGTGCAGGGTCTTTCATGAGGTTCTTTTCACCTCTCCAGTACTTTTATGCTCGCATGAGCTATCTCGTAAGAGCCATGCAGGGAAGATGAAGAATGACTATTAGGAAGCATCTCCACCCCTCGCTCCCCCCCTAATGGGAGAGTTCATCCTAGGCACAAATTCAGTTTACTTGTTCTCTTTGTGACAGCAACAGGCGGGGAAGATGGGGACCCACCTACACACTTCCGAACTTGTATCACTTCCTACAAAGAAAAGAAATTCACTAGTTCGGCGTAAAAGTAAGAATTACACTTTTCTACTTAAGGATATCTCTAGGCATATCAAGGCACCCATCTACATCCCAAGTAAATTGACTAGATTTGGCACACACTTTGGCAAGGTGCTTTTTATAATCAGAACTGAAGTACCACACACTTTTGTGCAAGCAACTGTCAAATGGTGTTGGTTTTATGTCAGGAAGTGTTATGTTTTGCTTCCTTATGATGCAATTACAACACTGACAGCATTGCAGAGAGCCACTGAACCATCAGGTATGATCAAGTAGGGAAACAATTAGCAGACAATTGTCCACCCAGCACACCAACTATTTTAATATGCATTTAACCCCTCTGCCGTGACTATTTTGCCACCTGCAAGGGCGCATTAATCTTACAGCTGTATTTTACATGGCATTAGTACTTGCCAACATCTACGCTAAAAAGGAAGAAGTAAGTCAGTGCTGCAGTGCTTAACCACAACATAAGAGGACTTCACTCTTAAAAAAAGTAAACACTTTCAAAGAGGGAATTGGTAACAAAGCTATTTACAGTCGTTTGCTCGCACAGGGGACTGACACTCAGGAATTACAGCTCTGCACAAAGCGTCCACTGGTGACAGTCAGCGAAGTAAAGAAAGGTGCATGAAGCGAGAGGGATGACAAGCCTGAGGCAGGACTGGGCGAGCTCCTCCTTGGCACGAAATCCACTCTCCCTCACACACAGAAATTCATGCACCCGTAGCTCAACGCTGAGTAAACAAAACACCAGTGCAGAGTTGAGCAGAGTGACTCAGCCAGCAGTGAGAGATTCAGTCCCACAGGGTAAGAAATTTGGGGAGACTGCTCTGGGGACCCATCGGCGCTCCCTACTTACCAGCAAACAGTCCACGTTCACTTCGGATTTGGGGTCCTTTAAAGTCACATCGATTTTTTCGAACCGAGCCTCAAAACTCTCTCCCGTCGACATGTTTCCACGGATTAAAAAGTTTCCCTTATTCCAGAGCAAAATAAGTTTTTTTTTTTTTTAAAAAAAAAAAAAAAAACAAAACAGGAACACGCACAAAAGAAAACCCACGCAGCCTACGCCAGGCTGGGGAGCGCTTCCTGCGGAATCCCTTCAATCACAGAAGTCTCTGAGGCGAGTCCCCCGCTCCGCACCGACAAGGGGGAGGCAAACCGAGGGGGAGCAGGCAACCGGGGGGCTGCTTCTCCCCGCTCCTCCGGGCACGCACGCACTTCCCCGGGCGGCTCAGAGCTGTGCAGCGGCAGGTTTCCTCTCCCTCCCTCCTCTGCTCGGGCCCCGGTGCCTCAGCAGCCGCATCCTCCCGGCCGGGGAAGGCGCCCTGGCAGCCAGCGTAGCGGTTCTTCCTCCTCCTCCTCCTCCTCCTCGTCGTCGTCGCCCCGCAGCAGCAGCAGCAGCCGGCGGCGGGTCGGTGCCAGGTTCCCGAGGGCGGCAGCTCTCTCCCCGGAGCACCAGCAGCAGCAGCAAGAGGGGAGGTGGAAGGTGAAGAAAGCCACGAGCCTGCAGGGAGGGAAGAGCGAGAGGAAAAGGGGAAAAAAATAAATAAATCGGGAGGAAACCCTCAGCGCCTCAGCACCCGGGGGTGCTCCTCGCACCGCGGCGGGCAGGGGGCGAGCCGCTTCAACGGCGGGGCGACGGCAACAGCATCTTCCTCCCACCTCCTCCTCCTCCTCCTCCTCCTCCTCCTCTTCGTCGTCTTCCTCCCGCCTCCCGCCTCCTCCTCCTCGTCTTCCTCCCGCCTCCTCCTCCTGCCCCCTCCCGCCTCGCTCAGCCCCCCCCCAGCCCTCACGTACGGGACAGCAGCCCCGGGGCCGCCCGGTGCCGGGTGTGAGGGGAGGCGGCTCACGGCGCGGCGGCCGCCAACATGTCCGCCTTCCTGTTTGAACGGGGGGGGGCGGCTCGGCCAGCCCGGGACGGCGGCGCGGCGGGGCGCGCATGCGCGGCTCTGCCCCGGGAGGGGAAGGGGAGGCGTGAGCGCGCCGGGCGGGGGCGCCGCTCAACGGTCGGAGGGGGCGCGCGCGCGGCGGCCGTTAGGGGCGGTTGGTTGGGGGCGGTTGAGGGCGGTTAGGGGCGGGGTGGCCCTGACAGGGCGCTGCCGTGAGCCCCGTCCTCTGCTCCTTCAGGTGCCGCTTCAGGGCTTCGGTTCCCGCTGCCGTTGCAGAAATGGCCAGCGCGTTCCTACCGAGATCGCTGAAAGCGACGTGGGACGGCAGCTCGTTAATCGCTGGCGGCTGCAAGCCCGTATCGCCAGCGCTACGCTGGGTTTTCAAAGCCATGGGCACGAAACAAAGCCATCTGTAGTCAAGTGCTCGCGTATTTGAGCTGTTCCACCTTGGGTATTCACTACCTGCCATCTGGCTTCGTTCAGAGGAAAAAGAAACAGCATTCTACATTTTGCCTTTTTTTGTCCACAACTGCCTTCATATATACGTGCATATATATATACATATATCATAGAATCGCAGAATCATTATGGTCGGAAAAGACCTCCAAGATCACCTGGTCCAACCATCCCCTTACCACCCATGTCACCCACTAAACTATGTCCCTAAGCACCACGTCCAACCTTGCCTTGAACACCCCCAGGGACGGTGACGCCACCACCTCCCTGGGCAACCCATTCCAATGCCTGACTGCTCTTTCTGAGAAGAAATGTCTCCTCATATACACATAGATATATATTTACAAGAATTACGTACACTTAAAGGAAAAATGTATGCTACAACAGCGTTATGCTCGTGTTTGATTTCCCTCATCTTGTGCAGGCCATTACCACAGCCCTTTGATTGGAAGGGTTTGGTCGCTCTTGGAAGTGGAGATGTTCCATTTCAGCAACCACAGTCCACAGAGAACATCTCATGCGCCCCGCCAGCTACAGCATCTAGGCTTGTGATCACTCCATACATCATGCAGTGAGTCGTCCTTGAAATGCAAAGGAAATGCTCCTTACAGACCTGATATCAAACAAGGTAAAAATCACTATTAGAGATGCAGAGCCTGATTTGCATTGCTTTTAGGCATCTGGTTTAGCCATTAAACATACATAGGTATGATGCCAGGCCTCAGCAGGGTGATTCCAAGCCCCTAGCTGAAACAAATGCAAAATTCATGAGGCCTGTAATAGAGAAAGGAAGAGGAGGCCTGAATCTGCAGCTCACAGCCCTGAGTCATGCTCCGGATGCTACTTATGTGTTTTATCGGATGAATACGGGAAAAGATATAGGTGGTCTTGGAAACACAACACTTTTTCCATCCATTCCAGGCTTCCTTTCTGCAAACCAACATGGATCGTACTCTCACTTGCCCAGTGCACGTTGCATTACCTTATTACAGTGGCCCAGCTTCAACACAACAGGTGGACAGAAGCACAGCACTGCCCAGCACCTCCTCCAGCGATTCTGGTGAGGGAAGCTGCTGTGCTTGTGCTCAGCTGCATGCAAACAGAGTATTTTGAACATGGCTGTCAGATCGGGCTTTTCTCACGAGTATGGTGAAGTAAAAATGTCTGTCTGTCTGCCTCAAAATGCAGTAGAATTTGCGTGGGAGGTGCCTTAGCCAGCTGTCTAGGAAACTGTGAGCACTGCTTTGAAAATGTCAAGGGGAGCAAAAGGGAAAATAAATTCTAATTTTAAAAACAGTTAGGGATTAAAAGTGTCTGGTGAGATAAAATGCTCATGTTGTAACTCAAGAGTGTAATGTAATAGTTTCTAATCCAGTGAACACTCATTCACGTTTGCTCTTGAAACATATTTTCATGAGCTGCAGTCAGACTGTTTGTATCTTTATGATAAGGAACTTGCGTGTGTCTAGCACTGGACACTTAGGAACCATATGAAGTTCCATCCTAGATAAGCAGTCATAATGCATTGAACACAATGTCTTACTTTGTTTTTGCTTCCGGATAACAAATAAACTAAAAATGGATAATTTCTTCTTCCTGCGTTTGTTGCGCCCCATATTTTGGAATTTAGCTGGCTTTTGTTGAGCGAAATGGCAATTACTCGACACATGTTTCACCTGATAACACTGAGCTGATTAAGCTTGCAAGCCTGAAAGATCTTTTTTTCTCTCTTCAAAAGCCTGCAGCCTCTAATACGGGAAGGTGTCTCTGTGTTGGCTCGTGTCCATGCTTTGTACGCAGACAAACTGATATCCTCAATAAAACAGGAATCATAGTCCTCGCATACGTTGTCTGCCTATTTTATGAGATATTTGAATGCCTCTGTTATTAGTGTGATACAAATATGTACAAAGTATGTCACATATGTCAAATATGACAACTATTGACAAATATGTCAAATTGACACTGACTGAAAAGCTGATTTCTTGACAGAGATCACAATTTCCTATTAAATACAGAAGTCAGTAAAATAGAGTTACTACATTATACCGTAAAAAGTACATGTAATAGCATTTATCACATAAGTAACATTCTTGTACATTACAGTAATAAGACTTCAAATCATAGCAGGTTTCAAGGTCACTTTCAGGAAGTTAGCAAAAAGCAAGAACAAAACAGCAATGGAGTACTTGGCAAGTATTAGCTGGGCCCTCTCTGAGCAGGCACCGTGACCCCCCACCCTCTCATGAAAAAGCTAGGGACGACTAAGTGAGAGACCCTGTAGTAAGGTTAAAGGCCATCTCGATTTCGATTTCTTAGGTCGCCGACTGTGCGTCTTTAAAAAGAGTACACTCACAGAAAGTGAGAGAAGGCGAGGATTCGCTAACTTCTGATGTAAGTACTGACTTCAGAAGAGTTACACAAGGCAGAAATAAGTCCACATCCTGTTCACCATATTAGGCCAAGTTGGTAACGTGGGATCTACCTTCACATTCAACTTCCTATTTAGTCAGCACGAAACCTGCAGCAGTTAAATCACACTACGTGAGGCCTGCTTTTGGTCCACCACCCTTTTTCCTTGTTTGCCATACAATATTGACTCAGGTTTGCCTCAGCTCTAGTCTTCAGGGCACTTAATGGTGTGGGCCAATATCTCTTGAAGCTGAGTTGAAGGCTGTGGACAACAAACACAGTCCTTAGGCAAAACGTTTTGACAAAGCTGTGCACCAGAAAGGCCTTTCGCAGGCGCTCTCAGTGTTTCAATCAAGGACTGGTGGCACGTCGGCATATCTGATCTGACCTTAGGTATTGATAAAGTCACACCAACACTGAGCTCTGTGTACTTGCAAGATCTGAAAAAAAAAGCTGCGCTAGGTGGCGAATGCTGGTAGCAATAGTAGCTGGTAGCTAACCGAAAGCTCCAGTCACACTGTTGACCGCATGTCTTCCCTCGCGGGCTGCATGCTGGAAAAACTGAAGGAATTACAGGCTGTAGGTTAGAAGTGCAAGATGCTTGAGGTAGTGAACACGTTAAAAAGTGGTACCAATGGGAGTGACAAAACCGAGAAGTGACAGATATTAGTCATAACACTTAGTACAGGAGGAAAAGGCATTTTGGTTCTTCCAGGATGAGGAAAAATGCAAGAAGTAGAACAGAATGGAAATAGAACAGAATAGAAATTGCCTTGACAATAAAAATTGCTAGCAAGAGAAGACAAATTTGGATATAATCAATCAAAAGAGAATTTGGCATGGATATACTCAACCAAAGTACTATCTTTCAAACCTCTGTAGATGCTGAAAACTTGCAATATATACCTATGTAGATAAGTACGTGTCATTAATGTTAATAAAGACGGAGGGCTCCAGGCACATGACCTGGCATATTCTGATGTGTCCCAGCTCCTTGACAAAGTTTCCTGCTCTTTCCTCTTCCAGCACCATGCACTTCCACGCACAGTGGCACTTCTGCTTTGTGCTTAGCACAGGAAACCTGGGGAAAAACTGCTCCTGCAGCCTGTGCATGGTGAGTGATGAATAAGAAATGGGGCACCTGGATCTTTGTTGGCTTCTCTTGAACGAGCTAGAAAAAAAAATCACCTTTTGGAAATTTTGCAGTGTCCTGGTTTGGGCCACTGAAAACAAAGTGTTGCAAGCCGGGAAGTGAACTGGATGGGATCGTCTGCTCCAGTGCAAACACAGATGCGTCTGCTGCCAGCAGACAAGGGCATGGTTGTATAAACAGCTCCGTGTAGGCCCTCCCAAAGCAACTTGTGCTGCATCTGGAAAGGAGGGGAGCTGTGAGCCCGGAGAGAGATAGCAATCCACAGGGTAAATATCTGGTCACCAGATGGCTCAGGCCAATATCAACCGCGAATGCGTATACAGCGTAGGCTCCCTGTGCTTTTATGCTTTAAAAGCACAGAAAAAGACTGTGACCAATGTATGGCAAAAGCTCACCAAGCGATTTTAAATCAAATCAAAACAAAATTCCACTGGAATGCTGAAAGCTTCATACCTCAATGAGGACTATTTCCGTGGCAAATACTGTTTTCCCACTGAAGCCACTTGGTGGGTACAGAAAACGTTAAGATGCCAGAAATTCTTCTTCTGCCCTGGGAAAAAGCTTTTTTATTTTCACTGTCCTGGAGCTTAAAAATGGCCCAAGTACTTTGTGCTTGAAATCTTCAAAAACCCAAACAAACTCAACTCTCAGCCCAAACAAACAAACAAAAAAACACACGTGGAAAGCTTTAGCCTGAAAAAATGGTTTCAGAAAATTAGGATTATATTAAAGCAGGAGCTAAAAATTAATCTCCTCACGGTATCATCTATCAGGGTTTAAAACAACAGGGAATTATTTGTATCTTTTTATTTCCATTGTAAGTAGAGTGATTACAGTCATTATAGACCTCTTTGTAGATTAAGCTATCATGAGTCTGACTTTCTGCTATTAATTTGTTAGCTATGAATCATCTACAAGATTAAGAATTGTTCTTCCTATTTCCTCAGTTCTTACTCCTAAGCTCTCTCCCAGAACAATTTTCTCCCACCCCACCTTATTCCTACTTCACCCACATACACATATCACATTTCCTGTGGTTGGATTAGTTCTGCAGTCCTTACTGAAACTGTTCTTCTGAAGGCAATAGTTGAAAAGTAAACCAGGCTGAGTTTAAAAGTAAATTAGCTTTGATTCTCCTGGCTTTAGTTTTATGTATATTGTCCTAAATATCTACACTGCCTGTAAATGCTTTGCTCTTTTGCTGAAGACTGTGTCAAATCCATAAAAAACTTTGTTTTTGTCTTGGGCCTGGGAAATATTTAACAGTTTCAGGCTTCAGCAGATAATTAACTTCTAAATTACACATTTTATAACTTTGCTGGAATAAAAGGTGCTGACTTTATATGACCCTTCTGTAGACAGAATGATGAAAGTTGCATTTCTTGGCACTCATCACCATCGAAAGTTTTGCAGGACAAGTTATAGACAACTTTTTAGTATCATGAATCTTCATGTGATTGTATATAGCTTCTATCTTGCTTCTGAGCCTTAAACTTCATGCATGCAAATGGCACCACATGTGCAGTTTTTAAAAATCCACGTTTCAAAGGACTACCTATGAGATACTTAAAAAAGATAATTTTTAAAATTTTTGTCGCCAACAAATAGTTTGAATTCATTTCAACCGCAGGAATTGTAAATGAGTCAATTTAGTAATTTCTGGTGGCTTTTAATAGTTAAATCACAGCAGCCGAATTACTGATTTTGTTCATGTTCAGGATGTTTTTGAGTTCTTCTGTTAATCTCATGCCACTACAGACAGTCAACTAATTGTTATTTTACACCAGCATGACCATTGCAGTTGTGTTTGTGGAGCTCTATACTCTTAGAGCACATCTGTGAGATTCAAGGGAGTCTAGTCTTTAAGGACAGAGAAGATTTTCATTTGATTTTTATTACAATTCTATTTTTGTTTGGCCATAACAATCCGAGAGGTATAAATGGAAGTTTTATAGGTATGATCATACACAGAATACTGCATGTTGGAAAGTATGGGCAAGCTTTCTCAGGTCTGGAACCAAAGGGTTAATCTTGCTTTTTCTTCTCTCCCTTCCCTCCTCAGAGATAAAAGACACCAAACTTCCTACCTCTTGTTGCAAAACACCCTGCATGTCTGTTGGGTAACTCATCTCTTACTGCTTGGAAGGGGGTAATTTAATATCAGCTTTACCTCGTTATTACTCTGATTGCTTCAAGTCGGCAGTACTGCCTTAAACTGGTTCAAAAGGAAGAAATGGGCTCACAGATTGCTAATCTGATGAGAGCAAAACCAGCCTGACAAAGTGACAACCAAGGGCTAGGAGCTGGCCTCTTCCTGACACCCATTTCAAAAGTGGGGTAGACCCGAAGTAATACGTCCTTGACTCTGATTTCTCAGGCAGAGGGAAAAAAGAGCCAGCTCAGCCTGCTTTTTCCACACGGTCCAAGATAGCACATCCACCAGGCCCGGAGAATGCCAAAATCATCCTAAACTGTCCCTGGGCACACGGGGGCACCTGGCGCAGGTTAGGAGAACTTCCAGCCCTGCTGGTGGTGCAGCCACCTCTCCCTTGGGCACAGAGCAGGATTTCAGCCCAGCAGGGTGGTTGGTCGCACCAGCCCAGAACGGTCTGCCAGTACCCACTGAATCCACAGCAAGCTACCTGGCCCAATGGCGAACTGTGGGATTTCCCTGCACATCGAATACGTGGGGTGGGTGAGTGTGCAGATAACAGGCATTATTCTGAGCTTGGAAATCAGGAGGAAGCAAGTAAAAAGAAAAAAAATGCTTAGAAACAATCTAAAATAATTGTATGAGCTTGGTTTTGTGTGTCCTACGTTTTGTCTGGAATCTCGTCTCTTTTCTGGAGTGACTGTCAGAGAGAAATTTTTTTAAAGGGCAGAATCCCATTTAAAATCCTGTGTCCAAATCTTGTGCTGCAATCTCCTGAAAAGTCATGTTCGTCCTTTTCTTCAGAGCAGATGTCTGATGACACAAAATAACATTTCGCAGTCTGACATAAGAATAGATTAGGCTGTCCTGTAAAGCAGTGGATTAAAAAAAGTACAAGGTGATTGACTCATTCATGGCCTGTGGCCATACAAAAGCTTGCCAAGTTGCTTCTAGACAAAGTTGTGGCACCTTTACCACAGAAACAAAAGGTTGTGTGGCAAGCAGAGCTTTCCTTCAGGAGTCTTGTGAAACAAACACGTACCCGTGAAAATGCATATGCAAAAGCAGTGTTTGTAAAGAGTTACCTTATTACACTTCCGTAATCAGATATTCCTCTCTGTATGACCAATTTCTATGAAACTACAGAATAATTCAGAACTAAAATAAGTGCTTTTCGACAAATTACTAAAACTACAAGTACTGTACCCAAACCATTATGGAGTCTGGATTTGCTTTCGCGAAAATGTCTTGCGTTTATCTAATTTTAAGTAGTTCCCAGCACTCCGTTGCTGTGACCATGCCGTGACTTCATGCTCGTTATGCTATCTGTGCTGTAAAACGCCCGCAGTAATTCAGACCACGTCGACACCACACGTAGCAGACGTGGTGGTGCAATGCGGCTGGCTGGAGTGGCAGCAGTTGCCTTCTCCCACCGCAAGCCCAAACTGCCCGCTAGTCCCATGTGGCAAGACTAGAAGTTTGTCCTTGTACCTGCAAATACGTGTGCTGAAAAGGGAATTACAGCTCTGCCCCCACAGACTTACCCAGGCCAGCTTCGAGCTAGATACCTGAGGTACCAACAGCAGGGAAATTGGCCTCCAGGAAACATCTCTTCACTTGTTGTGGCCCCGAAGCCCGTCTTGCTGCAGCTTCGTGCAGCTGTGTTTCAGCCACTGCATTGCACAACCGCATCTGCCGGCAGTGCCGGCGTGGTCTGGACCACTGCGGGCAGTGTAGGGCACAGATAGGGTAATGCCGCTACCTTCACATGAGGATAAAACGATGGCCACCGCAAAGGAGTGCTAGGAACTGCTTAAACCCAAGACTTTTTCACTAAACCAACCCCTGGCTCCATAATAGTCTGGTTCCTTGTACTTTCAGTAGTTTGAACGTAGCAATTGGAAATGTAAATCCAACCAATTATAAAAATTCATGCAGTTGTAGCAGTCAGTGGTCACTGATGTTATCTGCACTGTGGGGAAATACGCCGAGAATGTCTTGTGGCCAATATTTTTCCTATTTGATGACCACATGATTATTTTTGGTTAGCTGCTACTATTTCCTTCCTGAGTCACTCCTGAAAGGCACTGAAACATTGCTGCCGTATCACTCGGCCAGCAGTAACTGCGACTGTCTCTAAATCAGTTTTGCAAACCCTCATCGAGAGCATCCTCTGCCGAAAGCGCTTGCATCCTGCGTCTTGTCCGCTGCGAGTGCTCCCCTTGTTCGGCGTCTCGTTCAGCATCGCTGAGACTGGAAGAGTAGCGAGGGAAAGCCATCAGGAGGGAAAGGGAAAGGAGGGAAGAAACGCCAGCCTCGTGCACATGGGGGAGATGATCAGCTCTTGGCCAGGTGGAGCTTTGTGCTCCCACCCATCCCCAGCAGCTGTCAGATCATTTTACGGGGTCGTCTTTGTAGCGTCCGTGTGAGCACACTGGGGCTGCCTGGCTCTTTCGAGCACACTCTCTGCTACCGACTTTGTCATGTCCTGCTCAGGCTGTTGCAAAACCCTGCAGACTCCCCAAAATGACTCATGTCTGCAGGCATGGATGTCTGCACAGCGGCGCGGAGCTACGCAGGAAGTCCGGGGGCCTGCCGCCCGGCACCGCACAGCAGCTTGCTCGCTAAAAAGAGCATCTCAGTGGAGCAGCCAGGGGCTAGGGGCTCTGCTGGCCAGCTTCCACGTGAAATTTAATGGTTTCACGGTGATCCCACAGCACCACAGGGGCTGCCCCTGTGAAATACGTCCCCACTTGCACCTGCAGAGAGTTTCTGTCTGTGCTCTGGAGGGTAATTCCCCCCAGGGATGTGTGGTGCTGGAGCGTGGTCTGCCCTGTACCTCCAGGTCCCCGGACTTTCTTTGTTTATGGCGTATTCTGAGCTGGCTGGTTTTAGACTCACAGTGTGCAAGACTTGTCCCGTACACAACATCCTACACCGGGAGAAGTAGCTGCATTACTCATACATAATTTCAAAACTGTGGGTAAACTGGATGGTTTCTTGCGCCCGTAGACGTATGACTTCATCCTGTCTGTCTTGCCGACTTGATACACGAGCGCTGCCAGATTTGCATGACGCTTCTGTGTGCTCCAGAGGCAGCTACGCGCTGCCTTATCGCCAGCTGAGCACGAATTCCTGCCTTATCACCTGCTAAGCTGAAGGATCAGTGCGTGCTGAAGTGGAGTAGCTGTGTGGGATCTCATGTTTGGTATCTGCCAGTAAATTAACTGCATCCAGTTTCAATAACCCGGCTTTTCTTAAGATTTTGTTTTGGTTTATTTTATTTATTGTTATTTAAACAAAAAAAAAACCTGTAGGTATGGCAAAATCAAAAGCTTCAAAAGCACTGCAGACTAATACAATAAGCTTTGCTGTTTTGTCACTAAGGGATATGAAAACCTTATGCAACCCAGTCCATTTGGAGCCCTACAATTTACACTCACTAAATTACTAGCACCAAAACTATGAACAGAA
Organism: Anser anser; assembly: GCF_964211835.1. Lineage (NCBI taxonomy): Eukaryota > Metazoa > Chordata > Aves > Anseriformes > Anatidae > Anser > Anser anser. The sequence goes on along the minus strand of NC_139721.1, from coordinate 50,357,710 downwards.
ATTGTTGCATCCTACTTAGTGTGCTTCCTCACTCTGTTTCCTAGCACCTCTTTCCAAGCCTGTATTGAACAATTGCTTTACTTACAGAAGATACCATCTATAAGACTCATCTGGATTTTTTAAAATGTTTACTCTCCTGTCATTTCATCAAAAGAAAATAAAAAATAATTACAAAGCAGCTATGGACAAACTGACATTGAAAATATAGTAAGGCAAATTTAAACATCTTTCACACTCAGTAGCTGTTTCTAGCACTCTGCCTTTATCCTCAGGCTTTAATTAAATCTCACAGAAAACAGAATCTGCTGGTACTTGACCTTTGTTTTCAGCAGGCACGGCACAAAAGGCATATAGAATCAATGACAATGCACAAAACGCAACACACTCCAGTTGTCACTCAGTGCAGCACAATGCTCAGCCTTTATGTGGAGAGACCCCGGGTTAGGAAAGGATTCAAATAAAGCCACAATACTCTTCTCTAGGTCGTCTCCCGAAGAATCACGACGGCTACTTCAAGCTGATTACACACGATGCAGTCCACCAGCACACAACGCGAAATGCTGTTACTAAGGCAATCTCCTTTTCTCACTGCACAAACTTCATCCCCCTGCACTCTTTATTTGCTTCCTTCCTGCCCCTTACCCCATCCCTGCAAGCTCTCCACCCTCTGCCTGAAGACCGTACCTAATCTCCCTGCTCCCATTTCTGCTCCCATTTCCCCTTCCTCCCAGCAGGGCAGCCCCCGGCCAGCTTCTCTCCTCCTCTTTTGTTTCCCAGCTTCTCTCCCTGCATCCTTTTAGCTTCTCTTTGCACCCACACGGCTCTTCACAGAGGTACTTCACACTTTTTCTTTCTTTTCTCTCACTGACTTCTTGCTGTATTTTTTTTTCTTCACTTTTGCATTAATGCTTAGGGACATGGAAGTTAGGGGTAAACAGAACGGTATTAGTGATGAATAGTCATGAAAAAGTGAGTAAAATTTTAATTCTTGCAAAATTCTTGCAAAACTCACTGAAACTGGTCTGAAAATTAATACTTTCAGCTAAAATGAAATCTGATGTGAAGATCATTAGTGGAAAGGATGATGCTAAATGGCCTGGAACTGAGCAGAAAAAGGTTGTTGAATGAGAAGATACAGAGAACAACATTGCTTCTGACCACATTAACAAGGGACAATAAGCCACATATTCCTTGAATCAGGGACAGTTTCAAATACTTCCTGAGACTGAAACTCTTCTTAGCCCTTGCCAGGAGGCCCATAGCTAGAAAAAGGTGCTCTCTCCCCACAGCACCTGCCTGATGGGCCTGTAACATTTCCCCCCATTGCTCTCGGTCATTTACCCCTCCACGAGTCCCAGAGCAGCACAGGCACGGCTTCTGTGGGAAACTCCTCTGCTTCCCTGAGAAAAAGAAACGTGTCTTTCTCATGCCTTGTAGAGCAGGGTCTCTGGGCACAGCCCAGAGCCCCAATGTTCACAGTTTGGCTTTTAGCTTAAGCGTAACTTGGGCATTATTTGATTTCAATTTTTAATTCGCTGCGGGTGTGGAAGAAGCAACAAATGCACGCTAATATATTTGAGGGAAATAATTGAAATGATATTGTAACTGATGTTTTGCCACCAGCATCCTCCGGCTTCTGCACAAGCAGGGGCCTGATCCCGCCGACAGATGAACAGGGAAAAGGCAGATGTTCTCCCAAAGGGAAAAAAAAAAAAGCACAAACTCAAGACACATCCTGTGCCACCACTGCACACGTCTACGGAACATGCTCCATGCTGCTCTGCTGCAGAAGCTGCCTCTCCAGGGCTTCCTTTCTCTTTGATTTCCCCTTTAACAGAATAGAGAATAGCACATTGGGAATCAAAACCTATGCCCTCCCCTGAAGCCTTCTGCATCTGACAGAAACCAGAAAAAGGCTGTTTTTCTCCAGCATTTTTACGGTAATCTATTAAGCTATTTCCAGATCACTTGAACCAAGAATAGCCAGAGAATGTCAAGTCCTGCAGCACATGGCTGTACCCTTCAGTTCTCTGCGAGACCTATTTCCCAATGAGAATTCAAGCCCTGACAACCACATCAAATGTCCGGATCAAGAAATGTTGCGTCCAAGACGTCGATAATTTCCCCCCTCATCTGGAAGGAGGTGATGTGCTACACCGAGATCCTCAGCTCCTTCGCATCGCATGTGCTCGCCACCGTTGTTTTCGTTAGTCTGTCTTCGTCCAGAGCTTTGACCTCTGATTGACTTTGACGTTTACATACGAGGAAAAACAGTCAGGCAGCTGCTAAAACAAGCAAGGAGAGATCAAACGGTTCCTAAAGAATAGAAAACAAACAACTTTTATCTTTTTCTTTTGTGTTTACCAATACATTAAGAGATGATACAGATAGATGGAGAGGTAGACAAACACGTATACATATATTTAAATGATAACATACAAAAATTACATTAAAGAATATTGTTTAGATTAGCACGGCTGAGCATTGAAGGATAAGGAAATTAGGAAAATTAGGAAATACCAGATTAAGATTGCTATGCTAATTTATTTCTGCCACTGGGTGTGATTATCCTGTGTTGTACAGCATGAGGCATGCATCCTGTGGGAAAGTCGGCAATATGACTGTGTCATGGAAGAGTTTGTAAGAAAACACGTGCGCGTGGGGAGGGACAAAAAAGATTACACCAAGAATCCTAAATCTGCTCTTTTCCAGTATGTCAGGAACTGGCTCTGTAGCTTAAATGGCAGTGTTTTAAGGACTGGGGCACAAGGAATTGGACATGCTATATTGTTTATTAAGGAGAAAAAAGCGAGGCGGGGGGGCAGGACCCTACAACACATAAAAGAAACCCAGATTCTTGCCACTTACTCAGTAACACAAACTGTTTGCAGGCATTTATTCCTTCAGCTTTGGGGTGGAGGTATGATGTCAGACATAAGTAGGAGTCATGTAGTCCAGATCCCGGAGCTGGGAGAGTGGTTAGGAGAAATCAGGTTTTGTTCCCTCTGCCTTACTAAACCCTCCTAACCCTTTTCCCTATTCAATCTGCTCTTGAAATTTCATCCTGCTTTTGCAGTGTAGTTTCTCCTAATGCTCTGTCGCCCGTTACTGTTTCAGTGTCAGTGAGAACTCACAGGTCTTTAAAGCAGTGACGTTGTCCAGTCGTCCTACTGGCTGCCTGCCTTGACCTTTCCTGGAGAAACCAACAAGAGAAAAGCCGCGGTCATTTCCGACAGTGGATGTTTCAGGGAGTCTCACACAGAAATTCACAGAACACAGGAAAGAGAATTGTCTCTGAGATGAATGACTTTGACTTCCAAAGGCCCTATAAAAAGGAAAAAAAAAAAAAGTTAAACTTACCATAAGTTATTAAAGTACCAAAAAAAAAAAAAATCTGCAGATATCATACAAGTATAAATCACAATCTAAAACAATGTTTTTATTGCAGGTACAGCTCTAATGCCTCCTCAGAAGTTTCCATTTTTGATAAGATCACCCTGGCCTGCACAACCTGAGCTCTGAAGTGCTCTGTGACTCGGGTCAGAGTCAAACCTATCACTGGACTATCCTGCCACTTGACATGGCACATACAGTTAAGGTAATTTCCACAGCCAGCTAACTCAAATCTGCTTTCTTATATGCTTAGATAGTGCTAACTTACCTTTAAAGGAAAACTCATATTTTTTTCTGTTGTGGAAAGATGCAGATCCTACTGAATGACAACTCTCTGCATGTCATTCTGCCCCTCTGTCATAGATAATCCACAGTCCCTCACATAAACCAAAGACATGGGCTTAATAAATTACAAAAAGAGCCCCTTTGGGTAAATGCAAGTACATTTTCCTATTATTATTTTTTTTAATGCTAAATGTCACAGATTGTTACAATGGACTTTGTAGAGCAGAGCATCACTATAAACAGAAGTAGAATCATCTTTTAAGTATTAGCCTCACAACTGAAGCATTCTGTATACAGCTATCGTCTCTATCTATCCCTTGGGCATAAAGGCAGTGGAAGAATTCCTAAAGAAGGAAAGGAAATTGCATTGGTCAAGATCAAATTGCAAGTGTGCATAATTCAATGTACTAATGACTGGCCAACAGATATCGCAGCAGGATTCTTGCCAACACGTTAATTGTCCGAAGGACTGGAATTTGATATTTAACAAACATCTCCTCAGTTTGGTTGTGGAATGAAAGTCATGGCAGTTGCAAAGATTGCTTGTCTTAGTTGAATGTGTAATAGTGAGTAGCACTGAGAGAAATCCTGATTTCAGATGAAAATCCCCTCTGCTTGCTATTATTGGTAAGGTTGCTGCACGGATAGGAAGTTTAGCTTCATAGCATCAATATGCGGAACCAGCACAAGGCTCCACGATTATCTTTGGGGCTTGAAATTAACTCAGTCTCTAGAGGAACATGTAATCTTGCATAACTCTTTCCACTTTTGAAAATGTCAGGTTGTATTATAGAGACAGCCCCACACAGCACAACGAAGCTGATTTTGTGTAGATCAACACATCTGGACACAGAGCTGTATTTTCCCATCATTGTATATAAGTTGAAGCATGGCCTTTGCATGAGCAATAAGTGTTGAGCATTTTTTGTTTCTGTTTTGGAACCCACAGCAGCAAAAGACACTTTGTGCATCCACAGACCTATCCAATTCCCAGTGGAGGAATTAGAAAATGGGTGAATTTGGGGAAGCCTGCAGTACTTGCAGTTATAATGACAGTACCTGTAGCATGTGGCTGTTACCTCTCAAAATTCAGTTTGATTATCTCCCCATACAAATGATCACAAGCAGTATCACTGGTTCTTCCTCCTGCCACTTTTTTGGAACAGTCTTAGGGTACAGTGGAAAGGGTGGTAAGATAGAAAGTAGGGACACTGCCAGTTTTGCAAGATGCTCTTCATCACCTCTAATCTCAGGACGTTAAGAACCAACATTTGTTACTGTTTTCTGAAGCAAAGGCATCCATCAACAGTTCACTAAATATACTTCTGGTGAGTAAGATATTCCTAAATACAGAAGACTCTTCTAATCTGATGTTTGCTAGGAAGCTTACTGCTCATCACCCCAGCACTGGACAGAATACATACATAATGAGAAAAAATATCCCTCTGTATGGGACAGAAAAAAAAATTTCACTTTGATAACTAGGATTTTATCCCAGATATTAAGAAAACTCTGGCTACACTAATTGCTCTCTGCACCCATCTGCTTTTTGAGGAGAGCAAGAGCCTCACAGCAGCCAAATAATTGTTTTCTAGGTGGTGAAAGGTACGCCCTTCCTTTCTCATTGATACTTCTCCTTTCCACTGGACTGAGAAGAGTCCTTCTAAGCATATGCTGAAACATCTGCTTTGTTGTAATTGTTAGTGTGGGAATGATACGAATGAATTTAGCTTCTGCTTTTGGGTGAAGAAGGTTAGAGTGCAGAGGGGAGTTATCCAACAAATACCATACATATGCTGGATTACTGAAGCATGTAGGTGATCGGCATTTCCCATAGGCATCAATAAAAGTTATGTCCTTTTCCCATGATAATCTTAATTTCCTATCAATATTCTTCTGAAATAAAATTTGGTAGCTGGTGTTCATCCACAGCCTGTGATTGTTTCAGTTTCCTCTCTGCATAAAACTACACAGAAAAAAAAGTAATCCAGGATGAGATGTGTGGATTTCTTTCCTTCCTGAAGATCTTGTTATCTTTTTAACGATATTCCTTGCCATCGTTCTTGGAAATAAATGTAAGATCAAATAATAATAAGTACTGTTGATAAAAAATAAAGATACCCAAACAGAAGAATTACTGGACTGTACGGCTCCAACGCTGACCCTTCACTAGGGATACACTCCGGTGCCTAGAGACAGTGCGGGCTCAAAGGCTCTGGACGTTGTGCAGATGGTGAGCAATGGCACCCACGTCACGGCCCTTCCACGGCTGCTGCTGCTACAGGGGGGCACCGCTCCTCGAGTCTTGGTGCATCTCCAGAGGGTGCCCTCCGGAGATCCCAGCGGATCACATTGCTCAGCATCTCCTGCCAGAGCAACAGGAGCTCAGCCTGGAGGCCATCGGCTGAGGGAAAAACCTCCGTGGACGCTGGGGAACATTTTGTTTCTAACAGGCAGGGAGAAAGATGGTGCTGGTGCCAAGGTTCATTTTGGCTCGCTCGTGCTGAGGAACTTTCTGGCTTGGAGAGGGAGTTAAAAAAAAAAAAACAATAACAAAAATCAGGTAGGCCACAAGGCTGCTTGCTGCCCTTTGTTTTGCCCACTGCTGCCTTCCTCAGCACTCAGCAGCAATGGATGTGGAGGGGGAAGGGAACAACCACGGCAGCAGAGCCCAGCAACACGCAGCTGAAACTGGACACAGCGCCCTGCACACAGGGGCACGGCGACCAGCGGCAGCACCCAGGGCTGGGGATGAGAGCCAGGGCACGGTAACCCCTGATGGCAGCTGGAAAAGCTGCTCACATGCTTCCAGGCTTGCAGCCCGTCCTCCTGGCAAAGGCATGGGGCTGCCGCTCGCTGCCATGCCCCGCGGCAGGGCTCCTTCGAGCTCCGAGTCTGTGCCTCTGGGAGGTGAAGGGCTGTGGTGGGCGTAAATAGCTCGTATTTTATCCTTGTGACTTACCCTATCATAAATAGAAATAGAGCTGACTATTTCTTCTATTATCAAAAAGTGTTACGTAGTTCACATAAATATATTTGGTTCTCTAACTCCCACCTGGACCATTTTGCCCAGGAGGATGAGTCCTTGTTTTGCGAAAGTATACGCTCGTGCCTAGAGGAGTCCTCAAAGGCTTGAGACCCAAACGCGGCCCTCTTGCACAGTGCAAAGAGAGGAAAATGCCATTGCTGATTATTTCTTTAGGCTGAACTGAGGATGAGCAAGGGAATCTGAGAATGGGCAGAGCTGAGGACCACAGCTGTAGTACTGCAGTAAATTTTGAGCAGAGGTGAGTGGAGGAATGAGGCACTGAACTTCCTAGTTATTTCCCTTTCTTTATAGGGTAGGAACATAAGGAGGAGGTGTCCTAAAGGCCTGGCACAGACAAAGGAGGAAAAACTGGGTTTGTGAACATATTTCAAACGGGTGGCAATCTTCCAGCCTTAAAAGAGGTGAATTTGTCCACTCTCCTGTTTGCTTTCCCTTACAGATGTTGGCTTGGGTCAGTCTCTGCGCGGACAAGTTTTGTGAAGGTTGCTTAGCCTGGGACGCTGGGGTGGTTGAGGACAACTGCTGAGCAAAGAACATTCGCCACTTTGAGCAAAACACTGTTTACCCCTTTCCCACTAGCTCGCCTCTCCCATTTCCCCATCTCTCACTGCAGCGATGGCTGCCTGAGGCGTGGGAGCACGGGCAGGCCCCGCAGCTGCTGTGGCTGTCGGGATGGGAAGGGCACGCCAGCCCCATGGGGCACCCACCACGCAGCCAGGACCCTTGGGAACCTGCTCTCCTTGCTGCACGGCTCCTCTTTGGCTGGCCAAAGTTTGGTGCACTGCTAAGCCCCCTGCCTCAGAAGCCCCCTGCACGGTGGGAGATGCCACCACGTGGCCTGACCTTCAGACACGTATCCCACCCTCACTAGGACACGGTCATCTACCTTCAGGTGCCACAGCACAATGTGTTTGTGCATGGCCAGAGTTGACCCCTTCCTTCTAACAGCACGTCATTGCTTTGAGGTGTGGGCAGAGGACCCCTGTGGGTACCTGCAGAGTGAGGTTTCTAACTGTGGTTTCGGGTCCTACCTGTGCTGGTGCCAGCACAAGTGTCCTTCCCTCATGGGAAAGCAAAGGAAGAGGCATCCGAGCTCCGCAGCTAGAGCTGTAGCTGCTCATGCTCAGAAGGTCTCAGGGGCTCAGCTGTTGGGATTCAGACTTGCCCTTTCTCCAGGTGCCTGGCCGCCTCCTGCCTGCCCGCACAGCCGGCTCTTTCCTTCCCACCCATCTCCTCTGCAGGGGAGGCCAGGAGGAGCGGGCCTGCTCCTGCTTAGCTGGGTGAAATGCTTGGGCTCTGTTTCATCAGGTCTGGTTCCTGCCTAACTGCAAGCTTTCATACTCACCGCAGGCACCACCACCCATGGTAAAACCCCAGATGCTCACAGTGGTCTGTGAGGGAAACTGCAGCTTGCCACTGGCCAGGCCAGATTCCTCAGCGAGACACTTTAAGACCAGGAGAGCTCAGAGAGGGAAGCCCAGCTATGCAAGGCCCGTGCGGGTCTGACCTGCCGGGCACAAAGGGTCCCACCTCCCCTTGCGTGTGTTTGTGAGTCCTCCCGGTTTTATATCTGACAGATAAGATTCGCTGCAGCCATCCATAGCAGCTTCATGGTGCGTGCACCGTGGATCCAACCCATTTAGCCTCAGACCTGTTGTGCACTGGCAGCTGCTTGCTTTTCAAATTGGGAACCAGATGCTTTTATCCATGGACTTGTGCCTCAGCATGGCATTGCAGCCAACGTGCTGAGGGTTTCTTCTACTAGAAGGGGAATTTGGGGTGGATCCACTTCTTCCCTGAGTTAGATGCACTTTGAAGGCTGAAGAAAGCTATCAGCAGGAGGCAATTCCTCTCCTTGTGCCGACCAGCTCCTGTCACCCCCAAATCAGCAGAAGAGGCTCCTTGTTTCAGTTTTCCTCTGAAAAATTTTCCCAGATCCTAGGACCAAATATTCCCTTGCTGATTTGTCTCACAGATTCTCCCATCTCTTCTTTCTTCCATGTTTTTCCAAGATTTACGGGACATCGGTCATAGTAGCTTCTTCTCTCATGTCTGTTTTGTTATGGGTATCGATTTGCTCTTGTGTTTGGGACGGAGGTTGCTGCTGTTTGTATGGTCAAGTCGCACAGACATCCCTTCTCATGGAACTGTCTCAAATGAGGGACAGCGGTTAGTCAAATACATAGAAGAGAAGCTAATATGGAACCTGGGTCAGGGGAAGATCTGATACTGAAATCCTCATTTCTACCACAACCTTTTCTTTCATTTCCAGAAAAAAAACTTCATCCCACCTCCCCATACTGTGGGAGACGGGGGGATGACCAGAACTGGAGTGCTCACCACCTCCACCCATAACAGCAGCAGAGATCCCCTGCTCACGGGGGAGACTCCACTGTGGGAATCTCCAGTCCGCTGAAGATATGCACGCATAAGCAGAGCAGACTTGGCAGACAGAACAGTCTGTCCCTTAGGAATATTGACAGATGAATGTAAACTCAATTACCGTGCTTTTTCATTCCAGCCCGGTTACTTGCGCTGTATACTAAGTACATCAGCATCTGGAGTCACTTTGAACAACAGGAGAAAGCATTTTCCGGTGCCAGAAGTAGAATTTTGTACAGTATTTATAACTTGTGAAATGTCAGGGGCTTGGCTATGCTTTGTTTCCCACCATCCTGAATAATAATAATAATAATAATAATGAAAAAACACAATAAACCAAAACCTATGCAAAAGGACCATATTTTTTTTCTCTTTTTTTTGTTTTAATTTTTTTTTGTAGCTAAATGGCTGAGAGCCATAATGCCTATGAGCCTGTAAAGCTCAAAGGTGTAAAACCAGCTCCTGAACTTTCCTTACCGTTCTCCCTACCACCGCCATCTTCACTATCCATTAACCCGGCTCATTACTGAAAGCTGAAAACACAAAAGAAGTAAACATCAGTTAATGAGGTTTGCACCTGGGGGTGGTAAACAAAACTGCTCTGCTCGTGAAGGGAAACTGGCTGCTGGGTGAGAGCAAATCTCAGCCCAGAGAGGACAGATCTGCCTGGGGTAGGGAGGGTGAGCAGGGCATAGGAAGAATATTTTCAACTTCAGGATTTCAGGCTTAGCTAGGGAATGCTGAGGGGGAACATTTTTTCCTAAATTTGTCCTTCCAATTAAAAATTGCATGTTTGTCTATTCCTTGTTTTCTTCATAGCTGGAAGTAGAATTTGATACTAATCTGCTTCCTTACTCCTGCAGTTTGGGATGTTTCAGATCCATGCTTTTGTCAAACATTCATCCCGGGTTTTTGCCTCAAACTGAAAGAATCGAGACTTTGTCTTCAACTCAGTGAATCGAGACTTTGTCTGAAATGCAGCAACATGGCGCACGCTAAACAAAACAAGTCTTTGTGTACCATTGTTATCAAAACATTATAACACCAGGAAACAGCTACACATGAACTTTCCTTTGCTAGTTAACTGCTACTATAGATCTGCTGAAGCTCAACTCATTTTACTTTTCAAGCCTCCTGCAGTAGCTAAATGCTTTGGAAAGGAAAGAAAGCGCCTATAAAACCTTTTTTTCTTTACTAAATAGCAGTGCACGTATTAAATGAGCGTATTTCGCCTTACCGTTTCCTTCATTTTCACCCACGTGGCCGTGGATTTGCCTTGCCCTCCTGCGCCCTGGCGTGCCCTGGGGAGCATCGTGGGCAGGCGGGCGGGCAGGAGCCCCCCGGTGAAGCGGCCCCTCCGCGGTGCCAGCCCGAGGATGCTGCCGTGAGCTGCTCGGTGGAAGAAGTGTGCTGTAAGGTTTGATTTCTGCCGTGGAGCCTGCTCTCTCTCTTGGTGCTTTCCCCAGTGGTCTGAAATAAAAGCGAGCTCTCTAGGAGCGGACCTCCCCGGGCATGCACTGAGGGATGGGTTTCCTTCTTCTGCTCTTCTGGTGCTCAGATGGTGTGAGGATGGATGCCACTGAAAACAGTGGAGCTAAACCAACACCACTCAAAGGAGAATCGGACTGTAGGTCTACAAAACATCTATCCCCATGACTTCACAGGCTTTTTATTGCTGCAAATACATAAATCTTTGTATTAACCGACTTCAAAGATCATAAAGCCCTAATTGTGTGTGCAGCCTACCAGTAATGGAGTGCTCTGCTGATGCATAAAACACGCATAGATAGTACACAAATACACTCAGCCTGGGCTTAAATTTAGCCTCAACCACACAAAAGATATCTTTATAACTAAGAATGATGGGAAGAAAGATCTCATTCCAGAACAGATGAACAACTCATTTTTTCACTGATCCTGGATTTGGCTGACCTGACTTAAATGTGACCTAAGACATTTCTTAGTGCTTTGGAAATTGCATCAACATACTTGGGCTGGAGACACCACAGTCAGGAAAAAAAAAATGGTGATGCTATTTTTAAAATTCTGCTGTTCCTTTTTAAAATAGAACACTGAAATGTAAGTTTTCCTATAGCTGTAATTTTTCAGGCTAAGCAAACTCCAGTAATTTCAAAGGCAGTGGGAACAAGGGGTCACTTGGGGCCAAGCAGTAAAAAATTAACTCTTTGTTCTTCCCCAGGAAAACATTTCTTCATGTTTTTATTGTTGAAAAGAGACTGCTTATAAATTAAAATTTAAAATACAAATGTGAAATAAAACATAAATATAAAATAAATATAAAAATATTTATTAAAGTAAGCCTTTTCTTAAAAGACAGAGCAAAATGAAAGAAAACGTAGCAGTAGTGGTCTCAGTGGCATAGGAGAAACACCGTCAGGCGTTCAGCTGTGTATTTGCACAGTACCTGTTGTTAACGCAGGACCAGATTTTGCCAGGTGACAAATGTCACTGGGTGGCTGGTGTCAACAGGAGGCTGATAGGAGCCACGCATGCCTTTCAGCAGCAGGAAGCTGTGAGCCACGCAGTGTGCGAGCTTGTCCTGACGTTCCCATCAGCAGTGAGGACTTTGAAGCCTTCCCGTAGAAACATAAAGATGAAATTCTTCAGTTTTAAAGGGAAAAAAGTCAGCTTTCAGCAGCATGACACCCTTGAATGCCTTGCTCGAACAGAATGGATCGTTGTTTCACGCTTATTTTGTTAGACAGTTAACAGATGTTTTATGAGCTAGTGTTTTAGGTGATTTTACCTCATACGCTTTATATCCATACTTCAAGTAGCTCGAAAACATTGAAAAATCCAGACATAAGTAGGCAGGACAGCCTTGCCGCTGGAATGTGTTTAGCTGAAGGATGGACTCCTGGCCAGAAGTCTCACCTCTGGGCATCGCTCATCCCACAGATAAAGTCTCTCAGAGTAAAACTACTCTCACTTGACATGTCAGCTGCAGCTCAGGTTTGCTGATTTCAGTAGGGACTCAGCTCCCATTTATCCAAAAGTTATTGGCCAACCCCCGGCAAGTTAGATTATATTAGACATTAGGAAGAAATTCTTCACCGTGAGGGCGGTGAGGCTCTGCCACAGGCTGCCAGAGAAGCTGTGGATGCCCCATCCCTGGAGCTGCTCAAGGCCAGGCTGGATGGGGCTTTGGGCAACCTGATCACGTGGATCATGTCAGGGGGGTTGGAACTGGCTGGTCTTTATGGTCTCTTCCAACCCAAAGCATTCTGTGATTCTATGAAGTCATAGGGCAGATTAATTTTTTCAAAACTTTTCGAGTATGGGAATAGCACAGAAAGACAAACAAATCCCAAGTGGCTTCCAAGTTGGTGAAGTAATGATAGCTTGGAGCTGGCAGAGCCTGGCCTCTGCAGCCTGAGAACCACGCTGGGAAGCCGGGACCGACTCTTGGGCTTTGAAAACACCAGCCATCTTCTGTTTGTTTGTATCTACATTTACATTGGGATAAACAGCTCTCAGCAGAAGAAAATGCAGTTCGTTTGAGCATTTCAGCCAAAGGACAGCAATTATAACAACGAGGCACTCCTTTCCCTACCTTCAAAGTATCTGTTAGTATCAACAGCCGACCTGAGACTAAGGCCTGAGGCATAAATGTCTTCCAGCTGAGCCAACTCGGCGTGTCAGAGATCTGCTATTTGGGTGACATGTTACAAAATGCTGCAGATATTCTATAGCTAGAGCATTTTTGTCTCATTTATTATGGAATAGAAATTACTTGGATACACTGCAGTGATGTTGGAAAGTCTTTCTTGAGGAATGGGCCTCTATGTGGTATAACAGCAGCATGAGTTCAGTGGATAGACCAGGCACTAGGAAACCTTCAGTCTCAGACCATCCAAAGAGTCCAGCAATGCTTTCTGAAACTTCTCCGGTTCCTTAGTGGTCAGAAAATGCAGTGCCTTACTAAATCACACAAATGTTTAACGGTATTTCAATGTACACAGCCATGGGCATGCATTGTTTCTAGGGAAAACACAAATGTAAGGAATGAAGTAAAAAAGCCCTGGTGGTCTGGAAGCATCATGAGTGCCGTGAATACGCTGTAGCTACAGCTTAAAGCAGTTCCTCGTGTTGACATAGACAAAACCAAAGGAAGCCGTGTCCATTGTTCCTGAGATTTTCATGAGTTGATTGTGCAGAACCCCGTGAGCAAAAAATCTGTTCTATGGCTTTAGGAACAGTGTCTGCAGCTTATAAACTCTTCTAAAGAACAATTTTCCAAGGCTAAGTCAAATATAAAGTTATTACACGGTTTAATAATGCTAAAGAAAATTTTTAGAAAAGAACAGCGTGTTTGATTTATGCAGTGCCTTTTGATTTATGCGGTCATGTGTTTTGATCCTCACTAGGGTCCAAAGTGCATAGAGAGCATTTTTTCACCTTCATATCTCAGCATAGATTACCCGGTTTACAGCAGTGAGAGTCAGTGTAGTCCATGATATGCAGAGAATTAAGAGTCAAGACAGTTAACAGCTTTTAATGCTGCTTTTATGTCCTTGGCAGAGCTGCAGAGAGCAATTCCACTGGTTTTAATTCAGTTTTTATGCCAGTGATACTTGACCCCTTTTATAACATACTTTAAAATCTGTGGTTGAAATGTGCAACATAAAGGTTCATTTTGTATCTGTTGATGATAAATCTCTTCTGCTAAAGGGAAACAAAATTAATGTCTTCATTCTTGTTTCTTCCTTTAATTTTTTAAGTATTTCTAAATTTTCATTGTGGAGTTTTGGGTCTAAAAAAAACCCAACAGCTTAAATATTATGCCATAATTACATTTGTGAATGACCCTAACTGGTGCAATGAATTAGCTCAATAAAACTGTTTGTCACATTCCAGTTCTGCTCATAGATCCTACATTAAACACTTTTCCTAAAATCTGATCACCTCAGGCCATGGCTATTTTGAATGGTGTAATCTGAATGGCGCCATACCACCACTCAGTTGAGAAATATGCAAAGAAAAAAACTGAAGATATTTTAAGTAGCTGCAGTCTGGGGACACAGGAGATTTGGCTTTAAGACTTGTAGTATCAGATCAAAAGTTTGCAGTCCCATGCTGTAAAACGTTTTGGTAAAAACTCAGGATTTTAGCTGAAATCTGTTTGAAATGATGACAACTAAGTACAGGTGTTCTGGGGCTTGTTCTGATACTGTTGGTGCTTGAGATCTCCCTAAGAAGCATCCACAGTTCTTGCCATCAGACACTTCCTGACTTCACGTTTCCATCCCTGGGCCACTCTCCCTGGTATCCTTTGGTGGGAGATTCAAGCCAGAGCCTCTTCTATCTGTGTGCTGCAGCCCTTCCTTGCTGCCTCTCTTGCTTCATCTCAGATGTTTCACCGTGCAGCATGCTTTGCTTTCAGCCTCCTCGCTGCATCAGCCCCTTGCCTCCATCCTCGCTCCTTCATGAGGAGGCTGGCTAGATCCAGAGAGGGTGTATCACTGATTTGAGGGCAGAGTGTCTGGGACTTGCCTTTGAGCCCAAAACGATGTCTTCTCAGAAACAAAAAGAGGAATTCAAGGGCACTGAGTGGACTGGCACAGGAGATGAGGCCACAGGGAACAAAGGTAGGCAGGCAGCACTTTTTCTGTCCTCAGATGTCGCTTACAGGAGGACTTCAAGACAAAAAAATAATAATAATTAATCTTCAGAGCCAAGTAAGGAAGCCTGTTTGAGAGCTCATTTCTGCTTACATTTCTCTGTTTGTTTGTTTGTTTTACCTTTCGTGGGGCATGCTGGTGTTCTGGGCAGGTCGCCAGCTCTTGCGCGCTCTGCCAAGCAGCAGCAGCCTGGCGCTCTCAGGCAGGCAGCGTCCTGGTCCCAGCCCGTCCTGCACCGGGTGTGCTCACGCTCGCACACGTAACCTCAAGCACGGCATAGTTCAGACCGAGAGACGTTTGGCAAAGAAACATCAGACTAAGCCCGCTTTCCTCTGAGGGCCTGACCTTTGTTGCTGCGCCGGGAGGTGCAAAGCAGGGCCGCAGGCTGCTGAAGCAGTGGTGTCTCCTCAGAGAGGTCCCAGCTGCCTGGCCATGTCCCACCTGCTCACCCGGGGGTGCCCACTGCAGGGGTACCTGCGTGGATATTTACTGTCGCCGGAGCTGGCCTGGATGGGGAAAGAAAAAATCTTGCAATGCAAGGGTCTAAACAGAGAGGAAACGGGGCTCCTCATCCGTGTGGTAGAGGAGAAAATACGAACTGCTCAAACATCACAACAGTGCCCCAGGACAGGGCTGTACGGCTGAGAGGAAAGGTGATAAACCCGAGGTGGTGAAAGGCAGGCAGCAGGGAAGGGCAGCCGGCGCGGTGACAGAGGCCCCGGCCGAGCACGGAGGGAGCCCGGGTGCAGGCACCGATCCCGGGCGGGGCCCCCCGGCTCCGCCCGGCTCCTCCCGGGCCTCCTGCGCCCCTCAGGCCCCGGAGCCGCGGGGAAGGGAGCGGGGAGCGGCGGGCAGCGCGGCGGGCACGCACCGCTGGGCGGCACTGCGGGGCCGCCGGGCGGGCCGCCGCCACACCGGCCGTGACAGGGACCGGGACCGGGACGGGTCCTTCCGTACGTTCACCCGCTTGGTGGGTGAGGGGAAGGCAGGGTGTAATCCTTCTGGACTTTCCCTCTCAGCATCCTTCTGGAGGAACTGTCCAGCTGTGAGACAAACAGGAATAAAGCTCGCAGAGGAAAATGCCGGGCGCTGCACCTGGGGCAGGGTAATGCCCGACACAGGCACAGAGCGGGAGACAAGCGGCTGGAGAGCAGCTCTGCAGAAAGCACCTGGGGGTGCTGGTGGCAGCGGCTCAGCATGAGCCAGCAGCGTGCCCTGGCAGCCAAGAGAACAAATGGCATCTTGGGGAGCATTATAAACAGTCAAAAGAGGCAATTTTCCCACTATATTTAGCATTGGTGAGGCCTCACCATGAGTATTGTGTGCAGTTCTGGGCTCCACAATATAAAAAAGATGTTGAGGTCCTTGGAAGTGTCCAGAGGAGGGCAACAAAGCTGCTAAAAGGGCTGGAAGGCATGTCCCGTGAGGAGAGGCAGAGGACGCGTGGGTTGTGATGTCTGTGGAAAAGGAGACCGAGGGGTGACCTTGTGGCTCTCTGCAATTTCCTGAGGAGGGGACGTGCAGAGGAAGGTGCTGGTCTCTGCTCCCTGGCCACCAATGACAGGACACATGGGAATGGCATAAAGCTATGCCAGAGGAGGTTCAGACTGCACATCAAGAAACATTTCTTTACCGTGAGGGTGGTCAAACACTGGAACAGGCTTCCCAGAGAGGTGTCTGATGCCCCATGCCTGTCAGTGTTCAAGAGGTGTTTGAATAATGCCCTCAGGTTTATGCTTAACTTTTGGATAGCCCCAAAGAAGTCAGGCAGTTGGACGCGATGATCTTTGAAGGTCCCTTCCAACTGAGTTATTCTATTCTATTGTATTCTGTTCTGTTCTGTTCTGTTCTATTTTGTTCTGTTCTGTTCTGTTCTACTCTACTCTGCTCTACTCTATTCTATTCTACTCTACTGCCATTATATATTTAAAAAATAATAATAATAATTCACGTAAATGGACTGGAAAGCTTTTGCGGGAGCACCGCTTGCTTATGAGCATGAACCTCCAATCACCCCCATCCTGGGAGTCCCCAGAGAGAGCCTGCTGAGAACAGTCAGCCACCCTCCTGGCACCTTCCAGGGCCTCTCCACATTCCCACTGCCGGGGATCGGCTGGCAGCATCCCCCTCCGAAAGCCCTGAGTGAAGAGACGTGGGCAAAGATAGATGGTAGGTGAAGGGAAGCTGTACTGAATGAAGTCCTGGTGCTTAATGCCAAGTCCAGGGAGTTGTGCTTGGTGGATGCCCAGAGCTCCGGTTTCATTGCTTTGCAGATCTCTGCAACTGGAACCTCTCTCAGGAGAGCTATGGAGACAGCGGGGCCTCACAAAGTCTCGCTCTATGCCCACGTGTACTGTCTAAGGAATAGCAGTGTGCCATATGCCTCTTAATCCACCAAGATTAATTGATCGCCTTCTACCACTCTCCCCGTATTTAGCCATCAAAGCAAAAGGTTCATTTTTTATATCTAAAATGTGGAAGTTTGCCTCTGGGTGAATCTCAGGTCTGAGAAATAAAGGAGAATGAGAGAAACCATTTTAGACATAAAGTCTCATAAAAACTTTGGTTTTGTGCAGCACCGTTTAGTTTGAGAACAATTGTAAGGCACCTGAGCTCAGCAACTCATTTGGTGATGGCTATTAAAAATAACATTTTGACATATAGGGGTTGTTTCTGAGTAAAGAGTACTTTAGCAGACGCAGGAACCTCAGGAAGAAATGAAGAACTGCTGTCATACAAGCCTGCCCACACACATGTACTTCGTTCTCTAAAGGTTGATTTCACATAGCAGAAAACTTCAAACTTAGTTGCAAGACTATACATGACAAAATGTGGCTGATACCACATAATTAAGAGCATTTTAATATATCTCCAACACTAAAGATGTATTGATCAAACATCAAACTCTCCTTGGAGAATAAATAAAAGATTCTGTGGAAATTAGAGGATTACATATAATGTATAGAAGAAGGGTTGGCTGGATGGCAGCGACTAGAAGGTTAACCTTTGGACCCACAGAAAGTCGCTGAAGGAAGCACGAGGGCACTGCAGAGATGAAGAACAGAAGTACAGAAAACAACAGTTTAAGAGGAGTGCAGTTCTAAAACCATTGGAACAGAAGTGACTTTAATACTGTATTAGTTGCTTTATGGAAATGGTAGAAACATCAACAGCGATGCAGACAGGTGAGAAGCTTCAATCTGCAAACACAACTGTAACTCTTCGGTAGGAGATACTTCAAGGAGATTGTTAGGATCTCATTTTTGACTCAAGGTTGCATGGGATTTTTGCACCTATAAACATGGCATAAACCTTGAAGATGGACAAAGGCTGGCAATGGACTTAGTTTAGGAATTTCAATAAGTACCTCTGTTCTGCATTTGAGGAAAAAAGGAAGTGGTGTCACCACTGCTGATGAAAGAGTAGGTGCCCCAAAAGGCTCTAAACAACAGCTGCTGCTATCAGGCATCCTAACATTGGAAAATGTATACCATTAGCATCCCCAAAGTTTAAAAGAGCTGACAGAAGATCACTCTGAGTCACTAAAACTCACTTTTAGAAGAACTGGAACTCCAGGGGAACTCCAGGGGCTGAGAAAGAAGGTTATGCTGGAACAATATTTTAAAAGGTTTACAGAACCCTATGCACTTTCATCAGGCTTGTTATTATTCTGGCTATTGGCCTAATGGATGTCCAAAACCTGACAAAAATGCTGGCCAAAATGTCTGTGTTAATAAATACCAAAATAAAAGGAAGTAGAAGCCAACTCACATGGATTTTCAGAAAGTAGATTTTGCTGAGCTAACCTGTCGTCTTTTGGAGAAGAGTAAAAGCTTAATTCATAAAGGCAGTCTTGTTCATGTAATAATCAAGTACAGAGCACGAGGCTTTCATTTTGCACAATTCTTTGATCAATAAGTTGTGGCAGATTAACATACTGGATGGTTCAGAAACTGGTTAACCCACTGTTTAGTCTCAATGCTAAACAAGGAACCATTGTTCAGAGGGGTGTTAACTAGGGGAGCTTCACGGGAGTTGTTTCCTGGCCATCATCCATTTTGATCTGTGATAGCAAAGAAAACATAAAATTATAATATTGCCACAGACACAAAGACCAGAGGAACTAAAATGAAAATAGGTCACTTATATAATGAGATGGTAAACAGAAAGCAAGCATGTAAGGTAATACTTTATTATAGGTAAACATGAAGCTCTAAATCTAGGAATAGAGAATGAAGGCCACAGGAATAAGATGGGAAACTGGACTTTGAAGCACGGGCTCTGGAAAGGACTCAGAAAAGAGGGGCACAAGAGCTGAGCAGAAACTCCCGCTGCAAAGCAGACATAAAAAGGGTAATGAAATCTTTAGATGCACAGTTGGGCTGAAGCATTTACAGTGTTTCAGGATTTGGTACTGATCTTACTGTTATGTGGAAATACTGGGCCTAGTTCTCCTGGGTTTAGGTCAGGGAGGATGTTGCTACAGGAGTAGAGGGAAAGGGTGGTTTCTTCGTGCTGTCTGAAACCCAGAGCACATGAGATGGAGCTCCTGATGCCCCAGGGATTTCACTTATGGGCAAGAAAGCGGTGTAAAATAGGGACCAGCATGATAAAATTTGTGAGAACAGAGGGTTTTTTTATTATTTATTTATCTGAAAGACTGATTTCTGAGAATTATCAAGGATTACTTTCCTGGAACTATTCAATGAACCTGAATTTTTCTCATAGCTGGAAGCAAGTACACCTGAGGTCAAGGTTTGCATGTCTTTCCCCTGGGATGGAAACCATGCCCCTAGCATAGTTATCCTAAACAGGTAAAACTTTAAACATTTCTGAGGTCCAGGATAAATGTCAGATGATTTATTTTACTGGACTTCTGAAAGTACCAGAGTAAAAGACTATGGAGTTTCCCCCATTCAGGAGAGAGAAGTTATTTCTTCTCTGGCACTTCTTGGAAAGGAGGTGCAGACAGAAAGGGGTGAGAGTGTAACCGAGTTGTGCAACCAGCTCTCGGTGCTGGTTATATTACCTTCCATCAATTCAGAGCTCCTGCCCAGTTTGCTACAGGGCCTCAATACAAGCACCTTGGAAGCAAAATCTGCCAAGAATAAGAAGTCGTTCTTTTTCTAAGGGTTTCTTCAACCCCAAGCACCCCTCCCTCCATCCTCATATTTAGGTGCTGGACTGCTTTCCCACAGAGCAGCTAGTGCCAATGCTTGTGTGCGTCTGTGCACAGGTGTTTATGTGTATGCAAGCCATCCACATCTTCACACCTCACCGCCACATTATTATCATTTTTTTACACGTTAGCTACAGCAGCAGAGACAAAATTATTGGGAAGTTGAAAGCACATAGAAATGTCCCAACCTCTTTACTGAGCTGGTACATGGTTGCTTACTGATGGTAGAAAAAAGGGATCTCTGGAGAGCACCTGCTCCAGCCCCCTGCTCAGCCTGGTGCCAAGTTGTCCACGTGCCCAAGGACGGAGATTCCTCGGTCCCTCTGGGCAACCAGTGCTTGCAGCTCTTTCTTCCCTGGCATCCTGGTGGAATTCCCCGTCTTGTTCCCCGACGGGCGAGTGTCAACTGGTGTTTACAGTAGAAGGAAGCGTGCTTGATCGTGATGTGATGAACGACAAGCCCTGTGCAGAGAGGTGGCATTTATTCTTGCGCATGCTCTTGGTCTGACTGGTTGCTCAGCAACTCTGCTCCAGTGAAACCAGATAAGGTGTAAGTGGAAACACCGTTCCTCCAGTCAGCTGGCAGTGAGAAGGGCAGGTAGTTGACCAAAGTGTTTGATGAAGCCAGACCAGACTCTCTTTCGACCAATAATGATCACTGTGTTTACCCTTCTCCATTTCACGTCCATCTACACAGGGCAAAACTGATTTTAGTAATTTCTGGTTCCCTCCCTAGTAGTATCTCTTGAAGGATTTTGTAAGCTACTTATAGTATTTGCTTTCAGCTCTCACCGTCAATGGGATTTCCTTCCTGAAACCTTCCACTCACATAAAATGTGACATTCCCCTCATCGTCAACTTTATTTGGAAATTATTACCTCTGAGTCTTGTGCTTTTCAAGTTTCCTTTTGGGTAGCGTGCAAGTTCCTGGTACTGATGATGACAGCAGATGTAGAGAGGACCCAAGCCCCAGGACTATAGTTGTCTGGCAACACTACAAGTTCCCATGTTAGCTGGAGGTACCAACCGCGAAGCACCATCGGCACTTCAGGAAAAGCATTACTGCCCCTTGAAGAGGTTCCTACCGAGCCAGACAGCAGTATGCCTGATTTTTATTTTGGGGTGCCAAAAACCAAGAGGACTCTTCTGGCTTTCAAGTACAAAATGTTAAATAAAACTGAATTTTCTTAGAAGAAAAAGTGGAAAAATCCTTCTTAAAGGGCTAAGGAAAAACAGCAAAGGAGGGAGGATGCACATACAAGTGGGATTACTGATCTGAAAACAACGCTGCTCTGGAAGCAGAAGTTTTGTTTATGTGGTCTAATATTTTATTTCCAGCTCATAGATTGCTAAGTGCTATGACACTAAGAGACTTATGACAGTATGAGACAGTTAGGACAGTAAGAGACTTAGCTGGCTTTTCGTTACTTCGGATGAACAAAAACTCTTGTAAACAAACTAGAAAACCCACAGGGATTCATTTTGCATAGCCTGGACCTACCCTTTCTCTGAAGCTGCTGGGAGATGGACTGCCTTATGAAAAAAAAATGAACAGAGATTAACTGACAACATAATTCTTAATTAGAGTTTTATGTTAGAAATAACCCCCAGCATTAATGACTCCAGTTTTTGTAGCCATAGGGATTTTCTTTGTCATTTCAGCTGACTGGACAGCAGCTGCTTTTAGAAGTCTTTCTAACCCAGCAGTGCAAACAGACAGGTTTCCTTCCCTCCCAATGGCAATAACAATCCTCTCTGTTTAACCAGCAGGAGGTACCAAGAATCCTGGTTAAAAAAAATATATATAATAAAAGAAATCTACAACCCAATATGTAAATAAGAAGTGACCTGAAACCTCACGTTGCAGTCATGAGGATCCCACACTGCCAGAGCTGGCACTGGGGGTTACTTTGAGGGTTATTTGCTGGCTGTTGGAGGTTCCCAGGCAGAGCGATCGAGCACAGCAGCCCTCCCTGCTGACAAACCTGAGGCTGAATCCCATCTCAGACTGCTTGCAAAATGTATCTGGGGACCTTCCACTGATTCTGTTTCACTGATGCCAACAGAAGACTCAAGGGAATGTGAAAACTGTACAGCAACTTGCTCACAATCATATCCCGCTGCACATTTGGTAGCACTGTTTAATATAAAAATAAAAATTAAAATTAAAAAAATAAAAATAAAAATATATAGTGAAAGATGGCAAATGATACTAATCTTTACAAACCAGCCAACTTCCCTGATCCCCAAATAAATGTAACTCAGTATTAAAAGCAAAAGTTTTACCATTCATTGAAAAAAATTTATCTCCCAGGAAAATTACATGCAGAGGAAAAAGGAGTATTCAGCAGACTAAAGTATTAATATTGTATTAAGTGCTGTATAATTAATACCTTGTAACTCACATACAAATTTATTCCTGCAGGGAGGTTTGTAGGCACGTGGATGCTGCAGAATTAACTTTGTACTTTTTTTTTTCTTTGAGAAATGAGAGCCGGCTGGAAGACAAGCAGCTAAAATCCGGTGTGCCTGCACACCTGCAGAGTGCAGGTTAAGACAGCTCAAGGCGAGGACCCTCGGAGCTCCCCACGAGAGGTGTGGCGGCTGCCAGACGTGTTCCTGGAGCTCTGGGGGAAACTCTGGCTGTGGAAAAGCCAGTTGGCACGTCTCCCTGCGCAGCGCACACCTACCTGGCTCTCAGTACTTGGAGAGAACCCAGCCAAGCCGCGTCTGCATTCACACACATGTAAACCCTTGTGGGGAAGTCGGGGAATTTATAAATACGAGAGTAGGTAGCTCAGTAAGCTCAGAGGTTTGCCTCCGCAAGGCTGAGAGAGAGATCTGCTGCTGACAGCACCTCAGCCTGTTAAGACACAGTGAACGCTGCACTAACTTTACTTAGCAGCTCGGCTTTTCATTAAGATAAAGTCTGGTCTACCGTGATGTGCGGGGACCTGGTAGGAAAACTGGGAGGGGAGTGACTGTTAGTTCTGGCAGCTACAAGGGCCTGGGGAATTTACCGTAAGCTGCTTTAAGCAGGAATTTTGTCTGGGTGAAGGCAGCAGTGTCAAAACAAGCATGGGGAGGGCTTGTGCAGCCTTTTTCAACTCACTTTAAAAATATTTCCCATTTCTAAAAACGCAGAAAGCTCAAACACATCTGTGCCCTTCTGGCAACAAAGCAAAGGAGTAACAAACCAAGAGGAAGGTTCGATACTCTAGATAGACAAACCTCTGCAGACTATATGCAGTGAAAAAAATGTAAAGCAATTTTTAAAACTCTAAAAATGCCTTGCATTACAAACACTATACTAATGCCAGGAATTCTGTAATTGTGGGATTTTTGTTTTTTACCCATAAAATGCCTAATTTCCATGTCTTGACTGCACTATGGATTTAGGGCCATTTTCTATGCTACCTTCTTGTTAGTTCATGAGCAGCACTTCTTACAAAGAGCAAAACTATTTAATAAAAAGCCAGAAAAATAAAAGCGCAAGTTCACTGCCATTCTACAACTAGGTGCAGAATAAATATCACAACAAATGTTAGCCAGCACTGATGTATTTAGTTTGATGAGATTCACCACTCTTACTGATAACAACTGCATGAAACATTGCAAATTAAAAAAAAAAAATACCATTGAACTTCACTCATCAAATCATGTCAGTGCTATAAAAGCAAAACAAGAGAAAACAAAACAAGCCTTTGGGGGGTCTGAATTTAATTGCTGATATGAAAGTGCCACCTGTCCTTTTCCCATCTACGACTAACAAACCATGGGACAGATCTCCGTAGAAAGCCTGAGTGCTCCTTTTGAGCATGTCAAACAGGGAAGAACAGGGGGAACTGTTTTATATCCCTGTAGTAAGCGAAGGATGGTATTACAAGGAGAGGCGCTGGTAGTGTATAGGTGTGCAGTCTCACCTAGGTTTCTAAGCTCCTTCAAAGTCGATGAGGAGATTCGGGGGAGAGAGGTTGCCTTCTGAAGGTGTTCGATTTAGAATGGGATGAAGCCAGCACTGACAAGATAGTTTCACCGTCTGTAAATAAAGATAGACAAGAGCTTAACTTTTAGATGGCTTAAGTTAGGCAGGAATACCTCCACTGTAGTGAGCCCTATTTAAAAGAATTACTTTACTCTAGACTGTAAAACAGAGTTTGATTAGATTATGTGTTTGGCAATGGAGAAGTAATTTAGGAGTACTGGATCTAAGTTGTGTCTTAGAAAACAACCAGGAGATGATGAATGAGCCAGAGCATAGCCGAGTGTTTTATTGCCTGGTCAGTAGCAGCCATGCTTTTCCATTTTATGGAGGTTGGTTTTCATTCAGTTTTGCATTTTGAAAATATTTAAACAGAAGGCAGCGTTCCATTTATATCACACGTGGAAATTCTTTACATTTAGTTGAAGTTCACAAATCCCACTACAAGCAGAAAACTCTTCTTGAATCATTTAAAGCAAGCAGTTAACATGCTTTTCATTTTCCTTTTTAAAATGACGATGTATCAATAACAGTTTGTTGTGTAGTACAAGTTAGAACTTATCTTTCCATTGACAGAGGTCAAAATGGACTGTGCTAATTCTACGGAGTATGTAAAACAGGCTCAATCATAAAAAACAAATTCACACTGTATGACACTTTACAGTCAGCTACATTCTAGAATAATACACAGCTTAGTTACTAAAAAGGATTCCACTGAAAGATTAGTGGATTTTGAAAATGATTTTAAAACCAAAATTTATACAAAACAAAACAAACAAAAAAAACTCTCTAAAGGCTCAGCTGTGACAAATTCTACCTTACCTAGTTTTCCTTAATACAGAACTTAATTTTTCACGGTAGCTCTGAAAGCATTAGAAAGGGTTAGTCTTTCTTTACACAGCCTTGCCTGATACAAAATTGAATTTGACAAATCATATAATTATAAAGAGAAAATTTCTTACAGACTCTCTCGTGCAGCACAGCCATACAGATGCCAGAAGTTCCTCCTGTTCAAAGAAGACCTTCAGTGCCTTTTGCCTTTTACTGGCATAGTCTGCTGTTAAGGGCATGCTTCTTAGCAAAGGAAATGGCATCCCACTGGGTCTTGCATGTTAGATGGGGTACAGTTGTCAGCCTGTAAACAAGAGCTGTCAATGCAACACCAAGTATTTTATAGAAAGTTCCAAAAGATGAGAAGCTGGCTATAATTCTTACCGAGACTGAGATTCTAGCCATCAGCCCCAGGGCTTTTATACAATCAGCTTTTTCTTGTGATTACCTCAAAACAGTGCTTTTTTTCTGCAAAATCTGATCAAGAAGGAACAGAAAGCCTGTGTGTGCCACTGATGATGTGCTACAGCTAAACCACCAGAAAAGCCCCATCCCTGGAGGTGTTCGAGGCCAGGCTGGACAGGGCTTTGGGCAACGTGAGCATTAGGAGACCTGAATTCTGATCCTAGCTCTGTCCTCAGTGTTTGCATTAAAAACATTCAGTTTTACATACTCCAACTCCCCATCTCCAGCACTGCTTCTGTTTCATCCTGTACATCTGTTTTTTCCATTTAGAATAAACGTTCTCTAGGGAATAGCCCTCAAATATTTGGGTAGTGCTCATTTCATAGATGCCTCGACTTTAGAGACCCTTTACAGTATTACAACTAGGGAAAGAATAATTCACGACAATAATAAAAGGAGAAAGGTATAACAAATCATAACAGACCATTGTGATTCATGCAGAAAGATGAAAGTTACTTAAAAGGCTCATATCAGAATTACCCATCAGGACGGTGCGATTTGCTTTAGCCCCAACAAAGGAAGCCAAAGCAAAGTTTGCTATCAGCTTTTAGCAACTGCAAGAGAGGGTTGGTGGAATTCAGACACTTTGTTCAGGTAGAATTATAATATACATAATTATTATAATAAATAATGACAACAGTTTGGTAGGTTGGATCAAATAAAACCTTCTTACTAACGTTCCAAGGAGAGAAACTACTGCTTCTAGCATGCATGAAATTGATAGTTTGTGAATATCAAGAAATTAGAGCAGAGAGTTCCCTTTTGTTGCTATTTCTATTTTTTTTAATTTCTTGAAACCTAAATTTTGAGGTTGGATATACCGAGTTATCAGTGAGTATTTATATGTAACAGGCAAGACAGATATAAATACAAGCTCTGGTCCAGAATGATCTAAGATGAACGGATCACCTTTGCTATCAAAACGAAAACCAAAAGTTTGAAAATTGTTGAGAAGTTTACACCCATGGCAAGGAAAGGGGTAACTGGCAGTTCCTACTAGTCACAGTATTTAGCATACTATATCCAAAGGGATCTTATTCCTTTTGCTCTCTAAACTGGAAATTGTGAAGAAAGTGAAGAGATACTTAAGGGCAGGGGACAATGAAATCCATTGTGAGGGCTCGAGACTGAAGGATACCTATCTATCAACCTCTGTAGTTCAACCAGGGGCTCATCAATCCTTGCGCAAACCATAATGCCACATTAAGTTTTTGGGCAGTCCTTTATAACAGGAGATCCGACAGGTGATGGTGCCTTGCCTTGCAACTACAAGCACAGCTAAAACCCAGCACACGAATGACAACACTGCCGAGCCAGGGATCAGAAAATGCCGCTTGCTAAACCAGGTGCCTTTCTGATGCCGCCTGTACCTCAGTGTTAACTGGCATGGCATCCCAAAGCGAGCCTCTAATCGCTGTGCGAGTGCATGTCTGCTGTCAATAATTCCTAATGATTGACTCCAGTTTCTCACTGCTTGAGTTGCACTTTCTTCTTCCCTCAAACGTTCTTTTGTTCTCGTTGCCTGTGTGCTGCCCAAACTGTGTGGTCTCTCCTTTCTTTCGCTCTGCAGCTGCTTTGGCATTCTGTGTCTTCTGTTTCAGTTACACGAGCGGCTCCGCACATTTGTGCTGTGAATATCATGGCTTCAAACCCTGAAAGACTTTTACGTCCCAAAATGTTCTTGTTACAGATTTTATCCTGCCATCTGATGTGCAATATGGCACGCAGATGGCACAGATGAAACCACCCTACAAGCTGTAAATGTTGATAGTCAAAATAGAAAGTTAGAAGGAAACATATAATGAATGTTTCTTCCTTTCCAAAAAAAAAAAAAAGGCAAAACAAAAATAAGTCCAAATAAGAAAAAAGTTATTGCATTAAAGCTACCAGAATAATTCTCACTCCTTCCCTAAGTAAAATTAAGCTGAAAGGTCAGGGAAAATCTAGCCTGCAATAACCAGGATTGATTTAGTCATAACTAAGCCATCCAGGTTAGAATGATCATATACTATAGCAGGTATTTTACAGGCACCTCCATATGCTTTCAAATCTCTCATGTGCTTCTTAAAGTAATAATAATGTCACCGTCTAAATCTGCTCAGGGATACATGGCAATATTATCTCACAGGACTGACACTGATACTGGTTAATTCCTTTATATTTTGCACTGTATCAACAGAATAGTCCACATATACAAGTGGACATATTAGAACAACAGCCTAAACACTTTTGCAGCTATCAACTTCCAAGTTTCCAGAAAATTAAGTATACTGCTTAGAACAGACAAAGTGGCAAAGGTTTAGGACTTGCCCACAAAGCTTGATCTGACTTGGCAGCTTCTCTTCAACTCCACTTTGGCTAAATTTTTACCTACTGTTAAGGGTCATATTAGTAGCAAATTGTAAATACATAAGACACCAAATATGCTAATGGAGATGCATCTTCAGAAAATCCACAGCTGAAGCCCAGCTCTAAGCAATTCAAGTATGTGAATAGTGCCATCAAAACCAACTATTTGGCAAGCCACATGAAAATTACATAACCCCTCAGAATCAAAGTAGCCAACAAGCTTTATTTAGCAGGTACCTTGCTTTTGAGAACAACTGTGGCATGACGGCATATGTAAGAGGGTTGTGGGGCTTACAGCAGTAGCCAAAGAAGTTGATAGGAAGAAAGCACATAACCAGAAATATGTACTCATATAGGTGCATACAAGACAGCACTGTACATATTTTGTATACGTGTTACATGTAAAGATTCTTCCTGTCAAGTTTGCTATGAAAACTGCATAATAATATGCCCCAACCTTTGGTCTCTACCTTACCTACACAGATACATGCATGCGTTATTACAATCCCAATTGATCCCCATTGATGAAATGCACTGCAAATTAGCAAGGCATAAAAAAAGCATTGCTCACATTAAGGGAAAACAGAACAGAAACAATAGAGAAAACCTATCAGAAAGAGTGTGATTGATTAAGAAAAGGGCTAATTTTGTTGAATATTTGAAACCATCTACATTAGCTATTAGACAGACCCTTGTTCCCCGTTGCTGGACGAAGCAGAAGTACTGCAGTGCCACACTGTCTCTGTGCTATCTTGACTTTTTCCGAGGGGTAAGAACAGTTTTTTCTCTACCACTTTTTGACGAAAAATCTCATTATTTGTGGTAATGAGAACACTCGCCAGGATGCTGGAACTTAGTCTTTTTACCAGTAAATACAAAAGAAAAGGATGCGAGAAAAGTACTGAACATCTTCTGCCTCTCAACATCACACAGCAGCAGGTTCCTGTCAAAGAAAAATGATACTACCACTTCTTTTTGTCACTACCGCTTTTTTTTTCTTTTCTCCTCAGCTGTTGAGACAGAAAGGTAGGATACTACATGAGATAAGCCCGTAATACCTATGGTCCTGAGAGATGAAAAAGGCTCAGGGATACACCCTCTGAAAAGGCAAAAAGGAAGAAGAGGAGATGGCTCATATGGTAACTTAATCAAAGGTAAAGGGAAGAAAAGGCAAAATCATTTTTCTGCAGTTCAATGGATATTTACCCTTAAAGTACCCCGCTGCAATTCTAGCCTCCTTCCCACGCTCCTGCTAAATCTGACCTTCATCTTCATGCACACTGAGAATCCAATGCCACTTTTCTCCACACAGACTCTGGCTCCACTTAGAGCTTGAAATGTTCCAGAACCTTCTCTGTCCATCCCCTCTAACGCACTCATATTCCCTGATCTGTCTGCCTTGCCTTGAACCCGTTCAATTTAATCTCCAACACAAGTATGCTCACAGCGTCCTCTATTCCATCTCCGGCACCCTCCCAGCTCACTAAGCCTTTCCAGCTTCTTCTTTACCACGCTTGTGCTAGCTCAATGTCTAACTAATCCCAAAACAAGACATGAAGTGGCCCCTTTGATGATAAATTGTGCCCACAGCCCTGGCTGGCCACTGCCACCTCTCCTAGGGGAACTTACGTGCCCCCCTGGTGCCATCTTCTGCCCTCCCCAGCCATTGAGCTACCTTTGCTGTCTGACTGCTCCACGCGCTGTGACATCCCAACGAGGTCTATTTTCTCTTCAGGACAGTCCACACCTTCTTTCTGCCTCAGTCCCTCATGCCCTCACACACAAATGGGTCTGTTTGGGCAATTTTTAACCTTCTTAAGCTCCTGTTCTAGGCTTAGTTTCTCCTCCTGCCCTGTCTCCTGCACACAGCCTGCCTGTTGCCCATCTGGCTGGAAAAGCCTCACTACATCCCAGCGCCGAATCACAGAATTATCAAATATCCTGACCTGGAAGGGACCCGCAAGGATCACTGAGTCCAACTCTTGGCTCCACACAGGACCACCCAAAAATCAAACCCTAGATGGCTGATAGCGTTGTCCAAGTGCTTCTTGAACTCTAGCAGGCTCAGTGCCGTGACCACTGCCCTGGGGAGCCTGTCCCAGTGCCCGACCACCCTCTGGGTGCAGAGCCTTTCCCTAACCCCCAGCCTGACCCTCCCCTGTCCCAGCCCCATGCCGTTCCCTCGGGTCCTGTCGCTGTCCCCAGAGAGCAGAGCTCAGCGCCTGCCCCTCCGCTCCCCTCGTGAGGGAGCTGCAGGCCGCCATGAGGCCTCCCCTCAGCCTGCTCTGCTCGGGGCTGAGCAAACCAAGGGACCTCAGCTGCCCCTCACGACCCTTCCCAAAACTGCCGCACCCCTGCGGGGTTATGCGGCTTCCCTGCTCCCTCCGTCGCCCCATTCCCTTGGCCCTCGGGTCGTGCCCACTCTCACCCCCCCCATCCCAGACCTGCAGCCCCTCGGCCCCCTCCATCACGCCGCGCCCACCCCAGCGCCCGGTCCCACCTCCCGGGCCGGGGTCGGGGCTCCCCACCCTCTGTCCCCCCTTGGCCACCGCACCCCCGGGGGCCTCCCGGGTGCCCCCCGTCCGCCTCACCGCCCCCCGACCCCTTTTCTCCCCGCTGTCAGGGCAGGAGGGGCGGCACCTGCGGGTCCGCCCCATTCTCCTCCCCTCGCCTCCCCTCCCCTCCTCCCGCCGGAGAGGCAGAGGGAGACCGAGACCCGCGGGGAGACGGCGGCACCGGGGCTGCTGGGCGGCGTCGCTCGCTGCGAGGGGAGGGGATTTAAAAAAAAAAATAAAAATTAGGGGAAAAAAAAAAAAAGTGAGGGAAGGGTGGCAGGAAGGTGCTTCAACTTCTGCTCTCCCTGCCCGGCAAGGTAAGGCGCCGGCGGGGGGCTCGGGGCTCCTGGGGAGGGCACAAAGGCAGCGGGGCTGGCTGCCGGTCACCCGGCGGCCGGTGTCACCCGCGGGCTGCCGCTGCCCTCCCCGGGGTGGGCTCCGGCCCTTTGTTGCCGTCGTTTTGGGCTGGGGGGGCGGCTGACCCCGTGCGGATGGGGCGAGGCGGGGCCGGGAGGAGCCGGGGCCGGGTGCCGGGGGTGCAAAACCCCCCTCCCGGCTTGGTGCGGGGTAGGAGCGGGGGGGTGCAGGTGGCTCCGCCGGGGAGCCCTCCCGCCCCGCGCTGCCGTGCGGGGCCGCCGCCGGCAGGGGGCTCGGCCGCCTCGCCCGCCGGTGGCCGCCTCCCCTGAGGGGGCCGAGCGCCGGTGCTGGGCTGCCCGGGGCTGGGGGTGGTGTTGTGGGGGTGCTGGGGGGTTTCGTGAGGAGTGCCGGCTGGTTTTGGGGAGCGGGGAGCAGGGACGCAGCCGGTGAGGGCTCGCCCTCCGTGGGGAGGGAAGGGGGGAGGAAGAGAGCAGCGGCAACAAAAAGTGCAGACCGGATTGAAGCCGCCGCTTTAAATCGGTCTGGGTGCCCCAAAGCGGCTGACAGATTTATGAGCCGCGCTCAGGAGCGGCTGGGAACCTGTGGGGCTTTGCCCTTCCCCTCCGAGTGCTTCCTGACTGCTTTCTGAAGTCTCCGGAAGGTGAAAACTTTCTTCAGACCGTAGGATTTTGGCCAAAACCCCGAGGATAGGCCACTGGTTGCTGTTTATTTAGGCCTCGAGCCTGCAAGCGCTAGTCCGCGTTCTGCGATTTAAGAATTATCAATTGGCAGATGTGTCACTACTCAGTGAAAAAATATTTCCCGTTCCTTTTCCTTGTCGGTATTTTTGTTACAAATAACCTGAAGATGTGACATCTTAAATGTAATTACGTTTGGCTTTGAGTTGGTGACTCTTGTGACTTATCCATTGAGTGGCACTCAACGTTACTAAAACTGTATTTCACGTTTTTCAAATGTCATTGATACCTTGCTATAAAGAGTGTTTTTAAAAAGTCAAAATAAAAGACTGTTGAAGGAGAAAGTGCGATCTTTGTTTTTTTTTTTTTGACTTCTTAGGAATAAATGCAGCATACGTTTTTATTACAGGGATTACAGTTGTTTAGAGCCGCGAGTGAAGCGAGGAGGTGCGTGTTTCAGTTGAGAATCTACCTCTCTGTGTGACACCAGGGAGGACAGGTAGAAGCTTTCTGTGCTGTTTAATACTGTAATGCATAGCTAAGCTTGGGTTTTTTTTTCCTCTGGCTCGGATATGCCCTCAAAAGAAAAACAAGGGTCTTCAATTGATTGGCAAGCTTATTGCATAAGCACTAGAAAGATTAAAAACAAACAAACAAACAAAAAACCCTTACTTTCTCTGAAAATATCAGTCCTTAGTGTGAAGAATTAGCTTGTGAGTAGGACAAATGTGTTTTATGGAGCCTGATGGATGCTATTATCACTTTAATTAGCTCTTTGCAAAGGAAAAAGGATCTAGAGAGGATTCTCAGAGCTGCTCAGAAATGTTTATTTATTCCTCATCTTAACGCTTGTGGATTTCAAGTACAGGAATAATGTTTCTCATAGCCCTATTTCCCACAAAACTTACCATAAAGCCGATGAATAATCTTCAGTATGTGCTTACCTGTTTGAAGTATTGGGCTTCAAACCTTGAAGGTTTAATTATACATCTGCTAATACAGATAACAAATACGATGCATGTTTTTGTTTATCATTGGTAATGTTTGTGGAAAAAAAAAATGCCTGAGGTGTTTCACAACAAAAGTTTAGTTACGAAAACCTATATGAACATACCAGTAATTTTTGTTAGATGGCTTTGGCTGTAGATATGTAACAATCACAAATAGCGATAATATTTTGGGAAGGCAGGTTTTAAGCCCAGGATATGAGATTAAAGGGAATAGGCAACCTGAATTTTAGGTTCAAAAACCTAGCTTTTACTAGGTTAGTTAAAATACATGCAGTTTCCTAAGATCTCATGAGGGCGTCACAGACAATAGAAGGGGTAATTTGAAAGTGCGAAAAGTTTGTCTAGAACTCAAAAAGTAAGTTTGGTTCAAGGTCTGCTTTAAAAGCATTACCATCGGCATTGATATTTGATGGTTCAATGAGTCATGTCCAAAGTATTTTGTAGATACAAGGAAGAAGAAGAATTGGAGACTAATAATTGCTATGGGATTTGGGGAACGAAATTAGTTTTTAAGGGAAATCTAGAAGAAGCTATGTACCGTGAAGCCTATCACATTATGAATGCTGGGCTGTTCATTCAGTGGAAAGCTAGATTCAGTATAACGTCAAAAATATACTCAAGGAAATTTTATTAGTGATAGCTTAAAAAAGGTGATTTACTGCGTTTCTCTATAATTTTCTATATTTCTAGAAAAACTTAAGTGGGTGTAGAACTGTAAGGATTTTACTTTGAGGGGTGTACCCTGCTGTTTCTTTCGTATTAAGCATTTTAGAGCGGTTTTTAAAAGTGCTTTTATGTTTTGTATGGTTCTGTACCATATGTTTTGTATTTAATTCTTTGAATGACCACTGAAGTGCAGCCAACTTGGGGTGAATGTGGCAACTGTTAACTAGTGCTTAGCAACAGTGCACAATAATCAAGACGGGAAGTGAAGAAGAATACCATGTCTAATTGAAACTACAGGGGGCATTTAGGTAGGTAGGATGTAATTAACAAAACCTGGAGCTTGGACATGATATTAAGGCATCACATCTCTACTCTTGGAAAAAAGAGTTGTGAAATCATTAGTGTATGAAACGCTTCAGATTTTTGGTTTTAGACCTCAGTGGTAATGCGTCCTTGAGATGTATGTATCTTGGCAATGCTCGCAGAATCATTTCTCACACATAATGAATAAGACATGTTTTCCTTTGCTTCTAAAACAGAACTGTGAGAAGGAGGACTGTTGAGAAGACTGACAAATGAAGGGGTAATAAGCCTTGACATTCTGACAATGATGTCTTCTAGAGAATTAGTCCCATGAGCTAGAGTTCATTAGAAATAGTAACTGATTAAGATATCTCAAATATTCAGAAACACATTACAGTGGCAATCATAAAACAACACTAAGTTTCTATGATTATTGTGTGGTGTTTTTTTTTTATCAGCATGATTGACTTTTCTCAAATCCTGTTTTGTCATGACTTTCCTTAAACTACTGCTTGTCAGGATGTTTGTTCAAAACGCTTTTGCATAATATAGTTGCAGCTTCTTTCTTTCACTTCTTCTCTCTTTTTTTTTTAAATCCCAAACTTGATTATTTTGTTTTGTGTTGTATTTTACATGTAGATACGTTAATGGTCTGATTTTGTGTCTTGTATATCCCAAATGCATCCTGTTACCAAGAACTCTGAAAATATCCTCATATTGTAAGGAGGGAACTGGTAAATGAATTTGCAGTTAATCATTACAAAGGCTCATTTGCAACTCTGAGCATGGTTGAACTAGCAAGTAGGTAGTAAAGATAACCCCAGAATAAGAAGTCATGCTGTGAAGGTGCTTATAATGACGAATTATCCAGTAATATTAGACTCTTAATATTTTAATAGAGTAATTAATATATTTAAAAGAAAAAACTGCGGAATATCTGTTTGAGGAACTTGTGGGTGACAGAAACTTGCGATGGTGCTCGTTCACAATGGTAGCAGCAAAATTTTGTATGCTGCTGCGGTTAGCTTGGGAGTCGCAAGCAGAAATACGGAGGTCATTATAGAAATTACTCCAAAATGTAATTATTTCTATTTTGGGTGACTCCTGAAGCCATGTCCACTGGTTTCTGTTGTCCAACTCAGTCAAATTGTGGTATTGTAGCTTCCCCAAAATTCTTTTGGGACGTGAGAGGCCACGGAGAATTGTGAAAATGAGTATTTGAATCAAAATGTCTGTAATGTAATTCTCACTGACTTGGCTTTTGAACTTCTATGGCACTTCAGAGGTTTAATAGACCAAAACCAAATACATATACTATGTGAGAGTCATCAGCAGGTGTTGACTAACTGCAAATTAACCAAAGAATTTGACAATGTTTAACTTCTTACTACTCGCTGTACTGTAATTGCAATAAAATGCCCATAAAATGGGAAGATGGCAAGAACTGTATGTTGTGACATAAAATCACCGGAACAGTAAGCTGGTAGGAAGCAGCCTGAGTCCGTATGACAAGATCTGATAGAAACCTTCAATTAATATTCCCCAGGTAGGATCTTAGGTTATTCTGAAGTAGTTTTTCAAATGGATGGAGCTGTGAACAGCAAAACAGTGTGGGCAGACTTAAGATACTGTTACTCAAGAGATTACCAGACATCTGTCACAGTGGTGCCATGAACAAGCCTGGAGCGACTAGCTTCCTAAAATGTTGTGCAAAAGCTGTTCCAGGTCTCTTTTCTATTATCATCATCATCATGCAATTAGTCTTCAGTGGCTCTTGTCAAGACTGTTGGCATGATCTGACCAGAGCACGCTGAGGCAAGTGAAGTTAGGACGTAAAAGTGGTCTGAAATGCACTCTATTAATACTGTTCTCTGTCTCTTTTAAATGAGTACTCATCTGTGCACATCACCAAAAGTAGCAGGAAAGTACAGTGTGACATCGTTAAGGTTAATTCTATGTCTGTTTTAAACTGTTGTGTTTAGGATGGCAAATGGAATTGAGCGTTTTGCTAGTTTTGCACTAGGTTCTGCTGCATCTCCCCCCCACAGCACCATTTTCTCTGCTGTGTGGGGTGCAACGCCAACGTTTCAGAGGAAGCGCCAGCCTTCCTTGGCAGAGAGCTCAGGCTGCTGTTCTTCCCTAGAACGATGTGGCATTTAAATGTGGCTCCACAAAGGGTTAGCGCTGGTGTCTCTTTAAAGGTAGAGATGGCTCATATGCAATTGCAGTGCCAGTGCTCAGTGGGACTGTGAGGTGTGTGGTCCCTTCCTTGTTGCGTTCCCAGTCCTGAGAGTAATTAGCAGCGTGCTTGGAAATTGCCTTGTGTCTGATCCTCCACAATCTTCCTAGTAAAGAGGAAGTGACCACTTTTTAGGGGCCGAAATGTGGCACAGCGTCCTTGGCTTGGTGAGATCAGAGCTCTCTGGAGCATCCTCCATCGTACCCACTTCAGCGAGCTGTTCTAATGTGAAGCTGGAGCTGTTACCGATAGCCGACTGCAGCTGCTTGCTGTGCCATGAGGAGCCTGGGCATCCACCTCTTACCCTGCAGTCACTGGTGAAACAGGGGGATTTGGGGCAGAGTTTTATAAGCATTAGTGTTGCCTCCTCGTGTTACTGATGTCTCAGGATGAAGAATAAATGTGACAAACCCAGGTCTTGCTGGTCTTAGGGTTGGGATCTGGAGAGAGTGAAGTGCTCCATGCCCTGTCCTGGGCCTTGTGTCCTCCCACTGTTGGCATAAAACTTCCTTGTTTTTAGTTCTCTGCTTACTGTCTGCTTGCTTTGGTGACAGGTGTTGCTTGTCATCTGGCGTTTCAGTGTGCAACTGCAGTCTTGCCATTCAGGAGATCATGCCATCAATTTTAACGTGTTTATTCTTGCCTCACCATCTTTCAGTGGCTTGCCGGGGAGCTCCTCAAACGTTGTGTTCCTTTAGAGCCTTGCATGGCTTAATTCTTCCATCCTCTCACACTCCCAGTCTGCTTTGAGAATAGCTGTTTGATCAAGGAAGCTTAATTTTCTAATTTCTTTAAACCGCTTACATAGAATCAAATTCGTAGTGCAATTAAGTGATTCATTTAAGCACTGGGTGACGGGTCTTGATTTTTACAGCTCTGCCCTTCACTACATCAAGAGAAGGTAAACAGCTTGCTGCCAAGGACAACTCTGATGTATGTGACATTTAAGAACATGGTGGTTCCCTAGTGTTGTCAAAAATGCTTTCCAAAATCTATTTGTATAGATAAGCTGTTAAGACATCGTTCTTCCTCGTTCCACTCTTAATCTCTTACAGGGAAAATTCTGGTCTTGAGAACAACAAGAAATTAGGTGGATTAGGCAGGTGAACAGTACCAGCTCACAGAGGAGCAGTTTTGAAGAAAACCGGAGGGGAGGGGAGGGAAAGTAAAGGGCAAAGACATCCAGGAAGACTTTAATGCCTGGGACTGAGGCACACAGAACTAGTGATGGGGTGTTTAAAAGGAGAATAACTTCCACGTGAAGGGTATGCATATCCTCATAGTCCTGATAGCAGCAGTTTCAGCAAAAATTGAAGGTTAGCTTTTGCCAGATATTTTTTTTTTTTTCCTTTGGATTAGCAGCGTCAGCTCTCAGTTTCCAAGCCTCTTGAGGAGGGGGAAGATGACTTGCCTGCCAGATTGTGGACCTAGAGGGAGGAGGTGAAAAAACAATCATGACTTTAGCAGATGTGGGAGGCAAGCTATATTTCAAGGGCATCGAGATTAAAACATGTTAGCTGTTGCAAGCTTTCGTGCTGAACTATGGAATCTTTCCTAATGAAACAGCAGACCTGAACGTACAGGATTTTCTGTTTTGTAGCATTAAGTAAGTTATACTATTATTAATAACACTTACTAAGTGCTTGAGTGTTTTGGGTACTGCGCAGAAAATACATGGCCAGTTGCCTCCTTCAGAAAGCCTCTAAACTGTGGACTTGACAAACTAGGGAGGACAGCGTGCATGTGTGTGCATGTAAAAGAAAAGGACGTGAATTAAAAGTGTTGGGACCTGATGTCTTAAAGCGTTAGAGTATTCTTTTTCTTTGCCCAGTGGTTGCTTGTTTGAGATGGCTTTTGCTGGCGTGAGTGCTAAAAATACGTCCATAGTTTGCCTTTGTTGTATGACTAGATCAGGAGTTCTTAATGTGAAGTGTAAGTGCCATGAAAAATATTATTTGAAGTAGTGTGTTGCAGAAACTCTAAAACAAAAGCATCACCAAAAAAAAGCTTTAATTTTGAAGAGCAGACATGACCTTGGGCTAGAAGAGCCTGGGACAGGGTGAGGGGGAAGCGTTCTTCTGGCAGCTCTCAGCTATCATAATGAACAGTATTTGTTCGCCGACTGTCCAGCACGGTTGTTTTATTGAGAGATGCCTTGTGCCTGATGGCCGTGCAGATGGATGCTCAGTTCCCATCTGCGGCACAGCTGGCTGGCTTTCTGTCAAGCCTGACTTTGGGGTGATTCCAGTTGTGATGTGGATTTGGTGTAGAAATAAGACAGTTGTGTTTGTGAGAAGGGTTGAGCACTGCTACACAGCGCAGTGTAGGTTTGCAGCTCCATTCAGTGTTACTAGTAAATCCATTTCTGATTATCTGCTAAGTTTGGATGGGTTAACTGCTGAGTTGAACTAGGGAAGTTGCAGAGTCCCTCCTGATGAACAAATACACATAACCTGTAGGTTCAGAACAAATGAAAATTAATCCAAACATTGTTGCTTTGATGCCTTTTAAAAGGAGAAGAAGAAGAAAGAAAAAAAAAAACACAAACAAAACAAAAAACAAAAGGGTTGCTTTTGATCATAGTATTTAAGGGACACTGTCCCAGCAGTGTAATAAATGAGAATTGGAACTGGGACTTAGATTCAGTAGAATAATTCATTCTTCCAGATGCGTTTAAATTGAATTGTCCTGTGAAAAGGGGCATAAGTTTGAATTCAGTAACATGCAGTTCAGGGGCTTGTATTTGAAAAAAAAAGAGAGGAATGCAGCAGGTGCTGTATAGTTTTGATACTTATGATGTCTCACAATACCGTATCTCTAAGCTTGTGTTCTCTATTCTGATTCGCTATATAAGCAAGTACAGGATGAACCTCAATGTATAACCTTGACATATGACTGGATCTTTGCTTTGTAGTTCATTAGTAGTTTGTCCAAATTGCAATAACGGTGTATTGAGAAACAGAATGAACAAGTAAACAATGAAACACTTTTTTTTTTTCTCTGAGGTTTTTGTGCCTCTGAAATTTTATTTTTAAGAAAGGGAACTTCAGTTCTTGCTTCACTGTAGTCCAGCTGAGAATAACTGAGAACCTTACATTTTAATTTGTCAGGTTAAGTCAAAAGTGTTGACGCAGATCAGCCACAAACCAAAATACATCATAGCGGTGTTTTTGTTTTCACAGTATTTCCAGTGTGGTCCTGCTTGAAGTGTGAAGTTGGGCTGGGTGACCTTCAGAGGTCCCTTCCAACCTGAATTATTCATTTTTTTGTAATGTGGGAAAGAGTCCTAAAGCTAGGCCTATTGGTTAGATACGACTTCTGAAACAATTCATCTGGTATGAGGGCTTTGCAAACATACTTAAGAAACAGGCTAATGGCAGCATGAACTGTTCGGGTAACCAGCTTTCTGCTGCCTTTGTTCTGGCTGTTCTTGTGTGGGCTAGATGCGCTTTCTATATGCGATCAGAAATATGACGGGATATGAAATCAACATGTACATATCGACAGGGAGATGCTTTGAGTTGTTACTGGCAGCTGTCCACTGGTCATTCTACTGGATGGGAACCCAAAAATGCCCTTGTGACTGAGACTTTGGTCATATTTTAGTAGGGAGGCTGTGGGGTGTAAGCTCGAGTGCTTATCAGAGGCTGTTTGGCCTGATGAGGCTGGAAGATTGAGCACCAAAGGGTAATAATGCTACCTCATGGATCGGCTTTGGTGCATTGTCTAAAACCAGTCCTTCTAGATTAATGTTCGTAATCAAACATCTTACTGCGAGGAAACTTAAAATAAGTCAATAATATTAATTTTAAACCTTGTCAAGGCTAAAATACGGAGGAGAGATTTGCTTATATTATTTCAGTCAATCACTTGTACTTACTATTTTGGTAATTGGTGAGGTTTGGGAATTGCTGTTCTCAATTACATGCCCTTGTGCATGTTTCTGATAACTGACTTGTATGTGTGGCCGTATGTTTTATTTTTCAGGACATATTGATGCTTATGTGATGATTCAGTACGTGGGTTGTAGTTCCCTTCTAGCTGCCATATTCTAGCTGAACATACTCCATATGTAGAGGAAAACCAGCCAAGCATGGAAAGAAGGGGGTTGTGCTTTTTAGTTCCAGTTGTGAAACGAGGAGTGTAAACTAGATGACAGTGTAGCTTTTCCTGTTCCAAATGATTATCTGAATAAACTGCGGGAAGCTGAGGTTTTATTAAAAAAAAAAAAAAAAAAAGGCAAGGGGAAAGGAAGAACAAGAAATTGGCAATTAGAGATTGTATGTTCTTTAAGAAATTCACTATTAGGAAGAAGTTGACTGGCAAGTTAGCAAGGGCTAGAGCAGGATTGTTGTGATTCACAACCTATCCTTTGCCCCAGAGGAGAGAAAATGAACTAGGTTAATGCCTGGAAGGAGGCTGGCCTCAGGATGAGTTCATTAAAACAGTTTTGTGCTCCCTCCCCATTCCAAAGTGCAATTCATGCTGAGAGGGATTGATAAATTTCTCATTATAAAATGCATATTGAAAATGAGTTCTATCCTCTCTGTTGTCACAGTGCCTTTCTGATCTGGAATAAGTCCCACAAACTGTGTTTCTTTCAGCCAGTGTGCAGAGATAAGAGAATACACTGGTGAATCATCTTATGTCCATGCTGTCATTATGTGTGCCAGGAAAAATAGCTGCAAACTACAAATATATAAGGAGAAAATAGTTTAAGAGAACTGTCCTCTTCTGAAAGGTGTTGGCATCAGACTGGTGAGTAAACAGCTGAAGACAGTGTAATTGTATAACCCTATGAGGGATATTTATTCAAATTGTGACTTCCTTTATTTTGAAAGTGAGTCTTGCAATGATCTATCTAGTCATTATTGGCTTCCCTATCCTTGATTTTTAGTAATTCCTTCTAACGTTCTCCAGCTAGCCTTATTTTGACTTAAGAGAGCTTTTTAAACTGGTGATTGCTGTTCTTTACCATTCTGTTTCTGTACCCCTCCTCCATCGGAGAGAAGCACTCATGATTTTAATAAATAAGACTTAGTATTCAACTGATGTTTGGGTTCCACTTCTACTACTACTACTGTATTACTTCATTTAGAGAAAATACATTTTTATAAGTTTAGCTTAAGCTTAGCGCATCTGACCAGAGCAGGTCAGAGGTAACTGAGGAATGTTCTGAACATGGCCAATTGGTACTATTTTCCATGGGAGGGAAAAAAAAGGGGGGCATTTGTTTGGATCAATTGCAGGTGCAAGGTTTATTTTGCTGAAGAATGGCTTAGTTCAAGGTAAAGAGTCAAGTTAAACTTAATATCTTAGCTTGAGTCAGAAGACCTAGAGTTCTGAACTAGCAGTCTGAGGACTACAGGATCCCCAGAAAATCTGTTAACATTTTCTTAGAAAAAGATACTGGCAAGCAAGCTCCTTGAACCTCACTTCAGAGGAAGATTTGAGGTAAACTTCAATCCTCTTGCATTTCAGCCAAAAAAGCATACAGTGTGTGTGGGGATTCCACCTTGGCCAGGAAATACTGAATTTTCTTTGGTCTCTGAAGAAAAGCCTGATGTCATGTTTAAGAGGGCAAGAAACACAGTCTTTCCTTCCCCTCTTATGTGGTTTTGTCTTTCTTATCATGGCAGTGCTGTTTAAAGGACATATATTTGTGAATATAAGAGGAAAGCTTCTAAAACTATGATAAATACTTACGCAAAGCTATAATGTAAGGTTTGCTAATATGACGGATTGTGTAGTAGCACATAAAAGGGCACAGGGCTTCTGTTGCAGTGGCATATTTCAAAGCTTTTATACTGATGTTCAAAAGAAACAATACCCACAGTCCATAATTCAGTTAATATGCTGTAGACAAACTACTAACATGCATTAGAGAAAAATTGTAGGTTTTCTGTGTCCAATTTAGTCAAATCCTGAATATGTTAGAAAAATTGGTGTATCCATTTCTGAGTAGTGCTAGTATAACTATCATTATGTGTCTTATCAGAGAGAATAGCTTTGTGTAAAAAAAAAAAAGTGGATGTCAACTACTAGACTCTTACTAATCTGTAGAGAGGCAAGGAAAATCATCTGTAAAAATGTTGATGTTGGCCATGAATTTAAATAAATGACAACTTGCTTTCATTTGAATGCTCAGGGTGATCATATGGTGTGGATTGGGGTCTGCAGAAGAGCTGAGTTTGCTTCCAAATTCTGCCATCAACAGAAGATACACAGCTTCTCTGTGCCTCAGTTTCCCTATCAGTAAAACAAGGATTGCGATGGTCCTGGGAGGTTTTTAAAGCACTATATGATAGTAATGATTAGCTGTTACGATCTTATGCGGCTGAGGCTAAGGGTCTTTAATTCAAGTCTCCTGTCATGACCTTGGGCCTCTGCGCTTCATGCTTCTGTCACGACAGCTTTGGACATAGTAGACCAAATTCTGTTCCTGGCATACAAACAAATTAGGCTTTTGTGTTCAAACCTTCTGTTTAATTTGAACTAACTTAATTAATTGAATTTAAATGTCTCCGTCTCCGATTTCTCTGCGAGATCCAGTTGCCGCCTGTGGAGAGCCAGGACAGCCTCCACCGAGGCTGTTTCGCAGTGAAATGGACTCTAAAGTCCAAGGCCCTTCGTCTGCGAAGCAGCTCACAGCCGGGGCTCTGTTTACCCATGGCAGTGGTGCTACCCAGTATCTACATTGTTGTCAATCTGTATTTTATATTATCGTTTAACAACGGGCTAAGCTGTGGCTGGGAGAAGGTCTCAAGCTGGCTGAAGCGAGCAGTAGTTAAGGAGTAAATGCAGCATTTGCAGGCCGCATGCTGGCACAACCGCTTCCCTCCCCCCATACGGGTGCTCTTTTTTTTTTTTATTTGGCCATATGTTTTAGTAGTCTGAGTATGTGTCAGTGGTCATGCAGGTGCCACGCTTTTAAAGGATGATTGCCCAGTTTGTTGCTGAAGTGAGACTTTTTTCTTCCCCATTTAATTTTTGTGAGGGTCATAATTGTAAACTTTTTTTTTTATTGCAGATTACTCTGTGTATAGCTAAATTTAAGTACATTTCTTCTGTGGCTAGCCTGCCTGTTACCAGTTTATATGATATGGGGTCAAACAAACCAGTTTGTTCTTTGGTTTCTACCCTGAATTTCGGAGCCAATGCTCCCTGCTCCCCTCCTTGCTCAGTTCTCTCTACAGCAAAATGTGCTGGGTCCCTCTCTGCCCTCTTCTCTCCTCTGGCCAAGCAGGAAAGCAAACATCGATTACCTTTCCCAGTACCCCAAAATGCTGCTTCTGACCTTGGGTGGTTGATGCGTTACAAAGTTAACACTTAGAGTATTTGGGTAATTTGGAAGCGTGCTGTTCTATACATTACCCTGAAGATGCTACGGCACATTTTTGAGGATTAAATTTTGGGGGTTTTATGGATTAAAGTAGTTAACGGGGCTTTATGATACTCATTTCTCAGGGCATGATCAGGCCCATGCTGTTTTTTTATAAAACAATTATCAGGATTTGTGCTCTGGCAGGGAGGGTCCTCCCTCAGGTTTCTGTTGGGCCCCGGCCGAGCGTGGCATGGTGCCCAACTCTGCTTGGTGGCCGGCCTACACCACGCCTCAGAAAGGCAGCGGCCTCCGGCCCCGTACCCCTGCCTTAAAAGAAATAAAGACATGGGCACACCACCCCGGTGGATTGAAATGTGTGTGTGTGTGTGTCGGGGAGGAGGGGAATAACACGCAGAAGAAGATTTATGCCTTCCTTTGGGCTGTTGCTTGGTAACAGAAAATGCCTCTTAAGCCTATTTTTGGAGAGGGGAGGGGTGAAACTTGATTCAGTGACCATCTGTCCCGAGCCGGTTGATTTCCTGTTGAGCTGTCCTTTGTTTCTGTCAAACAATTGATTGTTACCCTTTGCAGATAAGGATACTGTTGGTGACATTGCCCTGCTTCAGCAGGTTGGCTAGTGGCAGCCATATAACAGACCTATTACAGGTTTTTTGAAAAACGTTTAGGGCCTTCTGGGTTCTTTTGAGTCCATTGGCTGTGGTTTTGCTGGTTTTTATTTGTGTTGTGGGTTCTTTTTTTCTTTTTTTTTCATTTTGTGGAATGCCCATTGGTACAGTAGAAAAATATAATATATATAATTGAAACATTTTTTTTCATCAATAGGTATTAATAATGCCCTTTTTGTAGTGTGGAGTCATTGAGGAAAAAGCAGCCATAGTTTTGGGCGCATAAGCCGTGTGGTGGTGGTGCAGAAATTAATTGCAGTAACTACCAAAGAAATCCCCACTGCTCCTTTGAAACAAAACTGAGATTTTTAGTTGCAAATGGAATATTTGCTATTGTTCTTGCTTAATTGTTAGAAAATCAGTCTCTGTTTGAGTGCCTCCTGATGTTTGCTTAGTTAGTAGGGCACTGGATAGATCTGAACTCTGATTAGATTATTTTAAGCTATCTTCTTTATTTATATTGCAAAAGCCTATATTTTTCTTTAGTTTTTATGCATGCTGGGTGCAAGGTGCACGCACATGCAAGCATGTGCTCTGTAGCTACCATTATTGCTTAAAGCATTATTCAGAGAAGAAGCTTGTGGTTCCAGGTATCTGCTGAAGAAAAAGTGATGTGTGATGTGTGTCCAGGGAAACAGGTAATATCTACAAAAACAGAGCAAACTCCCTCAGTGCAACAGGACAGTGATTGGTATTGTTACTTCCTTCAGTCTGCGAAACTCTTTAGTGGAATATTTCTATGATGCTGCGTTACACGGGAGGGTGAGAAGGAAAGTGATTCAGTCCAAATTGTCTTGGCATCTTACAGGTCTTTGCTTATTTGAATTTAGCCTACTTGTCACTCGGGAGATAAAATTTGGAGGTAATTCCCAAAAGTCACGTCACACAGTGAAAGGCATTATATTAATTTCCCTTTCTCTTCTCTTTTTCCTACATGCTCTCCAGGTTGCCTTCCGCATGTAGAAGAGATGTAGTCTGAAGCTTTTCAGCATCGTCCTGGATGTAGGTTGGGTTA
The DNA here is from genome assembly GCF_964211835.1 of Anser anser. Classification (NCBI taxonomy): domain Eukaryota; kingdom Metazoa; phylum Chordata; class Aves; order Anseriformes; family Anatidae; genus Anser; species Anser anser. The sequence continues at coordinate 50,313,300 of NC_139721.1, read as the reverse complement.
GGATCTTTCTGAACTGTGGCAAGATGCCTACTGAACACTGATTTAGTGGATGTTGGGTCAGGCATACTTGTGGTTTTCCTTTCTCTTAGTTGTACGAGGTAATTAAAATCTGTGATTTAGCTTAATAAGAGGTTCATATCAAACCATGTGAGTGAGCCTGTGGCTAGATGTTTGACAGCACTGTGGCTTGTTTGGTGCTTACCTGCCCTTGCATCTTCATTGCTGGTTGCCCATTTCCACACCTGAACCTCAGCCTTTCCCCCGTTCTGCTGCTGTTTGTTTGCCATATGCTGTCATCTGGCAGAGGAACTGATCCACTTGAAAAACAACGTATTTTTCCAGGTTAATTTTTTAGGTGGATCAGTTCCTTGATCCAGTTCACTGTGGAGTGACACACCGAGCTTAGCTGTGCAATGGTATATATGGGGTTAGAAGTGGTTAATACTGAGTATAATCTTTTTTTCAGTCATTAATGCCAAATATATTGTGAGGTGGTTTTTAAATACGCAATTTCCCTCAGGTAGGAAAATCTTACTTTTGGATTACTTTGGAAGTTTTGTTAACTGCATGGTTGTATAGATACCATTTCTTTAAAATGAATTGAACTTGCCTATGTGCTGCTTTTTTCCCTTGTTGTATAAAGCGATAGATACTCTTTCAGGTATTTTCACACTGTCTTGAAATTACATTGAGATCAAAAACATTCGTAGAACTGTGCAAACTAGGTTGATGTTTGGGGCCAGAGAATTTAAAGTTTGCAAGGACAAAACTGTTCTGAATTGGTTTGAGAACTGATTTTCTTTTCTTTTTTTTTTTTTCTTTCCCCCACCTGCAGAAATGGGTTTCTATAAAGAATTTAGGAATTTTATTTCAGGCTTGAAAATCCTGTTCCAGATCTTTGGAACACAGTTTTTATCTGGCGGAGAGAAAGCAGTGAGTGGTTATTTTTATCAGGATATTTTTTTTCTGTTTCTTTCCAAGACGCGTTGCTAAGCTGTATAGTTCAAATTGTAGGGAACTGACAAAAGATCCAGTTCTCCCGGTATCTGGGATGAGCAGGTAAGTCAATGGCCTGCGCAGATGACAGAGTAGCCAGGATGCTGGCCTGCACCTATCTTCATGCTTTCTTGAATCGTGTTGTACTGCACTTCTGCCGTTAAAACAGATCTGATGTGTCCTTTGTTCCCAGATAAAAGCAGCTGCAGATCTGCTGTTCAGAAGGCACGGCACCTGTGGCTTACCTTACACAGAGGAGAGCAGTAATTTGAGAAAGGGAAGTAGGTAGGAGACTGGCATCTGCTTACGTTCACCTGCTCATGTTGCTGTTGCAAGGATGCAATTACTTATGTATATCTTTTGCCTTCAGAACAGTCAACCAGAGTCCGAGCAATGCCTTTCGGTGTTGGAGCCTTCTGCAGTGCTCTTCTTTGAGAAGGGGTGCACGTGGGGTAGGGTAATGAGTGGTAGGGTCATGATCAGCTGCTTTTTCATGCTAGGGGGATTGATGTAAGCTCCTTGCATATGTCATTGTCATAATGATCCTATTGCGACTCAGCTTCTGTTTACAGAGCTGGTAGGGATGCTGTCCTTGATACGAGTTTGAGCAATCATCCTCTCTTGTGATAAAAAGGCCTGACTGTGGTTTGCAGGACAGAGTTTGGACACTGTAACATTGACTTCCTGCTGGAAGAAGAGTGATGCCATCTGTCCACTCCAGCCCACACTCTCATTTCAAAAACCACATGCATCAAAGGTGAAAGTGCCAAGCTTCCCTTCTCCCAGGAGGTGTATCTGTCAGTACCAGTGGCAGGCCTTCCAGAGAGGAAGCAACAAAACAAAGCTTTTTAGGAAACCTTTTTTTTTTTTTTCCCAACACATGGCTTTTTGCTGAAGCTTAACTTTAGAAAGAAAAAAAAACAAAACAAAACACACATACTCAAGGGAGATACATGTCCACCTACTTTAGACTGTCACAGCCCTCTTCTGCCTTACAAGCCATTTCCCAGGTAAATGTTTGCCTTCAGAAGAGCTCCAGGCGTTGGGCTTTGCTTTGTTTTGGCTTGGCTGCTAGCTGAGCTACTCCACTTAGACCATTTCTGGCAGCATCATTTACTTTTAGCTCCCTGAAGGTGCCTTGCAGAACAGTCCTTATGATCAGTCCCGCCCCGTGTTCTTCTGGGTCATCTCATCTGCCTCTTGGTGGATGGTGGGAATGCTTTATAGCTGGCAGCAGTCTCTGGGAGATTGACCCTTCCTGCTTGGAACGGCTTCTTCATCATTTACAGTGAGGGGGAGCGATCCGTGGAGAAGTTTCGTGGGGTTTAGATGAAATCAGCTGATTTAAGTTAACTTCAGTTTCGCTTCTGCTTCTTCAGAGCAGTCACCCCAGGTACAGGCAGCGCTGTGAGAGCGTCTGCCGCCCTCCTTGCTGGAGGGAGCCTTTCGCGGGCAAGCACACTAACCTTGGGTAGGCAGTCAAGGCTACGCCAAGCCAAGGGATGTGTGCAAAACCAGTCTGAAGGTTTGAAGTGACATGATAAATTAGAGGGGAACTTGGGAAGACATAGAATTTCTGGTTTATGCAAATTTGTACCTGGTCTTAATAACATTAAAATGTTTTGCGTGCTAAAAAGGCATTTAAATAAACATTTTAGGAAGCTTTTTATTTTATTTTATTTTCTCAGAACTCGTGGTTTCCTCTGAAGTCCTTTCCTGCTAAAATTCTTAAGGATTGTTTTTCTCGCTCTCTAGCACCACTCTGCCTTATCGTTGTATCTGGGAAGTTGACCGGGATTTTAGAGAGAACCTAGTTTTGATGAACAGGCAGATGTTTTGGTTGGCTGCCTTGCTGTGTATCCGTAACCTGCAGCTGACTCCTCCATCCTCTGGCGAGGAGGCCGAGGTGCCGTGCTCTGGTTTTCTGCACCCATCCGTGGCTTATGGGGAGGGAACAACATGTGAAGTGGAAGGGGCACTGAGGTGTTCGAGGGGCTGCGCTAACATAATCCAGATGCTCGAGCTTCTGCTCGTTTTTCTGGCCTTTTTTTTTTTTCTTCGAGGAACCTTTTTTTTTTTTTGGATTGTTTTCCCGAGTGACCAGATAGCAGCAAAGAAGAAGGGGATGGTCTTGGAGTTAAGCCGGCTCAAGGCAGCGGTTGGAAGATCTTTGTTCTCTTCTGTCTTGACCACAAACTTCCTCGCAGACGTTGGTGGGGGCAGGGGCTTGGAGCTCAGTGCTTTATCTGGGGGTGTGCTGTTTTTTTTTTTTTTCTCCTTCTGTGAGTAAAATGGAAATACAGTGCTGCTTAAATGAGCAGCTCAATTCTTCTTAGTGTTTGTGTTGAATTAACACCCCTGGTAAGCTTATAAATAAACTGGTTGTGGGGTTACCGAAGTGTCCCGGGTGGGTATCTTGGCTTATTTTTCTAGCAGCACGTTTGTTTAAAGTAAATTCTCTATCAAGACCCAGGAAAGTGGCTCTTTGTTTTCCTCTTCTTTTTGGAATGCTGTTTATTAGTGATATCCAGAGGGGTCAGCGGCATAAATAATGTTTGTTTCAAGGCTTGTTGGGTGCAAATGGTGGGGGGTTCACACTAAGAGAGCTGTTTTGTTTGGTGTGGCTAATCAGGAGTGAGGCTGGAATTGCTCATAGCTGTCATTCAGGTTTTGTTTCAAAGTCCAAGGGCCTACTGGGAAAAACAAAAAGCTAATGAAAGCTGACTGTATTTCAACCCAAACCCTGTGGAATCCAAAATGATGTCCTGACACTCGGTGTATTCTTATTCTCCTGCATTCCCATGGTTACTAAGGTAACAGGTTTTTAGAGGCTTTACATCTTCATTGTCAAGTATTTGCTACACTTATTGTTGCTGTTTGCAGATTAGGGCAATTTAAACAATGCCTTTTGAAATGGGGACCAAAAAATACAAAAAGAAATATAGTAGAAATAGATGTAATGAATCAATTACCCTCTCTCGTTTAAATTTTCAGTGCTGCTTCTCAGAGGCTGCGTACGAAATGTCACGCTGGCTTAGGGCATGGATTTTAGACAGAGAAATGTCTTTTGTGAGGCATATTCGTTATAGGTCTCTTTGAATACAGATGTTGAGTACCATGTGTAACTTTGTGCCTTTTCCAAACAGCAGAATTGTCTTGAAGACACTGAAGTTTGGATTTGCATCAGGGTGTTGTTTATCAGTTCATAATACATCTAAGACAGTTACCTGAATCTCATAGGCTGTGTTACTTCCACATCACCGCGTCTGTGAAATCATACTTTAAAAATGAAGCATCCAGGGACAAATTGGAATAAGCTTTTTTTTAAGAAAAAATTTAACTGCATGCAGAACTCTGTAGCCCATCGTGCTCTGTTGCTGCTCCTCTGTGTCCATTTAGCTCAAGCAGAAATATGCTTGTTCACATCTTTCCTGTAAAACTGGATCATGAAGGAGACGATCAGACTTGTAAAAGCATCTTCAAGAAAACAAGGTTTTTATTGTCTTTGTTTCTACTGGCTTCTAGAAAGTTTGTGCTTTGCTGCAATGAGCATCTTCAGTGTCAGTGGTAAGAGAGGTATTTGGTGCAGCTGTTAACTCTTGAAACTACTGAGGACTTCACATAAAGCTGGTTTATGTATTGACTGTTAGGTGAGTAATTTTAAGCTTTGTGTCATAGTTTTCGTTCCCCAAAATATGGGTAATGGCCAGATAAGAGTTTGGAAGGAAAACTGTACGTCTTGGTCCATGCATATAAAGTTTCTTGGGGGGATTTGTGATGCTGTTTATATAAGATTACATGACACGCAAAAGGTAAGGCTGGAACTCTCCCTGTTAGCAATTTCCCAATGTTTTGGTTTTAATGAAGTTTTAATTAAATGATTATACAATTTTCATAATACATACAAGCTTTAATGTTAAAAAGATACATATTTTTTTGCATTTATATGAGACAAACTATTTAAACTATGCCATAACTACACAATTATAGCACTAATTGCTGTTTTGGTAAGAATGAAGTTTAAATATTGTTTCACTGATGTTTTTCAGTGTGTTTTCTTTTTAACTCCCCTCCATTCCCCTTGCCTCCTAAACAGTTTTTTGCTGTTTAAAAGCTTTTAAAGCAGCAGTGTTTGCTGGCACCTTGCTATAGAGCTGCTTACAGCTTATGCCACTAGAAGGATAGTGTGAACAGGGTTTGAAGAAGCAGGGGAGAGTTTAAAACTGTTGTTAGGGCTCTCGTTGATTAAAAAATATTGCTCCACATATATTAAATCATATACGTTTCTGATCTTCTCATTGCTAGTAACTGAGTTTGAGTATTTTATTTTAACTGAGCTGAATGTTGCCCATTCACGTATGCAACCTGGGCTCATCTTTAATTCTGCACTAGCATTTCTGACTCTGCATAATATCCCTGCTTAAACTAGGTTTCTTTAAAAGAAAATACCATTTTAGACTATCATTCACAAGCCAGATTCAGTTTCCGAGTAAGTAATCCTACCAAGTAATTTCTAGGAGTAGGCAGCGCTTTGCTTGTGACGGAAGCAGCATTTTTCATCTCGCTTTGAGGTGATTACTCCGACACAGCTTTATTATAGAGTATCTGTGAGGCTGAATGTATGAAGTGGGCTTGGGACTGAGTTTGGGGTGCAGCGTTTTGTAGCTTTCCGTGCTGCAGTCCGGGCATCGCAGCTGTTTTAACACTGACTGTTGCGTGCAGTACAAAGCAGACTGAATGCAGCTGAGCTATGGTATATGGAATCCTTCTTGCTTGGCAGAAAGGAAATGTTTTTAGCTGAGAACAATCTTACCGGACGGCTGATGATGCATGTATCATTCTCTCTGTCCTTGAAATGGAGCCCTTGCCTTACCTTATGCTCCAGAGCCTGTAACCCATGCACAGGCACTAGCTGTGAGCAAGATCCCCGTGCTGCTGAAATAAACCACCACCATCACACATCATGTCTTCGTTTAGGCAAGGATTTCATTCTGAGAGCATGCTCTCAGATTACTTTTTTAAAAAATATATGTGTTTAATAAAGGTAGGTTATATAAAGACAACATTCCTGCTTCTCATTTCCAGCTAAGTCTAGTTTCTTTGGAAGCATGAGCTAGGGAGGCCCTGCTGGGCACCACTTCATTACAATTTTGCTAATGATGCTGGTGAGGCAAGTAGATACCCATGTTTGGCTACAACAATGCCCACCCCCAGTATCAGCAGGAGGTAGTGGTCTTGAGGTAGACGAGACCTAGGGGCTGGTGTGCAGGTTCTCTGTGTACAGAGCAGACTACCCCAGAAAAAGGGAGGTGACAGATGGGTGGCAGACACCAGAGGGGTGAAACTGAATGCAGGCTGAATCCTTCCCTGTGACGAGGGACAGAAGGTGCTTGGCAAGCATCTCTCACAAATTCTTGTTTTAAAGTGTTTGTAGGGAAGCTTTTAATTTGATCAGGTCATTTCCTTAATAGTTCTACATGTGTGACTCTTACTTTGACCTGGACAAAGGTGTGATTGGACATCAAAATGTTTGCAAACAAATGAAGACAAGACTTTATCTCTTCCATTTTTTTACAAAAAGCTTATTATACTTGCATAGTTCTGGTAAATACAAAAAGCTAATTGAGGGAATGTAAATATAGGAAATACTTCTGTGAGATTCCAGATGGGATGGTCATCTTCTTTCCATCTCATTTAAAGATACACACAGTGCATGGTAGAAATAAGGTATGCAACTCAGGAAAAAAAAATTATGCTATGCATCATAGGATAAAAATTGTTTATTAAAATTTTAATTTTTATATGTAAATTTTTTAAACTTTTTGCAGGGTTGCTTTTATTTAAATTTCCTGAAAGTTTTATAAAGAAAGGGAAGACACAGAATTTCTTTTCCCTTTTTTTACATTATAAAACTTCTGAGGTCCAAAGGTACTAGTATGCAGCATGTGGCCATTGTAAGCATACTAGGAGAGCTTGTAAGTTCCTTAGGAAAAAAAAAAAAAAATAGTCACCAAATTGTTAAGATTATAAGCACTGACTTAAATGCAGAAGGGTCCATGAGAACTTCTGTGGTTTTTAGATTCTTTGTTTTTGGTTTCTTTGTTTTGGTTTTGTTAATGGAAAATTCTTACTGCTGTTTTACAAACTTGGAATAGTCATTGAAAGTTAATGTGACAGGAGGCTGTAATACCCCCCTAGCAGATTTCTTTTCCATTCTGTAGTAAGTATTTTCCTTCCCTGCTGAAGGAGGGATGAACATTCACCCATCCCCAGTGTCCAGAGACCCTTAAAGGAGGCTGGATAGGACCTTCATGTAGGAAATGGAGAATGTGTGCTTTGTGCACACTGTCATTCCAGCTGGAACCCTACAGCTCAGCAGACCCTTGCAATATGTGGATGGAAACCAACCTTCCTTCTTCCCTCTTCTCCCCCATCTAAAAGGCAGAAATACATCTTGTAGAAAAAACAAAACAAAACCAAAACATTTTCAAACCTTTTTTTTTCCAATTCTATTTTTAAATGTTTTTTTTATTTCTAACAGTAGACTTTTTTTTTCTTAACAGTAACTTTATTGAAACTGCATCATGATCTCTAATGAGGCAGAGGAAATAAAGGGAGAAGTGCAGAGCTGGGTGCACGGAATTGTCCTAGAACCAGAACTGTCAGTTGCTTCGTGTTGCATCTGAGTGGGCACTTAAGGCTCACAGGCTTAGATCAACATGTCCCGTGGAGGTAGACAGTCTTTGCTTCACAGCTGGGAAGTACAAGTCTACCTGACAACTTGTAATAGCTATCAAAAAAAAAAAATGTATTGCAACAGATAGAAATTAATCTCAATAAAATTAATGATATACAGAGAGTAATTTAATATAATTAATATACAGAGAAGCCATGTTTAAGCAAATAAAAGTAGGTAAGCTGTCACTGCATGCAATCCAAGCAACGCTGACAAAAATACTGCTTTCATTTCTGGTAAAAACAGGGAGTGGCGAAAAGGAAGCAAGAGACGCAGATTCATGAATAAAATGCTTCTTTAAAAATGTGGAAAGAGAATCTGCAGTTAGCTCATACTGCTTCCTCTGTTGTCCTGGATTTTTATTTTTGTATGTATTATCTTCTCTTCTTGTATGTCTTCTCTTGCTGCTCCTCTCCTTTTACTTGGGGGAAGGAGGTACTCTTAGGCTAAGTGTTTTACCTGTTGTGCCTTATTCAGCCACGATCAGAAATTAAAGAGAGATTTTCTGAGTGGTTTTCACTGGCGTTTCAGGAAAGTATGCAACTAGGCTTTGGGGAGAAAACGTGATTGTCCAGAGCCAGAACCTGCAAGTTTGCATGGGCCTTGTTATGCAAAAGTGCTTCAAACACAACATGAAAGAACATCCTTTAATTACGTGGAAATTACAATGTAAGTAATTAAAAAAACAACAACAACAACAACAAAAAACACTTATTTAGCTTAGGATAAATTCACAGCAAATCTAGTATACAGTTAAATTGAAGAGCTTTCCTTTATCTAGAAATCTGTGGCCTGTGTTTAAAGCAAGTGTGACCTTGCCTTCCTAACACATACAGCATTTCATCTTGACAAGAGGCAAGGAGAGTCGGTACGTTACAAAAGGCAAACATTATGTATGTGGTGAACACTCTGTAATTCATTGCAGGCACCAGATAAGCTTCAGTAATATTTATTGCATTAGGGCATGATGTAGAATGAAGTATTTTGGGCTGGGAAATCCTGAGGACAGAGTTCTTTGCCTTTTCTTCCTGCTACCCTATTCTGCTCTGAAACTGCGTCTCTCTTGTGTTTGAATGATGTGCCAAGCTATTCTCTTAAGATTCTCATTGCCTAGTTTCTTCATAATTACAGAAAATAACAGGCACTTCAGCCAGTTGCCACTGGAAAAAGAATGAGAAAGGGTAGTTATTCTGAAAATGGATGTTTAAAATGAACATAACAAAGCAAAAAACTACTCGTTGCTGTTAGAGATTTTCCTTTGCTAAGCTTTAGCTGTTGTTTAAATTCCGTATTAAAATGGTGAGTCATGTAGTACCCATAGGTACTACAGGAGCAGATCTTAAAAGACACAATTTCCATTTCTATGTATGAAACTTGCAAGAAAATGTATATCAGGATACATTGTACAGAGTCTAAAATGTGCTAGCTAAAGAGCATGATCTGCTGTTCTTTTCATTTTACCCATGTTTTTAGGCTTCCTACTTTTCTGATGACTTGAAAATGAAACTAAATAAGCAAAACTAATTTTTTCTTAATATTTTATCCTTATAGACTAGTGTATTTGCATACAGTTTTTCTTAATGGGATCCAATCAATAGCAGATTCACTACGCAGGTTTTTTTTTTGATTTATTGGATCCGTTTGTAACATATGTTACAAAAGCTTAATTTAGGAAACTTTGAAGTGAATGCAGGTTGCATTTTGTTAGTGCAGTTGTATAGGATATTTAAAGGAAAATTTGTCCTTGTTTCTATGGAAAACTTGACCTGTGTGTATCTTTAGAAATGTATGTGTAACGTTTCTGTGTCTATCTGTGTAGAGCTACGTAACTAAGGGTGCCAGCCTATACAGTGAATTTGAGAACAGAATTTTGCAACTTTGTTGTTGTTAAAAATGTCATCTTTTTACATGGAAGATGCTTGAATGCCATTATTTTTAAATAACAGTCAGAAGGATTTACACATCTTTAGATCTTTCTACAATAAAGTGTTACCCTTCAATGGGGTAGAGAATATTTGGCTCGGTAAGATCCAGGTGTGGTTGAGGACCAGAAGAAACAGTTGTAGGTCAAATGCCAACTGTCTTGAATTGGTTTTGACTTTTTTCCATATAATTTGGATGATTAAAAAGAACAAATAACAAAAGGGGAATGGGGAGGACTGCAAAAAGCAACACCAAACCTTTTGTACTAAATTCAAATAATTCCAAAAATAACCATAATTTTCAAAGATGTCTTTCAGCACAGGATTCCATGTTCTCCACTTTCAGCAGTTCGCACTTTTACACATTATATGGGTTTCTGTAGATCTCTTTAAACATTTAGAAGATGAAAATTGTGGGTAAAACCAACAAGGTGATTTAACCGTAGGAATCTGTAGCATGTCTCTGTTTCAAATAAGGCGGTAGCTCTGAAAGTCTATGTGACTAGAAACATCCTAATACTTTGACAGTTGTATAATTTCTAAAGAAATTGCAGACTATGAAACATATGGATTATAAATTTGTATAAGCTGAAATTGAAGAAAAATGTTGAGATTGTAGAAAGTTCAGATTTCTGATGCTTCAGAAGAACAGTTCCCTTGAGAAAAGGCTGTTTGCCTGAGCCGTTAGGCAGCCTAGCAATTTATTCCCATTGACAAAGATGCCTAATGAAGAAGCACAGGCATTGTAGGATCAAGCTATAAACTTCGTTCCTGGTGCACCGGCAGCTCTTCAAAATGTCTTTTGTTGCCAAACAAGAAAGCTCTCGCAACATAAACAAGTGTCGTCTCGCAGCCTACATTGATCAAAGATGGGAGGAAAGGCAAGAATATTCTTTGTTTTTGATGAAGTGTTTTTCTCTGATGGGAGAATGGAACGTAGAAGTGATTCGAGAGCCTTTTGAGGCTGCAAAATGTTACCCGCTTTATGTATGTTGTTAAAGCAGCCTGTGTTTGCTATCAGAAACAGTGACTGAATAAGCTGGGGGGTTGTCCTCAGTAACTACGCATAAATGAGGGATTTATGATACGCAGCCCAGACCTGTTCTTCGCCACTCATCCACTTCCCTTCCCATAAACTCACCAAGAATAAAATCCCACTCTCCATTATACTCGTCTTCACCGATCCAATCGGTGTACGTGCACCTACTTGAGCCACTCGAACTCTTGATGTGCCTATAAAACATATATCAGGCAGTCGCGCAGCAACGGGTGCCCGGAGGGGGGTGTTCCTCTCTGCAAGCGACGGGCTTGGGTTGTGAGCGTAGTGATGCTGAAGTGGGTCAGAGAGGTGGAGTGAGCCCTCCTGGTATCTATGGGACAACATTTCTGCAAATTGGTAGTCATTTTGTGTAGTCAGACAACCCAAACTGAATGTATCTAATGATAATTAAGCATTTTTTATTTTTTTTTTCAGATATGGTTGTGGCTAACTTTGGTTTGTGAGGAGGGGTACAGTAGAAGGCAGAAGGCCAAAGGTGTTGTCTTCCATCTGTGCTGAAGATGCGAAGTCATGCTATCTAAAGGAAAAGAAAGATGACATTGCCCTTTAGCCTGGGTTTAATGTAGGTCAGTTGGGTCACCAGATGACATGACTTTAATGGCCAAACTGCTTTTAACAATTGCCTTGGGCAGTGTTTAATTTCACTGATCCTTGCCAGCCTTCAGGAGGAGGGAGAGGAAAAATCCACCTTATCTTCTGGTTTTCACACGGCGCACGCTCAGCTGCTTCTGTGATCTTTTACGACTGGTCAGTATAGAGCAACATGTGCATATGTGATTATCCGCATATGAAAAGTGTCATTTACTGCCAGGCTGCTGAAAAATCATCAGACCAGGTATTTTATTTTATTTTATTTTTTTAACTCAGTTTCTTGCTAGTAAAAACTTCAAGGACTGAGCAGACAGACAAATATATTCAGATCATTTTTGTTATTGCTTGTAACATTTCTTCCTGAAAGAGAGTTAATACTCAGTTCCTTAATTCTTAAAGATATCTGTACAAAACATATACTTATGACTTAATCCCCTTTTCTACTGAAACTTCTCTATTGAAACTTGTTACCTCATGAACATTTTTTAGTAAGGGGTGAAGACACTATATAGTTAAATACAGCGTTAGTTTGCAGTAAATCTCAGGCTGGGCTCACAAAAAGATTTGTCAGCATTCTTGGGCCATTCGACTACCGTGTGCAGAATTTCTAGTCAGCTTAAGCTGACCTATGATTTATTATCACCCTTTCACATGCAAAATTTTCCTCCTCGTTGCGAAGCACTGTAACAATTAATCACATACGATAATAACAGATGAGGAAGGGTAGAGCTGAATTCCCGTTGTCCTACTTTTTTGTCCTGGTGATGGACTGGGATAGTAGTACAGGGAACATACAATGTTTCTTTCAGAAATTGCTCAGTGTATATCTTGGAAAGTGCATGCGTTTCAGTTTTGTATAGATGCTTTGAAGAAGTTACTGCTCAGAAACGATGTCTTGATTTTGTAATGGAGAGTGCTATTAACATGCTAGCTTAAGGGACCGTAGTAGTGAGGGGAAAAAAAAGACAAAGAAAAGTAAATGTTAAGTTATTAGGAGGAAAAACAAAAGGAGAAAAAAGCAGAAAAAGTGATTCTGCCATGCACGTGCATCTTCAGCATATCTAAATATTGAACGTCATGGGCAGTTTGTCTCACTCCCCCTTTTCTCCAATTAACAGATATTAACACAGGAAAAAACACAGAGGAAAGTGATGTGATCAAAGGTGTAGAACTGCTGCTGTGTAAGGAGCAACTAAGTAGACTAAACTTCAGCCTGCGAGAAAGACAGCTGAGGCCCATAAAATAACGTGGGGCAGATGGTGATACCCCTTCTTGTCTTCTGTAGAAAAAGAACTAAGGAGCATCAAGTGAAATTAGTAAGTACTGTGCTGAATGCAAACAAAAGGTGGTAACTGCAAGCATGAGGTGAGTTGTGATGCTCCTTGTTCAAGACACAGGCGTGCTGGAAGGTTAGGTGGTTTTTAAAGCAGTTGGACAAATTTATAGCTGTTGTTAAATGAGCCTTGAGTTATGGATCAGTAGAGGTTGGGACAGTATTTTGGATAATTACTCCTACGGGAAAGTCACGGTTTCTGTGTTCTCTAAGTATCTGCTGTTGGTCACTGTGTGAATGAAGCAATGAGGCTTGTGGGCTGACATGCCATGTCTGGTTTTAGGTTGTTCTGACCATCCCATCATTCTTCTTTGATTGCGTGGGTCACTGAGTTGGATGAGGTGGGCTGCAGAAAGCGTTCCAGTTCTGTCCTCTGCCTGCAGTGTGTTTTCTGCAGGCAGTGAGCCAGATGAAAGCAGCGCAAAGTTTGCTTTTCTGGACCTTGTTGCTTTTGTAGGTAATAAAACTAAGTATTGCAAGCAATTCCAGGAGCACCGGAATCGTTGAAGCCTAGCTTCCTAAAGACTTGGATTTCTTAGGTGTACAACTAGAACTTACAACTTTTTCTGTATTTGGACGTAGTTAGGGTCAGTCCTTCCAGTGGGTTCTTTTGTAGTGCCTTTCCCCAGAAGGTGGGACACTGTCAAATGTCCTGCCTAACTGGCCAGGTTTCTTCATGAATATTGAGGAACTAAATATCTTTTGTACATCTGTCTAATTTTTATGGAATTGATTTGTGAGTTTACAAGGTTACAGAAAACATGATTAAATGAGCTGCATTTCCCTTAGAATGAGGCAAAACCAAATAGTAAGAGATAAATACAAATAACTAAAAACAAATAATTCTTTGCCTTGCCCCTAAATAGTTAAAATACAGTCCAATACAGGACCATGAATATTAAAACTGGTTTTAATCTTTCTGAACCTTTCAGTCTAATACATCTTTGCTTCAGTGTGCATGGTTGTGCACAGGGGCAGTGGGGGTATGAGTGCGACATCCAATTTTTCTTACGTTATTTAGTAACTGACACAACATGCTGTGTTCTTGCTGGTTGTTAACAGCATGTGAATTATGAGGCCAAAGAGGTCTTCCTCATGACAATAGCCAATGTTTGTAAAAATGCAAAGGTCACGATCATGACTACTTTTTTTTTTAAATGCCAGCTGGATAGTGATGACAATTACTGCACTAGGCAGATCTTAAAGGGTCAGTTTATTGACTTATCTTCTATGCTTTATGAGCAGTGATGGTTTCAATGCAACCGTCTGACTTCTGTGCTGCGCCAGCTGAAGCGAACGTGGCCTGAGATGGTTTTCCTTCGAATTTCAGTGAAAAACAAGAGCAGCTGGTTTGCTAGCTTTATTTTTCAGTGATGTAAAACTGGACTAGCAATGCTATTTACCATATTTAAAAGAGAAAAGTAAATCACATGTCTGCAACACATTCTTTCTTTTAGGATAACTTTGTTTTACTTCTAAAGTTTCGGAGCAAAAACAAATAAATGGTTTTATAGATCCAGACCACGTGTGTGAATGTTGACAGCAGTGTATTTTCAAAAGATTAAAAAAAAAAAAGTGTTATCAAATTTGAATTAAGACTTCTTGAGTTAATCCTAGGCCTTTCAAGCAAAGCTTTTTAATGACCTTTGGCTGACAGTACATGAATGTATGTTTTGGATTTTATTCATGAATAATGTGTTTGGAGGAAATTGTGGCTACAGATGTGTGGCCCTGGGTGGTTTAGCTTCTTTTGAACACCCTAGCTCAGGTGTTCAAAATTGTGTCTGAATTTTGAATCAATTCTTAACCAGTTCTTCCATGTGTACAGTGATCAGTGTTCAGGGTCCTTGACATGCTATTCTCAGTGCCATTACCCAGCTTTGCCTTCAATGGCTAAATCACTCCTGTTTCTTATTTTGATTCCCATACTCTTCTTCCTCATTGCACCAGGCTCAATTTGTTCTAGTACGCAGGTACAGCGATCTTACACCTGTGTATAAGTGTGTGTACTGGACATGGTGGGATTTTTCAAATTCTGGACTCTACTGTGCGTAAGTCCCCCCTTTACAAAGATTAAAAATGAGAAATGGAGAAAAAAAGCCATTGGCCATTATTTGGTTTCTTGAAAACCACTGATTTCAGTTCCTGCAACTGGATGACTTTTGAAGCAGTAAAATACTAGGCTAGTATTCTGAGAGAGAGAGCGCACGGGTCACACATCGCTAAGCTGAGTCACAGCTGGAATGGATACAGCACTAGGCAATGTATTTATTCATAGCCTGAGAGGACAAGAGGCATTAGATGACCCAGTTTTTTTTATCTTAAGTTTTGCTCTTGTGACTTTATTTTCCTATTTGCCAAGACTAAATGTGGAGGCCATCTTCTTGTTTCCCTACACACAGTAAAGCTTCAGCAGCGCAGAGCTGGTGAGTTTGTATCTGCCAGAATCTGTGGCCTACTGACGCGTGTATGGTAGATGTGATTCTGCAACGTGATTTTATCAGTTTATAAAGTCATTGATTTATTACTAAAAAGATGAACTTTATCTCGAGAGACTGGAAACTACGCAGTAAATGACTTTGGCAGTGAATGGTAACAGCAAATGCATATGAACTTTGTCATAAGCTAAAGGAGTTGTAGAGGAGATGGTCTAAAGTCAGTTGTGTATGAAATAATTGTATGCAAACTTAAAGTTCCTGTCTGAGCCCTTTTGGGAGTTGGGGGGAGTGGTGGAAAGATGAAGGCTAAAAGGCTTACAAAAATCGGCAATGAAAGAAAAGTGACGTTTAGAGACAAATGAAAGGAAACAGTGAGAATTTTTGGTTTGGACAAAGATTATTTTTTATATATATATAATTGTAGATGAAACTGTTAATGTAATCTGTTAAGCTTTGCGAGTAGTTTCTGTTGTACAAGTGTTTTACCAGGCTATGGTTACTTGTGTGCAACTTGTGCTTGCTGAACAGCTGTTAGGCTGCTCTGTCCCCTTATTTCAGTCATACAACTTGGCAGTTTTTGGCATCGAGCACACAGATGAAACAATCCCTTCCTTTGCAGAAGGGAAAACATTAAAAAAGGACTGTTCTTTTTTGCTCTTTTTTTTTTTCAACAGCTTTGCACTGTAATTACTTTGTGCTTGGCATGGGATCAATTTAATCTTGAGTTTGCATCTTAGCTGTCCCTTCAGAAGTCAGCCAAAGCTATCCGAGTTAAAAGCCAAAACTTCTAGCTAATCCATGCTCAGAAACTTGCTAGTGGTGGGCTGCTAAAATCCTGTTTCCCTCATGACTCTGTTACAGCCCACAGACGCAAGGGATTGAGCAGGACTTCTGCCTTCACTTGTAACCCTGGCCCTTCCAAGCCCTTTGAAGGTCAGGCACTGAAACTGAAGAGAATTTTAGGTGTGTGGGTGACAGGGATTTCACTGTTCAAATTCAGGAAATGTGCAGGTAGGAGCTTCTTGACTTAGATAGTGAGGGTAATTGAAATACTTTTGGGGAAAGAAACCAATGAGCTCTGAGAAAAATAGAGGAGCTCAGAGTAATGGCTGTAGGAAGGGGGAGAAGGTGAAGGAGATCAGACTGGCCGCACAAGAATCCGAGGGTTTGGAAACTAAAGAAGTGCATGCTAGAAGAAATTGAGATTGGCTTGATGAGGAAAACGGGTATACGAATCAGAATAGGAAACAGAAGTGATTTGGCCATTGAAGGCTAAGCTGGGTAATGACACTGAGGGTATCATGTTGAGGAGCCTGAGAACTGATGAAGTTACGGAAAAAAAGGTATGATGAAACAAAGTGCTTCTGACAAGTTCATCTGCAAACATGGACTCCAGTTTGGTAAGGAGTTTTTGGGTGATGGGAGAGAGCTGCTGGGCTGGGACAAAACCAGGACTGGGATGAGGATTGTACAGGACAACTGGGACTGGTTAGCGACATGGGCTGGATTGCAGCTGGACAGGCCACTGGGAGAGGAGGCAGGGGGGTTAGATCAGAACGTTACTTTGCCAAGGCACTTCATCCTTTGTAATGCCTAAAACCGAATAGAAAGAGCTTGGTTTTTTAACCTGTGTCATTTCTCTGCTGTCGGTAAACCTCTTAAGCCTGTTGCCTGACGATGCCTTGCCTCATTGATGGTGGTATGCGTGGAGCACCGTGACCGAGGGGAGGAGCTCCGAGGACCTTTGCCACTTCAGTCTGCAAAGCAGATGTGGGAGACCTAAACACCACAGCGCTCTGTGAGTTACAGGAATACTGGCAGTGCTGCTTGACTTCTGCTTGTCTTCATGAAAAGAAACCATCAGCCAAAACCCCTGTCCATCTGGGGCTCAGATATGCCAACAAATACTCTGTGATCACTGCTGTGGCTTGAGCGTGGTAGGGCTTGGCCTAGCACCTGGGTCAGGCTGGTGTCGGGATAGAAGCAGGTTGTGGGCAGGGCTGGGAATAAGCAAGGTCAGGGACCAAAGAAGTACAAATGCATTAATTTCAGGGGCAAGGCGGGGGTGAAGGAGCTAGGCTGTGATGTGGAACGTATGAAGTTGCAGCATGCCAGAGCAAACATCAAAGCCTGGAGTCTGGGGTGAGGCAGAGGCCAGGCTCGATCTCTGCACCAGAGTGCAGGAAGGCAGGGAAAGGAGCCTGGCTGGGAATGAGTCCTCGGGTGTCAGAAAACAGGATCATGGATAAAGGCTAGAAATTGAGGCATGACACAAGGTGTTAGGAACACTGCTACCAGAAACCTACTGCGTTCTGGCTGTTTGGCTGAATGTGGGCTTTCTGCCCTGCCTGCCGGCACGGTGGGGAACCCCTTTCAGTCGTGTGGTAAAAGGGTTGAGCAAAAGCATAGCTCTGTAAGTGAAGGTAAGTTACACTTTGTGCCTTATTACAGATGGCTGGGTTTTATTTTGTAGGGGGGTGTGGTACAAATGTGTTCGTACTCTGTAGTGTCACCTCTGTTTTGTCCCTTCTAGGGCCGGGATGGGAGGAAGCGAAACACAGTGAAGCTGAAATTGCATACTGAGCTTGTACTCCTATGCTGTTCAGTAACGAAAATCCTGATAACACTGTTAGGAGACTAAAGTTGGTTGTCTGTTAAACAAGCCCCTGAATTATTAAGTATAAAATAAGCATAAGCCTAAGTATTAAAATTATGCACTTTGCTGTTTTGGAAAATGAGAATTCTTAACTTTTCACTAAGGAAGAAAGAAGTGTGTGTGAAAGCTGGCCTGAAATATCAAATAAAGATCATTAATGAGCTTTCATGTAGGTGAAACCAATTTCATTTGTGAAGGCCAGCTGTCCCCTCTGATTTTACGGCTGTGGTAACAATGATTTGATCCTGGCTGCTGACGTCTGAAAGTAACTTCATAATTGGTGTGTGTGAAGGGCTCATCTCTGGGTGGCATATAAGTGATATCACCAAGGGAAAAATGTGTATCTTGGTATCATATGACATGGACAAGTCGTATTTTCACCAGCATGGTCTGGGGACCAGAGTAATAGTTGGTACAAGCATCTCCAGTTAACCATGGTGTGAGTGCAGGACTTCAAACCTGGATTCCCAGATGACTGGCTTCAATGAGATGAGTGTGCAATGTCTCGTGTAAGGTGGAAATTTCAGAAAGAACAGAGCTGCAAGATTTGTACGTGTAAAAATTAATTTATAATTTTTGAACGGTGGCAAATTTTGTTGAAATACTTGGGTTTAATTCTTGGTGGGTGTATGGAAGATGAGGAAGTAGCCTGATGTTCCTTTAGATTGACTTAATGCTTAACACAGCTCAGATATTTTTCCCAATGTTTTGCACAGTAGACTTCTGGTCATAGGAAATGCATAATCATTTCATTTAGTTTGGCTTTCCATCCCTTAAACTTATATTACTTAATTGTTGTCCTTGGTTGTGTGTTTGCTTATTTTATTTAATTTGGGGAGACATATGAGGTGCTTATTTTACTTAATTTGGGGAGACATATGAGGTGCTTTGCTACAATTCCGTTTTGAAGACTAGATGATGATTTGATGTATGGACTTGAAAATCTCATGGGGCTTTGTGTGAGATTACCTTAAAAACAGTCTCTCTGGTATGTCAAATGGAATCTGAGAAGTCTAAGTTAAATCTAAGTTAAATACAGTAAAATGAATTGAGGGAATATTTGAGAAGAAAACCAGCTTTTACTTTCTTTTCCCCGCCTTTACCCAACACCATTCCAGCACCCTAGGAGGAGCCTATTGGTATATAAAGCTTCATTCCTCTTGTAGGACTGGTATTTAGTTACATCCTTATGTATCATGTTGGCAAGTTGTGAAGGGGCACATCAAAACTTATAAGTTTTATTATTTACCTTTTTTCTACCCCATGTGTTTGTCCTGCCTGTTTTTGGTGGAGAAAGCACAAAATGTTGCACAGGGTAGAGTGGGGAAGGGAAACGGTGCTAAGGGAAAATGTAGTGCTTGACTTCATAAAACTTAATTTTCATTTTAGAGCTCATATTTTTGGTATTTTTTGTAACACAGGATTTGGATTCTCCTTTTACTTTTTTCAGTGTTCCTCTAGTCCCGCTAGGTTGTGGAAAAGTGCTGTTTATTGCAGTCATGGGCAATGATAGCAGACGTTTTGGGCCTCCATGCACACTGCAAAATAATACGGATAGATTGATAGGAAATGCTGAATATTTTAGTAAATTTCACAAAGAGAACTGCCAATCCACAAATTTCTTAAGTATGAAGACAAGTAGTTGATAGGGCTGCTACATGTTGTACCCTCCTTCCCTTCCTTCCCCCCACCCCCTTCTGGTTTACTGATAACTCCGATTCTCTTGAAAAATTTCTTCCTTCCCCACCCAACAAATGCTTTATAGCTGACAAGCATAAGCCATTTCCTAACCTTATCCTCTTTCTACGGAGGTCGTAAAAATTGCTAATGCAAATGATGTTGCCTTCTGTTGTGTGATTCTAGAAGGAAGCGGATCACTGCAATTTATGGGGTACTTACCCTTTTCGGTACATGATGAATGGCTCACTTCAAATGATGTTTCCTCATTGATTTCCTACTATTTATCACCAGAAACAAGAGAGCAGGAAGAAGAGCGTTTAAACGTGAAGTTGATTTTGAAGATGACATACATTTCACTACGGTGTGAAGTCATGGCAATATAGCATTTGCTGTAGTATAGGAGGAAAATACATGAAGTCAGATCTTCAAACTTCTCTTCAGATTACGTATATCTAAACCCACATTTTGCTGGTGTCTTAGCTTACTTGCCTGCTCAATGGTAGGGAGAGAGAGGTGCTTTGTGTAGATGTTTTCATCACACTTTGTTCTTGAAATAAGTGCATAAGATATTTATGTCAAGTTAGTCACTTTTTCTGCATTGTCATGCTATTCGGGATAGCTACATTTAATTCAAGGAAAATCTATGTGCATGTAAATTCTGAAAGACATTTAGCAAACCACTCTGAAATAATTTTCTGTGTTGTTGATTTCTTTGGCTCCATAGCAGTACATGATGAATTAGAAGAATCCTCCTTAACCTGGTCCATTTTCTGTCCGTTTGGGTTGGGTTGACTTCAAAATGGAAACTGTTTTTTAGCTTCCACGGTTGTTTGTAAGGTCTTTTTCTCTCTGTTTCTTCCAGTTAATTATTTTATTAATTTCTTCCAGTTAATTAGTGGGCAAGACAACACATGAGAAAGCTAAATCAGGGGTATATATACTCCCTCAAAATATAGTTGTTTTTAAATTAGCGAGAATAGAAAATTGAGATGTTTCCTTGCAAACTAGGATAGCTTGTTTCAATTTAGAACCGTATTGCAATTTTGCTGCTTGTAAGATTAGCTTCAATTTTGTTGACGTGACACAGTCTTTGAACACTTGAGTTACAGCTCTGCAATAAGTAAAATTGTTTAATCTTCTTGAAGTGCTAGTGTCTAAACTTGTTTGCATTCGTCATTTTCACAGAATCCAGTGGTGGATAACTTGCTAGCAAAAATGAGGCTATTATATAGATTAGAAAAAAAAATGAGGTGTTTCAAAATTCACTTTGATAGCTACTGTTGCAAATTGGTTTAATTTTAAATGGTATAAACTGAATAATAACTGAACTTGTAATAATTTTATTTTAATTTTCACTACGTAACAGCATAGCCACCAGTTATTTTCTTGCATTATTCATGTGCTTCTGTGGAGATGTGATGTTAGGTTTACCCAGTAAGGTGTCTGTTTTTTTTAAAAGAAACAAGCTCACTTTACTTTTTTGGACTTGAAAAAGACTTGATTCGTGACAATAAATTTGCTGTTTTACTGTTTTGTGCTTAATGATTTTTAGTTTAAAATCATATTGTAGACAATGCGGGTGATGAATAAACTTTGCAGACTTTCAAGTCTGCTCTTGTCATTTCTTTCTCTTTCTCTGAAAACTGTTTTGTATAAATCTGTGAACAGTCTACCAGGCTGCATAGAGATGACTGGAAGAAAAAAATTCTTGTTGTTCACTTCCTTTTCTAAGTGTTATGGAATTGGTCTTCAAATACTTGTAGTGCAGACCCACAGCAATATAGTAAGGAGAGGAAAAACAAAAAGCAGATATTATCATAGCTCTTTACTCATATTTGCTCTGAAATGGGCTTGCTATGAAAACTAAAACTAAACTAAAAGGCCCTTTTGTGTAAAGCCATTGTTTTCCAGAATTAATATTACCAAGCGTGTCACGCTTAACTTCACCTGCTTTTTCCTGTCCAGCTGTAGTTACTTGCGAAAGAAAGGCTCTGAGATTTGTGTGAGGACACCTCACACAAAATAATAACAATAAAAATAGTTACCAGCCTTGCAGAACACCGCATTATACTTAATTCACTTACTGGGGTAAACATTGCCCTATAAAGGGTTACGTCAATTCCCACAGTGTTCAAGTGGAGATACTACAGTTAGTGACTAATCTACAGTCTCTTTGGACGGGGATACTAACTGGGCGGATGCTGAGTAGTGTATGATTTTATGAAGAGTAGTTGCAGCTTTACATCTGTGCAGTGCTGTGACTTAACACATAATTGAAAACATACCTTCAAAACTCAAAAATACCGTCAAACTTGCTAGAAGGCAAGGAATGAAGTATGTATTTATATTGTTACTTTATGCATACCCAGGGGTAGAAAAAGCAAAGGAAAAATGGTTTCTTCTGCTGTACTTCATTTCCATGAAAAACAACCATAATTCATTTCAACGTATCTGCTTTTATTTGTAACTTAGCGTTTGGTGTACAGGCTTGAGTGGCAGAGAACAAAATGTACTTTTTGAAGATAAGAAATGTTTTAAATGTTCATGATGAGAACAGCGTGCACTGTACAAGCACAAATCATTCAGACACCTCTTTAAATTTCAGACGTTGAATTTAAGTGACTTAAAATTGGGCTGAAGTAACAATATAAAAATATAGAGAATTTTTTATAAATCCAGCTTCTATAATTTATATTCTTATCGTACACCAAGCAGCTGCTGATGGCAAGTCTCTGACTGGGTCAAAATCTGAACCTAATAGTATTTTGGGATGAGCTGTTCCCAGTCCTTGCTCTTTGAAACCAGTCTTGTCTGACAATGGTAGAAACATCTGTACTTAGTCTCTTAGTATCTTTTACCTCTTTATTACCTACTTTACATTGCTAATATACGAACATGAGAACTGAGTGTCACATAACAAAAAATCTGATGTAGGTTCTTGAAGAATTTTGGCGATGCTACCAACTTCTTTTAAGACCTTTGCAGTAACTTGACAAAGATTCGTGGGAATGTAGACCTTTTTTGAAAAATATCTCCCTGAATTATTAAAAATATGTACAACTAATAGCGTAGAGGCAAAATTCTTGTGGAGCTTTGGATTAGATGGACCCTTTTCCTTGTTCAAATAATGTATACTAATAATCTTAAATTATAAATTAGTAGCTTAGAGAACTTCCAGTAACATTTATTTCTTTGCTGCTTGTCTTTTAGACAATAGATGAGAGAGTTAACTTGTGAGGAATCATGTCCTCATTGTCAGTAATTTTACCAGGGTTTTTTATTTTTGTTGAGAGAAGTATTAAAAGGATGATTTAACAAGGCTGTGTTATCTCTAAATACCATTATAGTTCACTACTGGTCCTGGTTCAAAGTCTTTTGTTACTGTAGCCTAGAAAACATTTATTTTTTCATTGAAGCTGAAAGCTTGAACAGAGGTTTCTGTTGTAAATGAGAATTACTTACTGCTTTGAGTTCCAAGAAAGATGTTTTGCTAGCTGTGTGCCATGGAGAAGAGCACTGAACTGTTGTTCCTTTCGAAGGTGCCAAGTTACGTATTTTCGGAAGATGCAGCTCTATCTTCATGCAAAAAGTCAGAGGAACTGCAATAGTGTGCTGGGTTGTACCTCACTTCTTAGTACAATTAAATATTGGGTAAAGCTTTTACTGTATTTTTTTTGTTTATCCTACATCTTGTGTTTTTTCTCTGTAGTTTTCTGTTGTTTCTGAAGCAGGTTTTAGTTGTTTATTGTTTTGTAGCTACTAGTTTCCCAACATTTTTTTATTTTTTTTTTTGGTGAAAGGGCAAAACTTTGGGCATGTAGATGAATTGGCGAAGAAGAAAAGTTGCACGTTGTGTCATGAAACTTCTTCATCACTGTCACTCCTCTCCAGGACAGAAATGCATGCTGCTTCCAAAAACAGAAACTGACAAGCATATTTGTGTTTAGCACACGCACATGTGACTTATTTCTGGGCACCAGAACTGTAATCATGTACTCTATAAAATTCTCTGCTTGGCTGAAGTTCAAAACAGCTTGTTTATTAGTGTAGCAAGGGAGAGCTTCTTCTTCTGTAGCAAGGGAGAGCCTTCTTACTGTCAAGGAAAAGAGTTTATTGTGTTCAACAGATAACTAGCTGGTTGAAAACCCACTCAGAGGGTCATTGTAGAGAAGACATGGATTAGAATACTGTTACATATATTTTTTGGTACTCTACAAGTCATGCATCTTTGAGCTGGACCTTTTCTGCTGGAGTCAGCTTTCTCTTTCGTGTTCTTCAGGAGGCTGTAGTACCATTGCATTGAGGGCCGGCTCCGGATCATGGTGTAGGTAAGACTACGCATTCCTCTATCTGCTACTCAAGCATCAGGAGGGGAAAAAGCACTTGATCGGGTCACGATGCTGTAAATGATGGCTTACTCAGAACCTTAAAGAAGGAAGGAAATTTTCTGTCAGTAGGATTTTTCTTCACTAGAATTACTTCATTGACCAACTGCCCTTTGGTTTCCCCTTGCATGCTGTAATGTATGAAGACAGTACTTCACTGTGTTTTATGGAGATGTTCTGACCAGTCTGGCTCTGCAAGCAATTGTACAGCCCTGGGGGTGGTGTTCTGCTTGGTACATCTCATGCCATACCTAAATGCTCCTGGTTAAAAATGGTTATACCATGCCTTAGCTTATTTTACACCAAGGAAACGTGATTGCTGCTGAGCTAGTCTAGGCCAGGATCACTGGCATTAATTGTCCTACATGTTTTCTAGCAGAAAGATCAAATTAGCAAATAATTCTGTACTCAACATTTCCATCCAGACAAACTATACCACATATATCCCTAGCACAACCCTGAAATTACTGTCATACCAAGTATCACGGCATTTGTTTACGAGGCAAATGGACCGCATCTTTCCAAACAGATTCCTCGTTTCCAGTGAAGAACACCTTGCATCTGAACTCTGCTAGCTGATGACTAAGTGCCCAGGAAGCACTTAGCATGGAGAGGGAAATGTTTTGTACTTGCTGTTGTGACAGCTACTGCCAGCAAAAACCACCCACAGTTCTGCGCTCTGTGAATTTCATCTGAATGAATGCACGTCTACTGAACAGAGCATGTTCTGTTTAATGTATAGGGGGGAACCACTAGCAACCGCTAGTAACTGCCTTTCTTTTAAAGTAGCCATTTGCTGTAAGAAATTTCATGTCCCCGTACTGCTTAGGATCAAACAGAAAAAGCATGAGCATGTTTTTTCTTAATTATGTCTTCACCAGTGCACTGTGAAGGTACCCACAGTTGACTTTAGAAAAAGGGTGGTCTTTGAAAGGCACCAAAAAGCTGCACATGAGCTGCCTGGTCCCCTTTGCAGAATGATCTCCTGTGGAGCTGTTTTCTGGTGGACAGCTGGGTCTCCTGAGGACAGCCAGATCTTTTTTTTTTTTTTCTTTTTTTGGGGGGGGGGGGGGTGTCTTTTTAGCTAAATAAGGAATGGGAAAATTGAGTGTGTGATCTGAGGAAAAGAAGTTTGAACGAGGTTTTGATTTCTTGGAATCTGCAGGAATTTCCCATAAGCCTGGGAGAAGTGTGTTTGCCTGGGGACTCCCCGCTCTGCTGTGTGAGATGGCTATGGAAAGATCTGGGAGATAAAAAAAAATCTGGGAGATAAGTATCTGGGGAGCAGTACAGCTGCAGTAGAGATATTGCTGCAAGCAGAGGCACCAACCAAAACTGCAAGCAGGGATTTGTTTTTCTTTCTGGTTTATGGTACCTACGGGCTCCGGACTTGATGTCAGGAAATTAGTCTTACTAATTTGAGGAAAATATGTAACTAATAGTTTGTAATTGTTTGAGAGCTGTTTACTACCAATCATGGTTTCGTTCCTGTTCTTGTTTGTTCTTATTTCATGGCTATACCCAAGAATAAAAGTACTTTGAAATCTGCTCTGTTCTTCATAGTTCTGCATGCTTTCAGCTTTGGTATGCTTTGACTGGAAGCGAGAAGATAATAAAACAACAATAACAAAGTTTGGGGATTTTTTTTTTCTTCCCAGTCTTGAATTAACAGGAGTATCAACATCTGTGACCGCTGTAGCAGTAATTCTGACAGGACCCTGACAAAGTGCTTCAACAAGCAGGAGTGAGGTGACATTGATCCTGATTCTGCCTTGTTGGAGATTTGCCACTGGTGTAGTTGACCACACAGTTAGATCCCACATTTCCTCCTTTAAGTAATTCTGAACACTTGCATTCTCATAAAATACCAGTGAAGAGACATGGAGATCTTTCTCTGGGTTGTGGCCTACAATCTTCTCTGCAGAAGGAACACGCGGTTTCTTACTCTTGTTCTGACATAAACATTATTTAGCTTACAGACTGCTCCAGCCTGGTTGGTGTCCCCTAAAATTTCATGGGATTTATGGAAAGGACACTGTATTTACTTTTTGGGCAGCTGATTTTACTGAATTGGTTTTATACATCAGAGGGAAAAACACTAACTAGACTTTCTGGTGTAACTGAGCGAAAGAAGAGTGCTTGGGGGAACTGGTCAGGGCCAGAGAGCATGCACAATTATTTTTATGGGGGTAAGTCCTAAAAGTCCTAAATTAAGCAGTCAAGGACAGAGTAGCATAGATAAACCAAGGGGTTATTGAGTTCCTGTATCTTGGATGAAGCTGTCTTTCTTGGCCTTTCCCAGTGAGAGACAACACAGGCTCTAGTAGGCTTTTGCTTTGGTGATTGCATTTGTGAGGCAGAGGTCTGTACAGATTGTGGCCTGATTTATGTTTAAAATAGGTCACCAAGAACTGTGTCAGACTTCCCTGGCTGGGAGCAGTTCCCAGAGTGCCATGCCCTGGGTCCTCTCTGACCTGGACTCGTATCCTCCGTGGCCAGCAGTTGTCAAAGAATTAGAGCTTTAGAAGGAATGAATAACACCATTTCCCCCTTCTCTGTGACTGCAGAAAAGAATTAAATGGGCATATAATTATACCCAAGTCTTTTCCATATCTTTTTTGGGGGAAGGTGAGGGGTATGAGGGGGCAGGAATTACAAGATAAGCTAAATGTATGTAGTGTGTATATAACACAAGTATGTACTCATACTGAGGAAAATGGCATTTTGTCTGTTAAGTGCATGTTCTTGAGAAGTGTGCAGAATTATCATCTTTACATAAGGATACCTGTGGTGGATTACACCAAAGCAGCATCCTCAAAGATGTGTTATTAGGGTAGAGTTTGGTTTGGTCTGTAGTATATAGTATCCTCCTTTAAGAAGGCTTTTTTTTATTGTTTTCCACTGAAAAACTGAAATTCCTCACGATTTTCACAATTAAATATGTTAGAACTTGGGGGAGGTAGGGAAAAGGAGGTGATTCAAACTGTTTTGCAAGAAATACTATTTTATTTCTATTAGTTCGGAATACTTAGCTGGCGCATCCATGATTGAGAGAGAAGGAAAGGAGACCTGGGTGTATGATCCTGCTCACAAAGAAGACTGAATATGGAAACAACCATAATTCACTTCAGAAAGCATAATATGTCTAAAACTTTTTCCTCTGAAATTTCTCTCCCTTCATTGTGTAATAATGCTAACTCTGTCTTCTCTACAATTTGTCTGGATTTTAAATCAGATCAGCGTAATTAGCTAACTTTACTTATTAGCTTGAGCTGACTCTAGCTGTACAATGGTTGAATTGGTTGCCATTATATTTGTTTAACTGCTGTAAAGTAAGTTTCTAACAATAGGTTCCTACACTTAAATAGCACTGTCAAGCACTGGTGCCCTATCAATCATTCAGACCTTTCCCTCCTGCTGTCTGCTCTGATAGACAGTTCTGCTGATGGGGATGCTCTGGAAGAGGAGATCAGGAAGAAGGGATGATGGATAAAGACCATCTCCTGTCTTGAGAGGAAATCAGAAAAATCCTTTCTTTCACTATCAACAAGCTGCTTTGTCAAGGTGTCAGAAGATTAATTATGCTCATGCAAGGAGCGAGAACAACTTTTTCCTCTCTCTCGTTTTGGTGTAATAGGGTGGCATTCTTCTGAACCGTAACAGAAAAATGCAAAGAAAGAGGCTTAAGAGATTTCAGTGCTGTAACATCACTGTCCTGTAAGCATTTGTAAGGCTCTTAGGCGTACATCCACGATGCTGTGAGGTTCTGCCAGTAATTGATTGATCAAAGTATTTCTTTCAAGTGTAGTACTGACTTGATCCCATGGAACATTAGGTGCCAGCCACTGTTGAAGTCTGTCAGCATTGTGGGTGTTTTAGGTTTTATGAAGATTAAGCTTTCAGTGAAGAGATGTGGAAAACCTTTCCATAGCAGACCGATGAATGCTAAAGCATGCAACTGCGCATTAGTTTCTGAAGTTTATAAATCTTCAGGAACAGGGAAAATCTCCAATAAGTGCTTGTGGAGTATTTTTTTTTTTTATTGGAGCTGTGGACCTCTGTTTAATAATTTATTTTATCCATTGCCCTTTTGCACGTTTTAAATAAACTAAGTGTAGACTATAATAAAAAATGAATGATCTCACATTTTGAATTAATCTTTTGTCAGATTAATAAAATGTGTTAATTTGAATTCTGAACTGAATAGGTTTAAGTAAAAAAAAAAATCAGAGACTTGGAAAAAACACTCTTCAACATGTGAGGCTGTTTTGACTATGCCACTTGAAATGTTAAGCAAGTCTTTAAAAGAACTCTTTAAATGTTGCACAAACTATGTCAGTGAGAGGACTCCATCAGTTTGGCATGATCAGTGACTTAGTCCTGTGTTCAGATGGAGAGCATTTTTTTGATCTGTTGATTTTATTTTTCTCTTAGAAGGGTTAAGTCTTGAACTAATAAAAGGGAATTGGAGATTTAAAGAGCCACATCACTTTTTTCGTTGTGCATCTCTGGAATAGTTTTTTCTGGTTTTGATGTTTGCCATAGTACACTATGAATATTGATGGTTGGTTTTTGGTTGGTTGTTTTTTTGCCTTTTTAAATTTTTTTTTTATTTTTGGTGCAGCTTTCCTTCAAATTAATATCACTTTAAAATTGTTGACCTCTAGTATGCTATAGTTGAAGTAGTAACAAAACCAAACATTTTAAACATGGATGTGCGTGACCTTGAAATGCTGCTGATAAAAGCTAATGCTGTTAAATTGCATGCCAAATTAACCCTCATTTCCAAATGCTTTGTGTGTGCGTTTCCTGTAGGATAGGCTTTGATCCTACGAAGTAACACTTCTTTTACAATCAGTTATTTTTTAATGAAGGAAAATCAATGAACAAGTTTCAGTGCCTGATTTCAGTGGCAGTGAAATGACATTTTTTCTTTTGTGTCCCTCTGCCATTGTGCTTTGTCTACTGTATCGAATGCCTGACATGAATAATTGCCTCAGTGTGGAGGTAACACTTATTTTCAGCTTGAATCTTTATTTTTACATGTTGAAACCTCATTAAGGATTACAAGGTCATGTGAGAAAGGCACAGGAAACTGGATAATGGGATGGACAGGGAATAACTTTTTGAAGAAGCTTTTTTTTGAAAATTTTACCGAGTCTCTTAGCATCAATAAAAATGTGGGTTTTGTATGGTTTGAGAGAAGAACATTGCTTGCCTCACACTTTCTTTTTTTCTTGAAACATCCAATTTCATATCATTTTCACAGGTATCCATTGTGGAGCACAAACTTTATTGTTTTAGTGTTTGTTTTAAATTCAGAAGTCACTTTGCAGGAGCATCTGCCTGCACAATCTGCTTTTTATTTGCATCTTCTGAGGAGTATGGAATTTGTATGGGATTTAACAGGACATAATGATGTGCCTTTCTGGCTTGGCAGGCCCGTGTGAGTAGCCTCGCGGTGTAAACTCCCACTGAAGTGGGGCAACAAGCATCCGCAGAGGTTGTTCGCTAAGCAGTACTGACTTTTGCTAGTTTTAATCTGCTGAAGACCTCACGTGTTTTCATTTTGAAATGAAAGCGTATCATCTTTTTATCCCCCGACAAATGAACCGCCGTCTGCATAAATTCATTTGAAGGGGACATGATCTTCCTGTGTGAACTTTGGAGGGAAGCACTCACAGGCCATAAAGTGAATCACCCGTCTCCCCGGGCTCGAGCCGAAACCTCGGCCTGTCTCCCTGACATCTCCTCGAGGACGTTCAGCTGCCAGCTTGAGCTCGGCCCGATGAAAGCGTTTGGTGTCCATCCCTCCCTCACAGAGAGCCTTCCTCCCCGATGTCCCTGGTGGGGTGTGGTTTTATTTTTTCTTTTTGGGGGGAACACAGGTTTTCGCCTCTTATCGTCACTAGTTCAGGCTCTCGTTCGCTGGCCTGGCCAAATGGAGCCTAGTGCTTGCTCTGGGTGAAAATTGTTTTCCGAGCCCATCACCTTGATTGTGTTACCTTTCTTTTTCTTTTTTTTTTTTTTTTTCTTTTTTTTTTTTTTTTTGCATTCCTCTGCTGGCATTTTCTTGTCTTTATAACATCGAACCTAAGCTCTTTATCTTTTCTTTCAAGGCCCTCAAATCCCTGAGGGTTTTTTCTCTCCATTATCTGCCCCTTGTCTCTCCTTGTTATTGAGATGTCAGCCCTGGGACCCATTCAGTCCTCAGTGCCTAATGGGGCAGACACAGCCGACCTTGATCTAGGGCCTGGCCAGCTCTGGGCTTGGATTTTGGCATTATCCAGTGTAGTCCAGGGTCCTGTCCTCTGGGCATGGGGGGTGTTTGTGTTCCTCATGTGCCCCCATGTCTCATGTGGAAGCTTTGGGCAGGAGCTGACCTTGAGGTCTTTGCAGCATCTTTCCTGGTATGTGCACTGTGGGCTCCGAGGTAATACAAATAATTTTAAAAGTATCTTTTTTATGTACTTTGGTGTTGGATTCTGACGATTTTAGAGCCTCAGGGGTTGGGGAGGTGAGGAGAGTTAAGGCTGAATTTTCCCAAGGCTTCATTTTGCTCGTTTGTTTGCTTGGTGTGTGTTTCGTGAGCGCTTACAGAAGCGCCCTCCTTTCATTTTCTGTAGGTGAACCGATGTTACTTCAGCGTACGAAACCATGATGCACGACTCTCCCTGTGAGCCCATGTGGCTTTCAGCCCGTTTCTGAGGACCCTGATTTTTCCTCCAGGAAAATCTAGAGGCCAGGCTCTGAGCTGGTGCTGGATCGTGGGGGCTTTACGGCAGCACGAGTGGAAGCAAGGGGGAGGCCTTCCTTTCCTCTGCAGAGCAGATGCTGCTTCTGAGGGAACGGGCCGACGATGGCAGTGCTGAAATGGTGGCTGGAAGGGGTGTCTGGAGGGCACGTCCAGCTCCTGCCTTCAGGACCATCGCCAGTGCTTGTGTTAAAATGCTAGAGGAGGAGTTAATAGGGTTATGTCAGAGGAGGAGATAAAAGGGTGGTGGCTACAGCCGAAGGTACCGTTGTGTTATAACTGAAGGAACCTCAGGAAAATGCTAATAGGGAGAGGAAGAGTTGAAAGCTTTTACTGCTTTTCAGCAGTGTTTTTTTTCTGAGAATTTAAGAGAAAATGAATTCTGCTGAAGTGACCTCTTTTTCACCTCTTCCTGGCTTTTGAAAAGCCTGTGTTCCCCGAGCCGTCCACACAAACACTTACCCAAATAATGAAAAATCCAAGTGCACATGCTCCAAGGGACAGTTAAGCATCGCTATTATGTTAGAGGGCAGTAGTTCCTAAGGAAAATTGATTTTTTTTTTTTTCCATTTTAATAACTTTAAAATGTTCTCAGTCTGCAGAAGGAAAATGTATAACCCTAAATAACTAACTAGAAGCCTTTTGAAGCTAAGAACTTCAGTGCTACTCTCCTTTTGCATGTGTTTTCTTGTGACTAAGGGTTTTGTTGAAACCTAAAAAAAATATTTAGAAAGGGATAAAGTATCTGATCTTGGTAAGTCCTATGCTTTTCTGTAGAAGTACAAGGCAATTGAAGATGCTGTTTTTTCTTTTGAAAATTAGGTCTCCAGCAGACAAAATGTGAGTCTCAAAAGAGAGTGTTCTGGAAAGGAAGTGAACTTGGAAAAAATGGGCAACTGAATAGGATTTATTTTTTTTAACCTTCCTTTTAGCACAGAGTGTTTTTGTTACACTTGCTGATCCAGTTGCTTTGATGTCATTGCAGAACAATTTTTTTCTTCCCGTATTCATGGAGGAGTAATCTGCAACATCTTCTTGGTATCTGGTATTAGATAAGACACTCGCATCTCTGCCTTCCTAATGAGAGTATTTCCATACATTTTTTCTTACAGTTTTGGAAAAATAAGAACAAGTATTTTCCTGCTTTGGTAGATGAATGGCTGTGAGTGGATGGTACCTTCCAATAAAATCTGTGTTTCGCTGCTGTCCCTGTCGTGTCTTTTTGTATTTATCAGGGAGGAATCCCTGAGTGCAGGCTTGTTTTCTGTGCAAACACTGGGAGAATGTGGGGACCGACAAGGTTGAGCTGACCCTACGTGCTGGCCTGTTCCCCGCCGCTGACTGACATGTTTCAAAGGTTAAACTAACTGCGGATGAAATGTAATCAGTAGTGCACTGGATCCTTTCCAGATCACACTGGAGGGGTGCAATAACCAGCACTGTTAGCTTTGGGAGAGCAAGAGAGACAGAGGTCATTACCTGTATGCGTCTGAGCATGAGGAACCCACTGCCTTTCCTGCTACCTCCCACGTATGTTTATTTAAATCTTATCTGGAATTGTTATCCTGCTGGCCCCTGGTTTTCCAAAAAGAAAAATGTCTGTTTATTTCTCATACACTGTAATTTTCATCTTTCTGTTGATTTCTCAGGGTTTCCCAAAGATCTCAAACCCTGTCATTAGTTGAGATCTGGATTGGTACTCAGGGAAGCAGAAAAAACTGCAAGAAAGAGTTGCTGCTTTCTCGGGTGGCGGCCAAAATAGGGTAGGGTAAACCAGACGATACTCTAAAGAAAGAGCTGTACTGCATCAGCAGAGAAAAGATGATCTTAGTATGATTTCCTTCTTTCTGTAGCTGGGAAACGAGCTGGTATGGTGGGAAACTGGCAAGGGACAGAGAGCAAGCATGGGACGAGGAGGTGGAACAGAAGCAATGAAGTAAAGATAGCATCTCTGAGAATTGATTTCCTGTTTCTTTCCATCCTCAGCCACGCATTTTCCCCAACTCCATCTCCCATTCATGCAATACTTTCAGTCCTTTGCATTCAGATCTGTGGCAGGAGTCTGCTCTCAGCATCAGCTAACAAGGCTTTCTGGAAGGCACCAGAAGCGTGCAGCATATGGTGGGGAAGTACTGCTTATTGACACGTTAGGGATTTCAGGGGTGACAGGCAGGGAAGGCAGTGTTTTTCTCCCTACTTAGCTTTTACACAACCTGTTCTCAGAAACTGCCTGTACAATAAGAATATAGTAAGTGGGGAACAAAACATTGTCTCGCTTTTGAATTCAGTGAAAAGGTTCCCACTCCACAAAGCATGTTGTTTTCCTTACAGACCTGTGTATGGGTATGGCCTTGAAAGCCAGTACGTATAGCAGCTACGGAGCCTTTTCCGGGGAAGGACTTGGGGTGCAGATGGGGGATGTCCGTTTCACAGCAAGTCAGACTTAATAGACCTGTAGAGAGGATTAGATTACTAAATGCCTTTGTATGTAGTCCTGATTGTTATGTCATAATTAACGGCTGGGAATATGAATGCCTTTTCTTTTGCAGGCTCTCTCTCTCTGGGTTTCTCAGTTGATGCATTTTGCAGTGGTTTCTAAAGAAGCCCTGACAAGAACCGAGGTGCGTACTGGTTTATAGGAAGGTAGGCTCTGTCATGAGGAGTTCAGTGTAAGTTGGTTATGATGTCAGAAGAAGAAAATGCTGCTATTCTCCTCATCCCACCTTTAGCAGACACTCTCAGGATCGTAATCACAAGCAGAGAGAGACCCTTATCACTGTTGCCATCCGCAGCTCCCCTCCTGTACTTCAGCAGTAGAATGATCTTTTCCTTATTTCTGAGTCTTCATGAGATCTCCTTTCTATTTCAGTGTGTGTGAGAGAGAACAAGATCTCTTAGTTTTCTTAGGAAATTATTCTTTTTTGAAAAGCCTTTTCTTTCCTAGACTGATTTTTTTTTTCTTTCTCTCCTTGCCATACCACCAGAGATGCGGAAGAAACTGAGCCTTTCCCAGTCCTGTGTCTTTCATCTAGACCTTTGTCTACACTAGATTTCTTTTTAATTGTTCAAAGAGCAATTTGTTTGATTTCTCCACCAACCTTAAAGTGAAGTGCTTCGATACGTATTTTCAGAAATGCGTCTAGACTTCTGGCATGCCAAGCAGTGACTGAATGAGACATAGTTGTCTGTATGGATGGTTTCTACTGTACTAGGATAACTATTCTCATGTCTGGTATTTGTAGCCCAAACTTTTGCTCAAGTGTACCGCTTCAGGGAGCTTTGTGGATGTCTTCATTTGGAGAGCTTTTCAGCAAAAGCAGTATTAATATGGAAGACCTTGACTCAACGTAGACCTTGACTGCAGTCTTAGAGGATGTCGATCAGCATGGGTAGTGAAGATGGCCTGACCTGCTTATGGTTATCCTACCGGGTCTATAAGGGAACCCGTCAATTTTGCAGTGTATGTGGGGGGCTTCCTTCCAGGGACCTTCTGCCAGCTCTGTTGAGTGACCTTAGAAACAAGAAAACGATTCCCTCCACCTCCCAGATGTTCAGTCAGCTGCCCAGAGCTGCGCTCGTGGCTGTCGCAGCTGAGGGGACGCTGGCGAGTCAGGTGCTTGCCCCTATGTAAAAATAACTAGAAATCCTCAAAGAGATACAGACTTTTAACGTTAGCGTTTTTAGGAAGATCTGGCCATACCGTGTGGCCATGAGGAACAGCAGTTAAGCAGCAAGTCCTGACAGGGTTTCTGTTTTGCTTTTTGCTTTTTGGATTATCTTAGTGATGGGGGAACCCAGAGCAGCAAAACTTGAAGTAACCTTACTTAGAAAAACCCATTGTAACTCAAATATGGCGTCTGCTTGGATTAAATGTCTGAGCATTTCTTCTAATATTCTGAGCTGATCGGCTTGCCCTTTTGCTTAGAGTACTCTGCCACTTTTGTCAGATACTTTAAAAAATCACTAATGGGGATCTGCCGCCTGTGACTGCCAGCCAAAGATCACGCTGTTGTCCCTCTGCAGTATAAAGGCTAACTGCACTGAAGTGGATCGTTTTATACGGTTACTAGCAGCATCCATCTTCGCATTCAGACTGGCTGATGGCTGTAAATACAGACGCTTCGGGTGACTTGACAGAAAGTGTTTCTCTGAGTGATGATAGGCTGATTCTCAGAGTTTCAATTTATCTTCCCTTCTCCTCAGTATAAAGGTTTAAGATGAGCCCGGTGTATGACAGCATCTGGTGCTTCCCTCCATGTAGATTTATGTAGCATGTACATATGCATGTTATGGCCTCAAGTCATTTTTCTTTTTAAAATCTGCTTCCTTCTTGACAGTGTTCCTTACAACTATTGCTGCCTTTTCCTTTCTGTGAATTCACGACATCATGTTTATGCCCGAGTGCTATGCTAGGTAAGAAGTTACATTTAAAAGCACTATAATAGAAGAAAGGTTTCTGCTCTGTCAGTCTTCTGTCCCCGTACTGTCTTTGTCTCCCTGGTCATGTCTGCAGCAAACACACTAGGAGTGGTGTGATGATGTCCCAGAGCAGGACGGTTTGGGACCAGGGGAAAACCACTCTCACACAACACCCATTCTGTACCATTGGATTACACTTGAGTTTGTCCCGATGTCAGTATGCTGGTACAGATGCCTTCAGAGGATGTCCTTATAGATGTCCTTATAACTAGATTTCTGTGTCTTCCCCCTTTCAGACATGTTTAATGGCTTTGTGCTTTTGCAAAGTCACCAGGTAGCAGGTATTTGCCATTTATTTCTTTTAATGGGATGCCTTTCACTGAGCTTTTATAGCAGATCTCCTTGTTGATATGTACTGTAATTTGTATCTGGACACAGCCCTCATTTGGGCTTTGTGCTGTCCCTTTGCCAAGCTGTTTTTCAGGGCATTTTCTCTGGACTTCTCACTGAGAAGAATCAGTTAACTGTGGATGCGTATGCTTGTGAAATCCCATCCCTACCGAAGCTAACAGGTTTAGTTGCTGTATGTGTGCAAAAGCAGGGTAGGTAATTTCATTGTGTGAAAGCAAGGCTCAGTTCCTCACTGTGTGCCAGGTTTCTGCGCATCCTGCTGGCAACAGGAGATTCACAGATAGCAAGCCAAAATGTTCTGCGTGCAACAGCGTTCCCCTGAAATTTCTTCCAGCTCGTAGATACGTCATACCACAGAAGTTCGCTCTCTAGGGAAGAAAGCAAAAGACCTATTTTTCTTTCAGGCATATAGAATGCTTTATTGTGTCCTGGATAAGACAAAATTGTGGCAAACTTCCCAATTTTAGCCTGGAAACTTTTCTCTATTGTCTGTCTGTTCTTAACGGGTTTCTACATCTCAATTTTGCAGTTTGGTTCTAGTGATGGAAAATATACCCAGACCTGCTTCAGAATAAAAATCCTTTGAATGCTCAGCTTCTGATAAGGAATGTAATTGAACTCTTTTCTTTCCTGTGTTGAGAGTGAGCAAGTGAGATACATATGTGTGCAGCATGGAAGGAGCCTGGAGGGAGAGGGAGCCTTCTCATATAGTGACACGACAATATTTGCAGTACGTACCTTCTCTGCAGGAGTTTTTTAAATACAGATAAAACTAATGAATTTTCTGTTCATCAAGCCTAACAAACATGGTAGTCTTTTAACTGAAATCAGTACAACAGATTTTAAAATCATTATTAGATGTCTAAAATGTCACAAAGATTCAGAGGCAAAGAGGCTCATTCATCTCTTAAATTATATTGCATTGAGGAATGCATTATTTCAGGAGCTTCTCTAAGTCTCCACACTGTCACAGCTTCATTGCTTCAAATGTCATTTCAAGTAGGAGTAGTTTTTATAACTACACAGTAAACCCAAGATGGCTTAATGGAAATGATTTCTTCATGTGTCAAAATGACCCCTTTGTTTCTCATTTTACTCTTTTGTTGCCTGCAGCTAATCTGCTTTTGGGTTATCAGATCCAAGCATCTTACAATGCTGACTCTAGCAGTGGTATTCAGCTGGAATGCCGCCTTTTGTTTACTGGTTTTACCAGGCCTCCAGTGCTTTCTTTGGTCATCTGGTGTCTCCACTAATGTGATTTGCACTCCCAGGCTCTGCAGGTAGTCATGGGCTTTTATAAGGGAATTAGACGGAGGCCTGCCACCCTGGTTGCTAATGAATCCACAGGGTATTTTTTGTTTATCTTTCGTTTCTATTTTCCAGCTTTTTTTTCCTTTATTTTTTTATTTATTTTTTATTTTTTTGAGAACACTGTGATCTGTGTTTTTGTTTGTTTGTTTGTTTGTTTGTTTTCTGGAGTTTTTCTCCCCTCTGCTCTCAGACTTCATTTTTTAATGTTGATTTACCTGGCTGTGGTGATGGTCATGTTGTAAGTGTTTTTTTTCTTTGCCTTTTCTTTTTCTTCAGTATTTACAAATAAATACAGAAAAAAAATGCACATACACTCAAAACTTCTTTATTACAATAAATAATACATAAAAGTTGTTACTGGTGCTGCTGAATGTCGTATGGAGGGACAAACCTCTGCCTTCCTTCAGGATTTTTTTTTCTATTAAAATAGCAGATGTTGGCGTATGTAGGGAAGTTGAAGAGTTTTACTTATTGTGCTGCAGCTGGAATTGTAAATTTTGCAAGCACGCCAGAAGTAGATGCAAGTTGAGAAACACCATCAGTGCAGTCTTACCATTCTAAGCAAGTGAAGGACGTAGTCAAGTAACTGTTGTATTACAGATGTTGCAGAAGCACACAGATCTCTAGTTATGCCAGAGATCTTTTTGAAATATGAAATACATATATATAAATACTGAGAATATATGCTCAAACATCTTGTGCTTGTTTTCTAAAGTAGAAGAGAGCATCAGGCTGTGAGGAGTTAAGCTGGGGAGCATGTCAGATGCTGAGAAAGATGCGATTTGTTCTATATCCACAACCTCTTACTTAACTGTCCTTGCTGATTTGAGTGGGGACTAATAGGGTGATCAGGCTTTTTTCAGATTAGGCCTGCCATTTTGCTATGGCCAGTATTTGGCTTGCACGAAAACAAGCACAATGTCAATGTTTTTCAAGCTTCCCAGTAGTCTAATTAAAGACTCGACTTACAGTGGCAGGATCTGCATGTTTTTATCTCTTTGTAAAATTGTTTTCATTTTCTTCTGTTATCTTAGAATGGAAGATACTGAAATCTGTGATAAAACCAAAACCTGAAAAGGATTTTGGAAATAAGCAGGCCCTTTCCAGGCAAAAGTAGATAATATTGAATCTATTGTTATTTACCTCAGGAGCAAATCTATCTATTTATCCAAGTCTGAAGAATTTAGGGTGATAAGAGTTGTCTCACTGATATGTGGCTTACAGGGTAGAGTCTTAAGAGTAGGAGAAAGCTTTAGAAAAGCTAAAATACACAGGCACGTTTCATTCCTTGCTCTGTGCTGTTCTGTGATGTTGATGCTATAGAATTCATCTGTGCTGTTGGAGGGGGGTGTACGTTTCATGTATGTATATGTTTATATTTTTAACACATTCACTGAATATCGGACTGTTAATTCCTGTCCAAAGAATTGCAGTAATTTTGAGTTGGTGCTTCTGCTTCAGGAAACGTGTAGAAATTCAGGTGCAGGGTTTTTAATAATGGCCATACAAAGCAAGAATATATCGACTGAGTTTTACTGGGCTGA
Source organism: Anser anser (assembly GCF_964211835.1). Lineage (NCBI taxonomy): Eukaryota > Metazoa > Chordata > Aves > Anseriformes > Anatidae > Anser > Anser anser. The sequence continues at coordinate 50,275,064 of NC_139721.1, read as the reverse complement.
CAGCAGCACTGAAGGTCCTTGTGACCCAGAAGTTTGTGACCCATGAAATCTCCATTTTCCTTCTATTGGTAATGTATCTTGAAGTACAGGGGACTGAAAAACACATACTGTGTGACCTAACGCATTGATTCTGTACGAATGGAAAATTATTTTGGGCATATTGCTAAAAGTGTGTTTGATGCCACTAAATATAAGGGGTAGGATTAAATTATATTCTTAAGCAAATGTTCTGTCAGCGCAAATTCAGTAAGGCGGCAGCTGATATTTGCAGGCACGAAGGAGGTGCTCTATGTTTTTATTTAAAATGATGATTTCACATGCTTGGCCATGTTGTTGGCTCAGCTTTGCGAGCTTGGATGCCAGTGAGCAGAAATCGAAGTTTTGCTTTATAAACGTACTTGCATCAGATTGAAGGAGATAAATGACAGGAGGGAATCGGGCAGCGTTATTTCTAAAAATGGTAAATATTCCAAGGCTCCTGAAAACGAGTCTACAGCACACATGCACGCAGGCAGGCAGATTTTACGGCTCTGTCCAGGGCACAGAAGGAAGATAAATCATGGCCATCCCCCTCTCATTTTTGAAATGGTTCAACCCCGGGGTTTAGCTGAAGGACTTAAGGAGTTTTTGAAGTGCAAATAGACTGGTGAAGGGTAAACCTTTTCAGAGTTTCATTTAGATGGATTTTTTTTTTCTATGTGGATTTCTGGCACCAGCTGAGATCTGGAAGGCCACAGGATTTTTTTGTTTTTGATCAATCAAGCAAACAGGACTTGCCATGGGGGTGTACATTCTCTGCATACATATTGATCCTATTGTGTTTAAAAGTAGTTAATTTAATCGGGGCTTTTTGAAACCTTCCTTGGTAAGACTTGCATTAATGGAGCTGTCATTTCAAGGTCATGTTTCAGTGTCAATAACTTAATAGTAATGGCAGAAGTTACCTGTAAGAGCAATAATCAGTTATTCCATGTTAAAATAGAACTGGTTTTACAAATGGACATTTAAAAATACTCACTTTCAATTGAACAATGCTGTTCCCATCTAATGAGAGAGATTTTCAAAGCGGTCTGCTGTTACTAAATACATCAACACAAGTCATTGCGTTATTATTCATCTCTGTTTGGATCCATAACCTTGGCCTGGTCCGTTGTGTAGGGAGTTTGACTCCAAGAACCCATTTTACGTCTTGTCTCTTCTGGCAAGATATTTGTAATGTCAGAGGTTTTATTCGGGGCTCTTTCTAGTAGTTTTGACCTTTTACCTCACTCTTTCTCTTGTTTAAAACCAGCAGCATGCAGAAGATGGATTGCATATTAACTATAAACACATCTTTCCACTGTGATAAATATTTGGAGATACAACATGTAAGGATTGTCCTATGATAAGATGTCTGTTTGAGTCTAGAGTATAGATTTTGTAAGGCAGGATATATTTTACTACTTTTGGTCCATATCTGATGCCAAGATCTCAAAGTATTTCAGGCTAAAGACTGAGATATTTTCAAGTTTTTTTCCTGCAAGGATGTTAACTGCAAACTCTGGTATTTGCGTCTTTGGTTCAGTCAGGTTGGAAGGAGCTTCGAAAACGTATCCCAGCCATAGTAAGACTCAAAGTACAATAGGGTTACTTGCCAAAACTGGATTCAGATACCAAAGCAGAAGGTGCCTGTAAATCTCCCAAACTTGTTTTTCTCACTGCTTTCTTGGCAGCTGTGGCATGCCTTGAGCCCTGCCGCTGGTCAAGGGGTGCGAATCCAGAGCGATGTGGACTGACTGGGCAGGCTGGGAGGCGATGGAGAACAGTCTTTTATAAAACTCTTTCAGTTGTGTCTCGGTACCGTCGTTTTCTACATTTAATTGTTTTCTCCAGCTGAATGGGACATTATCAAACATTTCAGTGCAAGATCACTTGGTGGCTCAGAAAGGGAGAGGAACAGCGAAGGTAGCATGAGGCTGGAGTTGGGATGCCTCCACGGAGGCAACATGGTTTTTCTTCAGGAAGGACCAAATGTGGCTGGTTGTTAGTTATTGTACATACATTGCATGTCCAGAAAGGTACTGAATGGCATTCTATGGGAAAATCACCTATATTAAAAGTTATGTATTTATACCTTACTTCTGTATCTACGGTCCGGTAGTTTGAGGCTGGCAATGCTATGAGAGCACAGCAGAAAAAAAGATTCCAGGTCAAGACAGAGACCTAAAATTGTAGCTCACCACAAAGATAACACAGTGAGTTAAAAGGAAAGAGAGAGATGGTTTCTGGTATTGTTGATCCTATAAAACATACAACCTCATTTCTGCTAAATTAAAAGACAAACCATTATACCTTGTCTGGTATGAGCCACTTTGAGGAGGAAAGTGCTTCTGGCTTCGACTTTCTGATGTTATTTTTTATTTTTGCAGCTGGTGAGCAGACAGAGAAACTGAAGTTACTCACTATTAAGAAATATGGCTAAAGAAGTGCATATTGTGATTTCCCCCAGACTTTACATTAAACAGGAGACGTTTGCTTAATAGGCCCCCTATCTTGGTCCTCGTTTTACAACTCCAGCTTTTATGTCCATTAACCTCGCATGCTGTCAGTCTCATGTACTGTAATGATGGTTATTTCCTGTAGTGTTTGAAAACCGATCATGAGATGCTGTTTAAAGCTTTGCTGAGAGAGAGGGGATCTCTTCGCATCTCACTGCAGAGAAAGGATTCTCGGCATTTCTGGCATCACTTCTGCTGGTATGTCGCTGGGGATGTTAATATGAGCTTTTCTTTGTTAAGTAAGAGATTGGTAGCACAAGCCAGGACTGCTTCTCTCCCTGCAAGGAGTCCTGTTCCACTAACCGGATAAAGGATTCTGGGTGTATTTTGAAGCAGAGTTTTTTTCCATCGGTCTTATTAGGCATAGAGGGTAAGTCTTAGTTTTGAAACAGACATTGTTCTGTAGACTGGTGTGTGGGTTTTAGCTGGAAAATCTATCATTCTAATTAAAAGAAAAAATCTAAATTGTGTGTGCTCGAATGTCAAAACAGGGCAGAGCTGTTACTTGCAAATTACAATTTTATCGAGTAGCTGTGCCATTCAAATAATCTTATTCCTGTACCACTATTTGTTCATCATATGCATAAACTTGTACTGTGATTATGTATTCCTTTAGAATTTAACAGAGAAACAGCTGCTCTGTAGGATGTGTAGATTTTAAGAAAGTAATGTTTGTGTTTTCGTGAAAGACTTGCGAGCCACGTTACTGAAACTATTTTGAAGTGCCTTCTTCCTCCACTAAATTCTGTAGGAATTTTGAGACAGCTTTTGTGTGAAATATTTCCACTCTGTCTGCGCCTCTTGATTTTTATCACATGTAGATTTTACAAAATCCTTCCATGGGGCGCTAGGAGGAAAAAAAAAAAAAAATAAAAAATAAAAAGGCTGTCAACAGCACTAACTACAGCTGCAACAAAACGAATACTCTTTTTGGCCTTTGATTGTGTCAGATTCCTTTTCTTTGCAATTGTTTTTCTTTTTTTCACTTGGGAGAGGTTTATGGTGCTGTGTCCATCAGGACAACCCCGTCTTAGGGTTGAAGTTGTATTTCTCTCCGAGTTCCTAGAGGTGATGTTATCTTTTGTTCGCTCAGCAGTATGGTCATTCCTAAGAGCATCTGTCACTTGAGGCATTGTAAGATGGATGAGTCTCGAGTGAACTGCTGGTTGAAGCAAATGGTGAAAATAAGAAAAGCCGAGGGGGCTGGGGTTTTCAGAGGGGACAGACAACAAGGAAGCACTGTTAGAAATCAAAAGTAAGCCAGGCAATAGTGGAAGAAAGAGCCAAGATGGATCACACGTTACCATATCCCACGAGTCTTGGAAACCAAGGCAGGGGCTGATATATTCCAAAGAGATCTTCTGTGTCTTGATGAAAATGCCATTGGTTCACCTCCTGCTTGCAAATAAGGGAGGACCGGAAGGATATGATCTGAAAATCAGAGGAAGAAATTGTATTTTTGTTACATTGTGCTGTAAGGCTAAGAGAAATCAATACTGCCAATAACCAGAAGAAGGGTTGCCGATGCGTTGTATTCCTTAAATAGCGTGTGAGAATCTTTCGGTACTGAAGGGGTACATGACAGCAGGAAATCAAAGTTGTTCATATCTGTAGGCTTGCTTTTGGAAAAAGGGGAAACTTAAAATTCTTAGTTTGTATTTCAAAGACCACTTAGAGTTTTAAAAACGGGGAAGATCCAGCACAGTATCTCCGACGCAGCTGGGCTAATTGACTTAGACATTTTAATGGAAAGAAAATGATGGAAAAACCCCACACCTCAAGCCCCAAGAAAACTGCCCCCCAAGCACTAACAGGCAAGGCCAGCCCCCCGAAACGAGCAACGGTCTGTGTTTGCGAAAGCAGCCAGCCGCGAACAAAAGGCGCAGCCCAGTGTGTGTCAAGGTTTGGGAAGGGTCCAGGAGGATCTCGGCTTGAAAAATTATTTTGTCACACTATTGGCATTGGTCCATAAGGGGAAGCACTGGCTGAAAGGCGAAGAAATTAAGATGATTAGAAGCTTTAAAGCGTCACAAATGGTAGAGTATCTCTCTTCTCAATGGATGTAAATAATAGATGAAAGACTAAGGGTGACAACAAAGGATCAGGGCGTTTAAGAGAATGTGTGCAGCCTGAATAGAGGTCCGTGGCCTAGGGCCAAAGGTCCTAGCTTTGAGTGTAATTAGAAGAAAATACAAAAATGTCATTACTAGCAGGTGAAATGTTCAGCACGTGTCCGAAAAATAGCAATTTCAGACCCAGGAGCTGCTGGAATTGGATTACTGACGTTCTGTGATCATTAAAGTCTTTGCAGAGCCCTACAGTTTGGTCAGGAGCCGTGCACGTTAACCTTGTTGGCCATCTGTGATAGATTTGCTGCTGGCGTGGCGGGGATACGTAGTGCGGGGGTAACATCGGTGGTCCCTGGGAATAGAGTTGTTCAAATGTCATACCCCGGAATACAGCAATCCTGAACAAAACCCTTTTCCTGGTAAGAGGTAAGGGTTAGAGTTGCTGTCTTATATAGGTTGATTTTTAAAAATAGGAGGAGGGGGAAGAAGCCTAAAGCCATATTGCTTTTGATCTTAAAACCTGAATTATAGACTTATATCTAAAAGAGTTGCATTTGTTCTGGTTTTGACAACTGGTCCAAAGCTGTGGCACCAGCTTTAAGCCTAAAATCCCATTTGTGAGCAGTAGGGCAAATTCCTTTAAATCTTTTGGCTAAATATTGTCCATTTCTATTAAGAAACCAAACCAGCTTGTATGCCTAAGAACGACTTGTCAGAGTTCAGCCAGTAATAACTTAATTTAAAGCTTTTCCTGATGTTAATTACTGTCCTATACAGCCCTCACTGTTTTAGGAGGAACTGCTCTGCCTGCTACTTGCAACAACCCTGTTGTCATTCTTCTGGGTATTTCAGGTGCCTTCTCTTTTATGAACTACAATTTCTGTTAGAAATGAAATTCCTTCATGGGATGTCAAAAAGGAGAGCAGCCAGCAAAATGTGATTTCATTTTGAACATCGATCTCTAGTTTGGAGTAGATAGCTGCTCTCCCATTTACTTTGCTTCTTTTTAAACAAAGAGTAGAATTATTGTTTCTACATTATCGTTTATTTTTGTTGTTTCTGTTACAGTTTCTCATATTGATGTGGTAAGTTTCTAATATGTTGTACAGCAACCAACATCAGAAATGTACAGATACCATAATAAGCTTGTACTTTTCCTCTGGTATAATACAGGAAAGAAACAATGCAGCTTCAAACAAGTATTCTTATAAACAAAAACACATTTTTAATGCGGTCAGCTTGCACACAGGAATTAAAATAGGAACTTCAGATAAATGCATTAGGGACCTGGATGATCTGACAACCCACCCACTCCACGGCCTTCCCTTCCCCACCCTAGTTCAGTTTTTGCCCAGACCGGGTGTAGATCAGCAGGTTTTGTTGGCTCGTTATAAAATATATGCTGGAACAACTCATTCTAATTTTTTTTTCTCCTTTCTTATTTTTCAGGTGGTCAGGAGTTATAAACAGCTTCACAGCAAGGCTTCACAAACTCTTAGCTGCATCCTTTAATCATGACTACATTTCAGATAGGCTAAAAGGAATCCAAGAAGGTACAGTATTTGCCTTTCCTAACAGAGAATATGTGGTGTACTTGTTTAACATCTACGCTTTCAAATGCATTAACTACATTTTAAGAATGGTGTGGACTGTAAATAACTATTTTATTTTACTTTGATCGTGTACATACTTTAAGTTCTTCAAAGAAGGCTGATATATGCTTCCATTTTTTCTTATATATCCACAGTGAGCTCAACTTTGTTATTTAATGGCAGTTCTTTTGAAGCTGTAATGATTTTCTTCTGGTATTTTACTTAGAGGCACTGCAAATACCTAAGCTACTCGCTAAATGTATGTTTTATGCACTTGGAGGGTGGATGTTTGTTTGTTTGTCCTCTCAAAGGGTTTAAAACAAATGGGAAGAAGAATGCAGATCTTTGTAACGATCAGGATAGATTTGTGCTTCCAACTGAGATTCTCACAAGCGTGTTTTCTGACTTCTTAAAGGGGGAGGCTTGTCTTAGTACACAATATTGGGCTTGCATAGTTTCTCGTTGCATTTAAATAGCCAGTGTACCCAGAAGGCTGAAGATGCTTTATGACCTCTTGTATCCCTGGGGCAAGGGCAGCGTGGAGGCCCAGCAGAGCGAGGGGGTCATTGCCACCGCCCAGGCCCCGAGTGGCCCTTGCGGGGTCCCAAAACCTGGCTGCAGGAAGGTTTTCCGTGGCAACATCTGGACCGTGGTAGAAGTCTGTAAGAGGGGGGAACCTCCAGCATTTTGCTTCCCCGGGTGCCAGGAGGAAGCAGCCTTCACCCCGTTGGTGGGGGGGAGGCAGATCCTGTGGCCCTGAAGTTAGGCCTAAACAATTGCGGAGGTCAAAGGACAGCTGAGTGCGGTCAATGAGACACCCTGGGGTGTATTTTGTTACTTAGTAAAAGGAGCAGCATCCTAAAACCTTAAAGGATTCTCTTGAAAATCTGTGTTGTGAAAAGGTTTTATGAGTCTGATGGCAAAAAGTGCTGATTTAGCTAAGGAATGCTTTCTTTTGTCTAAATGAAAGGCTAATCCTTACCAAATGTTGGCAGCTATTATAGTGCAGTCAATGCAGGTCTGAAAGGACAGTTAGAGTAGAAGTGTACTTCGGTATCCCAAATGTTTATCATTTTAAAGGTTCTGTAACTGAAAAGATTTCTGAACTTTCACCTTTTGATCCTAAAATTTGATCAAAAAGTAAAAAGTAAACCCCATCACTTAGAAATTAAAAGGCTTTGCTCCTTAGGGAGCTGCACCAGCCATCACCCTGTATCTCCCCAGAGATTTGCTTTAGATCATCAGGATTCAGCCTAGTTTAAATTATAACTTTTTAATCTGATAACACGTATTAATTGGTTGAAAATATATTTTTGGCTGGTCTTGAGCAATATTTGCTGCTCGTGTTGTAACGCTCACAAAAATGTTTAGCTTTTGAGTAATTCATTCCTATAATTTGTTCAGCACTATCTTCCTTTAAAGTGACAGATTATTAACACTTACCATTTGTCCTAGAAACAGATAAGAAATCAATGTCAGAGCCAAGACCTTGTAAATAACGAGAAGGGAAATGTAATAATGGCTGTCTTCACAAGAAAGGTGGTGGGGGAAGGACAGTGCATGTGGCAGAAAAGGTTCAGTGCTTTTTGTTTTCCTTTGGAAAGGGGGGTGGCTGCAGGACACAACCCAGGGTCTCCGACTCTTTGGCCCTACTGTCTTACACAAACAGTCATTGTCAAATTAGGAAGAAAAAGGTACGTGGGAGCCAGCGTTTTTATAGTTACAAATGTGGTGGTTCATTGCAAACTTTTAAAAAGTGCCATAAGAAGAGTGAAAAAGAAGAAACTGCATAATTTTCAAAGGGGGGAGGAAACAATGAGCAAAGAACTTAACAAACAGTTTTTTTTCTTTTCTTTTTGGAAAGAAACTTGCTTGCAAGTTAGGGCTCTCCAAAGAGCTTAATTTTTAAACTCTTTTAAAGTACTATCTACAGATGCTTAGCATTGATTTATGTCAAGGTTAAGGCACCTTTAAACAAATAAAGTTGTGAATGGATAAACCAACTAAAATACAAATCGCCTATTAAACACAGATGATATTTGTAGAGCATTCAAGTTGCCACAAAACTGACACATGTCTTGAAATTCTCCTGATAACCCCTTCTAAACTCATCAGGAAATGATAGCATGTGTGTTTGAGGGGTACACAAGGGAGCGGACTGATAGGATAGAGATGGAAGGTCAGGCCTTAACTTTGACTTTCTAGGCTTCAGCTTAATTCTTTTGCAATAAGGCAATAGCAGATGAAGGAAGAATTAAGGTGATTTATTTATCAATGAGATTGGGCTGGCTTTTGCCATAGGAACTCAATAAGATGTCTGTTTACAGCTTTATCCCTGTAAATATGAATATCCTATTTTAAATCTATATCTATATGGAATTAAGGGGTATATAAAATCAGCTATGTGATTAAGCCACTTAGAAAAATATGTATTTGAGCTGGAATATTTAATGTTGTTTATTTTGTTTATATAAAATTATATAATTTGTTAATAACAGATTGTTTATAATAATTATTTTAATTTTGTTTATTTTGTTGGAGTAATTTATTTACTCAAAATATGTAAAATGGAATTACATGTGTTATTAAGATTTTTTTCTCATCTACTAGAGAAAATTGTTCTGTATCTCTGAAATCTTTATCAGTGTCATTTTTTTTCCCAAGCGGATTTTAGCCCAGAATGAGAATATTGCACGTAATGTTTTTCTGTGACTGCTGCCACAGCAGAACATAAATACTAGGAGAGCTATTTTCTTCATACTGAATGTCAGTATTCACTGGAAGTTTTATATGAGTGCTTTCAAGAGTGCATAGAACCAGTGAATTTTTTGTATTACTGACTCACTAAACCTTAATAGCAGCTTTCGGAATCAAAATTGCCTCTGCTAGCATGTTTACGTTGCAGATAAATTAAGCCCAGTTTGTAAACATCCTTAAGACTTTTCCTTTTGGGAGAAAAACAAGTAGAGAAGCACATCCGATGTCTCAAATAAATAATGTACTTCATTATCTTTTTTTCTTCTTCCAAGACATAAAGTCCCCATACACAGTATGTCAGAGCAAGTAATGAATTGCATCTCAGAACAAATACAAGCATTAAAATTTTGAAATTTTCTATTAATTGCTAATAATATGTAATTTTGAATTTTTACATCTTTTAGGTAAAGGCCAAGGTTTTTCTTTGTCAGATCTAAATGGCATTATGTGAATTCCCAGAAATGGGTATTTTTCCCACAAATACCTATTGGGATTCCGAAGCATCTAGTTAAGAGTAGCTTGAATGTCAAAGTTTTTCTTTTTAGATATATCCCCTAGATGTGATGTTAATGTTTTGTTCTGTTGATTGCCTGTTTGTGGAAAATTTCATCTTAACTGAAAGCTTGGATGTTGCAGAAGGCCTAGCAGTGATGTGCATCTTTGATCTCAAACAGGGGCTGCCTCTGGTAATTTCAGAGATTCTTGACAGAGCTTTGTTTATTTTACAGAAGAATTTGTGGTATTCTGGGGAGGGGAGAAAGTAGTCAGCTTTGACACATGATAAACACATGTTGCAGAAAAGGAAAAGGAAGAACTCTACAAAGCACTCCACACTTTGAAGTTCATTTCCACTAAAATTCTGTGAGAAATTAATTGTGATTTTTTTTTTAATTGAAACTCTATGAGCAATATAAACAAGGCTCAGCAGTGGCACCACAAAAAAAAAGTCCATGCAATATTTAACTCAAGATTGTGGGTTTAAGCTGATTGCTATGGTTTTGACCTACGCAAGGTTTTCCTGTTTGTTTAGTGCTTTGCTTTTTGCATAGAAGTGGCCATGAAAGCAGCTTTATTATTTGTCTCTGCATCACTGACTAAAAGTGGCTGCAGAAGAATGCTGTCAGCTACGCCGCTGCATCTGCAGACTGCATGGGAGTTTCAGAAACGATTTGCTTGTTCCATTTTAAAATGTATTCAGAGATCAGATGAGCAGAAATACGATCATTTTGACCTATTTGAAAACAATGTTTTTGGAGGAGTTGCACAGGAACGTGCTCCGAGTAGACTCAACAGATATTCTGACCCAGCCTCCCTGCAGAAGAAGAGGGACTTGTTTCCACCTTTGTTGGTTCATTTTTAGGGATGATCATTTCCAAACCTCATAAAAACAAGAACTCTTTTTTAGACTTACCTGGTTTTCAGTCAGGGCTTTAGGGAGGAAGAGAGTCATTTTTTGAGAGAGGTGAGAAACGAGCAACCCATCTAGCCACCTTTTATCCAAATGTTTTAGTGAAGGCAGTTTGATTTCTCAAGACATACTATATTACTCCTTGATTTAATTTTACTTTTTAGTCTGGAAATCTGTGTTATGGATTAATTTAATAACATGACGAGAGATGGAGAGGAGCAAAACTTTATGGTGCTTTTGGCACTGCTTTTGGCAGGAGTACGCATTTTGCAGATGAAGAAGTGGGAAAGGCAGCGTGTGAGGTTCTTGGCTGCATGATGTCCTCATTTGTACCGTCTCACAGACATGCCCTGGCTGCAGAGCTCGTCTGGTTTTCGAGGTGGTAGCCCCAGCAGGAGAGTGGCCCTGAAATGCCTCTCAGGTTTGCATATTTGAGGAATTGCCACATGACGATCCCAGCTCTGGGGGTAAAAAAGGGTTGCTTACAGCAAAAGAAAGGACAGTTTACAAAGTTCTACTACGGAGCTTCATTTTTAGTCTTTTACAGCTGTCACAAACCAGAACAGGCATCAGATAACATGAAGGTTGGAAAAACAAAGTACTCAGTAGATATTCCTGAAGAATTGGGTCATCTCTGTTTGGAAAGTTTAAAGAACCAATGTAATCTGTATTACCATTATGCCTCAGAAAGATGTTTTTAATAGCGTCAGTTAGTACCTGATGTTGGAATTAAGAATTATTGGAATAAGTAGTATCTCTGCAAGATGTATAGTAATTATTTTCTGTTGCTTGGAAGTAAAAATTTCTGTCTCCCTTATTTAGTAGTTAGCACATGAGTGAAAACGGAAAAAAAAAGTGTTGGGAGAAAATGCTTTTACTGCAGTTGTAGCTGACTAGGTTGATTTTTAGTAAAGATTTTAATGCTTGTACTGTGTAATCTGATGTTGAGAGTTGGGATGTGTCAGAATAGATAATGTTTTAGCTTCTATTTTCTGTATGTTTGTAGTGAATTTTTATGCCTTTTTTTTTTCCTTTGTAAAAAAGATGGAGAGCAACTTTTTGCTCAGGCAGACAATGGCAGGACAGGGGGGAATGGTTTTAAACTAAAAGAGGGGAGATTTAGATTAGAGGGTTGGAGGAAACTCTTCACTCAGAGGGTGGTGAGGCACTGGCACAGGCTGCCCACAGAAGCTGTGGATGCCCCGTTCCGGAGGTGTTCAAGGCCAGGCTGGATGGGGCTTTGGGCAACCTGGTCTGGTGGGAGGTGTCCCTGCACATGGCAGGGGGGTTGGAACGAGGTGATCCTGAGGTCCCTTCCAACCCAAGCCATTCTGTGATTCTATGATTTTCTATCAAACAGCATCATCTCAGCCGTCTTTAAAATGTCAATCAATGTGTGTGTGCATCAGTTCTTAGGTAAATGCCAGCTTATGCGTACAACAAGTAAATAGCGTGACCCATCATGTTGAAAACTTAGTTTTTTTGCAGCATAGGCACCTAAGGATTTACAGTAATTTACATCCATAGTTTGCTAAGCTATAGTGCGAAGTAATTTACATACATAGTTTGCTAAGCTATAGTGCAAAGCCATACTGAAAATAATAAAACAACAGTGTGTGCAGGAAAAAAAAAGAATGGTGATTTTTGTTAGTCCAGTGGTGTTGAGTTGATCACAAACTTTACTGATAAGGCATTCAAGATGTTTGGGGTTGTAGGTGAAGTGCTCAGCTTCTACACAATCAGGCCACAGAAGCTTAATAGACCATCAGCACTTTAATTTTTACTAGCAGTGCAAATTGAGATGAGTTCTCCATTTTATGTCACTCTACGTCTCCCTTGAAACACTGGTAACTTTCACTTTCTCAGGATAGAAGCAACCCCTCAGGGAAAAAATACATAATTCACGAAAGTAAACAATTTTAGGGATAGTTATCAACATTAAAATTGTTGACAGACATGGATTTGTATTTCTTTCTTACTTGGAAAGATACAAGACTGTTCATAGAGTTTCTAAGTCACAGAAATTTTTAAAAATCCTTTTTTTTTTATTAATGTGGTATTATTTATGTTCCACTGAAGTAAACATATATCTACCTTAAAACCACAGCTTTAAATTAGTTAATTGATGTGACTGAGCCTTTTACCTTACAGATTAATGTAAACTGCATAAACACATACCATATCTGTCTGTAGTGTTTCTAATTAATTTGTTTTAATTAGCAGTCATTAAATATGTTTGTTAGCTAGCAGCTTACAGTAAGATCTGTGTATTACTGATAGAATATGTTTTGTCTGTGAATGCCTGTATATCCGTACGTATGAAAACTATATATATAAAACAACAACAAAATTTCAATGTAATCCTTTTAGGTTTGGAAACAGGTGCATGTTTGGGATCAGAAAAACATTTCAGTTTTGCTACATTCAGTTACAGTAATTTCAATAGTTATTACATTAATTACTTAGGTACTACATTATTTTTATCTGCTATGGTGTTAGCAGTGATAGCCAAAAGGATTAAAACCTGTAACTTTCCTAATCATGCTAAGACATTAAGTTGTTGGGAGAGTAAATCAAAATTAATATCTGCAACTAATTGCAAAATCAAAATTACACAGCAAAAGCATGCATTCATCCTAGAGTTGAAACTAAGCATCATTACTGATTTAGTTATATTGCAGTGGCATTAATAATGTAGTTAATAGTCCTGTTGATTTAGGGGGGGAGAGACCATAAAGGGTGAAAGCTATGTATGAGTGCACGTGCTTTAAGGAGGCAGGATGAGGTTTTCAAAAGTACTCCTTGGTGGTTTACTTGTGCTGCCTCTGCAATCAGTGCGTGAGCATACAAGTGTGAGCACATGCTTCTCTTAAAGCGAGGAAGTCTTTTAACATTACCGAAAATTCAAAATGAAAAGCTAGATTTTTAGGGTGATAACATTTTAATTTTTTTTGGAAGCTTTTCTGCTGAAAGAAATGAGAAAATGTACTTCATCTGTTGAAGGTAGAATTACATAGACTTGTTCTATTCCCTGTGTACATGGTGGAAGTAGCATAAAAGGATTTGTTCCAGCTTCCACAGATTAATTTTAAAAACCCAAGAAAACCTTCACAGTAATTTCTTTGCTAATATCATAATGTCATTTAAAAGGACTCTAAAAAGCCTTGCAGTCAGAATGGGTTAAATCAACATAATTAACTTTTGAAAGCTTCTGTGTATCATGAAGGACTTAGACCTGTTCACATAAGGTTCATGCTCTACTATTTCATCTTCTCATTCACGGTTATATGCTACTAAACTTTACTTTTTTACTACGGGTAACTTACATTTTATTAACTCTTCCACTCTTTTATAGCCCTTACGGTCAAATTTGTTGTCATCTTCCTGCGCTTGTCCTGTATTGCAAAACTTTCCATGAAACACCAATGGGGAAAGACTAAAAAGAATCATTTTTAAAAACTGTAAGCACAAACTGCAGTTTATTTATGGTTTCTAATTAGATTCCTTTTTCCACAGTAGGAAGGCAGAGGAGGAATAACTGGGGAAATGTATTTGTGAAAGCTTTTGTTTGTTTGGTTTTTGTTGAGGGAGTTGCGAACAGCTGTGTGGATGAGAGTGTGAAGGAGACAGTAAATGTCCATGGGCGCATGCGAGTGGCGACAGGACATACAGTGCTTATTTGTAGCTGAGCGTTTGCTTGCAGAAGACATTCTTAGCACGTGAAGCCTGTCTGTGCATTTACAGCAGCTGTCCTAAGGGGTTCCTTGATTCGGAGCAGCCTGCCAAACGGTGTCAGTTTCAAGTTTTGCTCCATTAATATTCCAATCTGTTTATAATACTTTCAGTAGTTTTCCTGTATTCAGGTATATATTTCCTTAAATGCTTCTAACATAGTGTTGTTTATTCACAGAGACTAGCCCTCCATGATTTTTGTGTATTGTGCAGTCACTGTAGGTGAGCTCGCATACACTAAATAGCGAGATCAAATGTTTTCTTCCATCTGTTTGTTGCATCTGTTTACTGAGGAAATGGTATCATATGAAGCTTGGCACATGCTTAACCCTTAAATCATCTCAGTCTTCACAAGAGGACTGTGTTCAGCATCCCCAGAGCACCGACTCGACCAATATTTCTCTTGTGACACGTGAGTTCAGACGACCAGGGATGTGGCATCTGTTTTTTTGGTGGGAGCCATGGCCTGAAGACAAGTAAAGCCAGCGCAAGCTCTGTGTTATTCAACTCATAAAGCTTCACCTGTGGGAATCTGGCAAATGATTTTCAGCTCCATTTGGGGATAAGAAGGACTTGCTCTTGACAGTTCTACATAGTTTTATTCTGACCACACAAACTGAACTTTGAAATAGTACTTGAAAACTTCAGACTTGCAAAAGATTGCATCTACAGATTCTGAGAGGGTTTTATCAGAGCATGTGAAAGATGAAGGAAAACGCAGGATGTTAGGCAGTGAACACGAGTGCTGAACTCGTAACTTAACACTGCTGAACTACGGTTTCGTAAAACTTGAGCTTAACTTTGGGAGACTTCTGTTACATAGCACCTCACAATATACTCTTAAGTTTGATTGCAGTTGTAAACTCCTCTTGAGTTTACAAGCAAACTCCTACTGCTTGGGAAATTATACTGTTAAAAGGAACTAAGGAGACATTCTGAGTTCCAAATAGAAGAGATGAGGTTGAGTTTCAGTTTCTATTTTTTGGTTGTTTTTCCTTTTTTTTTGGCCTCAGTGCTACATCAATGAATTTTTAAAAATGCAATTCTGACTTTATTTTTGCAGTATTTGAGGGTTGAAGTTGGTATCATTATGCTTATCAGTTCAACTTACCCTTCTGAATTCAGGTGTGAATTTCACTTTTAGTATGTTTATTATTTCATGAACAGTGCCTGAAGACTATAGGGATAGTCTGGCGTTAGGAGGGATGGAGCGGTCAGGGTGTAGCAGCCTCTTTATTAGCACCACTTGTGATCTGCTTTCTGTTTCATGTTGCGGGGTAGCCATTTATCTGCCTCTGGCCAAGGAATTGTCCAAATCCCAGGTAATCTGATGCAGTACTCCAAGTGCAGATACTACAAATTAAGTAATGAGAGGAGGAACCTTGTCATAAAAAAAAAATAAGTGTTCTTGGTCTTTCTCATTCCTCACTCAGATATTGTAGTGACAGTGTCAGGCTGAAAGACTATATTTTAAGTGATATAAGATGTTATTGATAATGACTGAAATATATGAAATGAAAATACAAAAATATTTTCATATAATGAAAAAAAAAATAAAAAGGAAACACCACTGTAAACAGTCAGTACAAACTAATCAGTAATTTTTCCTGTAAGGCTTTGTGAATGAATGGTCTGTTGCTCACCACCTAAAACTGTAAACCCTTTTACAGTTGAGCTTGAATATCCCTAAGACAGACAAAAGCAGGGTGAGAATCTCAGGATCATGACAGGACTGTGGGAGGGAGGGGGAAGGATCTTACAAAGGCTGTGGGATAAGGGGTCTGTTAATGAGAACACTTTGTCTTGCACTCTTGTATTGACCCTCACGTAAGTCTTTCTCCACTCAGTGCTGCAGTTAATGCTGGGTATATATTTCTGTCATTGTAGCCTACACTTTTAATTAGCATATATACTTGTTACTGTTGTTGTTTACTGTCATCCTTTCTGCTGCATGCATGTTCATGATAGATCCTAATGATTCCCTAATGTAAAAAAAAAAAAAAAAAGATGACTCTCTGAACATCAATAAGGATGATGCAAATAGTAGAAAATGCTAGATGTACCTGAAACAACCAGTTCCCAAACAATTTTACAGTATAAATAGATGCCTGGTCTCTCTTTGCCTAAGATGACCCTTTGAGATACAGAATCTGTCCTGGGCCTGGCAGTGCCTTTGTCAAGGAACTTGCTTTCTTTCCCTTTGAAGAGAAACTTTTCTGTGGGGTTAGGCCAGATCAGAAGTCAGATTATGTGTTTTGGAGAATACAATTACATCATTAGGTTAAACACAAAGTAAGGACTTGATAGAGCCGACTTAATGGAGGGTGTTTGCATCAGATTCATCATTCGCTATCAGGTAATTGTGAAATTGCTTTAAGCCATAACAACAACACTCACCCCCTCCCTCATCCTCCAGTTCAGTTCCTCTCCTTTAAAGTTTCTGGGGTCATGACCCACCTGGAGGCCAAATATGTGGTATCTGGTGTACTGAATGATCTGATTATGTTTTTACTAGCAAAGCCTTCAACTCAGTATGTAGATCTACTCGGAAGAATTACTGGGTAACAGTCCACTTTCAGGAGGTTACTTTTTTTTTTTTTTTTTTTTTTTTGAGGGGTAATATGTGCAGGGCCACCGTCACCTATTTTTCTAACTAGAATGAGTTTGTAGTGTTTACAGTACTCAAATGCTGCCAGTCTGCTGGAGCTGTAAGGAAGTTGGGCTCTGCTTCTTGAACATCCAGTGTCCTGTTTCTGCACAGATCTCTTGAAACCTGGATGACTGCATAGGACCAGATTATTTGCTTGAACTGACAAGACTTGCTTGTAAATTCAGCGTCTGTGGTTGAAAGAGTCATTCAAATTTCCCTGTGTACTTCGCAGCACAGTTAAGTGATGCAGAGCTAAAATCCATCATCTTTGAAATTTTTTGTTACCTTACTTCCATTTCTGTCTGCCTTGATGGAAGCACCTGGCAGTCCTAGTTTTGCTTTCTGTAAATGATGTCCATATTTAATTTCTGATTAAAGCCTACAGCATTAATACTTCTCCGCTTGCCTTCAGCTTAGTGGAATTTCAGGACTGCCTTGTTCATGTCTCTTTGTAAGGACCCCAGTTCAGATGTGAGGGCCGCCTTGCAGCTCTGCTGTAAGGCAGCTCTCTAACTCCAGCAAATCTCTGTTAATCCTCCAGTTCAGTGCTGGGCCACTGCAAAGAAGGCGTGAAGTAGGCTTAGTAAATCTGCTTTGAAGAAGCACAGCAGCAGTGGAGACGCTCGGGATGTGTTGGGTAGGGAGTCATGATGGCTTAGTGTCAGGATCTTTGCAGAGAAGTACCCTCAGAGTGATAGAGCTGGGAAACCTTAGGAAATTCTCCTCTATCTCATGTTTTGCGTCAGATTTCAGTCTGAAATTGTTCCATTTTAATTGTGTCTTTTAGTCTCTCTATAGTAAGTTTTAAGGACATTAATAAAAATTGCCTGACTGGAGTTGCAGGATTGGTGAGATAGAGGAGATGAGTAAACCTTCCTTTTCTGGGGAGAGAACGAGAAAAGCGCAGCAGCAAATCTTAGTACACGTATATACTCTGCATAACACACATAATAACATCCTGCACAGTCCAGTCCAAAACAGAGCTCATAATGCTGCTAAGGTCAAAGTAGACCACAGACTTAGTCTGCAGAAATTGGAAAACAAAAGGCAACTTCTAAATTCTGTAGGTGGCATGGGGAAGAGGGTTGGAGGCTGGGAATCTCACCATCTCTGTGCTAAACTAGATGCAGTTCGTGTGCATGTAGATATGAGAAGAATTATTTGCCCCCAAATGAAACCTCTTGCCTGTTAGGGACCTCTGTGTGAGTCTGAGTGGGCTTTGGAGTAGGTTCATGGTTCGGTGTAGTACGGCTGGACGCAGGATGGTGGGTGTCAGGGTGGGCACTGGTGTACTCGTGTTGACAGAAGAAAAATAGGCATCTGAGATCAGGGAGGAGTTCCTTAATCATGTCCAACACTGTTTATTTTATTTTATTTTTAACCAATGTGGGAACATAGGGTAGACAAATTACTTGGATAACTTTTTTTTTCTTTTCTTTTCTTTTTTTTTAAATAATGGGCAGTTGTATTAAATCATTAGTCTTGGCCACATTTTAATGCAGGGACAATAGGTAACCTGTTTTCACAACAGAATTGTTTTCTTCCTCCTTTATTTTTTCCCTTCAACCCCCACCACTTTATTTTTCCCCCCAACTCTTCGCTGCATCCTCAGAGCCCCTCCACACAGACACATTCCTGGAGCGGCTGCTGCCACTGCAGCGGTGCGCTCGCTGCCATGCTTCCTAATTACACCAGGCATTTAGGGTAGGTTCAAAAGCAGAAACATGAAGGCACTAATGTTTTGAATCGGTGCCTGTGGCTTTGGGGCAGGCTGGATCGGAAGGCTGGACGCTGAGAGCTGCTTTCTGTCAGAGGGAGGGTCTCTTCAGCCCCTCTCCTCAAGCCCCTCCTCTCCCCCCAGCTCCCTTGAACTCCACATGAGGCCCAGCTGTCCTAATGGCCTCGGGCGGTGTTAGGACATCAGCTGCCCAGCTCTGGCTTTCTGGCACCGGTCTCTGTGGGCCCTAGCTTCCTTCCCCTGCCACAACTGAGCGACTGCTGTGCTGCTGCCACTCCTCCCCGTGCCACTTGCCCTCACGGTACCTCTGCCTGCTCCCTCACGCATCCGAGGCAAGCCTTCCTCCCACCCCATTTCCATGCCACAGAGAGACCCATTCCTAAGCCTTCCTTCACCTGGCATTTTCAATGTCCTTGTACCCTTGTTTTGTTTTCTCTCAGAGAGGAAGACACATCCTAACACACTGTCTCAGATCAACCCATGACATTCGCCCTCCACATGCAGGCCTCTCTGGGTAGACTTCATGAAGGCAAATAAAACAGTCCTGGCTAGCCAACACTTAGCCTTTTTGCAAACCATATTTAATTAATACTTTCCCACCCAAATTAAAGTAATTGGCATAACTGTATATATCACATAGATTATAGAAAACGTGGCATATGAAGAGACTTGAGGTAGATGATGCTCTGACATTTTAACTGAAGACTTTTATTTTGGATGCACTCCTGAAATCCAAATTAATTATATGTTTGTCATGATTTCACTGAAATCTGTGGAAATATCATCGCTGGCTTCAGTAAAAACAGGATTTTAGTCACGTAGTTGTTTTCCACCTATTTGTTCAAAGACACCTAACAAGACTTGTACTGCAACCCTAATCCTGCTTCAGCGTAACATTTTCCCTAATTTGCTTCATAGTTGTGTGTTTATACACGTCCCCTGTCTTACTCAAATGTAATGAAAACTTAGAGCGAAAAAAAATAATTTGCTTGTCTCAAATATTTTGCTGCTGAAATACGTGAATGCATTACATTAAGAAATTGTGTTTATATTCCTATAGTCTCCAGTTTGGGTGGGGAAATGCTGCTGCCCCCCGAGTTGTTAGAAACAGGGCTAAGTCAGAGCTGTGGAGTTTTTGCCCAAAGCTGTACAAAGTCTTTGGCCGAACAGGGAACTGAGCCTCTCTCCAGCCTTTGAGGTGAGCAATTAGATAAGCTTCATTCTTAAGTATTCTAGTAGGGTAGCAATAGTTAGCTCTTGGGTATTTGTCTATACCAGGAGCTCTCAAACGCTGTTGTAAGCAGCTGTCATCATTGTTGCCCTTTTACAGGTGGCACTGAAGACCTTGAGCAACCCAGCAATCAACCACGAATAGAATCGTAGATTTTCTAAATGCCAACTTATCTTCTTGGCCAAGGTCTCTTCCTGGTCATAGGACTAGGTGACATCTAGTGAAGGAAAGTACAAAGATAACATTATAAGGTTTTGTACTTTTCTCTCTATTGATTTATCAGGGGAAAAGTTACCTCTGTTGAAATAAAATGATCTGAAAATGCAGTCTTGTATTGTGAATATTGGAAAATGTTAGATCATTGTTTCTTTGGAGTAAATGTCATATGGTGTAATGACCCAGCAGAGTGGAAAATTTCATGTTTCATTGAGTCTCTCTCAGCTCATTGTAAAATCTTCCATGGCCATCCTGTTACTAAATGTTTACATTTGAGAGTCTGTATCCTAATGCTGAAAGCACAAATATAACAGGCTGTGGGGTGTATAATGTCACCCAAGGAGAAGTGGTGATCTAAAGGTCTGTTTGTGCTTAAGTATTTCATGAAGTTCTTAAATTCATCATTGATATAAACATGAATGTTAACTGTCAAAATAGATATTTTAATGGCCATTATCACTATACTAGTGTAAAGAGCAGTTTAAAATAAAACCATGTCACAGCATTTGCTGAAGACCCTGAAAAGGCAGAGAACTGACCTTCCATGTAATTTCAGTTAATATTAGCAAAAGCAAAAATTCAAGTTATTGGATGTCTGTATAAGAGTTCTCTGCAAATGATGGCATATCCATGAGTTAAACCATGTAGACATAGACAACTAGTGATAAAGCCAAACTTGACATTTTTAATATTCTGTGCTATGTTCAGTTCTGTAGTCTGCTCTGAAAATCCTAAAAATGACAATAATAATGGTCTTATCTATCCCCCATTAAATTCTACATGGGAGGGGTTCTTGAGATTGCCGAGAGGAAGTATATGCAGCAGACACAAAGCAGTTGGTTGAGATGTGCTAAAAGCTGTTACAGAAATGAGAGGATGTCTCTCAGTCCACCAGATTTAGAGAGAAATGTGAACATGTAGTACTAGTTAGAGGTGTTATTCTCACAGCATACATTATTGCTAACTTTATGTCTCAGCTAATGCCTGTCATGATGGACATAAGAAGACCTCACTGATCATTTGTTAATGGTGTGTGTATGCACTTTCCCATCCGCTTATTGACTGTTTCCTTTGCGTTTTTAGATCATGGGGAATTCGTATGCAGGGCAACTAAAATCTGCCCGTTTTGAAGAAGCTCTTCATAACTCCATAGAAGCTTCTCTGAGATGTAGTAGTGTTGTCCCACGGCCGATCTTCTCTCAGCTGTACTTGGATCCTGACCAGCCTCCTTTCTTGCCGGAAGGTAACCATGAAAGTATGGCACATTTCAATTGTTTTTCTGTGTGAGAAAAGGGTGGGATATGTTTTATTAAAAAACAAAAAGCTGTGCTGCAGTTGATTGTGTGATACAAAATCTGAGTTTGAGGCCTTATTGAGGAGAGAGAATAGTATACTGGTTATTTTAAAAGGAAATAGATGCACATACTGATGAAAAGTTTATTTTATATTTTATTCTTGCTCAGATGTGAAGCCAAAGGTGGAAGAGTTGGATAAAGAGTTAGTACATCGCTACTCACAAAATGGAAACCTGGACTTTTCTGCCAACCAAACTGGTAATGAAATGGAAGATGAAGAGGAGGATGAAGACATGTCAGATTCAAGCAGTCCACCAATCCCATATTCACAAAAACCTGCCCCAGAAGGGTCTTGCACTACTGATGGTTAGTGTCCTTTCTTTTACCTGCGGGATCTTTACAACCAGTTCTTAGCATTATGCGTGGTCTCTAAATTTAGTATTGAGCTAGGAAGTCTGGAAACACTGTTCATAGTCAAAAGCCTTAAATCTGAGAAAACACAGAGTAAGAGGACTTGTTTCAGTACATAAAATGTACTGTATTACTTGAAAGCAGTGTCTAAAACTCACTGTGACACTAGATTAGTTTCGGAAAGCCCCTTATTTTCTTTGGTCAGTATTGGTTCACTGTCCTCAAAGAAGTTAGCATCAGTCACCATCACTATGGCTGGTTATCAGTCTACACCTAAATTCAGGACATTGGTAAAGCTAGATTTTGTTGCTGGCATGGATGGGTAGCAGGGAGAGTTTGGAGGGAGAAAATGGGGAGGAGACTTGGTGTTCCTTCTGCTACCAGGGTGATAGGAGGGATGGTAGTGGAAGATTGTCTGTTTTCTCTTCTCCATCCGCCTACTGGCCATCGATTGCTTACCCTGAGCTGTCCTGATCATTGTTCAAGATCTTCAAAATTCCTGACGGTACTGTTTTTGTTTTCTTTTAAATGTGTGAAAGGGTCAGTTCATTGTGAATATACCTATTGGACCAAGTAAACTTTATTTAAGTGGTTTGTTCTATCCCATAATAGTGAATTCTGAAGAAATTGTTTATTCTGAAGATTTAACTTCCTTAAAGACAGAGGATCTACTGATACTTATTCTTAAAAATGTACACACACACACCCTTCAAAACAAACAACCCTTCTCACCAGGAACTATGGGCTTCCTTGTGTAGGAGTCATAAAAAAATTGCAGTTTGTAGAATGATTTTTTTTATTTTACTGTAGTGTATGGTTATACGCAGTGATATCCTCGTGATTGGTAATCCTTTGACCTTTTGGGGAGTAATAGTTGGCAAATGTAGATTTTTATTTTTTTTTTTTACTTTATCCTTTCTGAATGTAGTTCACAGAAGCATGTTTGCCCTCCATAACAATGTAACATAACAGTGTACCTTCAGTTCCCTTTAAAAGAAAGAACAGAAAGACTGGCTGCTAAGGGAAGCTGGGGAATATTGCTGGGGGAGTTTATTATCCAGCTGTGATGCTAGTGACTGCAAAAAATAGTGTTTTCTATACTTTGGAGGCTTCTAAATTGGTAGGAGCAGAGAAGGAGAAAGCATGAAAGAGTGTATTATAAACAGTGGTATAAAACCAGGACAAGAGCTGAGTTGCTGTCTAAATGTATTAAAGGTTAAACACTGCGGAGGAAGAAGAGCTCAGTCATGCCAGTAGGACACTGTAGCGAGAGGCGCAGTGGATGCAAGCTGTTCCATGTTCATCAGTGCCTTTGCTGCTTCTGCTCAGGTTTGCTCTGCAAGGCAATCTGACTGATATGCTGCTGACTGTCAAGTGCTCGCTGCAGTGCTCACAACGTCTGTGGTGTGTATGTACACACACATAGTACATGTAACTATATGCTCATG
Organism: Anser anser; assembly: GCF_964211835.1. NCBI lineage: Eukaryota > Metazoa > Chordata > Aves > Anseriformes > Anatidae > Anser > Anser anser. The sequence continues at coordinate 50,251,980 of NC_139721.1, read as the reverse complement.
TATACATGTAATATTATGCTCTCTAGTATGTCCTGGAAAAAGTTTACCTTACATGGGCAGTTCTGTGGTTTGATTGTCATGTAGAAGTCTTAGGATCAGAGTACATTAGGAGAGAGTTTCTTCATCTTCCAGATTTTAGGGTTGTTCTTTACTCTTTGTCAACTTTACCGTTCTAAATTTACAAAGTTTATCTCTCTCTAATGTTTACCTTGAGGAGCTGATTTAAGAGAACAGTATTTTTGTGTCTGGAAAGGAAAATATGTTGTTAAAAATATTGCTAATGATCTGTTAGAACAGTTCTACTCGTGTTTAAAACACCCAGGTTCCCAAACATTCACTCTGCAAACCGTATCTCAGCAAGATATTAATCTGATAGCTCATCTTTCTTCTCATGAATATGCCCTTCCAGAGACGTAAGATACAATCGCTGCCATTGTTTACATTCCTTATCTTAGTTATTTAATTACAAAGATAAATAACATTAGGAAAATGTTAAAGAATACTGTTAGACTAATTGAAGTCACTGTGACTGTTTGGATACTTTCAGCTGAGCGTGTGTTTAATTGCTTACCCAAGAGCAAAATCTTGGTACTAGAATCTGCAGTTCAGGGCTCCTCTTGCTGTAAAACCTGTCTCCCACGTTTTAGCACAGATGGGGTGAAATCTTTCTCCCTTTTAAGGGATTTGTGCAGTTTGCTTTTCCTGAATTCAGGATTTATGCCATAATCATCATATTATTTTCTGTGATGACCTGTTCTGTTGCTCATATGGCTGAGTTGTCAGTCACATGGGTGCAGAAAGCACTCGTTGCCTTTTTTTCATCTGTAAAAAATGAGTGCTTCGCAAGTGACAGTTTGTTGGATGTTCCTTCTGAGCTGGCCATAATATTACATCCCTTAACTTTCCTGTTATCCCTTGGAAAGAGCAACTGCATTTGTCGTTGATCCTTACTATTAGCAATAACAGTAAGGACTTTGCAGTCAAGAATAATAGCATTTTGGGGGTTCACATCTTTTCAGGGCCTTTTTTTCTGCTCAACGTGATTTTTTGTAACTAACCTGTTTCTTCCATGAAAATAAGGTTTCAAGAAAAATACTTTTCGTACAGGTACCTCAAATATGCAACAAAATAATACAAGAAAGTGTCCTTAACCACTTGTTTGCTGTAGCTTTAAAACAGCCCGTTTCTAATTTGTGGAATAGCATTTTTATGCAGGCTGTGGGAAACACAATAGTAGCACCTTTCTTTTGTTATTAAACCCTCAGTTTACCTGATGCTTAAAGAAGGGCCAAGGTGGTTTCAGAGGCAATTAGGTAAGCAGGTACTTAACACCTGATCAGTTACTGTGAAGTTACAATAGCAAGTGACAGTGACCAGTAATTCATATGTAATTCTTGGAAGCTAATTTCTTATGCAAATACCCCGTTTATTGCAGTACAACAAGGGGCTGGTATCCCACATTGAAACTGCTTCTTGCTATTGGTCCATAAAGGAAAGACATACAAAAACTTCAATTTTAAGAAGATTCTAGGACCTCTGGGTGGGAACAGTTGTGGGGATACATTTTTATTTTCCAAAAGATGTGTTAACCTAAATGAAGTAATGCCAGAGAATGCAAATGTGCCTCTCAGAAGCAAAAACTAATGACTTTTCTTTCAAAGAAATGCAGATAACGTCTGTGAAAGCTAATCGTTCTTTTTTTGTCACTGCTCTTGATATTTGCAAATCTCTAATTGTAATAATAAATGCCTGTTCTTTATTTAAAACAAAGCTGAAATCCAGTGGGAAGATGATATTTTAATGGCACAGCTTGGCTGTGTGCTCTTACTTTTTATGGTTTTTATACTTCTTATATGTTGATAAACAGTTTCATAAAGAGAAGCTGATTTATTTCAGTGGCACAGAGGTTTTCCCTTCTTGCTTAGATGTCCATAAAAGGTCCATAAGTCAGTGGGACTCTGAAGTGCCATTCTTTTTTCTTAAGAGTGGTATGTGTTAGGGTTGCTTGGCATAGAAATTCAGGTGCTAACTCAATTATAAATGAAAAGCTATGAAATGTAAATAGATTTTGCATTGTCAAAATCCTCAACGTGGGCAACACAAGTTAATCTTGTACAGAGAGATCCTGGTTTGTCTTTACTAATGTGGAAGTGGTTATTTCTAGCAGATAATTATATTGCAATGGAAAATCATGCAAAACAGATGGGGGGGAAAAAAGGTTGGGGCCTCTGTGTTGCTTGCTGGCTAGAAAAATGCAATTTTATAGTAAGAATGTAGCAGAGAAAGTGGTTAATCCCTCGTTTCTTTCCCTGCAGTCAATTACTTGCTTCCAAATAAATGTTTCTTGTGTGGAATTTTCTCATTTAGTTTAAAAAAGGAGCAGGAATTCAACTAGAAGGGTGACTTGTGGTCCCGAAGGCCAAGGGAAGGAACGGATGACTGCCTCTTGAGAGTATCCCATCCGCATTTCTCCGAAGGAAAATTCGAGATTTTTACTGCACAGCGGCAGATTTGCATCCTCTAAGTATCTCCTGCTCTAAGCGAGCACCAGATGTACCTGGCCAAACTCCCCGGCCTCCCCTTGCTGGTGTTGTGGCAGCTGGTGAATGAACGAGAAGCCCAAAGGCTCCGAGGTTCTGCCTGTTGCTGCTCGTCCATCAGCGTGGCTCGTCCCTGGCGGGAGGGGAGCCGGGGGAAATGGCTTTTCGGTGTCAGCGCTGGCTGGCTGGCTTCCCGAGAAAACAAGGGCAAGGCAATTGCCTGGCTGTTCTGCTGCCCCTCCGTCAGGAAGCTGGTAGCTGCCTTCTGCCGCTTTTGGCAGACCCTAATATCAGCAAGATCTGTGAAGTTCAGGAGCTGACATCGGTGCCCCCAACTAGTGTCCCCGAAGGCAGAAAAGTCATTACACCTCTGCTCTTCCACAGCCCAGGCATTACAGAGGCATGTGCTGGCCAGCCAGGCTGCACATACATACCTGTGACGCAGAGATGTCACCAGCCAAAGCAGAGGAAGATGCAGGAGGAGATGGTGCAAGGAGGAAGAAGGGGGTCATGGAAGGGATCTGAGAGACCTTTGGGTGGAGTAAGAGATGACAGATACAGAGTGTGACTCTTAGGTATTGTTTGTAGCTTATACAGGATGCAGCATTCCTACAGTACAGTCCTACATATCCTAAATGGTGAGAAATATTAAATGTGTTCAGAACAACAGTCTCTGAGAGAAGAGGCTGCTGTTGCCTGGCATGTCAGACCGAGACACGTAGGTTTGCTTCAGTAGGTACTGCCAAGATGTTAGAGTAATGCTCATAAACTTCTTAAGGTGCTGTGATGTTGTGCTGTGTTTCTTAGGGTTTTCCTGAGCCTTATGCACTGTGGACTCGTACAAAACGGTGATGTGCAGCCACTCAAGTAGTAGACGAAGTTGTTTTGCTTCTAGCATGGATTTTGCTTTGTCCCAGATCCTGTGGAGTTCTGGAGAGTGCTGAGAGAGTGCTGAGGCTTCACCTCACTGGGACACCAAAACCTCCAAGTTTCTCATATGATACGGGATCACAGAATGGTTTGGGTTGGAAGGGACCTTAAAGCTCACCTCGTTCCAACCCCCCTGCCATGAGCAGGGACACCTCCCACCAGACCAGGCTGCCCAAGGCCCCATCCAGCCTGGCCGTGAACACCTCCAGGGATGGGGCATCCACAGCTTCTCTGGGCAGCCTGTGCCAGGGCCTCACCACCCTCTGAGTGAAGAATTTCTTCCTAATGACCAATCTAAATCTACTGTTTTTTAGTTTAAGACTGTTACCCCTTGTCCAATCGCTGTATGCAGCTCTCTGGCTATCAGTCGTGTACTCTTTTGGAAAGCAAGTCCATGCTGAAATGTTAACAACGTTGATAATCAAATTCCTGCTTTCTTTGGTGTCCAAGTATTGCTATTGCTAACAGGTCATTGAAAAGCCTCTTTCTTGTCAATGTTTGTGCTTCTGGGCATTTCTTGAGAAAATTTTTGGGTAGAGACAAGGCTAAAGAACAATTGTTTAAAGAGACAAGTTTAAATCTGTCTTGAAATCTTATCACACTTGCTGTTTCATAATCCTTATCTACAGATTTCCTGTTTGCCCACATTGTCAGCGGTGGGTAATTTTTCTTCTTTAAATCTAGATATACTGTGGTATTTTTTAAGTATGTCAGATACTCAGATTTTACTGAATGCCCAAAATATTTGAGGCCTATTTTGAAAATGTAGGACATAATATCCAAATGACATAAACATATGAATAAGCAGATTCTATTTTGAATGTAAGGGAGTTTTGTTCACATGTTTATCTGCAGCTTTTTAAATATAAATTACAGTGAAAAGTCTAGGTAATACCTTGGTAGCCCTCCATTTGATTAGGATTGATATGTTTTTAAGGAATACACCTTAAAAAGAGTTTAACGTACTCTAATCCAATTGCATCTAATCAGGAAAGAAGTTTTGCTTTACGTAGGCAGTTTTAATGCTTTTCCCCTAAAACGTAGCTTCCTTCTCATTGGCAAGCAGTCATTACAATTCATTGATTTGCAAATAAATAAAAACTTCAGGCGCTTCATTTTAATTCGTTGGCTGGGAGAAGGAATGTGGGAGGGCAAATCTGGGCTCGCTCTCAGCTTGAGTGAGCTGCTGCTCGATCTGAGCTGTTTGAGCCACTGAAGGAAGCATTCAGCCAAGAACGGGTTCAGCACATCGTGGGTGTGTAGGCACAAGACCGAACATGTATGGTACGGTGTCTTCAGCAAGCTGCTGCTTGCCAGGAAGTTCATGATAGCTGACTCTGTGCGTTCCACTTTGCACATCGTCCTTGCCTGGTGAAGTTTTGAGATTTAAAAAAAACCAACAGACCAAAAAACGTTAGCTTTCGTTGTCTTTGCTGAAGTTTTAAACTACGTGTTTCAGTGCAGTACGTGAGAGTGCAGACACGTATTACTGTTGGTTGAGGTGGCTCTGGGTTAAGCTATGGTCACGTTATGTTTCTAGATGCTTCGTCAGTGTCTTTGGTATTTATTTACAATTTCTGTACCAGCTATGGGCTACTTGAATAGTATTTTAAATGAACTGTAATCAATACACATTAATAGCTTAAGTCTTAATAGATACTACAGTAATTTCAAATTTAATTTTGATATGTTTTTAACAATCATGTTGAAATAGGATACGTCATGATGATGCTTTATTTTGAAATATCGGTTCATGCTGATGCATGCATGTGTTGTCTACGTCGCGGTATTTTTGTAGTTGTAGTGAAAGAGAGAGGTCAGTGGGTGACTGTGTGATGCCTTTGCATTTATTCTGGCGTAGGGTTTTCTCCATCAGCTACTGCTGGGAGAGGTGTGAGGCCAAGGCTGTAGCACTGGTCTTAAGCTGGAGAAGGAACTGGAGGGGAGCACAGCGTAGAGGCCGGTTGGCTTGGTGGTGCTTGCACTGCCTTCTGCCTAAGGGAAATGAGAAACCCCGTGTGATCGTGTCCTCTCCTGTTGAGGAAACCGGATGACTGCTGCTTTCTCTGACACTCGTCACTTCCTAATCTGAAAGTAGGACTTGCTCAAGAAAACAAATACGATGGAGCTGAACAAAAAAGTGATGGGAGATTGTGATCCAGTGCTGAAGTTAATGAAAGTCTTTAAATGTTGTTGTTCATGTACTTAAGTCAAAAAAAAACCACTAACTTTGGAGTTGGCTTTGGTTTGAGCAAAATATTGGTACATGTCAGCCTCCCAAGGTCCCCAAATTACTCAGTGATTTGAAAACCCCAAAGCTATCTCATCCAGCCTTTAGAAAACCCTGAATGTGGCTGCTTGGTGGGTGGCTACCAAACTCACCATGAGTCCTGAGCTCTGGGCTGCCTAGCCGTGCTTCTTCTTGTGTCCCAACCTGCCACCTAGTCGCTGTAGGACACGGAGCGGAGGAGGCTCGCTCTGGTCTTATCCTGTAAAGGATATCACTGGCCTTATCCTGGTATTAACCAGGAGTACAGCAACCAACATTGTGTTCTCATTTTCTTTGTGTATGTATGTGCAGGGAAAAAGTATCCGGAGACTAGAAGTCTTGCTGCCTGTTGAAACTCAAGTGGAGATTTACAGAAAACATGCTGTACATCTCAAAATGCATGTCCAGCTAAGAGATATCTGAATGAACTTCTGATAAAAAAAAAAGAAGCAGGAAAATATGCTACAAGCTTTCTAAAAGACCTGTGCCTGAGCTGACAGGATCAGTGAATAGTTGCAGAGCAGGTTGAAAAGACCAACCTCTTATTGAGGTGGTGAATTACTTAATCTTTTGCTTAATCTAGAGACAGCTTAGAAATTATATTTGATAATATTTTTCCTTTACTGGTCAGTACCAAACTTCAGTCACCAATTTTTATCATACTTTTGTACTACTGAGTGATAGCTATATACCACTGGCAGCCTGTTGCAAGCAACAAAACCAAAACTGGTATTTCTGAATTTAGAGTGAAAACTAAAATTCAGCAAAGAAAAAAAAATATTTGGATGTTTTAAGAGCTGTTCTCTGTTTTAAAATCTTGAGCTTTCCTTCTTATTCTCAGTGTTTGTGAAAAATTAACAGTTTCAGAGCCATTTGATGTCTTATCTTTAGAGACATCTCTGTTCTCTGCCTGAGTATGTTCAGGATCTCTTTAAAAAAAGTATATCTCTTGTCCCTGAAACCCTAAGCTGATCGATTTGATGAGATGCTTTCTCAGTTTTTCTCAATTTCCCTTGAAAAAGGTAATTAAAAAAAAAAATACTGCATCGAGTTGTGAAGCTCTGTTTGCCTATGGAACTGATAAAAGAGGAAATTTAAACATAATCTTTTGAAGATTTATCTTTTTTTTTTTTTTCTCCAGGTTTTTGTCAAGCAGGCAAGGATTTACGGTTAGTATCGCTGTGCATGGAGCAAATTGATATCCCAGCAGGCTTCCTGTTAGTAGGAGCCAAGTCTCCAAACCTTCCTGAGCACATTCTAGTCTGCGCTGTCGACAAGCGGTTTTTGCCAGATGATCATGGAAAAAATGCACTTTTAGGTAAGAGGTTTTCTTTCTCCGTGCCGTAATAATTCAGAGAAACTGGTCGGTTCAAAATTACCTAAAATCATTTCAGCTAATGACTTTCTAATAGAAATATGTTGAGGAGAGGTTTGTTTTTATTAAATTAAATCCACAGCTGAACCTCCCCCTGAAAAGCCCATTTTAAAACAAGTTCCTGATTCCACAATTAACCACAGTTGAAGCTGGGTGATTTCTGTGTGGGCTGAAGACAATTGCAGCCCTGGCATTTTAAATGTGAACTATCCAGATACTCTTTATCTCTACTGATGCTTACAACATTAAGAAGAAATATGCTCATGCAACTGTAGAAGATGAGCTATTTTCTGTGGATTAAGGGACAAATTTTGCCCTTGGCTCCACCAGGAACATTGTTTTCAACAGGAGCTCTGAGGGTAATTTGACTCTCTAATACATAGATCATAAAAAACAACATTTATATCACAACTGGTTATGTTTACAAGCTTTTAAAATTTTAATACAAGAACGTTTCTTGATCATTGAAGACAGGCACGTAAACACCTAGATTTCCTGCCTGGCTCACAACTGGTACACAACAGACTAGTAAGAGTGATTTAATGTATTTTGGCTCCTATAGCCTGATTTGCATTTATGTTCTCATTTCTCTCTCTAGTCACTGTTCTGTCTAGCATATATTGAGAACAGAGAAGAAATTACAATGAAGTATAAATACCCTTATTTAACCACACTGCTCGAATTCTGGTGCAGACAATCAATATTTTGCATAACTACTGAAAACACCTCCTTTTTGTACTTTCGATTGTTAATGTTTTGTCTCCCTTAAGCATATTTAATATGCTACCACGTGCTGCAAACCTTTGGATCTATGGGAGAAATCTCACTGGCATGAATTAGATGAGAGCTGTGATGTGATGCGTCCTTTCTGGACACAGTTGGGGAAGTGGGAACATGGAATAATCTGGTGTGTGCTGCCATCCTCATAGGAGCTGCTCCCCAGTGAGCAGGGGAAGTGTCAAGAGTTGATCAATATGAACTATCTTATGTACAGACAGATGGTGTTCAATCTAATCAAATGTGGCTGTACTTGTCTTTGTTGGTAAGCTCTCCACCTCACACCCTGAGGTCTGTATTAATTTATCATCTCTGATATCATTTGATAATGAGCCTAGTGACTCACAGCTCTGCTCTGGCATTGCCGATGGTACGTATTCAAATACCTCTGTGGCTCTGTAGCTGCTACCTAAGAGCAAAGAATTGACTCAGTAACCCTGTGAGACCCTAATGACTATTTCTGATGACTGTGGACATGCACCAGTAGTTCCTCTGGGTTGTAAGCAATAAGGGAAGAACTGATTCAGTCTTGGGAGAAACAGGATGAAGACGCCTACTTCTTGGCACCCTCAGCAATGTGATGGTAAAATATGATAATAAGGCATAATTAGGCTGAAGACAATGGCCTAATTAATAAAGAGTTTTATGGAAAATGCATTTTGCCAGACAGACAGACTGAAGTATTTTTCATAAAACCAGGAGTTCGCCTGACAGGTGAATGTACGTAGGAACCAGTGTTCTTTGAAGTGCTTGGCATTGTGGTAAACAATGACAGTAATGAGGATGAAAAATGTGTTCTGTTATAGGTCTTGAACTGATTAATAAATGGAAAAAAATAAAAAATAAAGGATTTCAGCTAGGTACTTATCAGCCTAGCTCTATTTTAAATCATTATCGATGTTCCAGAAAGAATATAAAATATTTTTTCATTAAAGATTGAAAGTAATTCAAAGATTAGTGGAGTGGCAAATAAGCTGAAAGAATTTAATTCTTCAGCATTAGATAATAGAGGAGTTGGGTTTATTCAAACAACATGGATTTTAGGGCAGGCCCATTTTAGATCATGCTTTGTGCTTTGTTCTAGAAGATTTCAGACTGCTGCAATGCAACATTGCCATTGATGTAGCTGTGAATGCCACAGGAAATGAAGGGTGCATATAGTCCTCAGTCCGGACCCTGTGCCTGCAACCTCAACCCAAAATTTAATCTCCTTTTATGAAACCATGTCAGAAACACTGCAGAAAACGAGCCTTCTACTTTTTTTACTCCTAAATGTGTTACTTTCATGAGAGGTTCTAAGTTTTCATGAACATTCTGAAGCACCTCTACTTTTTGCAATGAAAATCTAAACATTTGACCTTAAATAAATGCTTTTAAGCCTTTAATATGGTGTAAGGTCCAGCTTATTCGGAGAGTGCCTTGGATGAGGAGTCTCAGAGAAAGTCACTAGGTATTAGGTTAATTTTAGCCACAAAAAGTTGCAGTGGATACTATGGATTAGCCCCCTATTTTGAGAGAGGGAAGCATGCAGCTTGGAACCCATGCTTTTTTAACGTAGAAACGTGGAACAGAAATGGAAAATCCTATGGAAATTTCCTCATCTGGCATCACAGCTTCTCCCGACCCCACAAGTAGTTCTCTGCTCTGGGTAGAGTGGAACACGGGTGGTGGAGTTTCGGCATGAGTTGGTATGACCTGGAAAGGTGGAAGAGTTTCAGAAAAGTTGAGACTAAAATCTGCCTGCATTTGGCTGCTGCCTGAGGAGTGTCTGAGCAGGGCACCTACGGTAACTGTATGGCTGGAGGCCTCTAGTCACTCTGAACCGGGTGTGCGGGTAGGTTGAAGTGGCTTTATTCCTAGCAGCTGTCACAAAGCCATTTAATCTGTGTGTACGCTTTCTGCTTCGTTTGTCCAGGATTTTCTGGGAATTGTATAGGCTGTGGAGAAAGAGGATTTCGGTACTTCACAGAGTTTTCCAATCATATCAACCTGAAATTAACCACTCAGCCAAAGAAGCAGAAGCACTTAAAGTACTACCTAGTAAGAAGCTCCCAAGGTGTACTGTCAAAGGGACCTCTTATTTGCTGGAAAGGTAATTAAGGTGCCCGTTCACTTAGGGGTTTTTTATTATGTTGATGTGATGTTGAATGAAAAATTGAAAGTTGCTGCTGAAAATGTATGCATTAAAAGGAAACTATAGAAGTTGAATTTGTTTTGTGATTGAAGGAGAAGTTCCTACTGATTTCACTGAAGTCTGTATCGTGCCGAAGAGTTTTATTAAGTCTTAATAGTAACCGTACAATCATAAATTGTCATCCTTCATCTCCCCGTGCTTTCACTGGGAGCCCTAAATCTATCCTTGGGCTGTGCAGCCACCTTGGTAGAAGAAATAAGATTCCTCAGTCTGCTAATTCTTTTCTCTACCTAAAGCAAGATGACTCACAGCCAGGGCTCTGGCATTGGCTTTACATTGATATTCATCTTAGCAGGTGCAATTCTATCCGGCTAATGCCTGAGGATAGCCAGCACACCGTAAGATTAAGAAAGCTCAGGTCTCTGATCTCAAGGAAAGAGGAAAAATCTTGCATACTCTTGCCATTTACAGTGTGTTTTACACGTGGGCTTACCCTCTATCCGTGCAATATTGTTAATGAATCTGCTAACGAGAATGACATTTGTGACCCTGAGGCAAGGTAACCATGGGGTCTGGTATTGATGGATGCACGATTTTTGAGTTAGAGCCGTACCAAGACTTGAAGAGGGAACAGTTTACCTATTCGCTGCCTGCTAAACTGGTATATATGCAGGCTGCCTGTATCCCTCGGTAAAGACAGTTTGAGCTGGTGCCTCTTGTTCCAAAGAGGATGATGTGAGGAGAGGAGAAGCTCCACAGGAGGACTGACACACATCTGAAGAGTCACATCCTCGTGTGAATGGCAACAGGACCCCAGAGAGATGGTTATCACAAAACTGTATGAGCAATTGTAGTACTGTATCAGTTTGGAGTTCAAAGGGATCTTGCCTTCAGCTGCTTTTCTGTTACAAGTATGATTTACTACTACTTCAGAGTGGATGTGTTTTTCAGCTGCTTTTTCCTTTAAAGCTTCAGAAATTTGATTTGGTAGCCTCTTTTTGAAGTTCCAAATACTGAAAAAGGAAACCTTATTTTATATTATTTTTGTATGAGTTATGAAAGGGTTTATCCATGCAATACAGTGCAATCTGGTGCACTATTTAGCAAATTGTTCGTGGGAACATTTTGTGCTGCCTGGCAATGTTCATATGCAAGACTACTCAGGACAATCTTGATCTTCACTTGGTGAGAAAGTGTAATTTGGAGTCACCCTTCATTTTGTTTCACTGAATGTAGATTTTGTTTTGATTGCAGGCAATAATTTAGCTACTAGCACGTTGACATACACAGGAGAAGAACAGAGCTGGCTTTGGGAATGTTTTCTCTGAACCCCTGATGTTCATGCACTTGGGGTTGGCGTGTGACCTGCTAAACGCTGTCAGGGGTGACACACACGAGAAACTATTTTAAACCTCCTTCTGATCACAAATGTGTGGAAGAGGTAGATGCAGGGCTAGCTTTTGATTATATGCTCATTGCAAGTATTTTGAGAACCTACAAAAGTTTAGAAAATTGACCAAGAATTGATCTCATGGGTATTGATAGGCGCTATCCCCATATTGATTCCATCTATCCAGGAACCCTTTGCCCTTTCCATAACATTAAAGGTCTAATTGGAAGAGAAGCACTATTAAACACCCTCTTCTCTTCAAAACAAAACCTGATTAGATCTTGGTTTAAAAAATGGATTAATGGGAGATATTTAAAGTCACTTTCCCCTCCCTCAACTCAGTTTTCATCCAGACAGACGTTCCCAGGGACAGGATCTCCCTGAAGATTTTCTGGAGACATACTAAGAATCCATGTGTCAGCACAATTTTCCTTCTAAAGGGCAACATGTGATGGCTTTTATAAAGGTTCTGCCACAGAAGTCGCTGAGTGTTTCCTGGGACATGTCCAATGCCTTCAAATCTCTTGCAAGCGGAGAGCTGAGGGCTCTTGCCATTTTGCAGCATCTGGTCTCTATTTGCCCGGCACTCTCAGCGGCCCCCGGGGAGGTTTTCTTAATTAGAAGACAAAGTTGACTAAACTGCTTGAGCTGTATTTTTGTTGAATGCTGCCATTTGCTGCTGTTTGTTGTACGTGCTGGATGTATGCTTTTATAACATTTTGTCACCTTCCGCCACTGTGTTGCTGAACTTTCCAACTGGAAGGCAGGCCTTGTTAATATGTACTGTAGCTGCTTCGTTTGCAGAATGTAGAAGCAGGCAATCATCTGCTGCTAGCCTCTCTGCTAAGCCAAATTCTGCGGTGTCACCGTCCACGACCCCAGAGGGTGGATCAGCTAATGGATACAAATCAGGGTTCACTCAGACAGGTAGGAGCTGAAAGTGCTGTAAAGATAACCGTTGGGGGTGGTAAGTTACCTCAGATATTGTTGGTTTAGGGATGCCATAAATAAGTGGGTGTTTACTTCAAGCCATGTGTAGATTACAGCTGGGAGGATACCTTTCAGAGTTGGCTTTGTGAGAGATTAAGACCCAGGTGAGGTTGAAGATGAGCTTAGTTCTCATAAGAACACTCAATTAAAAAAGCATTAAATGATCTTTTGATTAATTTATTTGTTTCTTTGTTTCCTTTTATTTGTTTAATTCATTTTTTGTGGATCTCAAAAGATTTGAATTACATATTTATAGTGGGATGTTAGTACATAGACTAGGGTATTTGCTTTTGCCTTGAAACAGAAAAAGATCTCCTTTTGGGCTGAGGGGGACAGCTTTTATTTATGTATTTGCTTATTTGTTTATTTATTTAAATTGTATTTCACACATGGGTGTGCTTAGTAAAGCAATTTCCCCATGCACATACAGTTGTTTCAAGTTACATGAACTAGCATGCATCTCATACGTGCTTTCTAGTTCTGAGAAGCTATTAATGACATACTTAATCTAGGAGAAACAATAAAAATCAAACGGACATTGGCTGACAAAGAAGCAGCATCTTTAATTTATTTATTGCAAATAGCTAAGGTGCTTTCTTTGAGCTTTTGTTCTCATTGTTTCATTGCAGCTTTATCTATGCTGTTTTATGTTTTTGTGTCTGTGCTGTTTCTTGAAAAATTAAAAACAGAAAAATAAAACTTTGGTTGTTGTAATTGGTTGGTATGTGTGTACCACAGCATACATTTCTCCAGAGGAGTATGAAATGCAGATGAAAAAAACAAGCTTGTTAAAACATGCAAAATTAAAAAAAAAAAAGAAAAAAGTTATAAAACCATCACAAACAAAACCTGAACGTATGCATTCTTAAATTGGAATTGTAATCACTGACCAGTGTGTTCGGAGACCCTTTCCCCAGCTGGTCAGCCCCGGTTCTGTTCAGGAAGCTGTATGGCTTCAGGCTTTTGTTAAAATGTAATGAGAGTGTCATTTAAACACATCTGCATTTCACTGCATGATCCATTGGCTTCCAGATCCCGGCATGAGAACCGTGCAGATGCATGAGAACCTATTTATTTGAAATAACAAGCGATCCAATATTTACACAGCTTTGTCTTCTATTGTACCTGCCGAGTTAATAGATACACCTTTTATATACCGCTTTCTCCTTATCACTTGTTGCAGTGCTATGTCTGCGTGGTTTTTCTGTGTCTCACTGTTTGTACTCTTAGGTCACAGTTGTCAAAACCTTTTCATCTCCTTCTGTGGTTATCTTCTAGTGAAGATAATGCCACATTCATACATATGAATTCCCTGTGACCGGAGGAGGGGGAGGGCACCTTTTTTTCTGTGGCGTGAATTCTGACGTGCGTCACCCGTAATGGTGCAGCTTTTTCTCTCCCAGGCTTGCATAGCTCCTGGTACTTTGAGGTGAATGGTCTCTTGTTTTAAAATCAAAGTACTTATTAGAAAGTCACTTTCCAAAATTGTTTTCAGTTTTTTGTCAACTCGCACCCATTTTTCCCTTTAACCATTTCTGTTTTCTGCCTTTGTAAGCGAACGGTTAATCTCCACATTCTAAAAGACACCTGTAGGTGGGTAGTAACACTGAGCTCTGCGCTGAACTGGTAATTTCATGATAGAAATCGCAGCACAAGAGAGTTTTTGCAACATCCTAGTTAAAGTTGACAGTACAGTGTGGCCATGACACTGTAGTCAAGTGCTGCGTCCCTCTTTCAAAACGGCACGGGAAGACACAGTTCCTTTTACAAAGAGATGTGTTTTTATTGGCAGGGCAACAACGGCTGTAACTTCGAGCAGTATCAGAAATCCAGTTTTAGGTGGAAATGTGAGAGAAAAAACTTAAATTCAGATGTTTAAAAGCAACTAGAAACAGGGTTTTATGAAAGAGAGTTAAACAATTTTGATAAGACGTAGTAGTACAAGTCCTGCTGAGGTATCAGTGTGATGTTTAAACATATACCAGCCGTATCTCATTTCATAGATACAATTTCAAGAAAACATTAGAATGAGAGGGAGGAAAACAACAAGACAAATAAACCTGACCCAAAGCTTCTGGACAGTTTGCTTTGAGAAAAGCTTTCCCATTAAGTATTTGCTGCATCGTATTTAACGAGAGATTAGCCTTTTCCTCCAAAGCCCATGAGCTGGTGGTCTGTTTGTTAGCCATTCGGCATTTGTCCCGTGAACATGGACAAGGGTTTCTGCTGGAGCAGCAGCCAAGGCTTCTGCATTTGTTCCCCCGTCCCAGTCGCTCCATTTGGCAAAGCAGACGCCCTCCCCATCCTTCTTCGCCAAATGGTGTGTCACCCGGGGGTGAATGTATTTGCCAGATCAAGTTGGTTTTCGCCTTCTGTTTTCTTTCCCTGGCTGTTTTACTAGGACATCTGTAGGTGAACTTAGCCTACTTTGCCTACTTCTTGCAAACTCATTTCTGCACAGATGTTGAGGTAATGTTCTTTCACCTTGGTCATAAGTGTTTGGATTTGCCAGTGTATCAGCATCCCAATGTTCAATTTTTCTTTGAAGTAAATTGCAGATATAAATGCCTTCATGCTTAAGCAGGGGTCTACATGCTGAGAGGTTTTGAATTTGTTACGATTTACATTTTTATACTGGGCAAACATTAATTTTTTTGTTGCTGTTGTTCAGTTTATCCATCCACAATTATTATTTATTTGTTAATGCCTTGGTAAAATGCTCTAAGGAGTTGCTGTTTGTTAATTCATGCAAAGAGTTTGGGCTCAGCTACCTTTCATTGCTTACCCAGGCTTATAAATGGGCATACACGTTTCCTAGCCTTATAGATAGTAGTGCTGTAAGGTGATCTTCAGAGGTTATATATTTGATTTTTTTTTCTGCCCTAAGTCAAGCTTGTCTGAGACTGACAGAGGTTCAATAACTTGCTCTTGAAAATCTCATGTGATGGAGATTCCACAACCTTTTAGGCAATTTATTTCAAGTGCTTATTCCCTGTGCTTGCTGGGGGCAAGTCACATCAGCTCTTTGCCTTAGCTTTCTCATCTGTAACACAGGATAACTGTGTTTACTTGCCTATCCCACAGGGGTATTTTGAGGAGCAATGAGATAACTCTTTCTACAGTTAAAATATTTTTCAACTGTTATATGAATGCAAAATATTGTGAAAGAGATCTATCACGGGTTTAGTGTATTACTAGATTCTTCAGAAATGCCCAGTAAATGTTTGTTATGACTCCTACAAGATATCCTTAAATGATCTCTTAAGCGTAAAATAGTTTGATTGCTTTGTATGTGTATGTGTAGATAAATGTGTATGCATGTTTATGTATGTATAATACATATATACTTATGTATACAGTTTTTAATTACTACTTAGTTAAACATCTTCTTTTTTCAGATTCTTCGGTGTTCAGTCCAGCAAAATCGTCTTCTGCTGTTAACTTAAGTGGAACTCCAGACCCGTCTCGGAACAAGAACATTGTGAAACCTTTGGCTTTGTCAGTACAGCTTGTAGGAAAGACATTTGCTGCAGGTAGCACTTTGCTTTCCAGGATAACAGAGCCAAGGGAATTGTCTGCTTAGCAGCAAAGAAATAAAGGAATCATCTTTTTGGTGGAAAAAGGAAAGGAAAGCATTCACTAGGATTCCTCAGAACCATCATATTCTGCTGGTCCTCTGCACAGAAATCTTCCGTGTCTATTACTATCCCCAAAAAGAGCCACACCTTGGCTTTCAGATTCGACGTTCTGATAAAAGTGCACGTCATATTCCTCTTGCACTTCCTAAGATATCTAGGAGAGCCAAAACATCACCTCTTGATATTACACTAATTCTTGTGACGTTAACTGAGAGTCTTTCTCCTTTTGCAATGAGTATAGTTACTCCAGATGCATTTCTGTGTTGTATGTTTAATAAATTAAAAGCCTCATCTAGGAGGAAAGGCCATATGACATTGGACGGGTTGGAAAGTAGGAGACATTTCTCCTCAGAAAGAGCAGTCAGGCACTGGAACGGGTTGCCCAGGGTGGTGGTGGTGTCACCGTCCCTGGGGGTGTTCAAGGAAAGGTTGGACGTGGTGCTTGGGGACATGATTTAGTGGGTGACATTGGTGGTAGGGTGATGGTTGGACCAGGTGATCTTGGAGGTCTTTTCCAACCTTAATGATTCTGTGATTCCGTATTTGCTATTTTAGACAATATATATTGCTATATATGCATTTTACTGTGTTGGACCTAATGAATGTACCTGTATCACATAAACCATTAACATAGTTTTGTGTAAAATAGCAGAAAATACTGCTTTCAGGTAAATGAAACTAGTGTTTCTCCCTTCCGTATATGAGTAAGAGAATTTATCATGCACAGAAATGACTTCCCACTATTCCAGTTGCTTCTGGAATTGACCCATGTCCACCAGATCTGTCCAAACCAGATTGTTGACAAGGGAATACAAATGGGAGCTTACAGTGGGCAAGTGCTGCTACTCAAATTTTGCTAACTGCCAACCTGAGAATCTTGAACCTGAATTTATTTGGCTGGTGGCTGCAGAGTTCCATGTTACAGTGTACTAAGCAAAACACCATTATCTCGGACTCTCTGTTGTAGCCAACATCAGCAAGCTGCTGCACCATCTCCTGCTGTTGCTCCTGAAATTTTCTTGGGAGCTAAATCACAGGGGGGCTGGCAGATGTGGAAAGGAGCCATAGTCCCTACTGGGATCCATGGCCACTCTAGGCAGTTTATGCCATTTTTTTTCTCCTGAAAAAAAAAGAAAAGAAAGAAAGAAAAAAAAAGAGAGAGACTGAAAAAGAATAAGAAGGGGCTCAGAAGTGTGAAGATAACTTTTTGTGATCCTCTGTTTTTGTAGTTTCATTTCGTGATCTGGATATAGTGGGGCCTGCCAGGGTGTCAGGCCTGCTGGGACTGGAGGATTGTCTTAGGCAGAGGTAGCAGAATTAAGCATGGTTCGCCTCAGTAACACTCAGAGCACGTGCACTTCACAGCAAACTGTCCTGTTTTGCCTGCCCAGTCTCCCATTCTAGGGCTTCAAATGAGAGCCCTGTAGTGACTCAGTGCGCATGGCACACGGACGACTGGAGAAAAATACAAAGATGCGCCAGAGAGGCTTAGAAATCTTCATAAAATTAATTCATGATAAGCACTTTTTAAATTTTCAGCGTCTAAAAATGTATCGTAAGCATCCCAGTGATTTTTTTGAGGGTGTAATTTTTTTATTCTGTTGGATTAGGGATTTTTTTCTTCATCCTATTCTCTCTGCCTTCGAATGTGGAGAACTTGTTTCAAGGTTAGGATTTTGCAGCATGTGTCCAAATTATTCTCTGCCAAGTACTCTTCATGCTTTCCCTGGAGTGTGTTTCTTTCAGTCACGCATCTTGCCCTGTTCTTTTGTGTGTGCATGCTGCTGTATTATTTTGTTTGTTTGTTTTCAAGACTGTCTCAAGCCACACACTCTGTATTTTATTATACTCAGCTCCTCTTTCACTGCGTGCCACTGATGTTGCTAATGGAAACGCTAATGGAGGAAGAAATAATGTATTGAGTTCTGCAGTCTCTCGGCCGATGCCTCACTTGACCTCTCCTAGCCCTGGCTGTGCAGCTGGAGACCAAGGTAAAGAAAACCTCTGCTCTGTGTCCCTTTTAAGCCGCAGTGGCTGTTGAACCTGAAATTCGTGATTTTGTTTTTCTTCCCATCATAGCTGTTTCTGCAATTCAGTCTTTACAGATCCTTTTGGTTTCTGGCATGACTGCTAATGACGACACTGTAGTTTTTGACACAGGTAGAAACATTTCTCACATCATAGTCTGCCTTCTTGTAAGGCTGGGTGTAAACCTCTGGAACTCTGTAGTGTGAAACCAGCTCAACACCACTGTGAAATGGAAATGCGGGCTGGAGTCAGGTCATCTGGAAGAACAGCATTTAGAATTGTTTTTGCTTTTCTTCACAGCATCAATGTCCAGTTCTGGACCACCAAAGAAACGTCATCGGGGATGGTCTCCTGGCTCCCCAGTCCCTCCTCCTGGCTTAGTGGTACCTGTTCCTGCAATTCGACCCTCAACTAGAACAGGTAAAACTTGAGCGATACAGATATTTGTAAAAATAAAAAAATATATATGTTCTCATCCAGATCAGTAGCCCTGTGTTCCTTCTCTTAAGGGTTGCATAGAAGACATAACAGAGCTTGCTGAAGTAGTTAAGGGCACCATGGAGAGTTTTTCACATGACCCAGAAAAGCACACAGTTGTTCTTGTTTCTGCAGTCTAAGGTGGTACAATGGGAAGGTGAAACTCCTGGGGGAGAGAGAAAAAGGAGGATGAAAGTTATAAGGATCTAAACTGAAGTTCCCCAAAGATAGCTCAGTTCTTCTGAAATTGTGCAGGTGTATGTTTATATGAACATGTTTAAAGGATTTCCGTTAGCCTTCTACTTGAATACAGTGTCTCTGTCTGGTGTGGCATGCTACAGAAACAGCACACTCAGTTCTGGTGTAGGAAAGATGCCTTTATGTAATTCTGGCCTAACCAAGGACACCAATGTTCCCTAGGTCATCTTTGCTTAGAAGGATAAAGTTTGTGAGACCAAATAGCTCATATGTGTGGAAAAGGGATAGACATATCTAGAAGGGATGTGTAATAGCACGATGTGAAATAGGATTAAATATAAATATGTGTGAATAGTCATCAGCGTGCATGTAGGTACCTCTTTATGTGTAACTACTAATAAAACTGTTCACTATTTATGGACTTTGTAGTTGTGAGATTCAGAATAGCCTGTAAAGGGGAACGTACAATTGCTTACTGATCTCTCTATAGAATAGGAGAATAAACACCCAAGGAAGTAAAAAAAAACCACGTTTGTCATCATGCACAATATGTTCTTAACTCTGCTTTGGAGGACTTGCGTTTGGGATGTTTTGGAACTGACTTTCAGAGATATTTATCACGGGAAGAAGGGTTACATGGTAGTGTAGGCCTGCCTGCTTGAGCAACTCAGATCAATCACAGCTAAAATGTATGCATGCATACATTTATTCGTGCTGCCTGTGATGTCTTCTGTAGATAGCATTGTTTGAAAAATCTGTTACAAACAACCAAATGAAGCCTGAGAAACTTCTGAAGGAGGTCTCACACTGAAACCTGATAACAGATGACAAATTTTTGCATTTTGTTTCTTTTTACTTGTGAAAGCTGCTTTTGCACGTTCATGCCTAAAGCCTTTTTTTTTTTTTCCCTTCTAACAACTGTCTAAGGACATCTTTGAGATTTTGGCTTGTGTTTTCTTTCCTAGCTACATATATTCTAGGTCAGAAGTCAGAGCAGTCGCTTCCCTTTTATTGACAGGTATTATTGAGAGGTAGCCGCTGTCTTAGAGGTGGCCTCTTGGCTTAGTACTTGGCTTTGTTTGAAGATGCATATTCAACCTTGTGTTTTCCTCCCTCATTCCCACCAACAATACAGTGGCCAGAAACAGTTTTATTTTAGGGGTGGGTCTGCAGGAGGGTATAGGCTCTTAATTTAAATTACTTAAAACTATAGCAGGAAATGCAGAGGTCTCTTGAATTTTATTACAGTTTGTGATCTGGAGTTATTTATTTTTTTTATTTGTTCATACGGCCAAATCACAGTATGAGCCTTTTAGTAATGGAAGCTTCTCTTTTCTTTATTTTATAGAGCCTCTTTTGTCAGTCCCAGTTCCTCAATCCATGTTAACTGGAATTTTACAGCCTCAACCCATCCCGGCAGGGGAGACTGTAATAGTTCCTGAAAACCTGCTGAATAACTCGGGAGTCAGACCAGTGATTCTGATAGGTAAGTCTTACACTGGGGAGTCAAATCCTGCATTTGACAAATGCATGCTCCCCTAAGAGAAACGTGGTTTTTTTTGTTGTTTCTTTTTCTTGGTTCTGACATTCAGTACAGTATGTAATCGGTTACTTACTAGATAGTTTACTTAGTTGCTCAACACTTAAAATTGAAAGTTTGGAGATTTCTGGGAGGACCTGATTTGCAAACGGGTCATGATGAGGTCAAATTGATGCAAAACCTCTGGCCAAACTGAAATTTTGTACAAATAACATTTTTGTAAAATCCAAGAATAGAAATATTTCCATGTAATGAAAATAGCTTTCCAGTGTAAACAACTTACAAAACAAGAAAATATTTCCTGTATGATCCAGATCTTGAAGCCCAGGGATTCTGCATGAGAACCAGAAAACTGTTGTGTCCTGACTAATCAGAAGTGAATCGTACTAACTTTTTGTCTTTTATAGTCCATAATTATTGTAAGTGACTGAGATAACAGATCAGGCTTTTAAAATTCTTTAGCTCTATGAAGCACATTGTTAACCCTTAGAAAGACATCGTCTTTTACTTCAAAAGTATGATTTGTAATGTGAATATCCTTTTCAAGCTGAGCAATAAGGGCATAATATATAACAAAGATGGTTTGGCCAGTACTGCCAAAATTTTGAGGAGTGATTTTTTTTAACTCCTTAAATCTCTTTTCAGTCCAGCACGATACAGCTGCTTGTATAAAGTAGCTTTAGTGTTAACAGAAAATGCCTGTCAATACAGTCCATGGAATAATTCATCATTCATGAAGACATAGAGAAGTTCTCAGAGTCCTCACTTACAGAGATAATCCTAATACAAGCAATTTCAAAAGCACTAAGAGGGCCATCTACCCTCAAAGGGTAGTAAAACCCTCAAGGCTAGGGTTACACTTTTGGTTTGTTTTGCTTAGTCTTGTTTTCTGGAAGCGTATTCTGAAGTTCTAGCATGGTGCTTGAATGTTTTCAGAGAAACGCTTCGTTATTAAAGATGAGGGTGTCCGCAGTTATCAGCTTAAGTGCAAATTGAATGCAGCCCTTAGGCTCTTGGAGAGCCAATGAAGTCCTCAGCTAGGCTGAATGTTAGTGTCCCTGAGAAACAGTGTCCTATTAATAGTGCAGAACCAGATGTACCCAAATGGATGGGTTTGGCAAAATCTGTGTGGAAATTTTTTTTTAAAAGGAAAAACATTCTCAAGGAAAAGAAGAGTTAGCCTGTTTTCATATGCTTTGCCTTACAGAACGGCATGTTTAGTTGTTGATGTTTATTTAACCTGTGTATGAAAACAGAACATAAACATGGAAAAAAATGCAATTAATCATGGCAATACTGCGGTAGCTGAATCAATTCTAATGTTACTGATGCTGTTTTCATAATGTTAAGATCAATGTTCTTTTCCTTCCATTGATTTTTGGGTTTTGTACACTCTATTATGGAGAATGTGTATTTAAAGGTCAGGTTAAGACCCAAACAGATAATATTCTCGTCTGTATTTGGATAAAAATAATTATTATCCCAATGGTATGCGGTTATCCATAGCTTTTGCACGTCTTTCTGATCACTTGTTTTAAAAAAACAGCAAAGGAGCAGTGACCTATTTCATTTATTTTATAAGCAATTATAATGTCAAGAGTGGTCACTGATGCAGTATGTTTTTCAAGGTAACATTTAGGAGAAGTTTGGAAACGTTTATGTTGTGCAAGACTTCATGTAATGGATTATCTTGTCAATTTCTGTGTTTGTTGTTTGTTTTTTTATGAAAGGTTATGGCACTTTACCTTATTTCTATGGCAATGTCGGTGATATTGTTGTGAGTCCCTTACTGGTGAATTGCTACAAGATTCCACAGCTGGAAAACAAGGATCTGGATCTCCTGGGTTTGACCAGCAGTCAGCTGCTAAGTGTGGAGAACATGATACTTTTAACTATTCAGTATCTTGTCCAACTAGGTAAGCAGCTTGTCCTAAGTGCTTCAGTTTTCATTTCTTACTATCCTTTTTCTCCCCCCCCTTTTTATTTCTGTTTCAGAGCCAATTTTCTGGCTATTTTTTGTGCCTGGAAGAGGTAAGTGGCTCCATCTAGTGTGCGTGACTTTGCTCCTTTGAACATCTGACTGAAGAAGTGAATTTAAGGACTGATACTGCTTCTGCTCTCCATATGGGGATTGACCAGGTCACCTCTGTGAAAATGGATCCTCATTTGCAATGCAGATAACTCATTTGCTTAGGGTATCAAACCATCAGTTATCGCAGCTCTTTCTAAGGACGCTAGGTCTGTTTTATTCAGTTTCGTGACAAATGCCAGCAGATGTGTGATGGCCATCATTGTTTTGGTGACAGCACCGTTTACATGAAAACCACATTTGTTTTTCAGACTTAGGCAAGTTATTCAATGAATATCTCATTCTTGCGAATGTATTTGAAGCGGACCCTTTGCAAGTTTGAGAGCAAAGCACATTTTCTTTCTCTTATTACAGGTCCATTTTTCCCTGCCTTAGGGTAAAATACAACAATGTGAACAGTAAGGTTTTAGAAGTCAAAGAATATTGCAGGATAGCTTTAGGAAGCTTCTCACAGCAGTCTCTTTCTTAACTTCCGTATTTGAAAAGATACTGTTTATTACAGAGGAGTGTGAAGTAACTTTTGTGAGGATCACGCTGCTTTTCCTGAATTGGATTTCTGTTCGGGCATCTGTAATACATGATGGTATGAAATGTGCAGACATTTCAGAAGAAGTACAGCTGGTGATAACACTATAATTTGGGGAGTAAATGCACTCTGTGTAGGTTTAACCCCTGTGTTCTTATGCTTTGCTGTTCTCTGCCGATGCAGAACTGTTATAGACAGGAAGGAGGCTATCTTCTGTGTTGCAATGCCCTCAGTGACCTGTTTGCTTTATTTATCATTCTCTGCTGGGAAATGCCCTTAATAGTCCATTGTATGCCAGGTTCGAACAGACAAAGTGATTCTTTTTCTTTATTGGATGAATGTTTTTCTCTTGCTGTTCTCTCAGTGGGCTTAAGCTTGTTATTTGAGGTTTTCATCCTCGGTGGAAAGTTTGTAGTGGTTGCATTTTAAAACGAGCTGTCTCACACATTTCTGGATTGATAGAGGCAGCTTGCAAATTTCCTTCAGGGAATCCTGCAGCAAGCTGGTACAGCATTTCCAATTAAAAATAGGTGATTTATTGAATCTCGTGGAGTCAGTGAACCACATTCCATAAGCAAATCCAGCCTTAAGGGGATGTTCAGTCTGTCTTCGCTGCAAGCTAGAGCAGGCCTTGTTCAAAGCTTCTGGAGCTTAGCTGAGCTATGTCTAGGAAGCACTGTGCCTTCAGCATAAAGAAGTTGCCATATTAGCAGGTGTTGAGTTTGGCTTTGGGTACTAGCTGTTGAAAGCTGAGCAGTTTTCCTCTTGGACACATGTGGAGTGCAAAATGAAATGAGGGGGCAAAGTAAATACGTTTTGAAGAACATGGGGATCAAAACATGGCACAGGTTTTCATCTTGCTCCAAACTTAAAACTGTTTGAATCCTGACAGTTGTAGCCTTTATCCCATATTGTATAACCAAAGCAGATTAAAAATGGAGGGCAGTCATGTTCCAAAGATTTTTGACGAGGAGAAAAGACAAATTACACACATAAATTAGCAGTTTATTCATGTGAGTCTCTTTCTTGAGTAAGTAAAACTAAAAGTTATTATTTCTTCCAGAGTACATTACAAAAGAATAAGATAAGGGCAAAGATCAAAACAGCAGACAGAAGAATGACACAGCCTGAGCCTTGCCTAATTTTTTCAGATCTCACTACTTGTGCAAAATATTTTTGTGTAAAACTCTATATGATTGCAGCTCATACAGATATTATTTACAGAAGTGTGCCTTTTTGGTAAAATATACGTGTGTGTGTGTATCTATATATACACATAGGAGAATTCCTTTCGGTTTCCTTGTGAGACAAGACAACATTATTAATTGTGGAATAATACTGTTACATTTTCTGAAACTGCCTGAGCAATCTCAAAGTGATGTTACAAATCAAAGCAAACAAAGTAAGTAGGTCTCTGATACTTTCATTTTAAACCTACTATGAAGACTATTCACAGTTAAAGCTGTGACTGTGAGCCATAGTGCTGCTATAAATTCCACTGACTGAGAAAGGAATAACTAAAAAACTATCAAGAGGAGTGTTTGATTTCAGTGCTTTTTACAGTCTACTGCCTTTGCTTACTTGGATTTCACATTTGTTAACTTTGACAGCGTTTATAGTGAAGTATTCTCAAGCTTCATTTTTGTACCTCAAGTTCCCATATTTGCCATATGGGTTATACGGGTTCTGTCACTTGCAGTCTTCTGCTTTTTATTACTGCAGTATTGTTTCTAGCAGCACTAAGGTCTGTGTTTTGGTTTTTCAGATGGAGGAGATTTCTGGACGCTCTGTTAACTACCGGTCTAGAATTATAAAATCATTCTTTCTTCTCTCTTGTTGTGGGACAGTCGAATCACTTTGACTGTGCATATGCTGTGACACCCAGAGGTCTCTGTAGCTTCCATATCTGAATGCGCATGCAAACTCAGTCTCTGTCTTCTGTGGAAGGGATATGCAGACACCCATACCTCAGGAGGTTGTTCTAGCAATGCCCCCAGTCTTAGATGGTTGGGCACACAGTGGAGTGTGTCCGCCCAGAAAGGGAAGGCATTTGAACATGTCTTAAACTGTAGGTGCTTTTGGAAGCATAACTATGTTAATAAGGTCTTCCTCAGACGTGATTTTATATGGTATTATTCCAGTTCATTTTCTGAAGTGAAGACGATCCCTTTGTGTACTCATTTCTGTAGGGAGGCTATCAAATCCTCTCTTTTAACTTCGACAGATACCTGTTATGTATTTATGAGACTATTTATAATCAAATATCTAACATTTTGTGTTTCATCTCAAATGATTTCACTTCCTTTGTTTTTTCTGGATAATTGTTGTGGGGAAAGATTGCCACGAGTCAACTGTGGTGTTAAACACGGTGCTAATTTCAGAATATTTACTTATCGGTGCCTTTCTGATAACTAACTTTATTTTGAGAAGTTTTTCTCTTACAAATCATCACCTTAGAAAGGAAGAGAAAATATATTTCCAAAAAAGATAATTAGAAATACAGAGCTATACCCATAACTCTCACCAGTGCTTTATAGGCCATGATGTCCATACATTAAATGAGGTTAATCAGAACTTCGCAGCAAAAATGTAAACAGCCTTGCATTTAGAAATCTATAGCTGTCCTGCCATCCTATGGTAATTGGGTGATGATGCTCTCCATATTTACTTCTCAAAATGGCAAAATGACAACAGGCAGCAATTTTGTGTATGACATACTTGGTTTATTTACCCACTCCCTTCCCTGCTTCTCACACAATTTTTCTGCTTCCTTTTTTCACTGTTCACTTCATTTCTTTTCTTTGGTCCTGAAAGAAAACATGCAAACAAACAAACAAACAAAAAACAGCATTTCACATATCACTGGTATTTAACTCCCCCTTTTTGTCATAGACAAGCAAACTGCTGAAGTGTGAAGCTCTCTGCTTTGGCACTGATATGGGATCTTGGCAGTTTAAACTATGGATACTTTTTGCTCTCCATTCATGAATATTCTTCATACGTTCCTGAGTATCTTTGACCATGAGATAAATCTTACCGAGCAAAATCTTATCTAAAGCTGAGCTGGGGGACTGATACTAAGACAGGATAGCTTCTATTTCAATTTACCAGTTGCGGTTCACAACACAGTTTACAAACTCTGAGATATGTAGGTTTAAAGTTGTATGTACGTATGCTTCTTAAAATTAGAAGTTTGAAAATTTGCTAAATTAAACCGTAAGAGAAGAGGTTAAACCTGTTTGCTCGTGTATGTGCTTAGTTTACGTGTATGCATGATGAGAAAAAGCAAAATGAAGACCAGTTGACAGGCTTTGTTTGGCTGTGATTAGACTGCAAGGGTGAGCATTTGTGTTTTCTGCTGTAAAGACAAATGGAGGCTATGTGATTAATCCTTCTATTCCAGGCAAAAGGCACCTATTTCCTCACCTTCTTGTTTGTCCCACCAGTTTCCGAGGGTTGAAAAGCCAGGAATAAAATGGAATACCTTATTGTCAGAAAGAAAATAGGAGGATGGTGAGAGAGAAAGTACGGTACAGAGAGAGAGGGGAGCTTCTAATATGAAAAAGGAAGAATATGCTGTGTGGGTAGATATCCACAGAGTAGGCAGTGGGTTTTTAAACGTAAAAAATACAGCGAAGGAGCTTGTCACATCAAGACAGACAAGAGATTAATCCTGGTTCAATAACATTTTGATATGAGATACTGTTCTCCTATTTGTTTGTTTTTAACGTAGGTCCTGACCAGATACCCCTGAGGGAAGAATTTGAGCAGATCATGTTGAAAGCTATGCAGGAGTTCACTCTGAGAGAGCGATCCTTGCAGATGAGTGCACAGTGCATCTCTGTGTCGCCAGGTCAACTCCCTTGGCTTGCTAGGTTAATTGCTAGTGTGTCCCGGGACCTCGTGCACGTGGTTGTTACCCAGAACTCGCTGGCAGAGGGCATCTCGGAGACCTTGAGGTCTCTCAATGAAATGAAACATCAGCAAAAGCTCCCAGATTATGTAGTTGCAATTTGCGCATCCAAGATAAGAGGAAATGAATTCTGCGTAGTAGTCCTAGGTAAGTACATTTGCACTACACTGTGAGTATTAATGGAAATCTGCTGAATGCATTTTCTCAAGACGTTGCTCCAGCTTTTAAATTTCCAGCTTTTACATCCTTTTTTAATTTTTTTTCTCCTTCATATTTTTGCTCTGCAATGTCATAGTTCACTATTCCTCCGTCACGACTTGGAGTACTGATGTCCATGAGGACCTAAAAAGCCAACTGTGTGATAGTCATTATGGCTTCGTGAGAGGTCTGAAACTTCAGTGGCAATCTTAGAAAATATCTTGGAGTGACCCAGTGGCAAATGAGTCTGTCTGTCCTCTGTTTCATGTAACAGCTGTGCCATCTTACATGGCGGTATTGGATTGACCACAGTCTTCTGCAGATCACTGTAAAACAGAATATGCTTTTTATCCTTTTTACCATGTTGATTTTCAGATTCCTCATTGGCGATTGGCTATGATTTCATGTGTGCATAAGTGTTTCTGGCTGGAAGTGAATTTTAACTAATCGTGTAGTAGTCAGATAAATTAGTAATATTAGTAGTCAGATAAATTAGTAATATTGTTTCTTTTTTCCATACTTGGGATAATTACTTTTTCATATTTAACCAAAATCCTCCACTCCATCTAAGGTAAAAACATGCATTTTGCATATCATTTGTCACTCAAGTGTGCAAACCTATGGACAGTGGCTGGCAAACGATGTGCTACACAGATAAAACTATTTCTCCTGTCTCTAGCAAAATAGGTTTGAGATTCTCTCCCAGTGTGTTGGGTAAAGGCAGTGGAGATCCATAACTGAACATCAGCATACCCTTTACCTCTAGGATGAAAACATTGTGTTCACAATGCACTGTGTTAAAGATTGATCTTGCTTTTTCCCCCTCTTCTCCAGGTCAATATCAATCTAGAGCACTTGCAGAAAGCATGCTTACCACCAGTGAATTTTTGAAAGAGATCAGTTACGAGCTCATCACAGGGAAAGTTAGTTTCCTGGCATCACATTTCAAAAACACATCTTTAGGTAAGTAAACCTAAGAAACAGAAGTTCAGCAAAGAAAGCGATTGTGTCTTTTTTTTTTAGGGTCGGTGTTTCTTCTGTTCAGCAGTTAAAGCACACATGAAGACAGTTTTCCCTTTCGCACTGTGAGGCATCTTTTCTTTCCCTTCCTGAAGTGAGTGTAAAGGAGTACTCATCCTTCACCTCTGCAGTGGGAATTATTCCTCTTGTGACAAAACATTTTTAGCACTGTATGGACTGCTGAATTTGACAGGAGGGCATGATTCTTTGTTTGCACTTTTAGCACAGGTGTTAGAAGCTGTTTTGTAGTGTGTTTCTTTGTAACATCTGACATCATCAGACGTCACCATTAGCTGTAAAGGCACAGAACTGAAATTATTCATCTGTGGTTTTTTCCCTTCTTTCTTTCTATCTTCCTTTCTTTCTTTCTTTTCTTTTCCTTTCTTTTTTTTTTTTTTTGGAGTTTATTCAACTGACAAATTTCCCGGCCCTCTCTTCCCTTTATTTCCAGTCTGCTGCCCCTTCACAGGTTTGCCATCAGCCATGTGAGAACATCTGTATGTCATGTTATACATCATTTATCTTAAAGTGCTTCCAGATAATTTGGTGTTGTTAATTCTTAACTAGGTGATGATTTGGACAAGCTGTTAGAGAAAATGCTACAGCAGCGAGGGGAAAGCGTCATTATTCCTTTTAATGGAGATGTTAGTGAGTGTGTATCATCACAGGAGGCAATTGCCATGGTTTCTACACAAGAACCAGGTAATGTTTTTTAACATGCAAGATGTGAAATAAGTGAGTAGTTTGTTAGATGTCAAAATACATGTGCCTCAGAAGAGTCTGAAGGCTGTAGTCAGTGTGCCAACCTTCAAATATTAATATTGCCATCTGGATGTAGAAATACATCAGTCTCCTGGACAGAAAGCCTCAGTAGCAACTTCAGCAACGTTTATTCCCCCTAACTTTTATAATTCCAAAGTTAAAATACGTGATCATCTGTTCTGCTCTAAGCAGAGTAGAGATGTCAGTGTGGGCTCATCTCACCCTTGTACGATTAGAAAAGGTATATAACCTTATATTCACGGCAGAGGAGAACTGTGTTCTCCTCCCGGTCTCCCCAGGTGTCCTCCTGTGTCTTAACTTTTGATATTCCTCACTTTCCACACGTAGAGTGGTAATAATATATACTATGCAGTTGTGCCCTGGGGCTTACTTTTTCCCAGTTTTTGAGGAGAGTGTTTTTAAGATCTTGGAGTGAGTGCGCTAGGCGAGCATAATCTATAATTTTCTTACTTGATATATGTATTATTCAGCATAATGTGATGAGATACTTAGGTGCAATGGATGAGCTAGGAGTGTCTACCTGAAAATGCTAATTATCATCTTTCCCTTGTTGGAATTGTTTAATTATTCAGAGTTTTAACCACACTTTCCTTTTCATGTGACAGTAATGGTAAAAGAAGATACATTGAGCTGCTGTGAACACTGAGATTCTTTTAGGTCTAGTATTAAAGCAAATTCAACCTCCAATAAAGCTTTGTTTTCCCTGTGAAAGAAAGGTATGCTTTTGACTCACATTAGTTAGTTCAAATTAATCATCTCAGGGTTAAATCTGAATGAAAACAAGATGGTTTATAGTCTCCAAATAGATCAGAAGATCCAATTAGGGTGGTTGCCAGAAGGACAAGCCTTGAGCTTCCACACAGGATTAATTTGAAATTATAACCATCTTTTGATTTTTTTTATTATTATTATTATTATTTTATTTTTGTTCTTACCATGTAATGATGTGCAGTGGTGCTTTTTTAATCCTTCATGTTTTTTTCAAAACGATTATTTTGAGCTAGTTTTGTCTTTATAATATGGCTATACAATGACTTAAGCTACAGGGAATTTGCCTGAATAAAAAAAAGGGGAGGTAAGTGTCCTGGGCAGTGAGTGGGACTTTTCTCCAAAAGTAGATCCACAGGAGTGAACAATGAAGCAGGTCTGAACAGGAGATAAGTGCACACATGAACACATGTATGTCTTTGTAAAACTAACGTAGAATCATTAAGGTTGGAAAAGACCTCCAGGATCGTCTGGTCCAACCATCCCCAAATAACCTCAGATTTTCATGTAAATTATAACATTTTTTAAAGTGGTTCATTACTTGAAAAAACAACTCTAGTTCTTGTGTATTAAATTTGTATTAGATCTGGATTTTTATTTTATTTTACTTTATTTTATTTTTATTTTATTTTTTAATGATAAACACTGTTCATCAGGATTTAACCCAGTAGAAAAACTGATAGAAAGAAAAACTGTAATGGGATTATCCTAAATCCTATTTTACTGTTGGTAACCTGCAAGCTGAAAACGTTCAGGGGCTAGTTAAGCATGGATTGTCAGGCATAGAAATTGCCTACTGGAAATACTAAAAATAGGGACATGCTTTTTCTTGCAGGAAACAGGAGTGTTCTGCTACATGCCTATAAAAAGTCCAGTCCCCCAGTTCTCTGCAACTAGTATATTGACACTTATTAAGCTCAGTTAAATCTGAGACTAAAATTTTGTTAAAAATCAAGAAACCTCCAAACAAATAAATGCTCTCCCCCCCAAAAAATAATTGAGATTTATTTCATAAGTGTATTGCTCATCTTCCCTTTGCAGTATATGTAAGGATAAGACAGATAGACACATGGCTATCTCAATGCGTACTTAGAGTGGGGCTCAAGAAATCAGAGTAGGTCTCGTGTACAAATGAACTCCCGGCTTCCCTGCTGCACTGCTAGAATCTTCTTGGCAGGATTATCAAGGCAGGCTCGGTTTCCTCAGGTTAATAGGTGTGGTGGCTCTCCTCCCGCGGTGCCCTGAGCACCGTAACCTCAGGTGGTTCTCCTGACAGGAGTGGGAGAGGGAAGCTCCTGAAGGAGAATAGCAAGCTTCAGGAGAAGATCAGGGATATGTAGATATCTCTAATATATGCACGTTATGTATGTGTCGGTTTGTTTAACGGATTGCATTTCGCTGTGTTAGCATTGACGTTTCCTTGGGCCGCACCCTTAAAAATACTCAGAAACACTTAAAGCACTTAAAAATGGGCAGTACTGTACCTGAGGTCATCTGACAGGTAATCACATTTTGATCAAAAAGAGGAAGTTGACATTTGTGATTTGTACCCAGCTTTCCAGAGTGTTAGGATTTATTCTGGTGAGTGATTTTTTGTTTTTTTTTTCTCATAATAGAGGGTAGGCTATTTGGAGGGTCCTGTGTGTTGGGGGGTGGGAAAGTAAACATGTTTCTTGTTGTGTTTTGTTTTCTTTTTCAAACACACACACTCTAGATTTGGATGTTGATACCTTCCAAATTTACCAGCCACAGCTTACAGTTGCCAGAAAGCTCTTGTCCCAGGTTTGTGCTATAGCAGACAGTGGCAATCAGAGCCTGGACCTTGGCCACTTCAGCAAAGTAGACTTCATCGTTATAGTTCCCCGTTCAGAAGTCCTGGTGCAGCAGACCCTGCAACGGATTCGACAATCAGGTAAGAGGAAGGGGGGGAAAAAGAGACCGTTAAATCAGACCCAAGTATGTGCTTGCTATTAAGTCGTCTCTGATACAAGTGCTCCTATGTGTATTTTGCATGTCCTGTATTGGCTCCATTAGTTGGTATCATTGATGAATTCAGAACATCTTCCTTTCGTAAACTAGGCCCAAGCTGTACAGCAGAAGTGGCGAAGGAAATTGCCGTATTCATACAGATCTGAGGAATGTGTGACCTGAAGAAGTACCCAGCTGTCAAGGAAGAGGGGGGATGAGCGAGTGCAGTTGTTCAGATCTTTTATTCCCTATGAACGCTAGTGCCATTTGTTCTAGGTACACTTTGTGCATATGCCCTCATGCATTAGCACAAGCATAAGTGCAGGTAAATTTACATAGGTAAATGAGTAATACACTCGCATTAGCAGGCAATAATTGCCATGCTGTTTCAGATAGTGAGTTCTTTTGTTGGGTTCTGCATCTGACCACAGCTGGTACCAAATACATCAAGAAGAACAAGAAAGCTTTACTGTCCAGGTGATGGAATATGTCCCCTTTGAGAACAGCCCTTTTTATCCACCCTGTTAGTGATTGATATGTCCAGGAAAGCATAAGAGTTTCTCTTCAGAAAAATAAAAAAAAATCCTGTCTAATGGAACCGTGGACTCTCTGTGTAGATGTTTGGTCATTTTTGGCTCTTGATCTCTGATACTGTGGAGTAAATACGTCCTTGTGATAGCTATATATTTAGGATATTTTTTTTGTGTGTTTCATTGGCAGGACTTCTTTTCTACCTTCAGCTGTACCTAATAATACCTTGTTTTTGCATTTGAAAGTCATGGATATGAGCATCCAGTGTAATGTTTCTATGAGTGGCTTTAGGTAGCTGTTGGCTTTTTTTCCCTCTTGTTTTCAACTCTGAACTAAAATGTCCCATGGTTTCTGATTGTGCCGGTATCTTGATGTAGCTCAATTTTATGATCCATCTCTGCAGGTATTTTTTCTCAGCTTGGTACTGTTTTACTAGTAAAAGGAAAGGAATGAATTAGGTTGCTTGGAATAGGGTTTTCTTTTCCTTCCTAATGTTACCTTGTTTGCTGTGGGTTTTTTGTTCCATTCCTTGCTTCTTCACCCATTTTATTTACTTTATCATGTGTGTGTCTTAATAATGCTGCACATTAAACCAGAGGTTGTCTGATATTAGTGTTTCACATTTATTTTATTATATTAAATGAGTGGTTTCTACTTTACATTTAACATAATTTTAAAAATGATTAAGAGCCTGGCAAATAGATAGTTGACCCACATGTCAGTGTGGTTAATTGCTACTTCTTTAATTCAGAAGATGTTCAAAGATGTTCAAAAATACATCTTGCCTATTTTTTGAATATGATGGCAGTTTGTCATTACAAAGACTGCTAGAGAGTAGTTGTGTTTTACTAACATTTGGACACTAACATGGAGGCAGAGGCAAGGCATGAAAAAATGATATTAGAGTTAGCTTTACATAAATTTAAGATTTTTGCGAAGGAAAGGTCAGAGTAACTACTTCTGACTGTGGCAAGGTTGATATATTACCTAATAAGGGGAAGTTTGGCCTGGTATCGTGGAGCACAGCCAACTGAGTGCTGCTCTGGAAGTTTTTGTGGATTTTTTTTTTCCTTTTTGGTAATGTGAGAAGTCTTTGGAAGGTCTTCAGACACTTTTTGTAGGAAATCCAGAAGCGAAGAAGCAGATGTCAGTCTCCAATGTGAGAGAAAATGCATTCTGATAATCTTCTTCCTGAGGCATATCAGTGATTTGGCTAAGTTGCGATATTGGCAGGCAATACCTACAGATGACAATTAATTATTGGATGTACTCAGAGGAAAAGATTTTTTTGCATTCTCCTTTTTGGTAGGTGTCCTTGTGGACTTGGGCCTAGAAGACAATGGAACAGCGTATCAGAGAGCTGAGAAATACGTGGTTCGGCTAGACAATGAGATTCAAACAAAATTTGAAGTTTTCATGAAACGAGTGAAGCAGAATCCATACACGCTGTTTGTGCTGGTTCATGACAATGCCCATGTAGATTTAACAAGGTAGGTGCTTCGATATACTGAAGGAAAACAATCCTCTTCCCGTATCTTTCTATTAGGTATTTCAAAAGACTTATCACTTAGAGGTTCCTCTAGGCCTAAGGCATCTTGTTCCTCAAAATCAGAAATTGTCTTCTTTACTTGAGCCTGATAAATAATTAACTAATCAGTTAGCTAATTCTGATTCAGCTGAAATTGGATGAGACTAGCTTCAGATTTTTGTGTCCCTAATAAAACTGTTCACAGGGGTAAGAGCTATGGTACTGAAGTACAGGAAGAAGGGCTGAAATTTGCAACTTTCTTTGTCTTTTTCCTATTTCCCTGTTTTTTTCTGTATGCACACCTGAAGCTGTCTCACGTTCTCAAACTAGCCATGTTTTAATTCATGCTTTTATCCTTGATGACAGTGTTGCTTTTATTATGAGAAGGCTTACATATATTTAATACTTTTCAGCTTCTGAAAAAGGCACTAGCTCCTGTAAGAAAAGGATTTTAAAAACTGTTGAAGTTGGTCAGTGTCAGATCTGCACAGAACATATACACATGTGCAGAAACATTTCTTCGCACTGAATCACAACTTTACTATTGACAAAAAGAAAGAAGTAAATAAATAAATAGTTCTGGTCTTGATCTGTGACTAAACTGAGGAGAAAAATTTTAATGTGGTTTAGACATGGTGCATTAGGTTGTGGGACTCATTTGGATAGCAGAGATAATAAAATACTTTCCTTGAAGGACAGCTGAAAATAGCTAAAAGCAACATTCTTCCTATTTTATCCTCCCCATTGAATTTTTGTTATACTGAATTTGGAATTCCTGTTTATCATAGAATCATAACATGGTTTGGGTTGGAAGGGACCTTAAAGCTCACCCAGTTCCAACCCCCCTGCCATGGGCAGGGACACCTCCCACCAGACCAGGCTGCCCAAAGCCCCATCCAGCCTGGCCTCGAACACTTCCAGGGATGGGGCATCCACAGCTTCTCTGGGCAGCCTGTGCCAGTGCCTCACCACGCTCATAGTAATGAATTTCTTCCTAATGTTTGATCTAACGCTACCCTTTTTTAGTTTAAAACCATTATCCCTTGTCCTATCGCTATACTAAACTATCCTGGAGGCCAAGGTGATTCCAGGAGCTGGAAATCATGACAGCAGGTTCCCTGGTCTCTTAGAAAAATGTATCTGCCTGAAGAATCCAGTGGATTTTATAAACTTGTTACTCTATCCTAACCCCACAACTCATGCAACAGTGTTCCTCAGTAAGAAGGACATCAGCTTTGGCTTATTTTTGGTTTCCTCTGTCTGATGGTCTTTTAAATTGGCACACTAATTCAACTTCTTACTTTCAGCAGATTTTGGTCCTTTATTTAGTTTTTTTCCCCTGTTGCCTGACTCTACCGACAGAGAACACTCAAATGGTTTTGACATCTTTCACCCTTTCAAAGAGTTTTTTGGGCTGTGATTCTCAGTGCCATGGTCATTTGGAGATTTTTCTGGAGGAAGAGAGTAACCCATTGAATCTCAGGATGTCAGTAAGGCAATTCTTTGCATTCTTATTTCTGCAGTGCCATTTCAAGTTCCCTGTCACATGGTGAGCCTAGTCATGGTCTGGCTGATAGAGTTATTAATTGCAGGGAGGTCCTTGAAGCATTCAACCTCCTTGTTCTTCAGGTCAGCTCTTTTCCTTACGCCTTGCAAACGCAGCAGTCCAGGATCAGCTCTAGCAATGAGGTACATTGGATACAATTTGATACTGTGGTAAGTGTTTAATTTATAATTTTAATTGTGAATCTTAATGTTGACTCTTCACCTAACAGAATCTAGCAGATATATACATTAAAATGAAGTGTTAGAAGGGAGTTCTTTCTCTGCTGGAGTTTGTTTACTCAGGCTCTAGCTACACAATCCTGGGATGATGACAGTAGAGGTAGCGTTGACATGTAGGCCCAGGAATTTCATGTTTTCCTCTATCCAGTCACATAAGATGAGTAATGACTTTTTATGCTCTGGTCAGACAAAGCTATGTAGACATGCTGGAAATCTCTGGAGCTGGCTTTGCATTTTCAAGCAGTCTAACTTTTGATTGTAAGTGGTATATCATACAGCCTGTCAAGTCTATTCACAACTTTTCAAATGTTATTAAAAAACGGTGCACTAGGTTAACGAGTTACAATGTAGTAAGTGCCATCACTGTGCAGATGAGGTGAGAAAAGTCACTTTGACATTCAGTACCATTAGCTTTACTGACCATTTCAGCCAGCTGATTCTGAGGATGTTTTGGCTATCCTTTCTAAAAAAATACCCTTTTTTCCTCTTCTTTGTTTGAAAAAAAAATAAATTATATCAAGATTGACTTTAATGTGTTGAGTGGACCATTGGTTTCTGTAAAGTATATTAAAATACTAGCTGGAAAAAGTTAAAGTTAAAATAAAAAGTTATTTCCATAAACTCCCAGTATGCTAACAGTCAAACAGAATAGTGGAAACAAAGGAGTGAATGAGTACTCAAAGTTTGCTTTTTGGTTGATTGTTAATGTAAGCCATTGTGGTGATGTTCTGTAAAATGGTCTAGACAATTTTTTTTTCCCAAAAGTAAAAAATAAACAACTTCAGTCTTCTGATTAAACAGATAACTCACAGAAAACAGGAGATTGTATGTGATTAATTACATTCCTAGTGATCACTGGTGGTGTAAATGCACTGGAGACCATGCTGTGCTTCCAGCAGGCACCTCATGAAATTTCAGGCAGTAAATACTCTGCCTTCCTGATTGCTGTCAGTAGATTTACGTTCCTGCAAAGAAATGATCAATTTCTGTTTGTCATTAGAGATGTGTAGAATCTGACGATCAAGAAGAATTTTGGAAATGAATAATGCTTCTGTTTTCAGGTTCTACTTTAAA
Source organism: Anser anser (assembly GCF_964211835.1). NCBI lineage: Eukaryota > Metazoa > Chordata > Aves > Anseriformes > Anatidae > Anser > Anser anser. Next base: position 50,215,511 of record NC_139721.1, on the reverse strand, counting down.
TAGAAATGAGGTAACAGTTGTCAGTAAACATATAGCCAGAGATAGGGAGTCAGAAAAGAATTATCAGGATTCTGAAAAACCCCTGCAATCAAAGGTAGAAGATACATTGAAAAATTTGAAAGGACCTACACCTGTCTTTTCCTAAATGTAGACAAATAGTAAGTTGTGATAAACAATTTAAATTTTATTATATTCTTTGAAACAAACAAATAACATCGAGGGAGAAGAAATGAAAGAAAGGGTACTTTGGTTTGGAAAATACTTTTCACTTATCTTTTAAATGACAAAAGAAATTAAAATTGTTTCCAGCTTTTCTTATGTTTTTGCTCACTCTGTATGGAACAGGATGACACCGCCAGTGAAGACAAGCTGTACTTCGGCTTGAATGAATACAGCAAATCCCTCCAATGGGGAGTCACAAGTCCACTTCTGAGATGTGATGAAACCTTTGAAAAAATGGTCAACACGCTTTTAGAAAGGTAAATAGGATTCTGCTTAATTGGGATCTTAAGGGTACAGATATATTTATGAGCCCTGTCTCAGGCGGATGAAGACATGATGACATTTGATGTTGATCTGGGGATCCATAAAATATGTGCAATTTTTATTTTGTAACAAATTTTGTACTGTTGAAGAAGCAGGGGATGTACTTCATTTATTTATGGAAAGATTAGGCCCAAGCAGTGGAAGTCCAAGCTCGTCTGTGCTGCTCCTGCCTTTTGGCTCAGTCCTTGCTAAGCTAAAAAGGTACCAGAAATTAAATACCTCACTGCTTCTGTTGTCTCTCTGCTGAGACTGCCAGCAAATTTGTCAATGGTGGCCCAGGAGAGTGATGTCATTTCAAAAACTTCAATTTTATTCTTTCATTAGCTGGCTGTGCTTTTGGTTCGTACAGCTGAGAGGCTGAAAGTGGCTTGTAAGTACCCTGTAGCTGCCTGAACAAGCTCATTTCATAGCACATCTCCAGGATAGAATTAAACACTCACATTATAGAAACACAAGCAATGACATGGTTTCCAGCAACGTGGAGTTAATCTGTTCTGCATACCAGCAGGATGGATCCGTTATAACTGTTCAGGCTATAGTTCTCATGTTGCCATATTTAACAGAACAGGATTGTTCTGTCTTCTGTACTGTTTTTTGCTATTTTATGTAGGTCAGCATAATTGAAAATGTATCTGTATTTGCTAAGTAAAATGCAATATCAAATTATCAACACAAATCATTAAATAAATCCATATTATCTACAAATACGTAATTAATAAATGTGATAAATATTAGTAAGGTCAATTAATTTCAATAGGTCAGTTCTTTAAGTTTCTTGTAGTCTTTCTGAGCAAGTCCAATGGAAGAGACAGTGGCCACTATTGCTCTCTTTCTGTTCTTAAGATGCGGATTGGGAAAGGGATGAAGGAGGTTTAGTACATATGCAAATATTGCCCTAATATTGAGGTTAGGATCAGACTAGAAAGTTTTGTCTCAGAGCCAGCAATCCCTATTGATAAGTCTAACTTTCTGGGGAAGAGAGTGGGAAATGGGAAATCATGAAGTACTTCTTCCAGAAACCACTTGAAGCAGTGATGGTCCTCTGAGTTCATAGAAAAAGAAAACTTCTGGACAGCAAAATGTATTAGCCCCTGCTCTTGGACTGAAGCAGATCTGAGATGATCCATATCTCCACTAAGTTAAAGATCTTTAGTTGAAATTTTTCCCAAATAAAGATAACAGAAGTTTATTATTCCTTTTACTTGAGAGCAGGACTTTGTGCTTAATTTTCCACATTTGGAGAATGTTTAATTAAAACACAGTTGGGTTTTGAGCAAAATTTTGGTCTGTGAAAATTAAAGGCTTCATTCTTCAAGCACTACAGGAAAAAATGGGTACTTCTTTACTGCACAGCCCTGTTTTTTGGCTAATTTTCAGACACTACTGTGATTTTGCACGCGCTAACGCAGAACTGTTGTCTCCCGAAAGGTATCCCCGGCTGCACAGCATGGTGATTCGCTGCTACCTTCTCATCCAGCAGTACTCCCAGGCTCTGATGGCTCTCACGACCATGGCCTCGCTAAGAGATCACAGCACGCCTGAAACGCTCAGCATAATGGATGACCTTATCACTTCTCCCGGAAAGGATAAGAACGGCTGCGGCCACATGCTCGTCATTAGGGTGCCATCTGTGCAGCTGGCCATGCTGGCCAAGGAGAGGTTACAAGAAGTAAGAGACAAGCTAGGTCTGCAGTACCGCTTTGAGATCCTCCTTGGGAATCCTGCTTCAGAGCTTACAGTTGCGAAACACTTTGTGACACGGTTGAAGGTTAGCAGAAACTACGTATTTCTTTGTACGATCGTTGTAGTCATCTCACTGCTGTACGTATTTCGTGTGTGTTCCCACATGTTTTAAACTTAATTATTTTATAGGAAAAGAGTCCATGATCTTTATCTTTTCCAAGGAAGTATACGGTACTTCTGATGAGCATTAATGATTTAGGAACTCAGAAAAAAATTGAATTGTTTCTGGTCCCTGAAGTCAAACACCGGATGTTATCTTGCTTGTTAAAATTGAATAACAGCATGAGTCAGATTTCTCTTTGAACCTCTGAAAGCAGAGCTCGGATCTCCCTAGACAAACTAATTATTTCCATCAGTTTATCTCTCTAGTGTATCTAACTGTCTGCTCTGTCTTACCATCTTCTGCTCTTCTGGCAACTGGTAAAATACTGTTTGTTGTAGACTTATTTTCTCAAACCACTGCGTGTTGAAAGCCTTTTCTGCACAGCATATATGCACCGAGCTAATTGCATGGATTTGTGAGAGGCTGGTACAATGAGCCACATCCACTTCCTGTATTAACCTTGCTACATTAAAAAAAAGTTTGTTTGCCTTTCTTACGAGCCTGAATGTAGTTCAGGTTATCTGTCGTGATCCCTGCTTTACATCTCACACAGAGATTCATTTTCAGTTTCATTATGAGTTACAGTGTGTTTAAAAGCACACAGAAAATGAAGGAATTTTGTGAACCTTTCTTAAAGAGCTTCTCTACAACCAAAACCAGGTAAAATGTCCCTTAAAGTAGCCACCCCTTCTGTTTCTCAAACCCTGTCTGCTGCAGGAGAGGGAATCACAAAATGGCTTGGGTTGGAAGGGAACTTAAAGACCACACAGTCCCAACCCCCTGCCATGGGCAGGGACACCTCCCACCAGACCAGGCTGCCCAAAGCCCCATCCAGCCTGGCCTTGAACACCTCCAGGGATGGGGCATCCACAGCTTCTCTGGGCAGCCTGTGCCAGTGCCTCACCACCCTCACAGTGAAGAATTTCCTCCTGATGCCAAATCTAAATCTCCCCTCTTTTATTTTAAGCCCTTTGTCCTATTACTACACTGATAGAAAGTCCCTCCCCAGCTTCCCTGTAGGCCCCCTTTAGGTACTGGAAGGCTGCTATAAGGCCTCCCCAGAGCCTTCTCTACTTTAGGCTGAACAACCCCAACTCCCTCAGCCTGTCCTCACAGGAGAGGTGCTCCAGCCCTCTGATCATCCTGGTGGCCCTCCTCTGGGCTCACTCCAACAGCTCCATGTCCTTATGCTGGGGGCCCCGGAGCTGAATGCAGCGCTCCAGGTGGGGTCTCATGAGAGCAGAGCAGAGGGGGAGAATCACCTCCTTCAACCTGCTGGCCACGCTTCTTTTGATGCGGCCCAGGATAGGGTTGGCTTTCTGGGCTGCAAGTACGCATTCCTGGCTCTTATCGAGCTTCTCAAAACCAGCACCCCCAGGTCCTTCTCCTCAGGGCCGCTCTCCATCCATTCTCTGCCCAGCCCATATATATGCCTGGGATTGCCCCAGCCCAGATGCAGGACCTTGCACTTGGCCTTGTTGAACCTCACAAAGTTCACACAGCCCCACCTCTCAAGCCTGTCCAGCTCCCTCTGGATGACAGCCCTGCCCTCCAGCGTGTCAGCTGCACCGCACAGCTTGGTGTCATCAGTACATTTGCTGAGGGTGCCCTCAATAACACTGTCATGTCACCAACGAAGATGTTGGATAATGCCAGTCCTGATACCAACCCCTGAGGATCACCACTCGTTACTGGTCTCCACGTGGGAGAGAAATAGTGAAGGAGAAAACAAGATGTGAGATAGCTCTGTGCTGCTGGTGGTTTGTTGTTGTTGTTTTGGGCTAGGCTTTAGTTCTAACCTCGAATCGTTCTGGGTTGTGAGTCCTATGAGGGTTTCTTTATGGCACTTTAACCTTGTGGTTGCAGCCCATACACATTGTTGGGACAGCTTGTGAGGCTTTCAGTGCAGATCAGGATTGAGTGTAAGAGGCTGATGTAGGTGAATATCCATGTAGCCATTGATCTGAATAGAGGACTTTGATCAGATAGGGAATGGAAAAAAATCCTAAATGTAATTCCCCACAATGTAAAATGCTTTTTTGAAGTAAATAATGCTGTAGGATTCTGGACTTGTTTCTTTCCTTGTAGGTGACTAGAAAGAAACAACAACAACAACAACAACAAAAACCACTTAACTCTGAAAGATGCCTATAAAGAGAGGGAGGAGAGGAATTTAGTTGTCCAAATATAAGCCTGCAGTGCCTTTTTAGGTGGGTTATCCCACCTGTCCTTTTTAGGTGGGTGCTCCAGAAGGATGAAGGGCACCTGTGAGTACTGTGCGGGGCTGCCAACCCTGCCAGTCTGGTGCCCGGGATAACACGGGCTGTCTGAAGTGGTGTGGGGACAGGTTTGTGCAACTGATTCCCATTACAAAATTCGTCAGCCAGGTTCCTGTTGAGTCCGGTTCATTGCAGACGATTTCGATTTGGTCTCCTTGCAGCTTGGCTTTTCTCCCGATGTTAGGAGGCGTACCGGTGCTGGGGGACTAGAGGCAGGGGGGGTCTGGCTGCTGGCTGCTTCCACGGGGAGTGCCCTGGAGAGGAGGGGAGAGCGGCACCAGGCCACCGAGCGCTTGCTGGAGAGGCTGAGTCTTGAAGTGCTGGCCCCGCCGATACCTGCGGTGGGTTGCAGGGGGGTGAGACTTCGTCTCGACCTTCTTCGGGAGCCAGAAGGGAAAGCTTATAGCTTCTGGTAGCCCCCATTGGATGGGTTGATTTGAGTTCCCCTCTTCCTAAGAGCGAGTTACCAGTGCGTGTGGTGCCGCAGCAGGGCTGGGAGGGCCGGCAGCAGTCTGTGAGGTGCTGGTAGTTGAACCGTGTCCCCCTCCACCAGAGGAGCCCTCTGGCACGCCACACGGGTCAGTCCTTGCCATCTGGGAGCCAGGCTCCAAGGGGGGAGAAACAGCTAGAGGTAAGGAATGAAAGAAGAGATGGAAAATAATTTAAATAACTATTTTTTTTGACCAGCCATGTTGTCATGGCAATAGAGGTCACCTTTTAAGTGTAATAAGTCAATTTGGGAGCCATTCAGAAGTGGGGAGCCTGGAGGGCTGCAGCTCTCTGCCCCTCCTGAATAAAGTAGACAAAAAATACATCTTCTGTATGCGGGGTTCCAGCTCAAAGCTCCAGGCACTCAGGCTTCTTTTCTGTTCTTTAGGCTAGAAGAAAGAAAAATCAGTTTTGAATCTGCCTTCTCCCATTTCATTTTGTAGCCGTGCACTTTCTCACAATCTTCCAGCATTGGGAAGGAAGGCTAACGCGCAGCCAGGCTAACCCTGCTGAAAAGCCAGAAAATCTCTCTCTGCTGCTGAGGCTGTTTAACTGAGCCAGCAGAGGTTGTTAGGTAGTTGGAGAAATATTTTTTTTCTACGAACATGTTACGAGGAGGATGCAGAAATCAGCAGGGGAAAAAAAATCAGGGCTGGAGAAAGAAAATTAGAGCCATAGCAGAGACGGGGAATACTGTTCCAAATCATGCTCTTCCTAAGCTAAGAAAAAATTAGTCATAGGTTATTTCAGTGGAAATTTTCAGAAGGTAAAATGGCATGCTGAGTCACTGATCTGCTATTGAGTCCTCTTTTTCAATCCCTTTCATCTGCCTGAGAAAATGACTCATAAAACACGGCCTTTCTGGGGAGGAGGAAGGGTAAGGAAAGAACAGGTTGAGCATACAGGTTGAGAGCAGAAGAGCCGAGAGGGAATTTAAGACAGTGTTCTTCCTTTAGGTTATGTTTTCCACACAGTTTGCATGAGTCGGGTTGCTCTGTAATTTGTTTGTCTGTGATGAATCTTTATGGATATCTATCGGTACATAGATAAATATTCTTCATGGGCACTTGGAGTGTCTGGGCTTGCCATCTGTATGACCTGGCAAAACAGACTCCGTGCCTCAGCTAGGTCTGAATTTTCTTCCAAATTGGTATTGTCCATTATTAAAAAGAAAGAAGAAGGATCTTCTTCCAGCAGAATGAATGCTGTAGCTCGAATACCTGTGGATTCTGAAACAATTATGGCTTATTTTCCTTGTCTGGAGAGGCCTCGATGTCTCTGTTCGACATGGACATGTGAAATCTATAGGTTATGTGTAAAGAGACTGCTGATCTCTGCTGATCTCTGATGATGTCTGCTGACGATCTCTGCCTTGACTAGTCGCTGACTGAAGAGGCTGTGTTGTCAGTTTTACCAGGCAGTACTCACAGTGTATTGACAAGAATGGCAGGGTATGAACCTGCATTTCAGCTTTGTAATTCCAGTGTTTGGAGAGGCAGACTGGCTTCTTTCCTTTCCAAGTGATGATTCCTTTTCACGGTTGCTGTAGGGTGCTCACGCTTCTCTTGATTGAATGCTGATATTGTTGCTCAAGAGAGAGCAGTGTTTGAGGAGGCTCCATCTAAAACAGAGGACCCTGATGAACTCAGCCATGTTCACCAAGCTCTGCTGAACCAAGGGCAGCCCTGTATACAAAGAAAAGTCAAGAACTGAAAACAAACAAACAAAACAACAGGTGATTGCTTAGAAGGTTTCATTTAGATGTGACTTGGGTATTCTCTGTTCACAGGCTTGGAGGGGAAATGAGCAGGATGACTGGATTCCTCGCACCTATCAGGATTTGGAAGGTCTGCCTTGCATCGTTATTCTAACTGGCAAGGATCCTCTGGGAGAAACTTTCCCCAGGTGCTGTTACTGCTCTTGCAATATGTTCGTTTTCTAATATGTTTTGATAAGTTTTTTTGTGGGGGAGGTTACGTGGTTTGATACCAACTGTTCATTTTTTATCACAAAGAAGCGCATTTTAGAAGACTTCAGGAACAGTTTAAAATTTTGGAAAGTGTGGCTTGTGAAAAGTAAAGCTCCTGCACTCTGTGGGTCAGCGAACGTCTGTGCAAAGCACCAAGGAGCACAGCTTATGTGCTGCGTGTTTTAAAATTATGTGATACTTAATGGCTAGTAGAACTGTTCGTGAATATTTAATAAGCAGTTAAAGATAGGGAGTGTTGTTCAGGGTCGGGGAAAACAAACCATCCTTTTTTCTTGGCTTGGCTTTTGCAGGTCATTGAAGTACTGCGACCTTCGGCTAATTGACTCGAGCTACTTAACTCGGACTGCATTAGAGCAAGAAGTAGGCCTGGCATGCTGCTACGTCTCGAAGGAGGCGATTCGAGGGCCCATTGTAGCTCTTGACCTGAGTGAGAAGGAGCACGAGAAGGCTAATGGTAGCGAGAATGACTCTGATGAGCTGCTGATAGACTTGGACAGACCGCAGAGTAATAGCAGCGCTGTCACCGGAACCTCAGGTCAGTTGTCTGCTGCTGCTGCTCTAAAGAGTAAGTCTTCGGCTATCTGTCACTGGAAATTGAATGTAAATATTGAGATGCTTCATCAAACGGGAACGGCTTGTACCCTGCTGCAGGCTGAGCAGTGAAATATTATGTGCAGATCCTTGCCATGGTGAGCAATTTCCCTGTCTACAGCTAAAAGGGAGCAGTGTTGCAGTGCGAGGATGGGTCCTTTATTATTAGTTTTTTAAACTTGTATTTCACGTTTGCTGATAGTTTCGTCTGGTGGATCCTGAAAAGATCTTAAAAATCAGAGTAGAAATTAACAGGATTAATGTTAGGAATAGCAAAATGCTGTGTAACTGGGGGGCTAGCTGTGGGTAGAAGTGGATGTTTGCCTCCTGGCCACGACCAGCAGGGTGGCTGGGTCTCACTCTACTTCTTCAGCCCTCAGTGGAGAATCCTCTCCCATCAGGCCTTTCCTTCCTTGCATTTGCCTGGCGCTTCTAGGTCCTTCCCTTTGTTTCCCTATGAATTCGAGGTATTAAGGCAGCTGAATCGAGCCTTTGCCAGGCACCAGATCTTACCATGCATTTAAAGCTGCCTGGTATGGTGGAGGGAGCACAGCCCACTTCACTCGAAGGTTGCAGTGAAATGCTCTCCACTGAAAGGAGGGCCAAATTGATCTATGTGTACAGCGGTGTGTTATACTTCAGTTTCAGAGGGTTGTACCATGAAATTCTAAATCCCAGATGGGAAATGATAGTTAACATACTGAGATTAGCAGTCATTTGGGATTGGGATACTTGTGTTCGGACCCTGAACCCTAGCAGAATGGCTGTTGCCTCTCCGGCAAGAGGGACAGATGGATTTATTTTTTTTAGCTGTTGAAACACCAGCCTAAACCTCTCCCAGCTGTACTCATGAACAGAAGTACTTGTAGGTTAAGCTTGTGCTCTAGATCAAATGGGTTCATGATTTTTTTGCATTTTTCTTATATCAGCCAGTATCTGTTCACTGCCTGCTCTTTGTTTTGCCAGGCTCCCTGGCTGACAATGGTGTGAGCTCCTCGAGTGCTGCGGACAAGTCCCAGAAGCAAGCACCATCGCTCAGCTTTCAGACTGTGGCGCACAGCTCGGTCGATGAGGGGGCTTACCCTGCTTTCACAGCTGGAGAGACCCTGAAACAAGAGTGCGACTCCCTGGGTAACCAGATGGCAAGCAGCACCACTTCGAAACTGTCGTCGCTGTCTTCGGTCTCCCAGACGTTTCGGTGGCCTGGCCACTCAGCCAAAGACAGCAAGGCCCTGCGTGCTGCACTGCCACGCATCGTCATCCTGTCGAAAGCTGCGTACTGCCTCCTGAGCTCGCAGAAAAGTGGGAATTTGCCTTCCTCCTCTTCCCTCCTGCCTCACGCCGACGTGTCTTGGCTGAGCTCTCTCAGGCCCCTGCTTCACAAGGACATGAGCAGCGAGGAGCAGTCGCTCTACTACCGGCAGTGGACGACAGCCCGACAGCACCACGCGGACTTCAGCAATCAGGGTGAGGCGTCCGGCTCAAGGAGCTTTCACCCCAGGCGGCTGCTTTTGACAGGACCACCACAAGTAAGAGCACAGTTCCTTCCTCTTGCCTTACTAGCAGGGTGAGAGGACAGGCGATGAGGACTGCTACAGCTGCAGATGGAGATGTACTTGAGAGGCCCCATGAAACTCGTACACAGCAATGCGTTTTGAGATCAAAAATTGGTAAAAATTTAAGGTTAAGCATGAAGCTGGAAGTGGTAAGGAGAGGAGGGGTAATCTGTATGTGTCATGGTTTTTTAAGCCTGTATTACATACTCGTGGATGGCACTGGGCATAAAATTGCCATGAGCATGGCAGTGGGTGAACAGTTTATCAGTGGTGATCTCCCTGCATAAAAAATGTGATACAGGCTCTGCTCTGGGCCAGATTTTCCTCACAGATAATTTTGTGATACCATTCAGCAAAATGGGGAATACTGAGTCTTGTTATGCCTTGCAGGCAGGACTAGAATGGCAAAATAACAGGGGTAGGCCCAAATGCATTTACCTGAAATGTATCCTTCCTGTGCATTAGTCTGACTTGGGATTCAGACTCCTTTTCATCTCTGGTTCAGGTGGGAAAGACTGGCTCGTATCTGCAGTTCCTGAGGATCCTCTTTCGCATGCTGATCAGGTTGCTGGAAGTAGATGTGTACGATGAAGAAGAAATAAATGCCAGTGAGTATTTAGAAGTAATTTTTAACATGCGTTATTAAGTGACTCTCTTACATATTAATAAGCAGTGACAATTTTTTTAGACTTACAAAAAGACTTCATAACTGACACCTGCCACTTGTCCTGTCCGTTACTGTGCAGCTACACTTGTTGTAGGTACCTGCATATATATAAAAACAGATGAATAAAAATGTAAATTTTACATGGGTCTTAACTAAGAACTTTTAAGTGTATTTTGGATTGGTCTTACTTATATGCCACTAAAATGAAAGTGAACACAAAACTGTATATGGGAAACATCTGCTTGCTAGTTTTTAACATGCCTGCTTGCTAGTTTTTAAGCTGTGGCTGCTTTTAAACAGACAAAACAGATTGAAAACACTACTTTTCTGGCTGAAACATCAATATTACTATTTATGTTTAATTACCAGTTAGATACCAATTATTTATTTACGTTTAATTACCAGTTATAGATACCAATTTTTAGTAAGACTGTCTTCTGTAACCAGTTTACAGATCTTGTGCTGAAGAAAAAGGCTGGGGGGAGGGACACCTCTGTGAATTTGTGCTCGTTTGTCAGATCTCACAGATCCATTAACTGCTGTGGCAGGACTTGGCCTTGAGAAGCACAAACCCTTTTAAAAGTGATTCCTCTTAGGGTGTTCTCTACATAACTCTGTGGTTGTAGTGAAGTTAACTCTGTGATGCATAAATTTCATGACCAGACATCCAGAAAATGCAGTTGTTTTCAGACCTTTGAAAAGATTAATTTGCATTTCTGCTCAGAAAGTGCTATCAAATTTTTGAAAAATGTATTCCCCTTAGATTTGGAGCTCTGGGGATTGTTATTACCTCATTATTTGAACTAAAGTTCCCCAAAAACTTAGGATGAAATCACAAAGTAAGAACAATTCTGTGTCATGCAGTCTGGTCTGTTGTGATCACAGCAGCTGTGTCACACCCCTTTCAGGAATGCATGAAGCTGCGTCAGAAGAGCAGATTGGGTTTACTTGGGGTTTTTGGTTGTGGGATTTTTGCTCCCACAGCTTCTACTGGAATGCTTTTCCAGAACCCTAATGCTCTGATGATTGAAAATATTTTTTTATTCCCCAACCCAAAGATATTCCTGCCCCTATTATAAACATTTTGGGGGAGAAGGAAAACAGTATTATTTTAAATTAAAATGCTTTTACTCTTCTTTGATGTTTGCTTCTGTGATGTAGTCATGCAGCAATCGTCTTCCCTCTCAGCTTTCATCTAGGTAGCCTGCGCCAGCTTGCAGGATCCTCACAAATGACAGGCTCATTATTCTTCTCATCGGTTTCGTACCTCTTGTCTGTGCATCTATTTTCAATTTATTCTTTTGGTACATGGCTGACCAGAGCTGTGTGTGAGACCATGCGGGGTGTTTAACCAGCCCAGTGTGCAACAGCTTGTGTATTTCCCTGCCTCCACTGAAAACCCCGCGGCTGATGAAACCAGTGATTGCACTTGTCTTTTCCATCTTCCCATTTCACTGACGCTGATCCTTAGCGTGTACTTGCGGGTGCCTCTGCAACTCCGTCAGTTCCAACTGAGGGACTCCCAGCCTACTGCAGAAATGCTTGTTATTAGTCCTTGACGGTACATATGACTCATATTTTTTCTGTTGAATGTCATCCAGTGACTGTTGCTACAGTTTTTGAAGGCATTGAATTCTTTCTGGATGCTCTTCTGTTCCTCCTCTGTATTGGCAATGACTCTTAGATTTGTGTCACCAGCAAACTTGAGGCAAGGGTGGTTGTTGTTGTGTTGTTTTTTTTTTTGAGACAGTGACATTAGGGAAAGTATTAAAAAGTATGTCCCTCTGCTGATCTTTGTGAACTTTGCTGGTAATATCCATCTGCCTTAATGCTTATGATGTTACATGCTGCCATCTTCTGTTTAATCACCTTTGCAGACCATTCATTGTCTCCATTTTCTTCCAATGTATTAATAATTTGTCATATAGCATCATATCAAATACTTTACTTGGTAAAAGGTAAGATGTGTGGCGTTTCTTTTGTTTAAAGAAATAGATATGTTATATCTGTGTAATGAAAGTAACATGGGGTTTCTTTGGTCAACCCGTGCTGAGTTTTATTGCATTTTTTCATTTATTTCAACATCTTTATTTCCTTCATCCTCCCCAAGTTTTGAAAAACACCAAGGCCAAAATAATGGACTGAGAGTTTCATAGATCTCTGAAATGGTGATAACATCTGCATTATTCTTGCACGGAAATCAGGCTTGCACCTGATTTCACACACCTGTTTTTTCAGGAAAGTGGCATGGAGATTATTCTTTCTCATTGTTTTCAGTGTGCATCAAGCGTTTAGAGATTTGTTTCCATCTCAGCTTATAGTGAAGCATTTGCTGTAGCCCAGAAAAAATTTGTTTTCGTGCACTTTTCTGAGGTATGCCTCAGCTTGACATTTTGCAAAGCTTTTTATTTTAATCTTGCAGTTGATGACATGTGAGTCAAAACTTTATTTGCTGATGGGCTGTTTCCATTCCTCTTGGACTTTGTTCATACTTAGTGTCCTTTTTGCCTCTGAACACCTCCTGGTGTTCCTGTATTGCTTGGTGTGGTGGTTACCGATTGTTTGGCAACCGGGATTCCAAGAAATCCAAGTCTCATTCACAGGCAAGTCCCTGGTGTCCTCAGTCTAGTGGGCTTACTGAGCCAGCTCTCTCAGGATTTGTCTGTGTGAACACATTAATAAGCCTCACTTCACCGGTGGTACATGTTAATTCGAGCGGTGCCAGTGAGGTAACAGCCTCTGCACTGCAGCTGGCTCGCACCCCTGTGGGTCAGTCTGGGTAGGGTGAGCGTGTCCTTGTGTGTAGACCCAGCATTCGTTTCATCTGAGTTTGCCTTTCTGAAATGAGCAACCTCAGCTCCCTACTTTTGTGTGTTTTTCCCTCTGATTTTAAACTGAATCAACTCGTATTCAAGCTTCAGTCCCAGCTCCAGCTTGTCATCTTTGGCCAGTGTTTTCTCATGTTCACGTTGCTTACACTTGATTCTCTACCTTAGACTTACCTCTGTTGGATGAAGCAGAAGTGTTCCAGCTGATCCTTGCTGGTCGCATCCCATTCTCAAGAATGTGTTTTTACTGCCTTTACCATATACTCAGCTGCTGGTTCATAAGTTTATGCACCCTCTTTCTCCTTGCTTTCATCCTTCTGACTTTGGATGCTTTTGCTTCTTGTTTGCCCAGTTCCCTCCTTACTGTGTACTAAAAAGGGATCCATAGAGGGACTGAGAAGACGTGCCTGTATCTTCTGCACAGACAGAACTGTTCATTTGAGCATTTTATGTATAAATATAACAATTCAGAGTGAATTATGCCTCAGCACTTTGATGAAGGGCAGAGCAGAAAGATATCCATAAGGCTGCTTCACCCCACAGTTTCCAAGGAATTGCCATTTCTTTTAAATGTCTTCATATTGACTATAATCTGAATTTTGGTGATATTCATAGAAAGGTTTGAGTTGGAAGGGACCTTAAAGATCATCTATTTCCAACCTCCTTGCTACGGGCAGGGATATAACGCTTATGATGTTCAAAGATGTCTTTCTTGCGTGTATTTGCGCACCTGTGTGAATTCTTGTGCAATTGTAAATCAGCAAACATCACATAAACACCATTTAGTGGGTATCTGATACTGCTTACCTAAAGTGTGTTGTTGCAGATCATACAGAAAACGGCGAAATTACTCAGTCTAGCAATGACCACTGGCCAGATATCGAGATCTTCAGTAAAATGTCTTTTGACCTGAGCGTACATGACCCCAAGTACAGAACTATAAGTCCAGTGTACACAGAACAACTGTCAAGAGTGAAACAAGGTAAGCCAAAGGAGAATTTTCTAGGAATAGTTTCCTACAAAAACGATTTTTCTATTGGTTTGACTAGACACATGAGCTTAAAAAAGCCTTTTATCTCCTAACGATGTGGAACAAAACAATTTGTCCTTTACAATTGTTACCAGGCTCAGTCTCTGGTTTCTATCACTCATAAAATTTCTTTTACAGAAACAAGCAAAGAAACAAAATCGGAGGAACCTAAGAAAAGAGAGACCGTGTCCATGATGTTGACAAAATACGCAGCTTACAACACGTTCCATCACTGCGAGCAGTGCCATCAGTACATGGACATTAACCCTGCTGCACAGGTTAGTGCCAAGGCCCACGGGTAAACTGCATCCTTGATTTTTCTGTGGTCTCTCCAGGCATACCGCTCTGGCCTCAGGACTCATGCTTTCACCTTCCCTGAGATGGAACTGTTTAATTTCTTCCATTCTCAGGGGAGATATTGAGCTACAGACCCTGGAGCATCAACTGTGTCTGCTGCGTTCTGCATGAGCAGTTCTCTTCTCCAGCTGCCTCTGACAAAGGGTGAATATTGTCACTAGTTGTCTCAAGCCAAAGCATTATTCAGCCTGCCCAGAGGGTCCACAGTGTCTCATGGCAGAGGACTGTAAAATTGAGAGAGAAGCTTGTCTTACCTAAATGCCAGCCATCCACACACCTCTGATGGGAGACTGGAAGGCCTACTTCTTCCTCCCTTTGTATGTAGTTGTGCGTGCTTCTTAACAGTAGCTTACAAGTCACGGGACGAGAAGGATCATTTTTAGCTGTTTTGTAATCCTTTTGATCTTTTGATCTCCAAAATAAACAGCTATGCTCACGGGAGGCTGGCAGGTAAGATTTTTTCCTGGTTAATAGCTCAGACATTATTAACCACCAGCAATGGTTTACTTGGAGGTTTCTTATCTCAGTTCATTCTTTTCTTGCTTACTAATCTTTCCCAACAGCTTGTTACTAACCTAGCACGCTGACCTGGAAATGTACAGTGTCAGTTATTGCACAGCAGCCCCAGCAAATCTGTTTGAAACCTCATGCTTCGTTCAGTATGTTGACACAAGCAAATCCTCCCAAGGGACATCTTTGTTCCCTTTACACATCTTTGTGCATCTGGTCAAACACAATGACTATAACAAATCTGAATATCCACCTGTACGTCTGAGTTGTGTATATAGAGTTATGAGAGTTAAACTCAGAGAAATTAGATATCCAAAGGGGAGTCACTGGATAGCGAGCATTATGGAGGGGAAGAGATACTTAAATCCTCTAGCAGAACCTAAATAAAACCCTTTTCATTCTTCATCTCTACTTAGGCTAATTATTTCGGTTGTTTAGTAAAGATTATAGAGGGGTGACTGCTAAGAGTAAATGATTTGACCTTGAGGTAAGACACATGCCTCTCGAGGATGAAGTCTTACCAGATATGTAGGCGCTTTGTGTACATGTACATGGCTCAGTGAAGCACTGTGCAAACTCAAGCTCACCCAAATACTTCATAGCCTTGTTAATGGGGTGGTCTGCCTTGGTTACGTAGCTCCTTACAAGAGTACTGTCACAGGAAAAATACCACACTAACGCGGCCACGCTGCTGCTGTCTGCGAATGGCAGTGCGCTCTGCTGTGGAGGCAGACCCCTGTGTTACACATCTTTGAATCTTTTGGAAAAATTTGTTTGGACAGTTTCTTTCCATGTGTGTGTATTTCATTTCTGCTTGTAAATACCGATAAATAATTTCCAGCTCAAATAGACTTCAGAAGAGCCCAGATGGGCCAAAGATCATTACTGGTACAGGAAGCTGGTTGTTTTAATAGCGAGGCAAGTTACATGCCTAAACAATGTAGCTTATGGTAGAGGAAATGAGAATATAATAAAGTTAACTTCAGTTACTGAAAGAAAATGTTGTGGATGTTCTTTCATGGTGGCTGCCAGTATTGTGACTGCAAGAGCAGGTTGCCAAATGCTCCTTTTGGTTTACCTGCTTGCAAATCCTCCTCCCGCTTCTTTTTGTTTTATACAGGTATCTGACTCCACCCTGCATGCTTTCACATTTTCATCCTCGATGCTAGGAGAAGAGGTTCAACTGCATTTTATAATCCCCAAGTCCAAAGAGAACCATTTTGTCTTCAGCAAGCAAGGAAAACATCTAGAAAGCATGCGTCTCCCACTCGTTTCTGACAAGGTGTGTGTGCTGCTCTCATCCATCTGCCGGCTGCATATGCTGAGTGCAGTCAGCTTGACATACATTTGCAAATCAGTGGTGGTTGGCAGGTTTATTTTTTCCTTTTTTTTTTTTTTCTTCTTATTTTATTTTAGTCATTTGCATAATTCTTACCTAACTCTCCCTAGAACTGGAGTTTTTGAAGAGAATCATCCCTGTTGGTATTCCTAGTATCCCAGTCCTGGCATGTTGCAATGATCAATAACGTTCAAGACCAGAATAAACAATAAATAAAAATCCGTGTCAGGAATAACCTGCTTTTTATGTAATGTTGGCAAAATATCTCCTGTTCTAGCAGAATTTGAATGCGGTCAAGAGTCCGATCTTCACTCCATCAAGTGGACGTCACGAACACGGCCTCTTGAACCTCTACCATGCCATGGAAGGCATCAGCCACCTTCACCTCCTCGTAGTCAAGGAGTACGAAATGCCGCTGTACCGCAAATACTGGCCCAACCACATCATGCTCGTCCTGCCTGGCATGTTCAACAATGCTGGCGTTGGTAAGAGACACTGTCAGTGCTGTGGAAATATCAGTGTCCATGCTGGACAGTACGGAAAAAAGCTTCGCAGTGCTGTGATAATAGCAGCAATCCGTGTGCAGAATGTGATGGTTTAAAAGAAACGCTGCGAGGGACGTAGGGTGGATATTTGTAGTGATCGCTGCCTTCTCAATTTAAAATCTGATGGGTTTTCGGCCGTATTTGGTCATTTTACTCAGCCCCACTGCGTGAATGTTCATTCTAGACATTTTACACATTTTTCTTTTTTTGTTAGCTGAAGCTAAATATTAACTGCAGCTGAACACTGGGGACTTGAACTTTGGATTTCATTTTTCTGGAGTTTCAGAGTTCTCCTGCAAGAAGTTTTAAATAGCTTCAGTTTTTGGATCTCAGACACTTTTTGATTCAAGTTAGTTATTCTTTTAATGCCCACTAAATCATTTTCTGTAGTCTCTTAAAAAGTCTGCTTTTCTTCCTATCTTGCCTTCTAGATTGCAGTCACACTGAAAAGGGGACGTTTTGATTTCTTTTTAAACTAAGATGTTCTGAGCACTAAGTTCATAAAAGGGTAACGATTGCAGTTCGTTGCGTAGCCTTTCTTTGAGAAGAGAGAGTGAAGAAGTCAAACCAAGATCTCTCTCTGTCTCCTTTACGGTGTTTTCTCAGGTGCTGCCAGGTTTCTGATTAAGGAGCTGTCCTACCACAATCTAGAGCTGGAACGAAACCGCTTGGAGGAGCTGGGGGTCAAACGCCAGTGCGTGTGGCCTTTCATTGTGGTCATGGATGACTCCTGCGTGTTGTGGAACATGCACAGCGTCCACGAACAGTCCAGGTAAGTCACCACCCAGCACTGGGCTCCCCGTGCCGATCCAGCACGGACGGCAGCACTGCTTCAGTCAGCACCCGCACCTGCAGCTTAGGCTCATCTGTAGCATCCGACAGCAAGTGAAAGACCAGACAGCTGGAAAAGTAGGGCAGCTGGAATTGCTGGGAGTGTACTCAAAATACTGCTGAGAGCAGCTTTTGGCAGTAACTTTGTTGTAGTAACACCAGGCAGGCTGTCCAAAAGGCCTCACAGCGGTCATTATCTACTCAATTGCTAGCTAAATAGTCCAGGAACGGCACACTTGGACATCAGATACCTTCCCTAAAATGCAAAAAACGCATCCTTTTCCTTGCTGCCATCTGCCCCTCACTCCGAGCAGTGGGAAGGCTGTAGGTTTGTCCCGCTTACCACCAACATCCAACCTAATGGTGTTACAAGCTTCCACCCGGCTCTGCCCTTACATCCGTGTCCCACAGCGAGCATCATCAGCAAACCTCTGCTTGTGCACGTGTGCCGAAAGCCACTCTTGGCTTTCAGTGACTATTTGGAGTGATTTCTCAGTATTTCACTTCCCTGGTTTGTTTTGATTCAATTTATGTTTACCAATGAAAGGTTTGTTTTGGAAACTCCTGCTTTTTAGAAGGCTTTAAGCTGTTGCTCTCAGTGCTCATGCTGTTCATTACGGAAAAAATAGCCTTCCAGAAATGGTGCATGAGGTGATTCCTTTTCCTTTTCTAAATTGCTGCAGAAGACCTGATTCTGCTGAAGAGCCCGTTTTCTTAAGATGAGTAAATTGAGGGGATATGATTAATTAGCTGTTGTTTAAAGTCTGTGTTTATTTACATATTTTACAGCATGGAGAATAAACAGTAGTGAT
This sequence comes from Anser anser, assembly GCF_964211835.1. Classification (NCBI taxonomy): domain Eukaryota; kingdom Metazoa; phylum Chordata; class Aves; order Anseriformes; family Anatidae; genus Anser; species Anser anser. The sequence goes on along the minus strand of NC_139721.1, from coordinate 50,197,295 downwards.
TGTTAATGGAATTTCTCGAACCTATTTACATTCCATTCACTATACATATATATATATATATATTCACACACAGAAGCACTTATATATAGCGTATGTTCTATATACGTAATCAGCCACGTTTGTGTGTTGCACGTGATACCATTTTGCAGCCAGTCCCTGGAGCCTGGGGGTACCAGTAAGAACGTCTCTTTGAAGAGTGTTCTCCAGCACATCGAAGCCACCCCCAAAATCGTTCACTATGCAATACTGGGCGTTCAAAAGTGGAACAGCAAGCTGAGTGCCAGGAGAACGAAGGCTCCGTTCTCCAGGTGCCACGTGCGTGACTTCATACTGCTCAACATAGACCTGACCCAGAACGTGCAATATGACCTGAACAGGTAGGCAATACGTGCTGGTGGCACAACGGGTTGGCGCGACGAGAAGCTTGTCGCTGTATTTCTAAATGCTTTTGAGATAAATCAGAAGGTCTGGGCTAAGGTACACAATCACAGCACAGTGGCGCGTGCTGCGCCAAAAGAGCTGCCGGAGGGAGACTGTGAGGCAAGGCAAGGGAGGGCTGCAGAGGACTGAAAAGGCAGGGATCAAAGAAGAAAAGCTTCAGGAGAAAAAAAAAATGAGGAGACCAATAATAGCGGGAAGAGGCCAAAATGACAGCAGTCACGGGAAGCGTGTGGAGCTTCCAGAGTGCCTTTGTAAGAGGCAGGAGCCTGTTGTGTGACTGAGAGCAAGAGTGTAGGCAGTGGCTGAGCATTGCTATGCCACGTGCTATGAGGAGGGATTCCTGGCATTTCCTCTGCTCAGCTCTCCTCCCCATTGCCACCTGGTTTGGAAATTAAAACAGATGAACAGTTAACTTTCCGCTATAAACTTCCTTTTTTCCCCTTCTCCTTCTAACGCCATCCTAAAGCATTTGCAATAAAGCACTGTTGGCATGGGGCTTTATCTCTAATTCTCATCGCAGACATTGGACTGGCAAAATCCAATTCCCTGTCCCCCTGATCTTGGCCAAGTGAGTTTAGAATAACCCACTTTCTGGCCCTGGGGTATCTCCTGCTGCTGTTTTCAGGGATCCCATGTATTAGAGTGAGGAACTGCAGCTAGTCAGTGCAAGCCAGAGTCTGGCATGGCTTGCAGAGCTCTTGATTTCATGTTCTCTGCATGGCTGAATCATGAGATGGGAGTCAGCCCACGGACAGGAGCATCACATCTGAAGTAATGCAGGGTAAGCGTTAGGCCTCTGCTGCTTTGTCTCCCGTAGCCAAATATTTGTCCAAGCCCATTTCTCTGCTCAGAAATGGAGGCTGGACACTGCAGAGCTCTAAAATATGTCAACTCTAAAATATGGGGAAAAAATAAATAAAAAAGAGAAGGGAAAAAAAGGGAGGGGAAGAAGTGCTCAGTGCCAGTACATGACGAGGATGAGAGGCATGGCCAAACTTGCTACAGGGAAGAAACCTGCAGACATGCTGAGAAGTGAAGATTTGTTTTGTCTTTAGATTACCAGAAATCGCTTCCCTACACCAGGAACACGCTGAGGAAATGGTTCTTAAAAGCTATGTAGAGAATTTGTACAGGAACCATATCGGATTGTCTCCAGAAATCACTGCTAGGCCAGTTCTGATGCATTTTAGCCGAGGGTGTGTGAAAGGTGGCTTACTCCCAGCAGCAGCACAGCTAGTTTAGTCATCTTGTGTTTGATGTCCAGGTATTTCTGTGAAGATGTAGATTTTAATCTGAGGACCAACAGTAGTGGCCTGCTCATCTGTCGCTTCAACAACTTCAGTGTCATGAAGAAACATATTCAGGTCGGAGGACAAAAGGACTTTGTCGTTAAGCCAAAAATCATGGTGAGTGTGTGCGCTCCATCCTACATTAAGGGTAAAATCAGGACCTGTTTACCTTAGAAAGAATGAATTTTTTTAGCCCTTTAGGTTTATTTAGTGCTTATTTGAAATCTGACATTCATAGTCTGTGGTAGGGCTGCCACCTAAATAGAAAATAATAAATACATTGGTAATTATACATTATTAACAACAATTTCTGTGCTGTAAAAATGCGTCAAAATCAAGTGGGGATTTCTGATTCTTTCCCCCAGCTGTCTCTCGCTTCCTGCCATGGCGATCCCTTCCCTAACTCCTGCAGAGATGTGCTTAGGGGGGCTAAAAGGGGCTCTCCTTGGTTTTGTTGCAGGTTTTGGACAGCCTGGCGCCAATAATGCCTCTTCAGTACGTCTGTGCCCCAGACAGTGAGCATACCTTGCTGGCAGCCCCATCGCAGTTCCTCCTGGAGAAGTTCCTTCAACACGCGACGTACAAACTCTTCCCAAAGGCCGTTCACAACTTCAAGAACCCGGTGCTGGCCATTGACTGCTACCTGAACATCGGACTCGAGGTACGAAATACACAGGGGTAACGGGGACTGGTAAACGCCAACCTTTACTGCCACATCATTTTTTAGGTTGAAAAACCCTTCTTTTGTGAACCCTCAGCATCAAGGGTAGCGTTTGAAGATGATGTAGAACAGGGAGGCTCCGGTGTTTGAGCTGAAGGACCAACTCCGCTGCGGGGCTGGCAGTAAAACCTCCTCGCTGGGTGGTACGGGCAGACCACAGATTTGTGACGGATTGATGGGATTTACAAAGGAATGGGGCACGTCCATCTGAAATAGTATTTCGTATGGAGCAAAAATCCTGAAGTGATGCCATGACAAAACTGGGTGTGCTCCATAGCTGTCTGTACAACTACCCACAGAACTTTTCAGATCATTGTCACGCCCATACTTTTACAGCTTTTTATTGTCTGTGCTTGCTTTGTCCTTGCAACAAACTTGTTCTGGCTGAGAGTTTCTGATCTGACCCTTTTCTGATGGCTCGCTTCAGTGATGGACAAAGCTCATTCTTTGTAATGCTTCTCTCCAATTACATGCTCTTCTTTTTGTGAACCCGGGTTTCTAGGGAAACTTTTTTTTTTTGCAAGTATGTCTGTAGATAGGCAGATGTAATAATTTTTGAACCCTTTGGTCGGTTTGAGCAGGGTCTGAAGCAGGGGGAAAGCCTAATACGAGTTTTGTTCTGGCCTGTTTCATGGAGGTCAGCGGCAAGGCAGAGGAGAAACCCTTCAGTACAGAAAGTGTCACGGCACTGAACCGCAGGAGGGCCCCAGTGCTGGCAACCACTTAGCTGGGGACTGCGGTCAGCAAAAGACGCGTGCCTGCACAAAGGAGATGGAGCTTTGCTAGTTTCAGTGCCTGGGGAATTGGTTACCGGGCTTAACAAATGTATCCTCCTTAGAACAACCTGAACAGCCTTACAGTTGCTGTAAGCAGGTAATTCACAGAGCAGCAGGAAAGCAAACTGAATTAATGCAGGGGGTCGAAATGACGTATTTCACACTTTGTGACCAAATCTGAATTCAGTCTAGAAGTTTGTCCAGTGTGTTATTTCCTGGGAAAAGTCTGCTCAGTGCTGCTTTGGGTTCCCATTGTATTTTCACCAGCACGTTTACTCATCTGTTATCACAAGTTCGTCCCCCATTCCGCTCAGAGCCCTGCTCAGGCATTCGCTAACGGAGACGGGCTGGCTTTCTTTTCCCCTTCTGTTCCAGGTGGCTATATGCTATGTTAGCTCCCGCCCGCACTCAGTCAACGTCAACTGTGAAGGGGTGTTCTTCAGCGGACTCCTGCTCTATCTCTGTGACTCTTTTGTGGGTGCAGACCTCCTCAAGCGGTTCAGGTTTCTGAAAGGTAATCACCTTGCTCTGCTGCACATCCATGTTGCCTTGCTTGCCTGTGAAGTGGCAGCACAGAGGAAAAGGGAACGGTTAGAAGAACAAACAGGTTCATTAAACAGCTCCATTTTCAGTTGCTGCTGCCATCGTTTTCAAAAGAAGCAGATGGGTTGTTTATTTTTGGAGCGTAAAATGCTGCCCCTTTAGTAGCAAGTGCAGGCAATTGAACCTTAGCTAAGCTTTGATAAATCACGTTCATTACATTATTTTAAAGTGACATCAAACAGAGACAGGAGCACAAAAACAAGGAATATGGAAATCGTTCAGTGAGTTACAGACTCTGCAAGTTGAGAGTTCAGAGAGTAGATGTTACTTACTGATGAAGATGAGAAATTCTACTCCAGTCATTTATACAATGGCAATAAATAGTCCTGCAGGACGGGCAGCTCTTAGCTGGAAGATGGTGGGGTCTACCCCCGCCACAGCCTCATAAATCTTGCCAAAATTGTTACTCATCACTTTGTCTTAGTGGTAACAGACAGTGAATTGCCATACACATTTAGTAAAGCTAAAACACGTTGGAAAGCTCTGGTGCGTTTGTGGTGTGTCTGAGCCACGTCCCTCTTGTGCTGAGGCTGCTGCACGTGCTGGGGTGCAGCAGGGTGGTGGAGCCGCTGATACTGATTATATCAGTAATGATTTAAGGATCTTGGATCCAAGTTCACGGTCTCTGCTACGGTTGATACTAACGCCTTGTACTTTAATACGCAGGGCAATGAATCGAGAAAAAAGAGTTGTTATTGTACTGAAGATCTAATGTGCTTTTCACTTGAAGGTGCCACGCTGTGTGTCATATGTCAAGACAGAAGCTCACTACGGCAGACGATAGTCCGCTTGGAGCTGGAGGACGAGTGGCAGTTCCGACTTCGGGATGAGTTTCAAACTGCTAACAGCAGCGATGACAAGCCACTCTATTTTCTTACCGGACGCCATATATAAGCTTCGATAAGACACCGATAACAAAGAAAAAAAAAAAAAAGAACTTTTTTTTTAAAAGAAAAAAGTACAATCACTGTGGAGCAAAGTGCAACCAATATTTATCTAGACTTCTCTAAAAGATTCCCCAAAATTCTAAAGTAGGCTTTATTCCTAGGTATAAAATTATCACGGCAGTTACGATTTCAAGGCTCGCTCGCGGATTCACGTTATTCTCTCATCAGTCACAACCGCTAATCACACAGCCAGCCAAGGCGTAGGCTCTAGGAAGAGGACGTGATTTGGTCGATGAAGAATTCTCTTTATTTTCAGCTGAGCTAGGGGAAGAGGCTGCTTTTAGCAGCTGCTAGCTTGAATGTGTTACAAGAAACTCAATGCAGCATATGGGATTTATTGAAGATATGTGGAGGAGCACCCACTGTTTCTCTTCAGCTCTGTACTTCGGTACGGTAATACTCAGGGGTTTGAAACTACAATGTAACGTAGGTATTTGTATTAAAAGGAATAGTCTTGTTCTCTGTGCAGTGTTAGTTGAAGATTTGTAATTGTGTATGTATTGAAACTGTCTTTGGCAAAATTTCCACAGGTGGTCAAAGTTTACTACTTAAACCTGAACAAATCAGCAAACGCGTGGCAGGCACTGTGCACACAGGTGCTCCCGGCAGCGCTACTGCACCCACCCAGGTACCTCCTCGGCTCCAGGGCAAGGCAGAAGGCTCACGTGGGAGCGGGCTTCTTGCGGAGGCGCTCCCTTCTCTTAGAAGTCCCGAGTAACTTGCCAGCAGGCGGCCTTCCATCTCTCACGCAGTAGAGTTTTGAACAGCTGCGGCCCATCCTCTGCACGTGGAAATGAGTTCTGCTGCGTCTGCTGCCTTTGGGGGGGGGGGGGCAGTTTGCTCCATGTCATTTTCACGCAGCACCAGCTGGCTGCAGATGAGGTCTGTCAGTTCATGGCAATGTATTGGAAAAAGGTGCCAGGAGGGCATCAGTGCCTGAGCTGGATTAGGGAGAGAAAAGAAGAGTCCAAATGAATGACAACAGCTTCGGGGGAAAGCAAGGGGGAAGTCCCGGGCAGCTGGGGCTGCTCAGGAGAGATTCTGTCCAGAGCAACCACCACCTAACACCGCCAGCCCTTCGTTTGACTAACCTCTGTGCATAGTGGTTGTAGCGACAGGCATGGTGTGGGCTACTGAACAAGACTCAGTAACCTGCAAGCCGTTCCAGAAAGAAGGCGGCGCAGTACAATTTGGTTGTCAGGGTTGAAGCATACCGGTACGCTGTTTTTCTCATGCAGTTAACATTGGTTACCCAATTGGTATTTCCATATGTTTCCAAAAAAAAAAATATTTCCTGCACATCATAGCCCCTTTATTAAAAAGCAAAGCACAGCATGTATTTAAAAGAGGTTCGGCTATGTTCATTTAATCCCCCAAAGCAATGAAATGAACATATCTTTCTTTATACTTGACCTGCAACTCATTGGAGAAGGACCTGCCAAAGCTGCATTTTTTTTTTTAAACAAATAGTGTTAATTGAGCAACTTCTTTATCTGGTGAAAAGATGTTTACAGATTAAAAAAAAAACAAAACAAAACATAATATATTAGACTGAGGCTAAAGGAAAATGGTTTGCATATATCTGTGTTAATGTAGCTTAACTGATGCTGTACATTTAGCAAATTTCAAGTGACGAACCCAGTTCTGTACATTCATTTTTTAATTTTCCTTCAGCCACAACCTGCCTTATATCTTTTAACACGTGGAAGATGTAGAGACATAAAAGATTCAAGAACCATCTTTTGGTACACACCTGACTGCATTCCAGTGTTTCTGGTTTTGCCAGTAGGGCTGGAAGGACACCCCGATTCGCAGTGATGTGAAAGTTTGAGGTACTGAGCGGTCAGGAACAGGTTCCCTTTCGTTTGTGATGTTTGCACTAAGTTCTTAGAAGTCCAGGTCCTGAGACTACTACGGCGAGTTAGCCCTCTGGTGCAGCAGTGCAGAATTGTCCTGAAGACTGAGCGTTAGATCAGAATGTCGGCGTATTTGCCTTCCTTTACCAAGGAACAGTAAACCAGTTTCCTTAACTCTCTGCCATGCAGAAGCAAGGAGCTTTGCAATGGAAAAGAGGATACTAATAAGTTCAAACCTTGTAGGCCTGGCCAGTTGAAAACTTTTAACTCGTTGCCTGTGAATTCCTGGAAAGGATACCATTATTTGACATCTGGGTTATCGCTATTCCATTTTCGGTTTAAGCCTCACCATCAAGGCCATTCCTATGAATGTATTAAATTGGCCAGCATTATATTTTACCTGTAGATCTTATTGTCTATTCACAGGTTAAATTTGAATGTAAACTAAGATTTAAAGAATCATATTCAAATGCTTTTTGCTTAACTTATGTAATTGCTTTTTGTGACTTTTGGAGGAGGGTTCAAAATGTTGCTTTCCTAGTGTAAAGTTTTCTTAAACAAAAACTTGGTGAATTTAGCTTCACTAGTCAGTCTACCTCATGTTATTGTTTATGAACTGAAACTGTCTGAAGTTGTGGCTATGGTATGTTTATAATGTGCTTTCATTAAATTTGAATATATTAAGTTACCATTTAAGACTGCCTCTATTTTAACTGTTTGCACCAGACAGTTGATTTTTTTAAATGTCTTAAAACATAGTGCTTACACCTGAGAAACTCACAGTGTAGTGCTACACTGAATGCTACTCGATGTTACAAAAAGGTTAGTTCAGCGTAGTGCCAGTACTACAGATTTTTCAGGCTGGGTACTTGTGATCTGAGAGCAGCTTTGTGTCAGACGTACAGCAGGTAGGAGGTACACAAGCTGTGAGTACCAACCTCGTCACCTTTAGGCTTTCTGTGAACCAGTTTTCTGACAAAGCCCTTTGCGGTACGGCTCACAATCCCCTTGAAAGCCTACCAGTCGTGGCCTCTGCAGGCCAGAATTCACACATCAGCCACTTCATTTTCAAGCCCACCAAAACGATGTTTCAGAGGTGGCACTGGTTCTTTGCTTAGCCCTAGACCAAGGTCAAGGGCAGATGTGCGGGCAGTGTGCAGTATAGTACAAACCAGTGCAGCCTAACTGCACTCTAAGTTCCAAAATTACAACAAACCAAAAGTTTAAATTTCACCTGAATCTTACCCATCCCACAGTAGGGTTTTTAAGCCATTTCTCAAGGCTGAAATTATCACCTCCCATCTTACCTCATAGCAGGTGGGTACTGAGCCAGAGCTGCTGGGAACCGACTGTAAGCATGCAATGCAAACGCGTTAATTGTCAATCGGGTGATTCCGCTCCCAAGCGGGTAAGAACACGGCAACCATTTTCCAAGGAGTGCTTCAAAACACACAGCAGCTGCCTTTAGCTGCTAAGGTAATATCTCACATAAACAAAAGAATAAAATACACTGAAGATTCATTCACACTCGGTATCAATACAGAGTAACTTTAAAAAAAGCTATCAAGAATTTTATTTTTAATCTATCTACATTATGTACAGATCAAGAAAGGCCACAGCAGTTTTTCAACATACAAACCCTTTAAAAGAGGAGAGCTTTATGAAGGAGCGACAAGTATCAAAGTGAAGTCCGCTAACAACGGTATATACTCAGTACAGCACTTGCAGGAAAGCGAAGAGCACACCGGTCCTTGGGGGTTTCATTCCACCTCTCGCTCGACAGCTGCTCTGGGGGAGACGGGAGGTAAAACGAGTTTCCCCCTCTGCCCTTACACCCGGCCGTGTGCAGGATGCACACCAGGAGCCACCGTGCAGCCTGCCAGGTTACTGCCCACGGCCACTGCGCTGTAACGCCGCCTGCCCTGGCGTGAGGGAGCTCAGGCTTGGACTCTGCTGCCTCACCCACCCGTGGTATTTAAGCACTGGTATATCACCACGTTAAGAACTTCAGCAGGTACTCATCAGTGAGACTATAGTCTTTGCATTTTAGTTTACAGTCCACTATGAACAATTTTCTGCTGCATGTAAACATGACTAACTAGATAAAATACAATCAAACTTCTGTAAAAGTTAATAAAATATCTTTCTTTTAAAAAAACAAAGTTAGCCTATTACTGCATTGTTTACAATTTTAATAAAATAGTACAACCTTTTGGTTGTTACCAGTCCTGAGTTCACGGTAAGAAAAATGGCCCTGGCTTCTGCGTAAGGTCTGCACCGATTCAGTACATTTTGGCAGAAGTCTCCCGATAAAAAGGGAATTCCTTCAGGAGCAGTTAAGTCTGATGCTGTCCATTGAGGAAGTTGTATACTAGGAACTGGCCGGTGCCACAGTACTGCGTCGCGAAGAGTTTTCCATCAGGTGTGGGGTCAGAGAAAGCAATTTCTTCTTTGCTTAAGTATGAGCCATATATGAAGTTGCTCCTGTTTGGAAGGAAAAAAAACCAACACACCAATTACCCTCAGGAACTACGGTAAGAATATTTATGCTATTATGCTACAACCCATTGGTTAAGTGGCATGGACATTCAAAAGAAAGAAGCCTCTATATTCGCTATCTCCTCTTTACAAATGGCAAAAGGAATCATTCATTCTAGGAAGGTTTTGGTATCTTAGAAGAAATGTTTGCAGAAGGCAATTTTATCTGAGTTGCATCAACAGTTCAGTTTCAGAGCTTAAAAAGAGGTCTGAATTCATTCCAACTATTTCTTCACAGAAAAGACACTGCTAGAACTATGGCTACAACCACCAGGAATGAAAATGTAAGCTGCAAAGCAGTTAGGGTCCTTACTGAGGGGTCTGATCAGACCAGATGAAATTTCAAGTTTCTAGTTTGAAGAAGTAACAAACAAAAAATTTGACATTTGGGTAAGAGCACAGCTTGGATTAACTTAAAATGTTTAAGAACACAGCAAAAAATTGATAAGTGATTCACTTTCAATAACAATTACATGAAGATTCGATTTGTTTAACTTCATGAAAATATTTTATATATGTTCTACTCTTACTAGGAAGGCAGGAAAGAATCAAGGATACCACTGTACTTTTTTGGATGGCTATGTGAGCAAACTTAGAAAACTGATCTCAGGCTTTAAGACCTTGATGAGGGGAAAAACAGAATAAGCTTCTTTGGAAACAGAAGAAACTCCCATTAGAGTTAACTTGTTGAGTTCTGGAAAAATATACTTGCAGGTACTTGCAGAGCAAGTGTTAACGTCTATCATATATGGACATCTCCATTAAATCTTGAGGAAAAGACAATAGCAACAGTCTTCGTTAATTATTACCAGCTTTATTGCCTTCTCATGACTGTATTACTATATTTAGGAAGATGATTTTGAAAGGTCCTCAGACAGTCTGACTGGATTTATTTATTTATTTTTGACTCCAAGCAGTGCAAGCTCAAGTGAAATGGAGCACACATTCTCAAAGTGAACTCAAATTCTGCTAGGACGCCTTCAACATTTTGAGGTTGGGATTTAGCTGGCTACCAGCAGCTGAGCAGATCTAACTGCTTACTGACATTAAAAAGCAAGCCTCGCTCCTTTATGTCGCCTTCTGCAACTTCCCGCGCTCCCGCCTTTACACCGACTCCAGCGCACATTCAGCCCTTCTGCAAACCAACTAACTGGGCATCAGAAGAACAGAGCTCTTTTGGGTGAGCCTGCTTTCCACTACTTAGCAAGTTAAAAATGATCTAGTGGAAGGCCAAACAAACACCAGAACACAGTAAAAGGTGAGGTGCAGTGCACAGCTAAGAGGAAAAGTGACACCTCTTCTTGATAGCAGCAACAATCCATTAAAAATGACCCCAAGGATCCTTTAGAGCTGTGACTGAGGGAGCAGCTCCAGCATTGCTTTGGGAAGAAGTCCTTCCGCCGGAAATAGTTTATAGGAAACTACTGAATACGCAAATCAAAAAACAGCCTTAAAAAAGAAAAGTATCCCAAAATCATCATGGTAAGATGCTTATCTGAATACAGTTACACAGCTGATAGTTCAGACAAAACGTGACCTGACAGGAAATTTCTATTTGCTGCACCAGCCATTTGGATGCATTTGTTTCGCTGTGGAACAGCTTTGCCAGGCTCTCCAAATACCCCAGAGGGTGAGGAGTGGCAGACACAGGAGCACCCGTGCCACAAACTCCACAGGATGGGTCTAGCCAGGCACAAACCTGACAGCCCAGCAATAACAAGACTTGGGTAGTTTGGGCATTACTCAGGACAAGGATTCAGATTTCTAAGAAATGTCACTAGAAGAAAGTACCTTAATGTTTAGGAGTTTCCAGAGAACAGGAAAGAAAAAAAAGAAAAAAAAGATGAACAAAGGTTTGGAGATTCAACATTTTTAACATTTGTCTGAACAGCAGTGTGAATATTTGTGTCCGTTTATGCATCTAGTACTTAAGTCTTCAGCTGAATACACTCATTACTAGCCACTAAAGCTCAATGGAAGTTAAAATGTCTCAGAAGTCTCAGTGAACCTGAGCAAAGCCAAAAAAAAAAAAAAAGGTTAAAACTATCACGGAAGTACAGTTGTTAGCCACTTGACTGTATCAAATTGTTCTGTGTACTTTTCTGCTCCTTCCCCTTTGCTACCTCTAAGGAACAGACATTTGGCCAATGATTAGGTCACAGTCCTTAATACTTTGACCTCAAACACCCTGACCAAAGACAGTCTCACTTCCTTCACTCATAATTACCTCGGAGGAATTTACCCAAGCTCATCTGCAGTGGGCTAGGCTGGCTTATTACAACTGCACTTAGCATAAAGGTTACTGTTAAGACAACCTACTGCAGAATACTGAGTTCAATTAGTTACCAAACGCCACAGAACACTGGAATCATCCGCTGTGCTCACCTCGACATCCCCAGTATTGCTGGAAACGTAAAAATGCAAGCTTGAGACCTGAAGGAATGCAATAAATGTCTTGGACTACGGTCTATCAAACTCATATAACCAAGGAAACATTTTCAGTATTACCTAAGACACTCTATCATCCGAGAAGCAATCTTCTTTCGACGCATCATGCTGAATACCCATATTCGACTAATCCCACAGATAGCAGGTTCTGGTGACGTTGAACAGCACCATGCTTTCTGTCTTTCAAATATGACTTTTTCATTTTCTGAACTAACTTCTGGAACCTTCTCTTCTATAACTCTGTAGCCCTGCAGGTGACATCAAAATATTTGTTACTTTATAAAAGCATCATCAGTGATTAAATACAACAATTATTGTGTAATATATTTCAGTTGAGCATACGTGTATGTTAAATGCCTCACTAAAAAGAATGCATCTGTCTAATTTAATTTGTTAACAGTTTCAGAATTGGAATAGATTGATAAACAATTTAACCTCCCCCAAAAAATCCTAAAGCTTATCTAATTTAAAATATTATCAACAAATAAAATCCAATTCTTATTACCACCTGTCATTAAAGTGTCTGTACTTATTTGCCAAATGGCTAGTCTCAAACTCAGGTAATTCTACAGTTTCAGCATGTCTGAAGAACACAGTCACCAAGCACCAACTTTTTTTTTTTACAGACCACCTTTCCCCAGTTCAATCACTTACCCACTGGATATGTTCTGCAATTAAACAGCCAATAACTTTTTTGTCGTTAGAAATAAAAAGAAGAGTTTTAGTTCTAGAGTAACACATGAGCGGAGCTTGCTGAAATCCCAAGTCATTGTCTACCATTTCTCTAATTTCTTCAACCTGTCAAAAGAAGTCGAAATGCTGCATAAGAAACACATGTATAAATATACATTTCTACAAATATACATAAAAATTACAGATTTATAGAAACACACTAAGTTATCTAGAACACCAAAAGCTATTCCAGAAGTTAAGGATTATTCTAAGGAACATGCAACAAACAAGTCCACATAAGTTTTCCTTAAATTATACTTGTCTGTAAATCGGAAGAGTAGAAGCCTCTAAATCAGCTTCCAGTAAGTCAGTTAGTCAAAGGCTAATAGAGAGAATGCAGGTTATCAAACTGTGGATTCTGGTATTTTAGCCAGAAAATGAGATCTATACAAAAAGTTAAACAAGCTAAGCTGAAGGTTTTCAGCTTGTTATTTTTAAAGTCTTGAAATAATCCATTAGATTGAAGTCTTGAAATAATGAATCCATTAGATCCAGTCTTGAGCAGATGATAGCAAGCACAGTGCCAAGGGGTTTGCATAAGAGATCATGCATGTATTTGCTGAAACGGAATGAATAGCTGTTGCCTCCTTCCTCGACCTTTCGGCTCTTCTGTTAATTTGTAAAGCTTAACTGGAACTCAAAACTGAAATTTCAATGTTTAATATCAGCAAGTTTAAAAGAAACTTATGAACTCCAGCATGAATGTAAACAAAAGCTTACGCTTGAGCTGAGATTTTACTGTGGGAATCCTGTACCTATAACCAGGCACTGAAACAGCTTTTACCATCACTTACAGGAGTCAGAAATAATGTGGCCTTTCCTATGCCGTTCATTAAATGGCATAAGCTTCTTTAATGCATGTTGTAGTTACATTACTAATACAATCCTGGAATTACTGATGCTATGAATATATGAAGTTATATAAATGAAAATTGTTTTCCAAACGTGCTTTAAAATAACTTCAAGAATTCATGGTATCAGCTACTCTCTTTTCTCACCTAACCTTCACGCGCCATTTTTTTTTAATAACAATTCAGATTAGTTGACTTGAAACATTAGGTCACCCTTAAAGTGCTATTACACATCCACAGCACTGACCACTGTAGATACTCTCAACCTTAACCACGTAGGATTACAGAGAACTCTGTCCTAAATGACTTCATTTGCTAGTTTCTTTTCCTCTGCCCCAGTTAGGTATTTTGTTTTTTTTTTCCTCAGCCATTTTAGTAAAAAAAAAAAAGAAAATGCAACCACATGCAAAACTTTACACTGATGTAATACTAAAATTCAGACAGAACCACCAGAAAAACTAAACTTAGTAAACAAACTTATCTGCATTAAATACCATAAGAAAAGCTGTAGATTCTTTTTTCAATACAGCAACTTAGAAAATTTTATTTTAGTCTAAAGAAAACCCACTGCAGTCACAGCAGCAAAAAGAACTGTCGCAGGGAATCAATTAAAATTCTTGACTTACACAATTAAAATTTTCAAGCTTACAGCTTGTTAATTTCAGGACAACCAGAAACACATTAAAACACATAGATTGAGCAGCACAACCAACAATAAAAAAAAAGTCCGGAATAATATTATCTGGAGCACAAACCATGGGATAGCAGAATAACTCAGGTGGGAAAGTACCTCAGGAGATCCAAGCTCTGCTCTAAGCAAGGTCAGCTGTGAGATCAGATGAGGCTGGCTCAGGGTTTTGAAATGGGTTTTGAAAACCTCCGCAGACACAGCTGCACAGCCTCCCTGGAGCAGTACGGACGTGCTGCTGGGCAGCCAGCTCCAGGTAGCCCTGCCTGAGCAATGAGGCTGGACCAGGTGATCTCCAGAGGCCCTTTCCAACCTCAGCTGTTCTGTGACTGTGGTACTGTGAAAAAGTTCTTACTGGTCACAGCAAATGAGCAGTGAAATGTGAATTATGCCATGCTACTGAAAAATGTAATGCCGTATTAAGATGTACGAACACAGGGTAGCCAGCAAGACGCTGAAGTATCCTTCTGCACTAAGGCCCCACCAGTGTACTGTGCTCAGATTTAAACAGAGAGTTTCAAAAGAGACGTTGAGACAGGGCACAAATGGAAAGAATCTAGAGGACAGTGTGACAATGATTAGAGCTCTATAAAATATTATTTAAGAGGGTAAACTAAGAAACAGCACATCCCTTCAATCTTCTTAAGGCAAAAAAATCAGTTTGTTCAGGAACACAGAAGCTGTTGCGAAAAGGAAAAGAAGGATGTTACCTACAGCTGTGGAAGTACGACTTCCATGAACGAGCTAAAATTGCAGTGCGGAGATTCTGTTGGACATTTAGGGGAAATTTGTGAAGCACCGCAACAAAGCCTCAAGAAGTTATTTTAAAAAAAGCAGAAGTTTTAGGAAGTTATCAGATGTATCACGACCGGGGCTGACGCTGCTTTGCACATGGGAATGGAATAGATGAGTGAGGCCACTTTCTAACTAAATCTCTTTTTAGCCAAAAATCATCTAGGGAATGGTGCAGGTATCCATGCTGTGTAATAAGATCAATACATTTCAACTTGTTTAAATATAGTAGAAAATTTTTTATTATACAAAATATCTGGCAGACATTCTGTATATTAAAAAAATAAATTAAAATTCAGTTGGTTGATGCTATTCCCCCTGCTGCCTTCCACTCTAGCTCAGACCCATCCCCCCTGTGAAGAGTGCAGCGGTGTGTAGGAGTGACAGCTCTGACCTGTTTGTGGAGAAAGCTACAGAACCACGTCAGTTTTGAGTTCAGCTGCTCTCACATAAGTTCTACAAATTTTACATCCTCATCACTCATATTAAAACATCAAATAACAAAATAAGACATACAAGTCCAGTCCTTTTCACCATACCTTTTTAAGTGCATATTTTGGGTCATCAGGAAGAACCATTATTATCTTCCCATCAGGATATTCAGCCAGAATTCTTTCCTTTTTCCATCCCTAAATAAAACAAAAATTTATCTAAACCATACACAAGACGTACTTTTACAAACAGAAATTGCACATTATTGTTCTAGACACTGAACTTAGGCAGAGACTTCAAACTATTTAGCAGTTGTTTTGCCAGTGAAGGAAACTTCAGCTAGCTTTTTAAAATGAGCACAATAGACAGAATAAGATCTTATTAATTGTAGAATACAATAGCCTAACTATAACTAGAGACAATTTAGGAAAGTGTCTTATTTCCCAACTAGATTTTTCCCCCAAGGACTGCAGTGCAAACTGAATTTTAAAATTGAAGTAGCAAACTCGGCTCACATAACTGATCTCCAATCCTACGTAATATTTATTTTCCAGAGTCCAGCAAATGGAAAAAACCCTAAGTTTTATTGAAATATTTCTTTTTAACATAGTTACCTCCACAAATACACACTCAGTTTTAAGTTTGGCATGCGAAAGACCTCCAGGAGGTTCTAAGTGAACTGATTGGCATGCAGTTGCCCAAAATGTAAGGAATAGTTTATTTTGTTACTGATCATAACTAATAAAGCCACAAGAAGGATACTATAAAAAAGTTTTATAACTACCTTCTAAGAATCTAATGGGGAAGGAGGCTACGTTGTGTGTATCTGAAGTATAAACATACTCAAAAAAATAGAGGTAATTAACTCTTCTTCAGATCCACACTCGTGGTGAATAATGAGCAGTACCTGCATGGAAAAAAACAAAACAAAAAAGCCACTTAAATCTAGTAAGATGGGACTGGTAGATATTAGAAATCAGTTGCTTTGACGGGACCTAAAAGTACTGAATGCAGAAGTAACTTCAGCCACTAAAAAGGCTGATCTACAAGTCTAACTCAAAGCAACTTTAAATAAAAAAGCCTTTGAAGAAACAATATTGATGGAATAATTCTCATTGAAATCTGTACCTTTCCACAAAATAATGTTCAGCTAAAGACCGAGCAATGGAATTTGGCACTGAATGAATGCCATATACACTACCACAAAAAATGACAAACTTCGGTGTTATAACACTTGATCTGTATCTCAGTGTAATCACGCTGATTTTAATCCCTTACCCCAAACGAGACATGAAAAGAATGATTTTAGAAATTCATCTGCTTGCTGGTAGTCTTGAAACTATTTAAGTACAAGTTTAGCACCCAGCAAGACAACAGTTGCAACACAGACACCATTTAAATCCTGCCTGCCTTTCTGCTCAGTAGCAGTTGCACTGAATGCCAAGACAACTATTAGAATTTGTATTACGATCTAAACATGAAGGGCAATGACCAGCAGTGCTACAATGTCCAGGACAGCAGAGAAGTGCCATTGGTGGGATTGTGACTTGTGCTTTGATTCTGTTAGAAAAGACATGGAGTTTGCCTCTCCAACTTCAAACACCATCCTCTCTCCACGTTTCATCTTTCACTGCCTTCTGGCTACCTGTTTGCCCTACGAAAGTTTTCTATAGCCTACTTTAAGCCAGCTGTGAGCATCACTCAACATGCCTGCAGAGAAATGCAACACATCTGACAGTCCTTCCATTACAGTCCCCAGAATGTTGCGGGCCTAATGCTGAAAATTCTACTCTAAATTTGAAGCTAAGGTATTCTGTTGACATAGTAGACAGGTATTTCCCACAACATGAAGTCTGCTCAGTCTGCTTAATTTTCTATTACCACCATACTGGTGTTACATGGTTAAGCAACAGCCTATTAGCAGAAGTCTAAATATGATTCAGTAAAAATGCAATTAATTGGAAAGATAAAATTACTCGAATACTTAGAACTTATTTTTATTATCATCTGTCTATTTTCTTAAGTGATTAGCATTAGATCACATTCACAGGAAGGGCAAATTCTAAACTCAAGTACTTTGAAATTTATTCAGAAATGTATCTTTTAGACGAAGTTCTTCACTAACTTTCTGCAAACCCTAAGCTCATCCAAGACTTTCAGTTCATTTGGTTTACATCAGAAATGAAATTTTCAAGTCTTATACCTTTGTTTTTGATGCAGCTCTGTGTACTTCAAACAAATAAACTAATATTTCATCTATCTGCTTTGCTTTTCAGTATCCTTACTGTTCAGTCTTAGTAAGGAAAGAACTGCACTTCCTTTAAACCAGACTAATGGAAACGCACAAGCTTCATCACAGCTCTTTCATATTCTAACATCAAAGCTTTTAAGGAAAATGTTCTATAGCTTCAGCTGGGACAGTTCCTATTAAATATCTACAATACATCAAATGCACTTTAGTACCAGTATCTTCCATGTGGTCAGAAGATGATTTCCCTTAACACACTTAACTTTTTTTTTTTTAAACGAGACTTGAAACAAAACACAAAATCCTGAAAGGTATTTCAGTCACTGAGAACTAAAGTAGGACTCCTTAACTCAGGAGTCAACAAGGTATTACTACAGGAAGAAACAAAAGCATTGTATCTGCAATGTATTTTATAATATCCTACTACACTGTCAGAAAATTGTTTTTCCGTTTCTTTCTGCTTGACATTACTTTAGGGCACTAAGACTTTTTGTTGAACAAGACGCCCAAGCATTCATGTACATTGCTTGTGATGCACCAAGTTGAAAGGAAAGCTGTTGTTACTGTCAGGACGCATGTTCGGCAAGGCCTGGAGTAGAAGTACATGGCTGCACCAGCCCTTCCTGACGCTGGAAGCCTGTGCTTAACAGCAGATTACCTGTAAGTAGCTGTAACGTGGCTCATATAACCTCACTGCCACCGGTAAGCAGAGCAGTGCTGCACAGAGCCCCATCGCGTGTGGTAACAGCTGCAGCGCCCTCCTCCCCACCATCTCATGGCTGCTTATCCTACTGGTACTTCAAACACAAAACATGCCCTGAAAAGCGAACTTATTTTTAATCTACCTGAGTGTTTCAAACTATCCTGTACCTTTTCCTCCCAATTCAAACAAGACTGTATTGCCATTGCACTTCAATAAGCAGGCAAAATTACAAAAGAAAAAAAATTGTTCACAAAAAGGACAATACAGCATAGCAGTTGCTACTGCATCAGGACAGAGCAGTATGGACAGTAATTACAACTACGGCGTGCACTGCATTGCTTTCACTGGGTATTATATATGTACGTAACAACCAATGTAGAACACACTGGGAAAGATGGCTCCAAAAGCACTGCAGCTGAAATGGCTGGGGCTCAGTTTCACGCAAAGTATGTTCTGCTTATAGTTTAATATAATGTCTGATGTAGATTTGTCTTTAAAAATACATAAAAAAATAAATTAGAAGACATGATAGACTGCTTGTGCATTTCCTCATTTTAAAAGTCCTTACATAAGAGTAGGAAATTTTTCAGCAAACCTGCTTTTTTATATAAATATATAAATATGTATATGTATGTATGTCAGAGTAGAGACGAGCCAGAACTATTTCCCAAATGAATACATACAGATGAAAACTGGTGGTGTATTCTTATATCATTTTTTCCTCAAAAAAATATTGAGGTAGTAAGGAAAACTTAGTTAATACTGTACAATTCTTGATCTTCACTAAGTAAAGCATTTGTAAAATTTTCTCCTAATAATCAGGTTTATTATGAAATTTTATGATAATTTGTACCTGAGAAATGGGTCTACTGCATTCTTCTTCCTGACTCTTTCATCAAGTTACAGATGTTCTGTCTCTACTTCCTCCAAGTGTAATATGGAAAATGAAGTTTTGACTGCAGAATGCATTAAGATCCTTGGACATAACTATTGTTTTAATTCTGTTTAAACTAAGATTTTTACATAAGATAGCTAATGGTAAGAACTTTATTCGAAATGTTATGTTTTATTTTGTATATATGTATCAATTTCAGAATTAATGCAAATCAAGAGGAGCATTAAACATTAAGATGACATGAAATTCACCAACATCTTCAAGCCTCACAGATAGGCTTGGATGCTGTTATAGCAGAATACCTGCTTAAATCTTAGACAGATAAGTCATTAGCCCAAACAACAGCTTCTTCCAATTTTGTTCAGCTCAAGATATTCTTAACTGAAAGGATGAGCTTGAAATACAAATAAATACATTAACTGCATTCACCTCAGGCACCTGAATCTACAGGCATTTTCTAACTTAAATATTTGCCTCTGCATCTTAAAACCTCATTATAAATGTTTAGCTCTTAAAAAAAACCTGCTGAGATATTAAACTGGTGGTAAGTGGTGTGACAGAGATAGATTTTTATTTATTTATTTTTTAAACCAAAACTGAACCACTTATCCATCCTACAATTTTACCACTGGAGTTAACACTTGTGTACATAATCATGAAATGCAAGCACGTGCTAGAATGGCATATGTTTTCTGGAGATTTTCAGATGTCTGAAACCAGAAGGATAGTGAGACAGACTCCTACATTGTCTATGGTAGTGGATCAATCTCACACTGCCCTATTCCTGCTCCAGGACTGTCCTTGACTACCTTACGTTCTTGCTTTTTCAGTAACCACACTTCTGTCAACAGAGAACGATACCCATCAGGAAACTCATAGCAGTCCTTCTCAATATTCTACTTCCAAATCTAGAAAATGCCATTATACTTGCCAAATTCTCTCTCTCCATATAAGGCCCACAATTTCCTTTTTGTCTCTATCAGCCATCAGTGACAAAGTGAGTTTCTCAATACCATCTCCTTGTCCTACCTCTGAGGACATTATGGTATTTTTAGAGCTATCTAAAAAGAATTTTTTAATAAAGGTTAAAAAAAAAGCTTTAAAAATACGTTCTGTTGAAGAGAATAAACAGTTTATTATTTATGTGCAGACTATCTTCTGGCTACTCAGTACTTTGAAAAAATAAAGGCAAATAAAAAACACAAGCTTCATGCAGGCAGGCTAGACACAAACAATGACAAAGTCCATTTTCACAGTTCACAGCAAGACAAGCTCTAGTGTGATAATGTATACAGCCATCTTCTTGTGATTCTGTGAAATGAATCATCAATAAAACTACCAGGCACATAACATGAGACACTCAATAGGGAGAAAGGCTGACACAAGTCTTCCCAAGTCCGACTGGGACTGCATCACATGGCATGAAGAATGTCAATAACAGGAGAATGAAAGATGCTTATAAAACATTTCAAAATGGCCTCCAAATCAACAGCAATTACAAGTGTGTTAACTACATAAAAAACAACGTCGAGAGAGCTAATATAGTAAGATCCCAAGGTCACCTGGGTCAAACTAAGATCTTTTCTAGTACAATTTTTCAACTGCATGATGTTATTGTCCCATTAACACTTTGTGTCAGGGAAAGGAACACAGTCATAGTTTCAGCACAGTAACTCTACATATAAATCTTTAGAAACCAAGCAAATCTCCAAATCATCCTTCCAAAAATCCTCACTACAAACCTCCTACCAAGCAATCATTCTTCTGGTATTTCTGGGCAACTAAGAATTAACAAATAGAGACATGGTGTACCGATTCATTGGCAAAAAGGTTTATCTACAATTCAAATTATTTTTTAAGAGGAGGTGAGAATGTTTCTGTCATAGACATTACTAAAATCGTACATGAAATGAATTGGTGGCCTCAGTTCAGTTATCCTGGAGGTCTTATCTACTCGAGTGTAGAGTACTGAAGGTAACATGTGTGATAAAGAAAATAGACTTTGTGGATTCTGTTCTGGATTTCAGACATGTGAACAGATATTTCCTGGAAGTCTTGTAATATCAGCTACTGTGAAATAGCTGATTTTACACTGTCCTTAAAATTGCAGAAAGTTTTTCCAATCTGAGTTTTAACATGAGAGATACTCAGCTGTAGCACATATAATGAACCTATGGAATAATATTTTAGATTTATGTTTAAAGATTACAATCACACTATAAATTTGGTATTCGATACACTACGATGTTATATCAACTGGATTGCTAGGCAGTCTCTCTCTTAATTACACATAATTAAGACAAATTTAGAAGTCATCTAACATTACATGATTACAAAAACAGTCAGCTCTTTATCTGACAGTTAATCCAACCACTGCAAGAAGAAGCCTGTATTTAGCGCTTTCAAATAGTAACATTACTTTGTCTTCCTATCACCACCCCGTCCCCATCCCACAAGACTAAGGCATTGTAAAAGATAGAATACAAAAGCAATGCAACATTGCTATCCTACTGAATATTTTTATAAGTGACGTATAGTCTGTCTGCTATGGTTTTGGAAACTATTTCCAAAAGTGGACTTGTGGCCTCCTGTGATATTAATTTATTAAAACATGACAACGTAATAATATGAATTGTAATTAGTACATAGGAAGAAAATAATTTTTTTCTTACCACATATTTTACAGCACTTATGAACTGGTTATGAAAGAGCAGGTGTTGGGTTTCATCCTCCGGATTTGAAGCAGTATAAAGCATTCCACAAATATTACAGGAAATAGCACCAAATCTCTTCTGTCCTGCATCCTATTGAAAAAAAGAAAAAAAAAAGTTATTTGTCATTTCCAAGCACAGTAAACACACTTCAACAGAGCTTCCGCCTAATAAGACATGCCTTTTATAAATGTATAAATTATCTTCGGTAAAATCAACACAGAGGCTAAAATGGAGCGGAACACAAGAATAAGTACAGAATTTAGAATTCCATCTTCTGAAAACCCACACGGCCTCAAAAAGCACACATATCACAAAGCAAACACTAACCAACATCAAAATTAAGCCTTCTCCTTACCACATTATAAACAACCAACTTCTCTTTTATTTCAAGAAATTTAAAAAAAAAGAACTCTTCCGTTGTTACACTGCTTGCAGTAAATATAATAATCTTTCATACAGAAAAAAAACGAACGAACCACATCTAGACCCACACTATTTGGTGTTCTCTATAATTCTGCTGTTGCTTGTTCTTTTGGCTGTGAGCTTCTTTGAGGTAAGCCATTTTCCTGAATGCTTGTAACAAACGTTACAGAAATAATCATTAAGACCAGCAATATGTCAGTTATCAGCAACTGCTGATCACCACATTTCACATTTTTATTAAAAACAGGTATTTCAAGGCAATCAAATAGCATTACAATTGTTTTAAAAATCTCTCTCTCCGTTATTTTATACTTTTTAAAGATTAAAAGCCTAGTATTTAAGATATTCTCAGGTCTTAAGTCTTCACTCTTAATTGGAAGCTGGTAACTATCATGTTTTAGTTGCTATCTTAATAGTCCATGACTTATTTTTCAGATACTGGATAGCACCTACAACACAAATGGAAGATCATACATTTACTTGTAAGCCTTGTGTTATTCTCCTACTCCATAACCAACTATTACTAAAGTAAGGGCACTGCTCAGTACCTATTGCTTTGTGATTTATTCATTAAAACAGTATTACTAGTTTGCAAATATGCTCAGATTGAGGAGTCAGTGCCTAATAATGAAGCATCAGTTGTAGAAAGTGCTCCTTCAGAAAGAGCCAAAGAATACCAGTTAGACTGAAGTCTCCAGCTAAAAACGCATGTCTTAAGGTATGGCTTAATGCTCAAATACATTTTTTTTAAACTACGTTTGGATGTTGAGATTATGAAAGCAGCAGTAAATGTCACTTTTAATCTATTTTAACATGTAAAAGTAATTTTATACACTGAAACATACGATACTATAAAAACAAAACACTTGCAGTTTTTGCTTTGTTTTAAAGGAAGTTGACCTATGTGCCAGATCGAAAGTACACAAATCCACTGGAAAACTTACCGCCTGAATTTAATTTTGATTTCTAACTGCTGATGTATTCACAATCAAAAAAGCCCACTTTACAGATAAAAGCATTTAGTAACACTGCAAAAGTGTTTACAAATCACTTCTTACTCCTTCCATCTTCAAAGATATTTTTAAGCAAGTCTAAGAGCTAGATGCCAGCTCAGTGCTCCACACAACAGCAACTTATTTCAAGCAGTCATTAGAGAAGTCCAACATGTAGGTATCAGTTTCCTTCCAAGAAGAGACTAAAGGTACAACTTCTTTTTAAGAAGTTCAGAGTGGAACAGCTTCTTCTGGCTGGAAGTCAGCCAGAAGAAAGAAGCTGAATCTGAGAAGCCACGGCTTTACTGGAATGTCAATTTGTGTGATCCTATTGTATACAGAAAGGCAAACAGGAATATACTAATTTTACAAAGGAAAGAGGAGAGATGAATCCTGAGGTCAGATTTGCAAAGTCAGAACAGGAAGTTTCTTAGGGTGTAAAAACTGAATCCAACACATTTTGTTCTACCTGCAGAGTTCCTTTAAAGCAGCAACATAGCTCAAAACAAGGAACCAACCTGGCCACCAAAATGTACTGCATTTCAAGGGTTTATACATGGAGAGGAGAAAAAAGGCTGTTCAGCAGGAACTGGCAATTATCTTAAGATGAACCGATTGAACCAAACCAATAATTCCTATCTTGAGGAATTCCCCATCTTGAGGATGGGGAACATATCCCCTATGTCTAAGGTACAGGAAGTGAAGAGGGAGTCTACTCTGATGCTTAGAGTACACTTAAAAGAAAAATTAGAAAATCAGCTACATAAAGCTACTCTTAAAATATTAGTACTGTGGTTAAGTTTCATGAAACAATTTCTGTTCAGATTGAGAAGTTACAAGTATTTAAGCTCTAATATCTATTAGTTCGCTAACCAAAAAACTCAAGCCCCCAAAAAAACAATAGCAATGTAGGAAGACATCAAGAATTAGGGACAAGAATATCCTCAAAGCTATCAAGCTCCTTAGCTCATCCTATCTAATCTTGTAAATAGATATGCTGTGTTGGAAGTCTCTAGGAATGGATTATTTCCCTGGAACAGTACTGCCCTAATTTACAGTCTTTCTTTTATGTTGTATCAGTGTTTTATTTTTTCCTCAAAAAGGATTTCACTGATACTACAATTTTGGCAAGCATTCAAGGGGTGGCACACACAGGTTAATACTAAAAACCTGTTATAGGAGTATCAGAAAAAACACATGATAATATCTAAAGCAATCTTCTGAACTCTTGTAGCCTTAACAAATGCTGGTTATACATTTTAGTAAATACTTTGCAGTATCCTGGGGGTTACAAAGATGATGGCCTTTTTGTGTAAATGAAATACTATTTCAAACCCTCACCACAGGACGTAATGCTTCAGGGAAGGAAAAAAAAGAAAAAGCTTTGTAAATCTAATGCGGACTATTGTCCAAAACCAGGACATGCAAAATAAAGTCAGGAGTTAAGAAGAATTCATTTTCATACTTTAAGAAAACACCTAGAGAATCTGTTTTCAACATTATGTCACTGCATAAGCAAAACGGGAAAGGGCACACATCAAGACACAAAAAGTGCTCCTGAACAACAATACTGCATTCAAGGTTGCCAGTCCTCCCTAATAGGAAAACGAATGAACAAACTTCATGCACTAGACATGAGAGTAAATAAAACCCTTTAAAACTGAGATGTGGGGAATCACAAACAAAACCATGCTTTTTGAAATTTAAAAAAAGAAATGTTGAAATTAAATTTATCTTGTTTTAACTTCAAATTGATGGACTTTACTCTTCCCAGCAAACACCAGATACTAGGTACTGGGCAATACGCTGTTAAAACACACAATAGCAGTTTTAAGAGTTTTAACTCTCAGAGCTTACTGGGAAATAATTTTTCAGAGCAGCGTTTAAGAAAATGTGTCGTGATAGGACAAGGAGGAATGGCTTTAAACTAAAAGAGGGGAGATTTAGGTTAGGCATTAGGAAGAAATCCTTCACCCAGAGGGTGGTGAGGCACTGGCACAGGTTGCCCACAGAAGCTGTGGATGCCCCATCCCTGGAGGTGTTCAAGGCCAGGCTGGATGGGGCTTTGGGCAGCCTGGTCTGGTGGGAGGTGTCCCTGCCCATGGCAGGGGGCTTGGAACAAGGTGATCTTTAAGGTCCCTTCCAACCCAAACCATTCTGTGACTCTATGAAAATGTGAGGTTGCAGGAATAAAAATGTGTTGCTCTATTTAAACCTCAATTTTCTAAACAGTAACAATAAAGAGCAAAGATATTTTTATTTCCAAAGGAAGTTCTGTGAGTGTAGATGACAAATTGAGCATTCCCGACATATCAGGCAATAATTAATGTAAGCACAGATTATCCAAGATCCACTGTTTCACGGCTAACTGTAATCAAACATTGCAACAATGTTGTCTTAATCTCCAGAAGTTTTTCTTAATTCTGTGTTAGACAAGGAAAAGTCTTACCAATATCTTCTTTGAGAAGGTGCATGTCTGCTGATCCTCCATATGTGGAATAAGGAGCCCTGCAAGCAAAAAAGGCATTTGGTGCCTCTGTAGTAGACGAAAAGGGGCCTTTTTTTTTTTTTTTAATTTTTCTCTCTTCAGGCACAGATTAGGTCAACTCCTTCTTTATTACCTACTGTGTTTCAGAGGAGGATTACTTTTTCCTCTTGCCTTCTCATAGAGCAAAGAATAAAACCCAGCCATAAAAACAGGCAGGCTTGAAAGGAAATACAATGGAGAAGAGCAGGAAGGAACAACACAAAGATTTTTGGGCTCTCCACAGAAAACGAAAATGTCAAAGAATGCTATTTCAACGAAAGATGCATTCAAGACAGAAGCTGACGTGTGGATCCCCTTGCTGACCAGGAGGATCAGAAGACATGACCCAACTCAGAAACAAGTTTCGCTTTGAAATGAACTGCGGCATATGGAATTTACAACAACAATGACAGAGAAAAAAAATTAGTAATACCCATCTCTCTGAAAAGCTACTTTAGCCAACTTGAAACTTTCAGAACTGTTATATACCTGATTTAATAGACTTGGAAAAAAAATTAAAATGGAGGGGTCATTATCCATCATGAAATGATGTCATTAGTCATTAGCTAGAACAATAGGAAAAAATACAAAGTTAAGCAACAAATCTGCACAATATTTACTAGGGATGATCAATTCATTCTCAACCCATGTAAGAACATAACTCAAGTATATTACAGAGTGTGTTCCAATGCTAGCAGCCTTGCTGCTTCAGTTCCTGTAGCAGCTAACCTTACAAAACATTCTCTCAGAAACTCTCAGGACCAAGGACACTGAACACAAGCCACGTGAATTTGCTAGAGAAGGCTGGGCTTCTGTGCTGGAGCTGAAAAGGGAAGGAGTGACAGGAGGAGAGGATGACCACTCCTGCCCCACTAAGGACCGAGCTGTCCCAAAGGGTAAGATTTATGTGAGAAGTAAGGAAGAGTGACTTCTCTCGTCTCTACTAAACTCCCTCCCTGATCATGTTCTTACTGGGACTACAGGAAAGAACAAGAGACAGTATCTAATTAACATGAACAACAAAACATTGCCCCTGTATCATTCTCCACTTCTTCAGAGAAATTGCGAACCAGACTGTACTAGTTTAAGGAAGAAAGCTGCAATTTTAAATGCTTCTTATGCAACTTTCTTCAGGCTCTAAGAAATCACTTTTACACTTCCTTTATCATTTCCACCAAGGATTGTGCTTTCAACTTAAATTAAAACATTTCATTTATATATTATCTGTTTCAGTCAAATAAGAAACTATGCTAAGTTTAAACGAAATGTCAGTAGGCAACAATTCAAGTATGATACCCAAGCGTGTAAACCGAATTAGCCTACACACCCCTTCTACCAACTCAAACCCCGTAATCAAAAGCATCTTTCATCAAGCCCTCCTGATCCATGCGTTTGCTGATATTCATAAAGACCTACATTTCTTAACACTTGCTCCCATCCAGACATTAACTCAGTCAGATCTTTAGAAAGGCAGAGAAGTCTCTACAACTCTATACTATCTTTTTATCATGTCAGTGATTTGTTTTCACTGTTCAATCTTTTTACATGATCTTCCCTAAAACTGTTGAGTATCATTTTCAAAAGACTAGCTTTATTTTCAAAGCAACAAATCTCATCTTACAAAAACTGAAAACATATGCTTTGCATATTTGGACTTCTTTCAGTTTCAGAAGTTAAAGGAACAGATAATTTCATATTCGGTTTCTCACATTTGCACATTAGATTCAAGTACTTGGAAAAAAAATAATTTTAGTGCACTACTCTATATTGCAGTTCGGCATTTCACTTAACCTGTCAACCTACTAACTATACACCTGTTACTTAAATGAAGTGTGAGAGTATAGTCCACAAACATTCAGAACAGACTACTTCTTGAAACACCAAGTAAAGGATTTGGAATATAACATATTTTAGACCTCAATCTGAATTTCCTCCTGAAGAACAGATTATACTCTCCTAGGTCAGAACCTAAATCTTTGGACATCACTCTGAGTACCACTGCTGCCTATCACACTTTTACAAAGGTTGTTGCAGCATTAAATGCCTCCTTTTTTTTTCAGCTTAAGGGCCACACTCAGAAGAGCCTTGCTTTTTAAGATGTGTAAAAGCAAGCAAATTTGAAGAACACAAAAAACAACACATTGTCTTAGCTCTGCCTCTTTACAGTGACGGTAATTTAATGTTTGAAAGCTGCTTAGATAACTGTATGATGTGTAGCAAGAAAGAGAATGGTGCAAGAACAGCTAGTAAGTACTTCTACAACTGCAAGTTATATAGTTTTACTTCTTGCAGTCATAGAGCCCAGAAGCTTGTTAAGGATTCTGTAACTTCAGAAAAATAGAAAACAAATCTATTCATTAAAGCTACCATATGGGAAAAGCAGGAAGGTATTATACATCCTTAAGGACTGAATATAAAAATAAAGCATATTATGGAAAACAAAGACTAGCTTTACCCTAAGTAACACCTCCCTAAAGGTATCTCAGGAAATAAAAAGGTTAGAATACACAGACAATATTTTTAACATCTCAGACTCTGAGCCTTCAGATACTGTAGAGACAATTAAAAGGACAGATGTCAAACTTAAACAAAGGAGACTAGGGAAGTTTACTAAAGAAAAAAAAAAGAAACAGTGAAACAACAAAGATAGGTATTGCGGGGAGTTAAACTAGGCCCAACTCCCCTCCAAACCCTAACCTTTTGGATATTTAGAAAGAAAAAAAGTTCTGTACACATGTTAATAGGGACTGGATTGATAAAATACCCAGGAAATCATATCTCATAATAGAGACCCCAAAACTGAACCTTTCAGGCTTTTTTTTTTTTAAAATGTATAATAAAGTTTGAGTTAAATGTTCCAGAGAAGCTGTGGATGCCCCATCCCTGGAGGTGTTCAAGGCCAGGCTGGATGGGGCTTTGGGCAGCCTGGTCTGGTGGGAGGTGTCCCTGCCAATGGGCAGGGGGGTTGGAACAAGGTCTCTTCGAACCCCAGCCATTCTGTGATACCCCGCTAAGAATATAATAATGATTTTTTTCCCATCTTTGCTCAAATTAAAGAAGAATGAGACTGCTTCTCTTAATACCTCTCATTAGAAACTTCAAAGGAAAAAGGTTTCTAACTATTAACTATACTTTTTTCTTTTACCAACACTACAAATGCTAGTTTCACTGATCTGGCTGTGTAGAGTAAGCCTGTTTTCTGTATAGGGGAAATTTCAACATGAACAGCTAGCAGCTTTTGAACGAAATGAATCAGTTGTTCTTAGACAATCATTACAGAAGTACATAACGACCTTTGAAAGTGTCTCCAAAACCAAACCAAAACAAAAAACAACCCCCCTCAGAGCCATTCAGCATCAACATTTATGAAATTCACCATGGATATGCAAAACAGAACTATTACTTTCAAAAAGTACCATACCTTATTAGACAGATTTAATCCCATTCTGTTGGGTATTTGTATGAACAAAGTCTGGTACTTCAGAAGACATTTAGTGCTTCTTTTCCCTCCAGAAGCTAGCACAAACTATTCCTGACATAACTTGACATATGTCTTGTCACCACAGTAACTAACGTCAAGGAAAGCGGTTTACAAAGTGACATATCAAATATTTGAGATCCCCTACATGTTTTGACAATGCTAAAATCAGTTTTCCCCCCAGGTAAAAGAATATCAGAGCACTACCTTTCCTAATGGTCTCTTGGTAAAGTGAACTACAGGCATTACCAAAATGCCCTTTCAACAGAATAAAAAGCCTACTCCAAACTCAGTGAATTTGATTTGTGTGAAGTGTTGAAACATATCAGACATTATGAAGCTGTTACTTTCACATTTAAAAATGAAATACGCTGCTTGCTTGCATTTTCCAGAAATACACACAGAAAACAAGAAACTAGGTCTCTCCCATTTTTCCTAGTGTATTTCATAGGTAACCATTCTTTATGTTCTAAACTGCTGTTAGGTTAGAAAACTTAGAACTCTTACTGTTGAATACCTGGTTAAAAAAAAAAAAGTTCTTTCCTCAGTAGCTAAGCAGCAAGTTACATATTTCTTCTTTTCAAGGGTCCTAGGCAACTTTTCAGTTAAGCTCTATTACTGTATGCCTAAAAATTAAGTCAACCTCACTGTAGTGAAAAGGAATACTCTTACAGTCCTTTTAATATAGTTAAGGTATTTAATCACACATTTTAACTCTGTTGGTAAAATGACTTTTAAAAGAAACAATAGGTGAACTACTTAGTAAGTGTTAGATATTGTTCACAGACACCATTTATCATCTTGCGAGTAGGTGTTCAAGTGTCTAGATTTGTATCATTTAGGCAAATCAAGGATATACTTATCAAATTACTTCTCAGAAGCTCTGCTTTTGAAATATTAAAGTATGGATACAAGAAAGTATTCAGAGTTGAGCTGGTTCTATTTTGGTCAATATTTTCGTATATATGATCCATGCATTACATGAAAAATAATGCAATTTAGCAAGACCACCAAGTCTATATGAGACGGGTAATTTTACTGACAAGTGTCCTAAAGAGTCCATCTTTCTCACAGCCTTGCTTCCCCTCCCGCTTTAGATTTCCAGCTCCAGTTTTTAATTTCTCAAGGATTATCTCGTACATTAATCAACAAAAAAGCAAAAATGAAACAAAACAAAAACTCTCCGACTGTTTCACTGTGAAGCTGCATGATTCTACAAGATAGAAAAATGACTGTCTTTTCTGTGATTAAAAAAAACACTCTCTTCCTTCTCATTTTGCATTTGCTTGTTTTAAAAGACATACCTGCATTTGGTAACTAATGGCACATAATGGTGAGAACAAAGAACCAAACCATTATGCTACCTAAATAGTACGGTGAAAATTAGCATGTTCACAGGAAAATACATTTGTTCCAAGACAAAAAGGTTGTCTCAGAACAACGTATACTTGATTGATGCAAAAATAAATCCATTCATATTAATTTTGTACACAATCTGCCAGATGCAAATCCCCTTATGCATCTGAAATTTTACGAAACAGAGATTTTGCACCTAAGTAAAGGCAAGTTATTCTCTCTAAAGCAAACAAATTTTTACTGTAGTCAGTCTTTTCCAAAAGAGCGTTTTTTTAAGAAGAATCAGTTTTAAATGTGAGTCAGTCAGCCACCATTTTTCCAAACTATTGAATGACAATTTAATAAAGGCTCAATTTTCACAAATCATTTACAATGGCAATAGTAGTATATATGAGTAATGATTTTTAGACTAGTTCATAAAAACACGGCACTGCTAATTCCGAAGTAATTTGTCTGAGAAACCATAAACCCTACTAAAAGGTTATTACTTACTATGATTAGCTGCTTATCGCCATCTTTTCCTGCTTCTTTTAGCTTTTGAATATGTTCCTCAGATGGTAGGAAGTTACTGCACTTTGATGTTAATGAAGGATTTGTCAATGGAACCCTTGAAATATAAACATATTTCATGTTAAAAAGGGACTGCTTATACATGTCATCCTAGACACTTAAAGCCTTTGTGATTAGTATAACTAAACTTTAACAAGATGCAAAGCCAAGTTAATTACCCAAAACAGTCCTATACATTTCAGTTTGCAAGTCTACTGGAAAAATAGGCAAATAAGAGGATCAAACAAAAATACAGTTCATGACTAGCCTAATTACAAGACTATTTTAGTAACCACCCCCAAAAAATTACAATCAAGTAGGGTAGGTTATTCACATCCATTAACAGAAGCATTAACTGAGAAGTTTTCAGAGCGTGAAGGATGATGCCCAATGCTATACATTTCCTACACAAGGTTTAGGTTTCTAGTGTCAGGTATCACACATCAGGCTGCTAAAGCAAACCATACAAATATTCCCACAAACGTAAGTGGGCAATATAAAACATAAGTCATAAATCTCTCAAGCTCAATTCAAACTTATCTTCTTACTACAGGCAGTAAAGGGAGATGGGAGGGAGGTAGGAAGCAAGAAGAGGGCCTAAGGGATAAATGGATATATATTAGTGCAATCTTCTCACTCAGCTCAGTCTCCCTTTGTTACAACTGAAAGGGACATTGGAAAGCACTATAATGAATCAACAACAAAATTAACCTTCTACTAAATTCGGGGGAAAGATAACATCAATTCCAAGGTTGGATAGAACTTGTGGAGATAACCAGAAGAAAACATACAAAACTACTGAAAGCATACATTTACATATTCTATTTCTAAGCAAACTAAGGATATAGGGCAAATACTTAACTGTAGCTGCTGCTGTAGCACATGCAGCAAGTTAACTAAGTTAACTTTTTGAAAACAGAACAAAACAACCACATTTTCCCAGATATTTTAGAGGAGCATTTTCTGTGCAAGAGCATTTTTCTTGCAAAATCCAAGATCTTTTTTTCTCTAGCCATGTGCCCCCAAATGCGCCCCCCCCCCCCCCCAAGAGCTATGCTGTAGAGAATATACGTTACTCTTAACATTGTGACAGGAGTACCACAAAATAGAATGATAGTTTAAGCCTTGGATAAATCAAGAATACCGTATGGAAATCAGGGTAAAAAAGCTCTCAGAAGACTAATATATATAGATATACACACACACACAGATTAATAAGGCTATATGGGTTTGTTCAACTAATAAAGTTAATAAATTTGAGTAGATGCCATAAAACTATTAAAGTTAAGAATAAAAATATGAAAAAATAGTTATTGTAGTAGTTACAGAAAAATCTGAAAATCTTCCTTTAACTAGGAAGATTCCTTCCTTTAACTTCTACCTTCACACTCGTTTTCTGTAAAATTCCACAGCAGTAGAATTTTTTTAACAGGTACAAAAGGGTTGGTTTGGCAGAATCCTTAATCTGGCCTCGGATGGAGTACTGAAAATGAACTGAATCTTTTTCTTGTTTCCATTATGAACATAGAGAACGGCAGCAATTTACTAACTACTGTGCCAACTATATTACTGTTCAAGACTTCAGGTATGAAAAAATTATTCTCCTTACTATGTCACAGAACTACAGTCAAAAACTAAAGGTGACATGATCAAGTATAAAATATCAGTTTGAACTGATAGCAGATATAACGTTAAGTGTCTGTAAGTGACCGTTTAAGAGCACAGAACCGTAGTTTAACAGCAATCACAAAATAATCCCAAATTAAGTCCCCTCTTCCCCACCTAAAACAAACAAACAAAAAAACTACCCTAATTTTAATAAATTAGGGGAATTTATTCTGGAAGGGAAAACCTTTCCAGAAGCACGTGAAATAATTCAGTAAGTGAAAAACATGTAGCAATCCCTTCCATATTTTCTGGTTTTCATCTGATTTGAGGAACAGATGATTAGAAACATTCTCCCAACGTTGCAAAATTCTACTTTTTAAAATTAGTGCACAGTTACATATCTCACTTAATAATTTTCTTAACTAAATAAAAACACCCAATTACTTGGGCAAAATGGAAGCCTTTTTATAAGCAAGTCACTTATTTGAAACTGGAAGTTGAGGCTAGGAGAAAAGTGACCAGTCCTGTAATAAAAATTAACGTAACTTTACGGAAGGTAACTTATTTCATAATGTATGAAATACTATACCTGCTCTCAGTTTCAGAAGTTTGATTTGTAGATGAAGTTTGCGTCACCTGCTTGGGAGCCAAACCTACAATTAATCAAAGATTGTAATCTCATTATAAAGTTTATAGTTGCACATGAAATAACACAAATTGTGTTTTTTTTAAAACATATTCAAGACAATGCTGCAGTTTGCTCATAAACAATAAAGAGATGCAACTTTGAGGCAGTATTCATATGTTTTGCCACATATACTTAAAAAAGCATGCAATTTTCTTTAATATTTTCATGTCAGTTCTGCAGAACAGTGTGCCAGCAGCTAAGGAAGTGCAGTAGTGAAACTACACCAGAGTTTAAATCTGTTTATAACTGCTATACATCTATAGAAATAGGTCTCTACATAGTATCAGAATCATAAATGCCACCACCGGAAGTGTGCTCTGTAACAGTAAAAGAAAAAAAGAAGCAATCCAGAATAGACAAATGAAAAAAAAAACCACATTTTTTACATTCTCTAACAGTATATTTTGTCCTGCAAAAATACCTTAAAATGGCAGTAAAGTTGTAACTATTTAGTAGAACTAAATAGTTAAACAGTACACTCAAGATCAGGTTCAGTTTTCCAAACAAAACAAAACCCAGCAAAACAAGAACACAAAGCAAAAGGATGAAATGTCAAGGGGAAAGTTAATGAGAAGATATGCTAGTGATCCACTGATAGTAATTCTTAGTCAAATGTACTTGAGTCAAAAATTCACATCACATGCATCACAAGGTCTGACTAACAGCATTCACAGGCTGAAAAAATGAAAACTCCTTAATAAAAACAGGAGGGCAATTACTCAATTAATAACTTGGTCAAGATTAAGTAGAATAAAGTAGAGAAAAAAATGCAGATACCTATTCAAAAGAAGCGGTAACCAACAGAGGATCCTTAACAGAAACAGATGCAAGAGAAGAATCCAATTGAAAAAGTGAACGTTTATTCATTTATTACATGGAAAATGAAAGGGGATTTTTTTGTCTGCAAGTTCCAATCCTGAAAGTTTAGTTCTGCACCAACTGTACCTTACTCTGTGAATCATTCCTCTGAAAGGAAGACTTATTATACTTCCAGTGTAACTGGTCAGAAAAATAAGAGAAATTATTAGTAAGTGTTTACCTTGTGGCTCACTTTCTCCAGGTTCTTTTTTTATTTGTTTTGGTGGTTTAGGAGCTGCAAGATACTTTATGGGAGAGCTTTCTGGACTTGATTCCAAACATAACTGAAAGCTCTAAACAAAACAGAAAACATTAAATTTCAATAAAAAACAGAGACACTTAATGCCTCTAACCTATTACTGAAACCACTCAGTTAACTCAGTATTAACATCTTGAGTACAGCACCAATTTTTCTATTACATTATTTCAAGCAGACAAAATGCAATTAATTAGCTAGTCCATACTAAAGTTTGTGATATTAATTTAGCTAAAAATATTTTTTATTTTATATATAAGGTTGCAAAATACTTTCCATAAAAACCCTTTGTCTTTAGAACCTTAACTTGTAATGGAAACTGATTCAGGTAGAGAAAAAATTTTTCCCTCGTCATGTCTTTTAACTCGACTTTTCAGAACAGAATAACCATGCAAACCTAAGTCATCAAGAAGTGTCCATATGAATCTGTACAGCCTCTGCCTCCAGCAGGAAACTTTAACCATCAACATTTAGTTAACTACAGAATTTAGGATTAATTTTCCAGCTTACTGTCACCCCATCTACGATAACACTCCAGTAACAGGACCTTTAATACAATCTAAAAATCTTAAGTTACTGTAAAATAGTGATTGCTGAGACAAAACTCCTGAGCATAGCATTCTCAGAAAACAGAACAGATTTACAACACCCTCCCACCACCCACCATAATTAAAATGGCTTACCTCATCTGATCGTGGCTCAGAGAAATGTTTTGTCAAGTTACGCAATAAACCGTTTTCTGCACCTCTTTTTGCAGGCTGTTTTATTTCTAATGCCACTTCTTTACTTCCAGCTCTTTCAGATGAAGGGTCTGATTTATCCTGCACACAAGCTGGACTCTCATTCTCCGAGAGTCTTGTTAGGGACAGCTTGCTTTGTGCCTTAGAAAGCTGTGCTTCTGGGGCTATTTGACTTGCCTCTGAAACTTCAGGGTAATTTTTTAACAAAGAAAGCTTGGGGGCATTTGCAGAATGCAAGTTACTTTGCTTCATGTTATTTGCTTTCAGTAATTTAATTTTGGTCCATTTAGAGTTCTTGTTTGAGGAGTTATTTCTACCATTCAGAGTACACTTGACAGGCATTCCTTTTTTGCTAGGGAAAAAACGTTTGCATTGAGTACTTTGACTAGGTTCTTTCTGAGAAAGCGCTTCACTCTGTTGCAGCTGTACTTCAGCAGGCTTTTCTTCTGGTTTTCCACACTCAGCATTAGGGGAATCTTTTTTCACCTCTACTGTATCTGATTCGATCTCACCTGCAATTTCTTCACAAAGTTCCAGGATGCTTACTCTTTTGGATTTTACATCGTTCTCTGGCTGATCAGCTACAGCTGCTTCACTTACAGATGGCTGTGAAACCTTGTTTGGCTTTGTACTGGTTTTTATGTTCTGATGCATTTGTTGCTTTTCCTTAGTGACTGTCTTAGAATTTGGCTTAGGAGAATCTGCTTCCACTTTCTTTGTGTTGCTAGGATTCAGAGATACAGGGCCCATTTGGTCTTTCTTAACTTCCTTGAGACTGTCATCGTGACACAATGACGACTCCTGAACACTGGGTTGAAGGCTGTTGGAATTACCGGTTTTGCTGTCTGCCTTACACTTTTTCTCTTTCAGAGAGCTGGTTACTTCTACATGTATTTCTTTATCTTCATTTGCATTGTTTGGCTTTGTTTTTGTCTTTTTCTGCTCTGTTTTCGCTCCAGCAGGTTTCACTACTTTTGCTGTAGCACTGTGTGCATTTTTTTTTGCCTGGCTACTTTGTTTGACTTCCAAAGGTTTTTCTTCTTTAACTTCTCTATTACGAAGGGATCTTGCTGGTACTTCGACATGTGTTAACTGCTGCAGTCTCTGGGATCTCCTCGTAACAGACTCGTTTGGAGCAGCTACGCATTTTGACTTAGGAATTTCTTGCACCGATTTCTTCTGGCATACCTCCTTGCTTTTTGTAGATTTCGGCTGCTGTTGGCCTTTTTTGTCAGGTATTGTTTTATTATTTGAGTTGAACCCCGATGATCTCGTAGTCATGCGCATTCCTACTTCAGGTTCATTGCTGTTGTTACTGAAAGATTCAAATAATTATTTTTCAGCATCCAGAAAGTAGAACTTGTCATAAAAATTTTCTCATTCCTAAAAACCTCTGCCTCTGACTTTTTTTTTTTTTAAATAACAATCTATATCTTCAATGCTTTTAGAAGAATCATTTTCTCTGGAATCTTTCTAAAAAGACACCACTTCCACCTGGTTATTCTTACATGTAGTGCTTAACGTTTTTTATGCATTGCAAGACTGAACTATGAACCCCACGTGAATGCTTTCTAACATTTCTAGCAGTTTTTGAATTGTTGTCACTTGTGGCTTTTAAATGAAGTATTAGCTTAGACTTTTTTTTCCCTTCAGAAGCCTTTTTGGATGAAGTCCTTCTGGATTTGAAGACACTAACATGGTTCCAGAGAAAGATCATGTAGCAGATACCACACAATGATTTAGGGCTGATCTTCCCACTAGTATTATTTAACTATTTTAACTGTATCTTTAACTCAAATTCACTGTCTTTAGATTGTTTCTGCACTAATTCAGCTTAGGAAGATAACGTAGAATAATTACTTATTGCTTTGTCACTGACCTGTTTGATTTGACAGAGGTTTTGAGTACAGTTTTCTCCTGCGCTGCACACTGATTAGACTTTGATTTATTTGAGACATGTTTTGTATCTGACACCTCTTTTTCCTTCTTTGCTGATGATGGTCTGCTGTTCTTGTCCAGCTTCGGACGTTTAGCAGAAGGCTCTACTAACGCAGACTTCCTTTTCTGAGCTGCCATTTCTGTAAAACACAATAATTGATTCAGCTTTTAGAGTCCTTACCAGCTGCTGTTACAGTGTCAGTTAACATAACCAAAGATTTGCCCATTTTACAAAACAAGGTAACTGATACTCTCTTTTCCCCTTCTGAGGCAGAGCATGCTAACTACGATCAGAGAGCAAATCATCAAAGCACTATCAAATCAAATTACATTTATTTTACTTACAGGTTTTTACAAGAGGCAATCGATGTTCGGGCCAAAGTGACTTATCAAGGTGTGCCAAGAGCATTCCTTACGTATATGCTTATGAACAAGACGTTTCATGACACCTATGAAGAACATAAAATGTTCACGTAGTGTTTAGATGCAATAAGCACTTTATTAACTTCCTTCTCAGGCCCTGAATTCAGCGCTCCCACCCATTCCCATCTCCTCAAACAACGCTTAAAGTTTATCAACGCTTAGCAATTCATGGTTATCAATTTTAAAATTGATAACCAATTTTAAAAGAAAACTAAAAACCTTTCAGATTTTACTTCCACGCCCAGAAATTTTTGGCGTTTTGCTGTCTTAAGCCTCACCTTTTTACTTTTTGAAAGGTGGCAGATCTAGTATCATTTGAAAAAGAAGCTTATTGGCATTTTGTCTTTTTCTAGAAAATAGTTTGGTGTTCTTTTTCATAGTCCAAAAAAGTGGGAGTCCTGTCAATCCCGTGCCTCACAGCAACAGCAGATAAACTCACTGGATTCCACAATGTTTTGTGGCTGCTACTACAGAACTTTATGGACATCAGCAACTGTCTATAACCATGCCTTCTAATTCCACTTACGGTACAATTCAGAGACAGAAAGCCTAGAAAGTCGTGTTTTAGAGATTATTTGCCTTGGGCGTTAGAGAAAATGATGTCTTCTGAAATGCTGTTAATGATGCAGCAGTTAACATGAACAAGAGTCTAAAAACTAGCAGAGATTCTCAGTCAAGTCTCCACAGATTCTGTCAATCATATCCTTCACACCTATCTGTGGCTTATGGAACTTTTACGATCTCTTATTCAAAGAGACCTTTGTTGTATTACAGCATTAGTAATAATTGTTCCGTAAAGATGCAATCATATCTTTTAAAAATTAAGTTTGCTTGAAGACTCAGTGCTGGGAGCTTCCATATTACCTTTTTAGGTCAAGAATTACCCATTAATTTTTGCCAAGGGCAGCCTGACTAGAAAAAAAATCTAAACCAAAATTGTATTAGTTTTCAAACTTTAACTCAGCTGGTATTAAGTCTGACAGATTTTAAGGTCAAACAGGAACTTCATAATTACCAGTTGTATAACACTGAGCAGGTATTTTCACTTCATTTCAACTACAATTTGCTTTCCAGTATCGACAACCACAGGCCTTTCTCTAACAACTGAAAGACACTTACGAAACTCCTTTTAATAATTATTAATTATCCACACAGAAGAGGTAAAGACCTGTAAACTTCTTCTATTCTTTCAGACTTACAATCGTCCTTCACCCCGTTTTCATTTATTCTGTCTTCTGAAGACACTTCTAAACACACAAGATAAACAATGCTTACATTCAAATCGACACCAATGCTGTCTTCTACCTTTCTCCTTTAAAGAAGCTGTATGACCAGAGCCTCGTATTTGAGATGGCATTAAAGAACACATACAGGGAAAAAAATCTCTAATAGCACCTCTCATAGTGCCATTTCCCCGTCTCTCCCCAAGAAGCAGGTCAGAGAATTTGCATGCCTTACCAATAGAGAAAGAGCTATTACATGACACTCGGCAAACCGACAGCTTTCCACTGGCCACAGCCTGTCAGGGACGTGGTACGGCCACTTTAAACTGCACTCAGGATGAAAACAACAGGCATAGCTGCTGAACGAGTCTGTGGTCTTAGATTCTCTCAGTTTAGAGCACACCACTGACCCTCACAATTTGAAAACACCGTGACGCACATACCGTATAAAACTAGCCTACTTGTTTTTTTCCAGCCCTGTACAGACATCACTGTCACTCTCAGCCACATGACCAGGCACACTCAAGAAAGACTTTCAAGACCAAAACAGAAAATGCGATCCTTCCCTCGGTGGATTGCTTCTCAGGGCACTGACAAATGCGCTCTCCTCCCACAAAGAGAGCTGGCTCCTTAGTAGTCAATCCTTTCCTACCAATACTTTTTGCAGCAGAGCAAGGACTTCACCGGACGCTCTAAAACCGGCGGTTTCTGCCCCGAAGAAGTCCCCTCCAGTAAAAGCCAGATCGCGGAAAGAAGACACAGAAGAAAGACGACAACAAACTACGCAACAGCAGCCCAAGGTTTTGGCGCATGAAGTAGAAGGGAAAGCAGAAACGCACAACTCCCACACCGCGGAGTCCTCTGAGCAGGGGCGAGCCGGGCGGGGGGCCCACCTGCACGGCAGAGGGCTCGCACAGGGAGGGACCTGCCGCGACAGAACCCCCGCGGCTGAGACCCCCCGGCGAAACTCGGGCGGCAGGAAGAAAAGGCGAGGCCTCCAAGCGCGGCCCAGTGCCATCCGCGGCCGTGACAGCGCTTCGGCGGCGGGTCCCAACGCGGCCGAGCTCCCCTCTCACGGCGGGGGGGCCGCGGCGAGGCCGGCCGCGCACCTCAGGAGCCGGGGGGCAAGGGGGGGGGAGGGGGGACGGGACACGGGGACGCTCCCCCCGCCTCACGATCGCGGAGGCGGCCGCAGCCAGGCCCGAGCCGGGGCCGCGGGCGACGAGGCAGGCCCGAGGCGGGGAGGGAAGGGAGAAGGCAGGGCTGGGCGCCGGGAAGGGGCTGCGGGGCTCCGCGGGGCTGCCCGTGAGGAGGGAGGGAAGGAGGGAGGGCGGCCGTTGTGAGGAGCGGGCGGCCGCTGAGGGAAGGAGGGAGGGAGGGGGGCGCGCGCGGCGGCCGTTGGGCTCCCAACCGCCCGGCGCGAGGCGGCCGCCGCTTACCTCGCGCGGGCGTCGGGGCCGTGCCGGCGGCGCGAGCCGCCCTCCTCGCCCGGCTCGCCAGCTGCGGGCGCGGGGCGGGGGGGCGGGGGGAGGAGGGAGGGGGGAAAGGGGCGGGGCGGGGAGGGGAAGGAGGGAGGGGGGGAAGGAGGGAGGAGGGAGGCGCGCGCACGCGCGGGGCGGGAGGGGTGAGGAGGGAGCGCGCGCGTGCGCAGCGGGCGGCCGTTGGGGTAACGGCTGCCCTGAGGTGGATTCCGCCTCAGGCTGCGGGCTTCTCGTTGGGGCTGGTTCTGAGGTGGTTGTGAGGCGCTTCTCCCACGTACATTCGGCTGTCCCCCTAAATACGCCACGTAGGGTTATTCCAGAAGTGCTCGCTGGTCCCGGTGCTTTTGGAAGCTTCCATAGTGATGCGTTTCGGTGTTCTTCCAGGTCTCCTGCTCATCAGCTTCGCTTTACTGGACACCAAGAAGTCTTTAAGTGCAGCACTGTGCAAGTGTGTGTGCATAAATAGACAAATAAATTTAGAATACACTTTTTAAATGTAGAATACACTTTCCCTTGAAAAAAGGAGAGGTATTGTCTGTGTTTAATTAAGCATCCCTTTAATCAGCTATCATTTATGCAGTACATGACAGGAATTACGTTTAACGTTTAACCTAGGCTGCCTTTGATCAAGGACAAATGCTCCTTCTGGACAAAACAATGGAAAGTTAGCAGGAGAAAGTCGCCTTAAGTTGTCTTTGGGTGACGTGTGGCCATATATGCATAAAAAAAGTGAGGGTACTTCATCAGAGAAGACCCACAAGGAAAGGAGGGCATGGGCAGGAGTGCCTGAAAAGGAGCCAAGAAGGATGACACCACGTAACTACACAACTCATGTAGATTAGAGTGAAAACTTATTAGATAGAATATGAAGTGTAACAAAGAAGCCTGCATTGGGTGTGCTCGATTTGTGGAAAGTACACCAACTAGCCAGGCCTGAATAAAAGCAGTATTTTTCCCGAGTGTGTGACAAGTGGCTTATTGCACACTGGGTGAAAAATCTGCTCTTTCAGACAGTACTGGTTCCGTGTGGTGTCCCCTTGTCTCTCCAGAGCAGGGAGTTCACTCAGTTGGTGTGAGACCAGTGAGGTTTATTTCCCCACATTTGGTAGTAACCCTAAAGATGCTGGCTAACTGATTTAAAAGTTGCAGCTTGGTAACTCATTCTATAGCATAACTATATTTATTTATTTATTTATTTATTTATTTACATTGTTGGGGATATTTCAGTCCTTATTACTCTGGATAATAGAACTGTACCTCATCCAACTTTATGTTGTGGGTTCATTGCCTCAGGATATTTCCAAGTCCAGGCCAATATCCACATTAGCAAGCAATTTAGGAAAGTCTGAGTGAAATAAGGATTGCTGAGGATCCGACAGCCACGTACTAGACGTGCCAGTCCAGCCCAGTTCCAGTCCAGTCCTGTAGATTCAGTGACCACTAGAGGTGGGGCGGGTTAGGTATGTTCTGGGGATGTGCCTGTAGTTTTGTCGTCATTCGAAAGGAATTGGGTTTGCACACACCAAGACGAGGCATGACAAGTGGGGACAACCGAGGGGGTTGCTCCAAAGGTGTCCTCCTCATCCTACCCTAAACACTGACGCAGAAGTACCTCATGCGCCCCGTCCTGTTACCAGGCTAGGGCTAACCTGGAGCAAGTCTTACCTGAATGCAAGTAGTGTGCTTGCTGGGATCGACATCGGCAGCCTTGCTGTGCGTGTCCACCCCTGTTGGTACACCCTGCTTGCTAATACAGTCACCGTCCAGGTTTATTTGCCTATAAATTTACATAGTGATGTGTACACTTCCCTCCATCAGAATGACTGGAGAACAGTGTCATGAACCTCGGTGTTAGCCAAGGTTCGTAAATGACCTTGAATGTGAGAACAAAGTTTTTGAACGGCAGTATGTGACAGGTTTTCTCCCAGAGATTTCTGGTTTCCCATACAGATTTCTGGTAACAGATTTCTGATCTAACAGACAGTCCACACGAGTAATTCAATACTGGCAAGCTATATAGTGTAAACCTTCTGCAAATATTCTTTTGTTAATATTTGAAATATTTATAAAGTGGTATTTTGATTTTTTAATAGTTCTTGAGGCCTTTTAAAATGATTTTCCAAATATTTTATTGGTTTCTACTGGTATTACATATATTGGATTAA
Organism: Anser anser; assembly: GCF_964211835.1. Lineage (NCBI taxonomy): Eukaryota > Metazoa > Chordata > Aves > Anseriformes > Anatidae > Anser > Anser anser. The sequence goes on along the minus strand of NC_139721.1, from coordinate 50,154,916 downwards.
TTGTTAGAAAGTGTAGTGATGTTGCTGAACAGAATAAGATTTCTTGTGTATAGATCATATTCCCTAGAGACATTTTGTTGTCTGTAAATTTCTCACTTTATTAACTGAAACAGGGAACTGCCTACCTTGAGAAGTCTTCTTTCTAGACACACTTCATTGAAGCACAGTTTGTCCTAGACAAATAGAAATTTTCAGCAGCTGCAGTTTTTGAAAAAGCTGATAGTATTATTTATAACCCCCCATATCAGCTCCTCTTTAATGCATGATAATCTGCTGTCACTTTACAACGAATGCAGCAACATGTGGTCTCCTGCTTTCCTAGAGTAACACACAGAATACTTTCCAGATGAAAGATACTTTAATCACTGAGCAGCCTGTAAACTTCCTGGAGGATGATAAAAGCTTTTTTTTTTTTTTTTAACATTACTGCTAGCTTTGTAAATTTAACACCATGTTTTCACTTCCCTCTTTCTTAGGAACATGAAGCAAGTCAAGGTAGATTTTCTCACGTCCTTCCATGGAATAGTAATTTGCTGAACAGCAGGGATGTTGTAAAGAAGCAAGCATTCTTGTAAAGCATTCAACTCCAAAAACTCGGAAAATCGCAGGTCGTGGTATAGACTATGAGTAAACTTCCAACTTTGCACACAAGGTGGCAGCATTTTGAAGCACTGATTTCAGTGTGAACGTGCTAGCAAACGTCACTTTCTTAACTGCAAGAGCATAAACTTCACAAACTTTTCAGAAATGTGCTGTCTTCAGAAGTTGCGGTGATTGTGAACAGGAGCGCTCGGGCATGGATTTACTGTAGGACTCGGGGACTTGGGGGAGGAAGGAGGAGCTGCAGTTGCCCAGGTGGAGTATCTGGATAGAACAGGTGTAACCCCAAAAGGATTTCATGTTAATTTAGCCTGATTTACCAAGTTTAACTGTAATACTGGTGGAGCGCCTGTTGACTACAGCTAAGTGAAAAAATACTTGCTTCTAAGTTATGCCACTTTTTTACAGGAGCTGTAATTCATCCGATACATGGATCATCCCACTAATTGTAGAGGGTGCCCTACTGGGCTACAGCTTCAGGAGATGCAGTGACCCTGTGTGACAGCTGCCACCAAAAGGGGGAAGCCTCTCCCACTGTCCTCTCCAATTTCTTTCCCCACTCTCAGTGGTGGGCTCCAGCTCCTTACCTCACGCCACCCTTTCTCTAGCACCTTGCCCCGCTAGACATGGAAATTTAACTTGCTGAGCTGGCAAAAAAACCCAAAAAGTTAAAGGCCGAGGGCCATATGACTGGAATCAGGGATAACAAAAGGTAGGGGAGGAGGAAGAGCAAGCCTTCTGCTTTTGGCAGGAGGGAGCTGTTAGCGTTGGTGCAGCTGCTGGTGAAACTGCAGCCCTAGGGCAGGCTGCATAGTTGCAGGCTTGAGCTCTTGATCCCCAGGTCAACCACAGCAGCCCAGCCAGCACAGAGGTCTTGCAGCCCCTTTGACACGCTAACACACCCTGGACCTGCCCTGCTGGTTATCAGGTATCTCATCTGAGCAAGCAAGTGGCACTGACAGAGGCAGAGGCAGCAGCTGCTTAAACCTCACAGCTGCAATTAACCCTGCACGCACTCCTTGGGCATCGGAAGAACACTTCAGACAGCTCAGCTAAGGCCACATGTGAAGATGATTTGAACTAGGGGTTTTCTAATGGCTCAAATTTCTAATTGTTCCTTTAATGGACCTGAAGGGCAGCTGAGACAGCACAGGGCCCTTGCTTCCACCCTTGCAGCAGATTCAAAAAGTCCCTGTATCATCCAGGAGGAGTGGAGGGGCTGGGTTCTTGCGTCTCCAACAGAAAAAAAGGGACAGGAAAATTGGATCCCACAGAGCAAGAAGATTCTCTCCTATGAAGAAAGGCTGAGAGAGCTGGGGATGTTCGGCCTGAAGAGGATAAGGCTCCAGGGAGACCAAATTGCAGCTTTACAATATTTAAATAGGGCTTATAAAAAAGATGGAGAGTGACTTTTTACTTTGGCAGGTAATGATAGGACAAGGGGGAATGGTTTTAAACTGCAAGAGGGGAGATTTAGATTAGGCATCAGGAGGAAATTCTTCACTCTGAGGGTGGTGAGGCCCTGGCACAGGCTGCCCAGAGAAGCTGTGGATGCCCCATCCCTGGAGGTGTTCAAGGCCAGGCTGGATGGGGCTTTGGGCAGCCTGGTCTGGTGGGAGGTGTCCCTGCCCATGGCAGGGGGGTTGGAAGTAGGTGATCTTTAAGGTCCCTTCCAACCCAAACCATTCTGTGGTTCTATGATTTTGCCAGTGAAGAACTGCTGCCCATTGTGGCTGCTGGTGCATTTGGCAGCTTTTTCTTCTCTTGGAATTAAAAACAAGACAACAACTATAAAAACAAAAAACATGCCTGGGATATTCTACAACAGATCGGCTGCTGTTGTAACTTTCCTGGCTGGCAGGAAGTGTTGCTAACCTACCCTGGGGAGGAAATCCAGCATACATGTTGGAGGTATGTGGAAAGACCCTAGGGCGATTCGCCTGGGCTTTTTTATGCCTTCCTTCTGTCTTTTCATTGCCATGAGTGTTATAAGGCTCTTTTTGAGCAGCTGGCACCCTGGGGTGAGAACAGCACGTGACTCAGGCTGAAGGGTGCCGGTGTGTGGCAGCAACTCAGCGACTCTGGGAATGAGTTTCCTCGTTTTTCGCAGGGTGACGGTGCATTGGAATAAACTGGACTGGACTGGGACACGTCCAGTTTGCTCGCGTGTTGAATTTAAGAATCTTTAAGAAATTGCTTCATTTTGTTGACTTCAAGGGCTCAAACAATTGCCTGCTAGATCTCAATTGGAAAAGGTAACTTGCAGCTGAGAGGAGGTACGGAGAAGCTTCCAGAACCGCATCCTGGGTGTAATTCTTGAAAACGGAGCCCTTTTCCAACTCCTGTAGCAGTCAGTCTAGAGTGATTGTGACAATCAGCACGTGGATGTCTGGAGCTTGACACTCGCTGCCGTACTGGCATGACCTTGAAGAGCTGCCTCAAGTCACCAGCACTGCATTGCCATTTTCTCGGCACCAGCTCCTGTAGAGTCGTGCACTGTTCTCCACAGCCCATTCCGGTTAAGTCTTGTAAAATGTACCGCTGCGTGCCCTGGTTTCTAAAAAAAGCATTGATCCTCCCTTTGTTCAGTGTGAATGTATGCCACGGGTTAGTTTCTTTGCATTCGTAGGACCACGCTTTCCCTTATATTTTAAATTTTCAGATTTTCTAGATCTATTTGGCGAGAGTGTACCTAATACATTAAAATCTTGGTCTTTGTGTTCTGATACTAAGTCAGCTTAGGTCCAGTGTGGTTCCTGGGTGACTGAAGGCCTCACAGGTATAAACTGTACCTCGCGTTGACTCCAAGAGCAAGCTGAGAAGAGGTGGATGTTTTGGAGCAAGTACATAATTTGCACTGCTGCGAGCAGGGGGACTGCATTAGACAATCTCCAGATGTTCCTTCCTACTTCAGTTACGACCCGACTCTGAACTAGGAGGAAAATTTTCTTTAAGAGGTGCCTGCAACCTTCGTGACTTGGAATTTCATTCTCCATCTTTCCACCAACGCGTACATTGTTTACTAACAGCGTTCTCCCGTCTCCAACACTTTGTATCCCTGTTGCTGTCTGGTTGTTCAGACCCCGTGAAAAGCCAAGGACCCGATGAATTCACTCTTCTGAATAGAGGGCACACTCTGGGCTCAGTGTTTTGGCTTACTAGCGAAGCTCAGTGTACAAGGTCTAAAGATATTACAGAGCAGGAGTGCTTCTAGCACTTCTTACTTCTTGTTGTGTCTCCTGCAAGAACTGAGGTGTCTACACTTCATGTTTCAGAAAATCTGACCACAAAAGCTTGAAGATGGCCATTGTAAATCTGATTTTTGTCACTTTGAACAATGCATTTTCCCTAACAGGTTGTAAGCAAAAGCACTGTACACTGGGGGTGGGAGACACGCACTTTTAAACAAACATCTTTATAGGCATTTATAAATGTAGATTTAAAGAGAAACGTCCCATGTGGATCTCTACAGGGGATTGGACCTAAGTGAAATAAGACAGTGCAAAGAGACACAAGTTCTGCCACGTCACTTTTATTTAAATGGTAAGGTGTGTTTTTAATATAAGCGGTTTTATTTTTTATTAATAGTTGACGTTGAGTTTTGAACATACTGCACCTGAACGATTTTACAAATATAATACACAATACACAGTTTATTGCTCGCTGTTTTTGTAGGAACATAACTTTTGTAATGGAAATGAATGTACGGATGAATAAGGCACCCTACTAATATGCTGATTTCATCTGTTGTAGCAACATGCACAAAATTTTGTTTCACTTTTACAAGTCACTTTTCTCGTTTTCCTTATCAGTGAAGAAGTTAGATTTTATTATTTGCGCAAGGACCAATGCCTTGCCCTAAAAAGTCAAAACCTAAAAGCACTTTCTGATTTTTAATTTAACCTTCCACCTTACAAAACTAGCTTTCCTACAGCACATCCTGATTTCTTCTTCTTCTAACGACAAAAAGTATTTTTGTTCTTCCTTTGCCTTTGCTGTTACTAGGAAACATGCCTCGCAAGAGGACTGTTCACATACTGCTTGTGACAGAAGACCTGACTTGCTTTTTTCTCCACGTTTTCTTGTGGTTCTGAGCCTGCTCAAAACATAACAATGAAGACGCCTTTGCACTTTTACTGCCTGATCTTGTGTGGCTAGGCCCAAATCAGACAGTAGAATGAGAGGGGATCTCCACGGAAGCTGGTTAAAAGATTTAATTTCAACGTGCCCTAAATTAGGACTTCCCAGCAGTTTCAAAATGCGTCTAACTGTCCTTTTTCCTCAGGGACCCGCTTTAGCTCTCGCTCTGCTGCAGGGCTGAGGAGAACGCTGATGTCACAACCTCTTGCCGAAGTGCTGACAAAGGATCACACAGCAAACCAGAGAGACCACCCCCCCAGCTCCCACCTTTCTTTGAACAGTTTGCTACACCCGTTTTAGAAATTAGCTGAAACAATAGCAGAGGCAATGGGTTCAGATTATTTTTTTTAATTTAAAACAGACTTTTTGATAGTTTCCTAATGCTCTAATGTTTATTCTTTAAAACTGAAATGTTCTCGCAGGGTAATATAAACATAACAGACAGAATAATTGAAATTACCAGTTATATGAAGTATGCATTACATATATGATAACACCCGGCTATACACAAACATTGAAATGCAAAATGTCTTTCAATTACATAAGTTATTACAGTACTGTTTTAAAGGAATCTTTTGGTTATATGTAAACACTATAAATAAACTGTTTAAAAAATCATGTAAAATGAATATGGCATTGACATCGTTTAAAAAACAGTAACTGGCCCTAAATCTGGACACTCTCAGGGTAAAACAGCAAAAGCAGATCAGTCTAATGCTACGGAATAGTATGCTGCAATTCAGACCTATCTGAAGAACCAGTGCTTCTTCGTGTTCCTTCCTTTTGTTTCCGTATTTTAAGATTTTCACCTAAGGAATATATCAACTTTAACTATGTGTGACAGGATAATAAATGCTATTTTGAGTGTTGCCATTCTGATATTAAAAGCCATCTACATTAAGTCTCCTAAATATATAGTAGTTTAAATTAAAATCCTGAGGAATTACAATCTATTTACTTGATGGTTTTGGTTAAGTGCAATTTGATGTATGCAGAATGCTGTTTCATTTAAGGTCATTCTTAGTAAGGCATATTAAAAATAAATACAAAAGTGACAACGTAATATTTAGTTTCTTGCTACAAAATCTTAGGCAAAAAATATTTTTGCATGTACTAATGGACGTCATCCATTTGCTGGCTTACAGTAGTTAAAATTTGTGCATTAAGCTTAACTGCCCTTGTCAGAATGTGCCACTGTGCTACAGTAGTGGTCCAAAGCTACATGCTAAAGATTTTGTTTCCATGCTCAAACACAGCTTGCACGAACTGCTTGAAGACTCTGTCCATGTAAGTGCACTTCCTTGGCCATATTCCTTCCAGAAAACCAATGTGGCCTCCGCAAGAAGTCAGAACCAAAGCAACGTTTGCGTTTTGTTTGGCAGTTTCTACTGGTATAGCTAAAAGGGTGGGGGGGGAGAACTTTAAGTACTTATTCTTCTATGAAATGCCAGCCACCGAATAATTTTTCTCAAATGTTTGTCACACTATATATGAATAAAAATGCACATTAACATATGCTTAAATGTACCGCAAGAGGACTTAGAACCATAGCTATGTTAAAAGACATTTATCTCTTCATCATTAACTCACCTTTTTTGTAGGATTTTTCTGGCTGCTGTAAAACTTTCAGAAATCATGGGTTCATCTTTCTTACTGATGTAACAGCACTCATGTTGACGCATATTTATGATTTGGTATATATAATATAAACAAAAGGGCAATCAAGCCCGTAGTTTTTAACCCTTGTTGCAATATCCAACTTTGGAAAAAATGAGGAACTTGGGAACTTAACTGTGAATCCCATTCTTTTTTTTTAGGAGACTGCAAACACAAAACTGTTAATGCCGTCACGAGCTAAAATTAAAGAAAATTCTGGGTTGTCATCATTATTGTATCTGTTTTGCCATACATTTACACTGCATGTTTAGGGCACACCGTGAAAACAAAGTGGGAGACAGTTCTCACCCTGAGGAACTCATCATCTGAATATACCCAGGAAACAAAGTAAGAGGAAGGCAAACAACCGCACAAGGACACAGAAATCCACCCCACGTTATTCAGTAGGTTCGTGGTTCTCTGCTGTACAGTGACTACTAGAAAATGCCTTAATATACAATTCAGATTATTAGACCAGATACACCAAGCGTTTTTCTTTTGCTGGGTTAGTTTTCAGCTCCCTGACCTGGTTCACAACACTAATACCAATATATGAATGGCAGCAGACAGACTCTGATGAGGGCTACGGTGAGGTGGCCACCTCACAGCCAGCCTCCAGTTAGCTTAAAGGGAGGCACCTCTTATCTTGAATAAGCACAGATGTGTGGCTTAACCAGCGCTCGCTATCACCTGGGCAGCTACCTTTGTGAAAGAAAATAAAGGTCAGTTAGTGCAGACTGACAGCCGAGAAAGCATATGAATTTGCAGATTATTTATTTCAGTGTGGTGGGATGATGCTCATCCTATGAACTGGCTGACACAATGGTGGAGCTTTATGGAACTCTGGTGTTTGTGCTCTTGATGTAAAAATTAGCTACTTTAAGTGATTTCCTCAGAAATTGTAAGTACACTGAATATACTCCTGAACAAGCAGAAATTTCAAGCATTTCAGTGAAGAATGCCTTTTAAAAGTTCTGATTTTGAAATAATGTACCTCATGGAACAGAAAAAAAATAACACAAAATTTGTACAGATTTTTTGATTATTCAGGCTAACAGAAAAGAAACAGCAGCAAAAGAACACACGTTTTGTCCAGAGAGGAGTAATAGAGGTTTCACCGAATTGTCAAAAAAAGGTTATGATTCCACAAGAAAATAAATCTGATTTTTAGGTCATACACTGCTAAATTAAAAATGCTTTGGCACTACAACAGAAAGCAGTGAGTCATTCACAGGACTTCTATTGCTGCCTTGTTTATTTAAAAGTATTTCTGAAGAGAGACACTTAATCAGGGTCACTTTTGGGGGGCAGTTCAGCTGTCCACATCCCCTTCTGACTGAACTTTCCTGAGAGACCTCCCCCCCTTTCTAGGGGCCTGCTTTCCTTTAACCTTTGCTACCTCAGAGGTACATTGCTACCTCAAAGGTCATTATCCGTGAGCAGTCATTATCCCTGCACATCTTTAGCTTCTTTATGCCCACGTTCCTTCCTTTCATTTGGGTGCTGGCAGACTCACTGCTGTGTGCCTCTGATGCCGATTTGCCTTCATTTTCATCAGCTCGGGTAACAGCACGTCGCCTGTTCCTCAGCCAAAGGACAGCCAGGCAGAGCAAGTCACGCAAGACCCCAAATGCGACAACTGCAGCAAACAGACGTGCAACTTAAACAGACGGGGCAGGGGCGCAGGGCCTGCAGGCAGGCAGGGGAGCAGCCTGTGCCTCGGGGGCCTGTCCCAGCAGCGTATGGAATGTGCTCTGCTCCGCTCCAGGGCCTCAGCACGGATGCTAACCCCCCAGCACTGTTAGCATCTTCTATGACTGTTTTATGGTATTCCTGCCCGTCATATAAGGTACTCGATTGTGTCCTGGTGGAGCACAGACTGTGAGCTCCGGAGAGCAGTGGGGATTCTCTTGAAATGTGTGGGATTCTTTGCTACTCAGCACCATTCATTTATTTCACTCTCTTTCAAAGTTGCATGCATTTAAGCAGTTTATAGATTCAATCATTTAGTAAGTGATTTTGATTCTTTACTAGGTGGAAGAAACCATGTTTCTCACTGTCTCTACAAAAAGTCCTTGAATTTTCCTTTGTTCAGCTGGAAAACTGGAAATAGCACACGCGGTATCTGGGCCTTCTAAAGCACTGCAGAAGCAAGGCTAAAAAGAGAAGTCGATGAGATAAAAGCATAGGGCCTGACAGCCTGGACGAGGTAATAGCACAGGCTGGAAACCAGAGATGCAGCAGTGTGTCAGTTCTTGCAACCCAAAGCATGCCTGAGCTTCAGGCCCCACGCTCCGCAAGCACTCGCCTGGAGTCTTGCCTCAGTTATCCGCCCAGGCGTCTCTGGTCTGGCTCCCCTGGGTTCTCTGGATGAACACCCTGCGGCGTACGAAGATGGTGGCTGCGATTCACGTGAGCTTCTGCCTACCGCGAGGGTTATTTGTACCAACCTATCTGCCTGTCTTCCCTCTAGTGGTGTGTGGGCCATTCCCACGCTGGTTGGTAATAGCGGGGGCTACGTGCAGCCTGCCTCTGAACAGCCCCAGCAGCTCTCCCCTGCAAACCTAGCAGCACCGTGAGGCTGCTCCTCTTCTGTGCTGCTGGGTAAGGCATGAGCCACACAGAGACCTTTACGAATGTCACCTTCCCCATCCCGAGAGTTCGCCCTATTCCATCTCACATTCATTTACAACTGAATTCTGCCACAGATTATCACTCGTCATAAACTGCAACACGGTGCTGGATATGCAGCCTTTTATTTCCATCCGCAGTGAGGGTTTTTAGCAGCTGCCAAATTTGACCTGCTGTTGCATCCCTGCTCTTACCTCCCCCACGGTGCACAGGAAAGCCTGCCCCTGGCATAGTCAATCTTGACACAGTTGGGTCACCATTTGTGTGATTCCTCCCCAGCAGAGTTTCTTGCTCTGCAGCTCCTCAGGAGAAGAACTGAAAAATTCTGTGTTGCTCTCCAGTGCCAAAATGCAAATGATGCTTGGCAGTGGTGTGGTGCTTTTCTCAAGACTGTTTCCAGGGTCTCTTAGCCATCCACAAGTAGACCCACAATGCAAAAGAGCAAATTCTGCAATGTAAAGGGCAGACGAACGGAGCACTGGATGTGACACACTCTGGGTTACAGGGTGGCATGCCAAAAGACACTACTGTTCATTTTTGTCCAAATTTAACCTTGCACATATGCTTCTACTGATCAAAATCTGTGCTGCTGTTTGATCCAGCAGTGCACAGACTTGTTATTTGTTATTAGAACCACAATGTAAATACGCATGTGCAGAATTACCTTGTTCAAAATCAATTTGTTTTATGTACAATAAAAAAACACAATCCGTTGGGCTGTTTACGTAAGTGGATGCAAAATAACACACTCTAGGTTTGGATTCACAGGGACAAAGAAGTTCAGTACAACAAAAAGTTCAGGACAATGGCCGTTCAGACATGCACTTACTTGGCACAAGGGATCAGGAGGGAGCTGGCACAGTCCCTAACTTCAAGGGCAGGCTTTCAGCTCGAGCACAGCACACACCAGCAGTAATTAGCTAAGCGTTAGTATGGTGAAATATAAGTTGGATTTCAGTTGGATGCTTAATAAACTGCTCAAAGTCTCTTAGGAGGAAAATGCCACTTCAGATGAAAAGTTAAATATGACACCGCCAATGAATGCTATCATTCCATCTTCTTAATTTGACACTTGCAAAATAAAAGGGCTTGACTTGGTTATATTACATACTTCCTCAAACAATGGCTTGTTCCAATTAGTGATGGTGAGCGAAGTGTCACACAGTGAAGAAAGCATTTGCTTTCATTACTTAGTCATATGCAGTATGAGAACTGCATCCCGAAATTAAATTTCAGGTACATCAGCTGCCAAGCTCTATGAACGTTAAACATCAACATTAAGGAAGGAATGCAAATGAATTGTTTCTTCCTAATACTGGATTAGGATCAAAGGGTGTATTTTCACAATATATTCAACAATGATTCCCGGAAAATACAAAAGGTATCAAAAGCTATACGAGAAGTGGTCAGGTAGTAAGAGGCAACAAAAACAGCATCAACGCTTTTTACAGGAAGTCTCTCCTGAAGTCTAAGTTGCGTAATGACAGAGGAGACCTGGGTTTGCATCCCCCAGACTCCGTTATAGGAAGACAGGTGTGGCTGGCTTTGTAAGGGACATTTAATCATGAAGGGATTCTGGCACAGCTCTCTCCCTAATGGGTTTTCTAGGCCTGCTTCCCAAATGTCTGAAACTATCTACAGCTATCTACAAGAGCAGTGGAAGGTAGCTTACAAGGTGATAGGTATTATTAGGAGAGATGAAGCTTGATGAGGAATGAAATAACCAGTTCCCGAAGTCAGCAGAAGACTGGGGCTGGCTGAGAAGAAGGTCTGTGGCTTTGAATCCCTTACACAACTGTCAGTGGAAATTGCCTCTGGTGCCACAGGCTAACCTGTGTCCACACGCTTTCAAGTCAGAAAAACAGTTGCCAGAATAAAGTCACCTCCCAGATTAACACCAGACCTTCATGTTTGCTAACACAAAAGAGACGGCAGAAGTGCCAAGATGAGTGACCTCCAGTAACTGATGGCATCAGCCGTAACTCCTAGGCTGCTAATCAGGGTGCCCTTTGTTTCCTGCCAGCACAACTTTTCACTAACTAAAAAGAAGCCAAGGATACACACACGTAACAAAGTCATGCTGTTATTAGCTGTAAGTCAACATTTCCTCTGGTAGCCCTTCCTAAGGCAAACTAGTCACCACCACGACACTGGTTTACAGCCAACAGTGTAACTCTGTGGACAAGGAATAAATTGATGCTTACCCACCCACACATTTTAATGGAGAAAGGCAGGTTAGGTTCAGAGCTCAAGAGAGGATGGACAGTCATTACCACAGACTAACATTTCTTGTTTCAGATTCTTCATGGTACCTTACCTCTCCTCTCTCTATGCTGCAAGACTTCCAAGACATTTTTATTATCGAGTTCTAACAATAGGTTCAATACTTAACCTTACACAAGGGACCGTCCCTATAATCAACTGTTCACAAAGAGCTGTGTTTCTTTTACAGACCAGTTCCAAGGGAGGAGGGATCTGCTACAGCAGATCAAGGGGACTCAATCTTCTGGTGAGTCAATCTACAGAATCCCAGAACCAGTGAGAGCGGAAGGGACCTCACAAGATCCCCTAGTCTTAATTCCCCTGCTCAAGCAGGGTCAGGTACAGCAGGCTGCTCCAGACTGTGTCCCTTCAGGTTTTGAACAATTCCACAGATGAAGACTCCACAACCTCTCTGGGCAACCTGCTCCAGTTTCTGACCACCCTTACAGTAAAAAACATGTTTTCTTGTGTTCAGACTGAAGTTCATGGGGTCAGGTTTGGCTCTTGAGGACTGGAGGTTGGCTATATTCTAAAATGAAGAGACAGTGGCATGGAGTATCTCTGCACAAAGGTCCCAGTCTCAGTGGGAAAAAGGTGGAAAAAGTTATCATATCCCATAGGGACACAGGCACGCTCTCTGGTTCACTGCTGCTGTTAATTGTGCTAACAAACCAGCTTACTCCTGTCACGGTGTTTCATTTTAGAAGAGAAACTACAAACTGAGCTAGGGCTAAGCATGGAGGTGAAGCCATTGCTGCCTCTCTAAGACACCTGATAGGCAGAAGCATGGCACACTAGATCACCTGCCTTGTAGTACTATGGGGGAGGTCATCCCTGGGGTCATAAGACCCACAAAACTTTATCTTCAGGTGACTGGGCAGCTTTTACATTCGTACACAGATTTTAGGGTCATGGCCATATCCACTCTCATTTCCATGACAGTATATGCTTGTAACAGAAACCACAACTGGACAACTTCAAGAAAAAAAGTCCTGTAGAAGCTAGTAAATACAAAGGGATTAACTCTGGCTCAGAACATCTGGTTCCGAACTGTTAATTGTGGAAGGTAGATGCAGTGTTCTGGAAGATTATTACTAAGTTTGTCCTGATCTTACATCTTTTTAGGCCCGTGTTTTGGCCAGTAAGGGATAGGTAGTTTGGCTGATCTAGAGTCACCATCTTCTTTCCTCCTATTAGGAGGCTGTCACCTCTTTATATTGTTCACGCATAGCATGGATGTTTTTTACTCAAGAGGAGAAGAAAACAGACTGTCTTTTCCTAGTGCACTCCACTGGAATGGCCCTTTTCTCTTTGTGTCGTATTTGTCTCCAACGGTTCTTCAAACTACTAACAGTAACATAAAGTATGAGCGTGTTTCTGTATGTGCTATATGTATAGGCACACATAACTAGTACATACACACATACACAACCCCTTCCAATTCCTTCATTCTTCTGTTTGTTGTTCTAATCTGTTTACTCACTTCAATTTTGTGTCTCATTCTACAAGAATCTCATTTGTGGTGGCAGAAAAAAACTTTCCTGAAATAAATCAAGTGAATGAACTTCAACTTCATACATGGGAGGTGTTCACTACTGAAGACTGGGTCCTCAACCACCTGCTCATTATAGCAATTTTCCTCTACATTAACTTTTTTGTTCTCTCTTTTCTTCTCAGACACTGAAACCAATACACAAACTGCAGGAACAAACAGATCTTTTTTAAGACAGTTAACAACAGGATTACAGATCAAAAGCAAAATGTTCATAATACTCATGTGGCTGGCTGAAAACAGAAAGAGGAAGGAAAACAGGGTTTTCAGCCTATCAGTTACTAGCTGATATTGCTGCTTCACCACTTAGGTTTTTATCAATTTTACTGTGTCTCCTTTGAGAAGCTCACCTTGTCTGTATCTCTTCCTTTACCCTAGATTTTGGTCCACATGCTAACCTACACGTTTTCTTACTTTTCTATTTTCAGGCTCTGGAGTTTATGTCATTGGGATCATGAGCAACAACAGCTGAGAACTTCAAGTCATCTGAAACATAAGCAAGTCCCGGACATTCTTTGTAGGGACTGGCTTGAAGAATGGTAATGGAAAATATTTGGTTTCACTCTTGTTCAACTCTGAATGTCTACAATCCAGACATATGTATCTGAGCTCTTCTTTATAGGCTGCTTCCATACTTTGTGAATAGAAATGGGCACTTTTGGGAGCAATACACCTGGCATCTTTCATATAGCGAAATAACTCACACCCTAAAATTGCATATTTCTTTTGACTATAAAGAGGCTACCTACTAAGGGCTAATGACTGCCACCCCGTGTGCTCCTGCATTCTGTTCTAATCAGGCGTCTCTGTAATCAGCTATTTTGCACAGATCTTATACTACGTAAATTGCAAGACTGATCCACTCCTGGAGGTTGTGACCCTACATGCAAGTAGTATTTATATAAATCTCCACACATAGTTCATTCTCAAACCTGTATAGTTGGTCTTAAAAGACTGCACAGACAGAGAAGCATATTTTAAAAATCATAAGCTTACCATGACCCGGTGAGAAAACATCATCCACAGAGTTCAGACATAACACTGGAATTCCTACTGACTTCAGCTTGCGACATGGGCTAGCGTCTTCATAGTAATCATCAATTGTACGGTAGCCAAACATGACTGAAGTGAACTGTTTATCAAATTCTCTAACAGTTCTAGCCTGAAGTATAGAATTCAAATAGGGAGTATGTCAGCATTTGGAAAAGAGCATCAAGCTAAATCAGAAGCAACATTTCCACATACCTTCATCACGAGATCCATGTCAAATAATTTTTCCAACATTTGTCGATGCCTAAAGAGAAAGAAAGAAAAATTGGAGGACTTGTTTTCTGCAATAGAAACAGAAGTCCTCTGCTTTATAGATACATTTGAAGAAATAACTTCCTAACAAGAACATGCTTGTTTTTAATTTTCTGTCATATTCAAAATCTGTCTGGAATCCAAGAGCAGAAGAATTGTTCATTCATACACAGGCACATCCAGCAACATAGTCAAAATCCGCATGACAAAGATGCCAAAGATAAGAAAATTCAGTATTTGGAATATAAAATACACTCTAATTTTGCAAAGCAAAGGATGAACTAGTCCTTTCCATGCTTTTGCAGTCAAAGCTGACTTAAAAGAATTAGTATTTAAATATATATATACACGTATAAAACTCAAACTCAGTATGTGCAGATGTCTAAAAAATTAAATCGGTTCACTTCATCCATAAATCTAGAAGTGCATTACTCTTGTGCTGACACCCTTGAGGAGCAGAGAAATTTAGTCACATTGATGACAATATTTTTTGCAAAAATCCTTTTGATTTCAGAGCCCACAGAAGAATGCACACAGAACAACGTTGTGAAATGTCATTACAGCATTAATTTTCCCAATATTATTGTACCTGCTGTAGATCTCATGCTAACATCCTTCCACCTTGCCAAATAGTTCAGAAGGCAACTCACCTGCTGATGGAGGATTGTAGACAAGTAGTCAAGTAATAGTTGAAAAGAAGCCAGTTTAGTGGCTTCTCCAGAGACTCTACAGACTCAAAAACATTCCAACCCGCAGAGAAAATTGCAGCTGCCATTAAAGGAGTGTCTCTGCCAGTTTTGCCCAGGTAATTTAAAAGAAGCATGCTACAAACAGAAATGAAAAACAGAAACATATATACTATCAAGTTGTTTGCTTCAATCTAGAGCAAATATAACAATCAGCCACCTTTTTGTCTGTTTTTCCACATAGTTTCTTGTATCAGCTTTACAGTTGTGCCTAATACTTCTAAAGGGTAGTGAATGTCATCAACATATGACTCATGAAGTTTGCTTTCTCTCTACATTCAGAGAGGAGCTGAGTGCACTGTGTAGGATGTAGGTAGGAGTACATTTAAAAATAAAGAGAGATGTACTAGTCTTATTTATATCACCGAAGGGGAGGAAAAGGTCAAGTGAATGTACCTTACTCATGGAACAGGTATACTCAATTGTTAGCAAGTTTTGCAATTTTACAACTCAGTCTTCCTGATCTGGTAAATCTCATCAGTCTGCCTGATAAATGCAAGCCACCCCAGGCACGCCTGCCCCATTTTATGAAGCTATCTTTTTAGTTGAAGGTTGAATACCTTTACCATACCTCACGCATAAGAGAGTACAAAGAATGAAATGGTAGATAATTAATAAAAATAACAAAATTATGAGCTAAATAAATGGTATAAAACTTGCCTTTCTGACCAGCTACAACTTACAGTCTGTACTGAAGATGCATAATTGAGTTGAAAAAAGGGAGAGTTCACCAGTACCTGACCCTTCAGATGTTGAAAAAATAAATTACCAAGAGGGTAGTACAAGAAAAATAGCAACAAAAAAGCTGTCTTACTTCACTGCCTGAGGCCTCAAGGTTTCCAACCAGCATTTTAACACCGAGTCTTTAAGTCAAAACATTATAAGCTCCACGACTTAATATAGCTCGCTGGAACACCAACACTATACCTTAGCTTCATCTGTCATACTTCAGGAGACAGCAACCTGCAGCAAAAACATCACGTAACCACCTTCCAGCACAGATAATTTATCCCCGTGCACTACCTACGGAATTATAGGATAGCAGTGCAAAAGGGAGATGAGCTCCTACCAACTTGCCAGCAGATAGGAACCAGCTGGAAAAGAACATCAAACACTGCTTGGGAATGTGCACCTGGAAACTACTCAGGTAGCCAAACCCAGTGAGGAAAGTCACCTGTTGCACAACTAGGAGTTAGGTAGCGTGTGTTCCCTCTCACCTACAGGTGAGAGGGACCTAGGAGGAACCTATGAACCACTGGTCTATATTCTCTAAGGATAAAATTGAGACATAAATCAATAAAAATGTTGCAGTAGTAGCAGAAACCACTTCTCTAACTGAATTTACAGAACATATGTGCTGGAGAGAAGGTAAGCCTCTTTCCAAAATATTATGCACTGAAGATCTGGAGATCATTTACATTTTTACCTTTGTGAATTGAACGCCTATTTTACTTCTCAATTGGGCAAACATGTCCTATATAACTTAACTGGCTCCTCACAATAATTTGAAAAAGAATAAATTATGAAAATTGTTGGAAGATTAGGACAAGTGGATGATTTTCACGGTATGCCTCTAGTGAGATCTCTGCTCCTGCCTAATTTTAAACATGTAAGTGCTCCAATTAATTTTGAAGCATGGAAGCAGTCCCCATGTGGACTCCTGATGGAGTTCAAAAAGGAAATATCCTGAAGGTGGAAGAGGGGTGGGGCTGCCTGAGAGAAACAGTCATTGCCCAAGCATTCAGGGGATGCAGTCTGGAAAAGCGAAGTTCATCTGGAATTGGAATTAGCACGTGACACACAGGACAACAAGAAGGACTTCCATAAATACACTGGTACCAAAAGAAAGGCTGGGAGCAAGCAACAACCACTCCTTACCCCTCAGCAGTGAAGTTGGTCATTATCATCATAAAAGGCAATCAGATCACTCGAGCATGCTTTGTTCTTGTCGGTCACCTCCTCCTTCCTATGACTGGAAATGGCTTCCAGAGGATCTTCCCAAAGAACAGAGGTTACACGGAGGAACCTGTATTCCCTCCTGGTCCCACTACACAACAGAGCAGGCAACCTTATGACAAAATAATTGTAAAAGGCCAAGGCTACCTTTTTTCCCTGTCTCTATCGCTGAAGTCTGTCCTCAAACCTTCCAGGTCCCTGCACCTAAATGCAGAGTACGGAAGAGTGAAGTATTACTTGCAGCAGCAGAAGATTGAGTTAGGGCCCAGTTATGCAAACTGGACATACACGGGACCAGGTGCAGTGCACCAAAGCTCCAGAAGGAGACAGCCAAGGTTTTTGTAAGACTGCTGCCTATCACTTTTGAAATGTTGCAGCAATTATGGGATACTCCTGGAGCCTGGAAAAACAAGAAGCCACACACATCTACAAAAACAAGAGAAAATACTGTCTGGTCAGCCTAACATCAGCACTCTTGGTCTATCCATTGGAAACTATTTCCAAGAATGTGAAGGCCAAGAAGGTGACTGGTAACAGCCAGAATGGACTTACCAAGGTCAAAACACGCCTGAGCAACCTGACTGCCTTCTATGACAAGCTGACTGCTTTCGTTGATTAAGCGAAAGGAGTGGATGCTGTTTATTTTGACCTTACAAGGTTTTTGACAATCTTCCACGTAGCCAAACTGGAAATGACAGGATATTAACAGGTGACCTGCAATGTGGGTGGAAAACCAGCTCAGACTACCAGGCTTAGAGGGCTGTGGACCAGTTCTTATTGGTGTTACTCCGGGATCAATACTGGTGCTAAGAATGTGCAACATCTTTATTAACAACTGGATAATGAGATGGACTGCACCCTTGGCAAGCCTGCAGGTCAAATTGCGGGGAGTGGTTTGTGCACTGGACGACAAAGCTGTCATTCTGAGGGACCTCAACAGGCTGCAGAAGTGGACTGGCAGACACGTGACAGAGTTCGACAAAAGAAAATGCAAAGAGTTGCACCTAAGACAGATTCATGACTGGAGGGAGAATGGCACTGCTGAAAAGACGAGGGCAAGCTGAACACAAATCAGCAATTTGTGTACCCGTGCAGCAATGAAGATGATTAACGACACACTGTGCTATGTTAGCACAAGCAAAACAAGCAGGTCTAGTGAAGTGATTTTTTCCCTGTACCTGGCACTTATGAGACTATCTGGAGTAGTGTGCCCAATTTTAGACTTCCCAGAAAGACTGACATCAACATACTGAAGAGGGCTGTATATATTCATACTGAAGACACTAGCAAAATCCCAGCAACACCAAGGGAAAAATATTGGCTTAACTGACTTACAGGGCTTCCAAGTTACTTAGTTGATTATCAGTAACTATATTGTTTGAACAAATCTGTATTTATCCCAAAGCTCCTGCAAGTCATTAGAAGATTGATGTCAATATACAGGTCTATTATCTGCCCACTGTCCATGAAATTTATCAGAAAGAAGGGAAGTCTCAAAAAAGTGACTACTGTCTGAAGTACTTCTAATGGAAGTTCTCTTCTCCAGTTTTTGTTAAAGAGTCTGTCTGAATATTTCTCCTAGTTTCTTGCAGTGATTTTTCTAGCAACTGTTCTATCACTGTCTGTTCTAGCTATGCTTTCTGGAGAAAAGCCAGGACACAGCAAGTCTTAATACCACCTTATAATCAACCCATACTGGTTTCAACAACAATACTTCTGGCTTCCGAGCCAGACAGAGCAGATAATCACATCTCTTCCAGAATAACCTACCCCCACACTGCAGAACCCAAACAGAATGAAGATATATCTTCTAATATCCAGAGATTGCTAAGAAACACAGTACGTTAATTCGAGTTCCTATTTTTTATCCCTCTGTTCGAAAGATGGGCTCCATAGCTTCCAAAGATTTTATTGCACACCTGCTTGTCTATCAATCTGTCTGTGCTTCCTGTCTTCTCTCCCAGCCAGCTTCTGAATGCTGGCCACTTTCCACCTTACTTGACACAAAGCTAAAAGCTTCGAAGGTGTTAAGCTTCTAAGAGCCTTCCAAATATTGACAATTACAGGCAGACTGAAATTAGTCGCAGTTCAGTAAGTAACATAAGTATTTCAGAGTAATCATTTACAGTCATGCTACAACAGTCCTATTTATGATCATAGTTAAGCTGAGACTTCTGTTACATAATACCTTACCCTCCCATAGAAACACCGGCTGCCATGAACGGAGCTGAGGGGTGCAAGCTGTGTATGTGATGAATAACTGCCTCTAAATCCTCTGTATTAGCTGCACAGTAAGTCCTTGGTGTCTGTAAGGAGTCACAGGGAAAAACGCCATCATAAGCTTTTTTTTATCATCCTTTAAGGACAAAGAAAAATGTACAGCAGTTCTTTTATATAATAAGATAAATTTATCGCGAAAGTGCACTAAATGGCAAACATTTCAGGAGGAGGTGGAGGAAGGAATTATACTTGCTATCATTACAAAACAAAACAGGTGACAAATACGTTCACTATCTGCAACCACCAAATCATTAGATGAAAACTGAACACGGAGTCACTAGCTAAACTACATAGGCATCGGTGTTTTTGAAATACCCTACAGAAATGAAAACACATCATAAAGGCTGTAATTTAGAGAAAAGAAAGTTATAATGACCATTTGACCATCTTCACCCACATTCAATTTCAAAAGAAAGTATTAGACTTCAAGTTCTGTCAGCTAGCATTTGACAGTATCTGATAGTATTTAGATTCTATACACGATACAAGCAACTAAATAGATGGGTAAGTTTACCAGAGCTGTTTACCTAATTTACTAACATACTAACAAAAGCAATTAAACACATACATTATCCCTTCTCTGTCTACCAGCAGCATCTCTTCAAGCCTTGAGTTGGAATGTGGAATGACTTCCATTGCCATCCCTGGGATTTGGATATCCCCCCCCACACTCAACTTGAAGGGTAAGCATAGCTTTTGAGCCTCACCTGCAGAGACAACTGCTACAGGCTACAATCTGCAGACTCTCTGCAGCAGTGTAAGGGAGATAAATACTTTTAGGTATAATAAGAATCACAGTACAGTAAGCTCTCTAGATTTCATCTACAGAAAGAGATTTTAACTATATAGCTCTTACTAAACACGTTAACAACCTTGACTTAACTCAAGAGGCTAGCCTGCCAAAATTCAGTACAAGCATTAAAACTAAAATATAAAAACATTTAATTATGAGTTAATTGAACATATTTGTTGCCTGAAGCAACACTGTATTTTAAGGTGCTTTTTTTTTTTTTAATTTGCTTTCAGTTAAACAGCCTGGATATTTGTGGACAATTTTAACAAGTTTAATTAAAAGAAGATAATTACCTAAAGTACATTTAACATGAATAATAAAATGTTGAAGTCACAGATTAAAAAAAGGAGAGAAAAGCTAAATCTGGATAATTAAATCTGAAGATGTTTTCCATTTGTGTTGCATTTCCAATTCTCATCCACATGAATCACTGTTCCATTTATTATATCCTATTAATTACAAATGGTGTGAATGTGTTTCATTTTAATTAAGTTGTCAAGTTTACAAGGAAAAATAAATTATTTTTAGTACCTAAGTTCTAATGTATTCTAAGTTAAAGTATATTTGATTAAAAGTTTATAAAACTAAAGAGGGAAGTTGCATTTTAATTTCAGTTAATTCCTGACACTTCAATGTATATCTATCCACTCAGGGTACACAGATATTTTAGAACAACTTAGCTCACATTGGCTGTGGTCATCTAATATTTGAACATTCCATAACGATAATTCACAGTAACTTTCAATAAAAATGTTCTTCTAATTTGTTTAACTGATTCTTTAAATAACTATTGTAGACTGTAAATTTACATCTATCTTTAAAGAGACTAGAAGAAGAATTACTTTCATGACTATTTCTACTGTGTTGCCCAGCTATGCTTCAAACTCATTAACTAGGGATTTTATATTAAAATGTAGAAACCCCCTTACAGAAAATGTTATAATTTCAGCTGGTTTTCTTCACAGTAAGATCTTATAATGCTTAAATATGTAAATCCGATTACACTAAAATACACACAATGCATCCAAACAAGAGATCTTTTCTGTTAGCAATTCAGAAATTCATCAATAAGGACTTTGTGTGCCACAAAACTGCTCTGTAGATCCATCTCCGAAAGTATGCAGAAAGCTACTCTAACATAGCAATATTTGCATTGAAATGTTTTATCTGATTATGGGAAAAACATTCCGAGCTTTTAAGTCTGAAACCAGGGGATTAAAAAATGCAAAACAATACTTAGTATTATGCACACTCATACCAGCTTCAGAACTGTCAACAAAATGTATATGAGCAAACAAGGCTTATTCAGCAGTCTTTCATCATGCTTTGTGCCAAGATGCAGAAAACGTTTAGCTTCACGATTTCATCTAAGCAATTGTGATTTGTATGTCCCAGAAATGATTAAAAAAATAATAATCTGCTGTAGCTAATCTAGTGTTGTAATTGCTGAGAAAAATACAAAATTAATTTTCAGGATATGACTACCCGTATAAATCTGACTCATTAATTCAATAACACATAATATGGATCAATTTAATGGCACGGCTTTTAACCAAATGCTTAAATGTTTATTGGCAATTGGGAAAGTAATTGCCACTGTTTATATTTTGATTTATAAGTTAAAACAACAGGAGAAAATCACATTGAGTGAACAGAATTTCTTGGACGCATACATTTTAAATACCATGATGTTTTGAGGAAGAAAAGTATAAGGATTGCTCACTTTACTGTCACAGATGCTGGTAATTTAAGTGATTTCCTGGAACCAAATGTTCACAGAACAATTGTGTTGACCAGCTGGTCTCTAAGTTTTAAAATAAAAGATGTACACTGGCATGTTACTGATCTACCAGATAACTAGATTCTCTTCTCTGCATTTTCAACATATGCTATGAGCTCCTCTCATTTAAATCCAGCCTTACAAATAGACACTGATGATTACATATATACATACTTCTTACACATGACAGATATTTATCTTAAAAGTCATCCTTACCAAAAGATCCTCACCAGCAATTCCACGATTGTTAAAAACCACGCATCTAAAAATTGAGAAAGTAAATTCAGTTATATAGATTGCTCATCCATCTGAAAATGACAACGTACACCAAAAATATAAAATACATAAAGAAAAATGAGCCAGTTCGATGGGTAAGTTCAGCACATAAATATTTACTGCCCTACAAATGCTAAAATCTGACATGTGCAGAATGACCTTTATACCACTGTAGTTGATGGGACTCTATGTGAACTCTGCGATTTGTCAGTCAAGGTCAGACTGCAGGAAGAGAACCCCTGGGGTTACCGGAAGACAGAATATGGATCGTGCTCTGCCTGAGCTCAGAGCTGGCCAATTATGAGCCATAAGCTTTATTTAGATGGCCTAAAGGCATGAAAAAATATTTTGGTATTTTTCAAATTTGGCTGTTTAAAAACAAAAACCTCAAGTTCTCCTTTATAATGTTATACTTTTCTTTGTTAGGTGATCAAATGTGGATATTTCTGTCAGGAATACTTCAAGAATTAGTTCTAAGAAGCTGTTGATTTGGAATCTTTCTTCCTCTAGTATTTTTACAGGTAAGTTTTAAAGTGATTTTAAAAGTAGTTTGAACAGTTAAAGCGCTGTTTTACTTTCAGAATTTAGTAGTGCAGCTCCCCAAACCTCCAGAGAACAGATAGCCAGAAATATACATAGGCACTCACACACACATATATATTTGAAGAACGTCATGTAGTAAATAGCAGATACCAATCTGCAATTGCAAAATGCAATATTCCAAATAGGGATCCTGGAACAATGACAACGTATTTTAAAGCACAGTAGCAGGAATATGATTACATAAAGGAATTTACTCGTTGACTAATCCACTTATTTTACCCAATTCTGACCAGAAGCCTTAATAAAAAAATAAATTAAACAGTGACAATTAAGAGGTGACAAACCTCTTCCTGAAACAGCAGTAGGAGTAGGTTGGCTCCCCTTCCTGCACTCAGGAATTTGAATCAAGCAATCTTGGCATTCAGAAGCTGACCTCCTCCGAGGCCTTCTGCCAGCAACCCATCCACACAAGTCTTTGTGGAGCTGAATACAAACCCCTTCTCAAGAAAGCATAAAGGTAACACAAGTGCTGATGTTACAGTTTAGGACACAGCAGCAAAGACCTATGCAGACATAGCTTGCTTTCACTGCAATTTCTGGAGCACGTCTGCAGATACTAAAACAGCCCTTTGGAATTTACTGCCGGTTACATAATGTGGTTATTATTATTATTACTACTGCTTTCTTACATAAACTAATTTTTTTAGATCTCATTTGCATCAGGAAGACACCTTATACATATACATACTTAAATGTGATCTCGCACACAAAATACAAACAATGAAGTGTAACAGCACCTATATCCCAGTGTTTCACTCTGATGGATCATATGAAGAATGTAGGATTCCTTGCTCGTTCCTGTCAGACCAGGCAATAACAGGACAGTAGGTCTTGTGCTGGCATCCGGATAATATAAGCTGTCATTATTATCAAACCAATCCAACGAAATCTGTCCTCCATCTGCTGTTCTAATGAGCTCACTGAAAGGCACATTTCAAGACAACAATGATTAGATTTAAAAAATAAATGCATACTATTAAGAGTGCTTAAACTGTAAAAATCACCAGGTATAAAATCTGCATCATTGATTATGTTTTAATGCTACAAGTACCACCTAATTGTGTTTGCACATTCACCATTCACAAAGAGCCATACCTCCACTGACATGAGTTAGCACAGTCAGTTCATGGCACAATTCCAGTTTACAGTAAACGAAGAGCTGGCCTTTTATCACTTGCTGCTGATGTACTGGAAGCTTGTAACTAATGTCACTTTTGGCACTGCCTTTTACTGTATGTGGGCTTGTGTACCGCAGCTTTCCTTTGGGTGGCCTGAGAACCTTCTGGCTCTGCTTTGGGCAATGTGTTAAACAACTATCATGTGTCTGTTGTTCTTTTTGTTTTGTTTTCTCTTTACCCAAAGAATAAGCACGTATGCTGGATAGCACTTTGTTATGTTTTCAGCGCGGAACACAGACAGACACTACTACATCTTTACAGCTTCAGGGAAGCCAGAATTTCATGCTCTATCTCCACAAACTTCTCTAGCATGCATGCTTAAAACATACAACTTAAGAATGTAACAAATGTGATATCATCTCCAGAAGTTAAGCATGTCTTAAACCATGAGAGGAAGGTTACAGTCCCTTCATATATATATATATATATATATATGTAGAGAGAGAGAGAGAGAGAGAGATTTCTGGTAATGAATGTATTGTATGACACAAGAACTACCAAAACTGAAGTTTACTTTGCATCTGATTTTTCATTTGAAAGCACAATATTCATGGCACCTACTCCAGACTTTAAAGCTCATCAGCCTTGTTGGACTCATTAGGTCAGCTTTACCCTTTTTTTAGTAATGGGCAGTAGATACAACGCTGTTGTGTACTGCCAGCACAATCTCAAATGGTGCGAATTAAGCATTGCCCCGTGGAACTACGTTTCTTTCCTCGCAAACCTTGAAATGGAAGTATACAAGAAGGGCTACAAAAACTGGACATGGCCATACCACTGAAATGTTTCCTAGTTACTAAAACTAAGGGAAGCTGCTAAATGCTAAATCTATTCTACCATGCAAACAGAGCTGAAACAACTTGTGCTGCGTCCAGGTTCCGGAGTATAAAAGTACTTCTCCTTAGCTCTTGTGCCAAATGCCTCACTTGCCAGACTGAGCCTCACTTCTGTGTGAGAGAGATCAGCTGAGGACAAACAATATATATAATCGTTTGCCTCTTAGAACTCTTAGAATTTAGGCATCAAAGAATACAAGATAGACCTGACAGGTAAAAATTACTCTGAAAATCCCAGGAGTTTTATATATTCAAAACTGGGCTGAAAGCGGCCATGCTTTCAGGTTAAGGCTGAACGTGTTGGTTGAATGGACAAAGACAGCATGACCCTTCCAAAATGATGGCATTCAATCACCAAAATATTTGACGCACCAGGCGACTGTACTGCCATCCAGAGAGACCTCAACAGGCTGGAGAAACTGGCTCACAGGAACTGCACGCCAGTCAACAAAGGGATGTGCCAAGTCCTGCAGCTGGGGATGAACAGCCCCAGGCACCGGGACATGCTGGGGGCTGCCTGGCTGGGAAGCAGCTCTGCAGAACAGGACCTGGGGGTCCTGGTGGACACCAAGTCGAACATGAGCCAGCAGTGTGCCCTTGCAATAAGGAAGGCCAATGGTAACCTGGGCTGTGTTAGGCAGAGCATTGCCAGCGGGAGGGAGGTGGTGATCCTTCCCCTCTGCTCAGCACTGGTGAGGCCACCCCTGGAGTGCTGGGCTCCCCAGTACAGGAGAGGCCTGGACATACTCAAGAGAGTCCCACAAAGGGTCACTGAGATGATGAAGGGGCTGGAGCATCTCTGAGGAGCTGAGAGAGCTGGGACTCTTCAGCCTGGGGAAGAGGAGGCTCAGGGGGATCTGATCAGTGTGTATAAAGACCTGAAGGGAGGAAGCAAAGAGGTCAGAGCCAGGCTCTTTTCAGTGGTGCCCAGTGCCAGGACAGGAGGCAGCACAAACTGGAACACAGGAGGCTTCCTCTGAACATCAGGCAGCACTACTGTGCTGTGCAGGTGACCGAGCACTGGCACTGGTTGCCCACAGAGAGGCTGTGGAGTCTCCTCCTTGGAGATCTTCAGAAGCTGCCTGCAGAGGGACTCGGGCAACTTGCTCTGGGTGGGTTAAACCAGTTGACCTCCAGAGGTCCCTTCCCACTTCAACCATTCTGTGAACATATAACCACATCAGGTCCTGCATTGCCACCAGTATTCCAGTGCTCCAAGATTCCCTGAGCTATAATAGGGCTATATGGGAGCTCTGGCCTTTTAAACCTACTGCATACTGAATCCAGGACAGAAATGGTTCCAGGCCTAGGATGGAGTAGTAAAGAGGGGCATAAAGCAGATATATGGGCACACACTCGAGCAATGACAGTAGCTGTGACACAGAGTAAGGTAACCACTGGCTACAGAATCGATCACTTTCCAAAAGAAAGGCACTTACTTTCTGTACTGTACTTGGGGTCTAGAAGTGATAAAGGGCCGCAGGAGTGTCTGCACCCGACCTTCCCAGCACCAAATCGTGGGGTAGTAAGTTTCTGTCACAACAGGGCAATATTCCTCGAGAAAGCGGCAGAAACGTTTGTTGCTGGCCACCAGCTGGGGTTTCTAGGAAGAGAGACTACAGTCAGGCATGGGCATTCATAGGAAAAAAATAATGAAAGCCTTTTTAAATCTCCAACTAGACTCTTTTTGTTGATATATTTACTTATAAGTCTTTTTATTTTCATGATAAAGAGATACACAAACATAAACCGAATGAAATCCCGAAATGCCCAACCGAAAAATGAAAACCACTAAACATTATGGATTCCTTACTCGCTTCTGATAATACATTATTTCAGCTCTGCTTTTACCAGCATACCGGAATCGAAACCACACTGTACCGCAGCAAGTGAGAAAGATTTTCCTGCGTCAGTTTTCTTGCACCAAGCAGAGATGAAGCTTCACCAGCGTACCTGGAGCGCACGCTTGCAGTACCTAGTTCAACCTGGTAGGACTCTCCTTCTCCCACCTCACAGTACGGCGCCCAACTGCACAGGGTACTCACCTCTAATAATGCTCTGCATACAGATATTTTTCTCACAGCCTAGGTTTGTATAGCGGAATTGGTGTGGAAATCATCACATCCCACATGGCTCGCATTTTAGCGGCCACATTTCTTAAACTTCTCTTTTAGGGTCTCCAGCGTACAAACGTTAACAGGACAAGAGAGGACAAGTGAAGAAAACTGCTACGCATACGCAGCAGCAGCAGCACGTCCTCCTGACCCGTCATTTTCTTCCTCTGACGAAAAGAAAGCATCCTTTTGTGAGGAAGAGGAAGGCTGTGTTCTCAGCCAGTCTATGGAGGCTTGTGGCAACGTGCGAGCCTTCAGCAGCCCAAAATCTTTTCACCCGCGTGTTCTCCCCTGATGGAGCACTCAACGAGGCGCTCTCACTCTTGCTCCAGGGGCCACTTTACACCGTACCCAAACGATTTGGAAGCGCGTAATCTCTTCGTGAAACCACTCCTGAGCAGGTGGACAGAGGCGCCAGAGCCCCCGCCACACGGCAGCAGCAGCCCAAGGGTCCCCAAAGCGGCACAGCGGGCGGCGGAGCCCCTGGGCGCCTGCCCCCGGGCGAAGCCCCTTCCCCGAGCGGCGGAGGGCAGCGCAAGGAAACGCCTCGGCCCTTTCCCCCGAGAGCCTAAAGGCACGGCACGGCTCGGCACGGCACGGCTCGGCACGGCACGGCCGACCCCTCCACAAGGACGCCGTCCCCGGGCGGCGCGGGCTCCGGGCAGCGGCCCCTCCGGGCGCGGCGGCGGCCATTTGAGGAGCCGCCGCTGCCTCCCCGGGGGCTGCCACCCCCGGTGTCCCCCGGGGGGTCCCCGTCCGCGGGCCACCGCCGCCCTCCCGCTCACCTTGGCGATGCTGCTGAGGTAGTAGCAGGCGTAGGCGACGCCGAAGCCCAGCACCAGCGACAAGCCCACGCCGGAGCCGAAGAGCCCCACGCGGACCTGGCTCTCCAGGTAGAGGGACAGCTCCCGGGTCAGCACCTGCCAGTCCATCCCGCCGCCGCTGCGCACCCCCGGGCTGCCGCAGCCGGAGCTCGGTGGCCGAGACCGCCCCGGAGCGGAGGGAGGGGACGAGGAGAAGGAGGAGGAGGAGGAGGAGGAAGGGGGAGAGGAGGAGCCGCCGCCCGGCTCCCCTCGGCCACGCCGCTGCCCGCGGGCTGCGCAGGGCGCCGGGGGCCGTTGGGCGCTGCAGCGCCGCCGGCGCCATTCCCGAGCTGTGGGGACCCGGCGGGGACCCAGGCCCCGTGCGCTGCCGGGTGGGACTGGGGACACCGAGGGGCTGCCCGCAGCCTCACCTGGCCCTGGGGGCTGAGGGTGCCCGTCCCGGGGCCCTGGGGGCTGAGGGTGCGCTTCCCGGGGCTCTGGTTCCTGAGGGTGCCGTCCGAAAGCGTGAGGAGCAGCTGGGGCAAACGCTGCTGGTGCTCAGTGCCTCCTGGAGAGGCCTCGTTCCCCCATCCCGCTGTTACTTTTACAGGACGAGAGCCCCCAAGCACACAGGAGGACGAGGGGACGCTGGGGACTGGCAGGTGCACCGCTGGTCAGTCAGCAGTATAACTATTTTAACGTGAGACTGAAGCACGCAGCGGCTTTTCCACTTCTCACTTCGATTACAAGGCGCTGTGAAGATCAGAGAGGAGGGGATGTAGTCCTTAATTCCCCAGGGAACCTCTGCCTGCTCCTCTTTCAGCGGCATGGATTGCTGCATTGAGGCCCTCACGTGTTTGCTAACTCTGATGCTTCTCTCTTCAGCTAAAATAGCCCAGTGTCTGCGTTTTTCCTTGGCAAAGTCACAGGAGCGCAGCTGATGATACAAACGTCCTGGCGCTGAGCATCTGCCATTTGAGATGCCTGCACACACCACAGGACGCAGCGGTACCTTCCTGCTCCTTCTTCTATGGCTTAGCTCCATGAACTGTTGAGAAAAGACAGACTTTGCTCGCTGAGACTCTTCCTTGCAAGGAAAATTTAATTGTTCACTTCCACTGCATACCTTACCTGTGTTTTCTTGCTGTACCAAATTTTTGAGAGCTAATTGAATTGGGAACCACAACAACAACAACAAACAGCAAGCAAACATCACCACGAAAAAAAAAAACATAAGCAGAATACGAAGTGGCCCATTTCAGTTGCTTCTCCTTACTCAGACAGATATTATCAGAGAGATGCAGATCTGACAGAATTTGAAAGCATTTCTGGGCCCAACTTATTCACCATGAAATGGTGATGGCAAGCTCCTTAATCTCTTGGATATAGGGCCACAGAGCTTAATTTAGGGAAACACTTAAAGGGGCTTGAAGCTTTCTGTGGTGTAAAGTGCTACTATATTCCTACCGTGGGGTCAAATGTACTGCTTTGGTGCAGCAAGAGTGGATTGCAGTCCTGGTTTGAGAACTATCATAAAAACCCATTTACTATCATAAAGAACTATCTATAAAGAACTATCATAAAAACCCAACATTTAAAGATTTTGCAGTCAAATGGCTGTTCTGATTGCAGTGCTAATTGGGTTATGGTGTTTGGAAAAGTCAAATATGTTTTACCATTCAGTCTGACAAGCAGAAATCTGTTACTTGTCTTCCTTTCTTTTTTTTTTTCCAAAATGAGTTTCTATGATTTAAGAATTTTTCACTAAGAATTTGAACGATAAATGTATGCAAAACAAAGTATATTGTATTAACAAAGGTAAACTACTATGAATATATTGCCATGCTCTGAAGAAATTTAAAAATACCTATTCTTCCTATCCTATCAGCTGACTGTAATTTCCAGAGACAAAGGGATAGAGCATCTGTTGAAAGGAGCGTGGGAATTAGTAAGGAGAGGGTAGGAAGGATCTGGGTTTTGCTTGTTTCCCCTGCAGCTTGTTTTCCCTGTTACGGAAAAAGGAAACTGAATGGGTGATGACAAAACCTTTTGTCACCAACATTTCAATTTCAGTGCTTCTGCTGAAGGAGAACAGCCATAGCCGGGTCCTGACTTTCTGGGAGTGTTAGGCTGTACGCCCGAGATAAAAGTAGGTACCATAAAGGAATACTCTGGTGTGAGCAGCTGGGCTAGAGAGCTTAGTTCTGAAAACAGATCGGCTTCATCAAAAAGATGAATTTAGGAACCTTCAGAGACTGTAATTTGGCTGAACTGAGGACTACATTTTACATGGATAGGAACCTGCTACGTCTG
Organism: Anser anser; assembly: GCF_964211835.1. Taxonomy (NCBI): domain Eukaryota; kingdom Metazoa; phylum Chordata; class Aves; order Anseriformes; family Anatidae; genus Anser; species Anser anser. Next base: position 50,125,095 of record NC_139721.1, on the reverse strand, counting down.
AAGATGGAAAGTGGTTATTGCTTGCATCAGACTGTTTTCCCAGATTCAAGTTTTATACCCAGTAAGTTGGACAACCCTCGAGGCACAGAAAAACTAAAGAAAAGAAATTCCCAAATGGCTGAGAAAGAAGAGGACACAGTGTGTGTCTACAGGGCTAAAAGTATTATAAATGCACCTACACACAAGACCAGAAAGCGGAAGGCGTGGATGCTGGTGGTTAAAGAAACCTTTCTGAGGCGTACAAAACCAGCAGCTTAGTGGCTAGATCAAGGGTCTAGAGAGATTGCATTCATAAAACCAGATCCGGACGCAAAGGCTGATGAGGTTTATCTGGTCTTTGACCATTACCCTACATCGCTTACTCATGGGAGTGTTAAGAACGTCAGGCGTATCTGACAGGCCACAGGCAAACTGAAACAAACCTGTGTACTGAGAAGGGCTGAGTTTTGGCTGGCTGAGTTACCGTGTAAGCATGTCAGTAACTGTCAATAGCAGTAATGTTAGTAACTGCCTTCTCTTCTAAGCGATTCCTATCGGATCCTCCAATTCCAGCGCCTTTTCTTTTAATTCCTTTAAAAGGGTCTCTTTTGACCTACATCAAAGTTAGCAGGGCTGAAAAAGAAAATACCGTGTTCTGCTTGTTTTGCAACCACCTCCAAGTAATTTAGTGATTGCAAATTTGTGAGGGGAGAAAACAAGGTGGTTGATACAGTTTTTTGAACTCTTACTGTTGGTTTGTTTGTTTGTTTGTTTGTTTTTTGCTTTTTTTCCTGAGGAGCAGAGTCCTGCGTTCCTAGAGACACTTGCTATGTGCACTTTGCTCCCTGGTGCTTACTAATATGATTGGATCAAGCCAGCCGTAATAGGTTATAGATTAGACAAACAGGAAAGGGTATGGGATTGTTCCTTGTCTCACAGCTTTTTTTTTGCTTAACCAGTAGATAATGATTTATAGAAGCAATTGGTGAGTCACAGCTTGATTTATGTTTTCTTTTAATGAGGAGGCTACACTAGTGCTACGCTATCTTTGTTATTTTATTGTTTTGTTAAGCTCAGTGGCTCTGCGACCATTTGGAGCTAGTGGGGAGGTGTGTTATATTCTTACTGATGTCCCAGTGGACAGCTGCAACTGGTCCCAGCGCAGTTCTCTGTAGCCTCACCCTTGGAATTGACTTCAGTTGGCACAGCAGCACCTCAGAGAGGACAAATGACATTTAGCCTCAGAGTTTTAAATTCAAGGTTTTGTTTGTTTATGTTCTTTTAACATTGGCTGAACTTTGCCACTCATCAGACAAAAAGGGAAAAATACCTTTGTGTCAGCCTGACCTATCTTGGGGATAAATAAAAAGTTCCCAGTCCATGTGTGAAACATCTGAAAGGTTTTCCATCAATGCAGGGAAGGGGCACTCACTATTGCTGATATTTATTATCAGCAGTAGAACAGAAGAAGAGAAACGCATTTGAAAAGTTCAGCTCAGCATTTCTCAAGCCTTCTTCATGCATATCCCATGTTTTTCTTTCCTTAAAGCACGAATCAATCAGGAATTAATAAAGTCCATGCAAATGTTCTATGTCGGAGACACTTCAAGTTTTGAATGAAATTGCCAGGCCGTGTTTATGTTTGTACTCTTGGTGTTTGTGAAAAAAAAAAAAAAGTCAATAATTGTGGCATAAGGAGAAGGTGTTTCTGTTTCTCCCTTTCTTGAGCTTTGCTACTTTGACTATAATCTCCAGTTTCTCAGGCTTCTGTATCTTTTTATGCCATACTGCTTCTCTTCACTCTGTCAGGGAATAATCCTCAGCTCTTCCAGATGTAAAGCTGGAAAGAACATAGGATTTAAAAGGAACGCTATGCCTTGTATAACAATATTAACAATTTAGTAATATGTTTGGATTAACAATATGTCCTTCAATTAAAATCTGCGAATTTCAGTTTAGCAGGTGTAGCAGGTATCCTGAGCACAAATCCAACTACCTAATTTAGCACCATTTCTCTGTCTTATTAGGTGGTTGAAGATATCATCAACAGCTGTTGCAACGTGAAGGCTGCCCAATATTCACCTCTCTTGGAAGGACTCTTATGAGATCTGGTCTTCATGAAAGCAATTCCCTGCATCCGAATACAGCTGACAAACTGCTAAACACAAGTTTGTGGTTAGTAGAGGATCACATAAATTTGACTCATCACCATGTAGATAATGGCATCATCAACATTTAAATAATGGTGATGGAACTTGGTTTGGTGTCATCTAGAATGTTCACAAAAGAGTTAAAGTACAGGTTCAAATTCTATGAGATATAGCTGAAAATAATTCTCAGAAATGTGAATTAACTTAAAAGTGATTGTTTTGTTCATCAACCAATGATGACAATCCATGGCATGCTCAAAACTAAGAATACGAGACAATATAAAATAAATTAAATTCAGTATAAGGTGAGCAAATACATTGAGGACATTTTTCTTAGTCAAATTATTTTTTTCATTAAAAGTGTTGTCAGAAGCTGCTACAGGACTTGAGAATTGTCCTAAGATGTGCAGTAGAGTTAAACATTGAATCTAGGTTAAATTTCCTCCTGGTTCCAAGGAATCTTTTCTGTAGCTTAGAGTGAAACATTTTCATTTTTATTTACCTATTATAATTCCTTTATAAACAGTTCAAAATGGAAAAAAAACCAAACACCTTGCATCTTTTATTTCAACCACAAAATCAAAGCATTTTAGAACGCTTTATACTATGGAAAAAATAATACTGCCATATACATTCAGTAAACTTTTGTTCTGCCCGCATGAATACTATGGCTTCAGCTGAATTCAGTGGGGTCAGAAATTTGTCCAATCACTCCTTCTTTTAGATTCTTTTTCATAGATTTTTCATTAGCATGTTAATAGTTAATTTATTATAATTAGACAAGATCTTAAATTAGATGTATATTAAAAATATTTACTTTATGCAAAACATATAGTCTTGTTTAGCAACATACAAAAATGTTGTCTTTTTGAAATTTTCTAGCTGTATTTCTGTTAAATCACTGGAAATCATACTTAGTAGAATTTAGGATTACATTATGTTGTGACTGGGACTTCTCTTATGACAAAACAGTGTTTAGTTCTGCTTGAGTTACTCAATGTTTGTTACTGCTCTAGCAGGCTATTAAAAATAAAGCCTAGGTATTATTCAGTGCCTAAATCATTTTGTCAGGCATTATGTAGTACATATTGAGTGCCTTCATAACAAAAGGACCTGTACTGTATGTTTGACTAAGCACTTGATTAGTTCTATTGGTCTTAAACAAAACTGTCAAGCACATAAATTAGGAACATTCTTAAAATAACTTGATAACCTGTGAAGGCAGTTTATTTTCCTATCAGTCTAAATATAGGACCTGGCTAGTTCTGACTATATCTGAGAATTTCAAGTCATTTACTGATATAATCTTTAAAATCAGGAAATGTAATACAACAAAGAAATTAATCCCTCCTTCCCATGCATCATCAATATTACAAATTATCTATGAATAAAACAGCAATATCACAGAGTGGCTGAGGTGGGAAGGGACCTGTGGAGGTCATCTGGGCCAACCCCCTGCTCCAGCAGGGCCACCCAGAGCAGGGTGCCCAGGACCCTGTGTAGGCAGCTTCTGAAGATCTCGAAGGAGGAGACTCCACAGCCTCTTTGGGCAACCAGTGCCAGTGCTCAGTCACCCACCCAGCACAGAAGTGCTGCCTGGCGTTCAGAGGAAGCCTCCTGTGGTCCAGTTTGTGCTGTTTGCCTCCTGTCCTGGCACTGGGCACCACTGAACAGAGCCTGGCTCTGACCTCTTTGCTCCTTCCCTTCAGCTATTTATACACATTGATAAGATCCCCCTGAGCCCCCTCTTCTCCAGCTCTCTCAGCCTCTCCTCAGAGGAGAGATGCCCCTTCATCATCTTGGTGGCCCTTTGCTGACTTCTCTCCCGTATGTCCATGCATCTCCTGTACTGGGGAGCCCAGCACTGGACCCAGAGCTCCAGGGGTGGCCTCACCAGTGCTGAGCAGAGGGGAAGGATCACCACCTCCCTCCCGCTGGCAATGCTCTGCCTAACGCAGCCCAGGTTACCAGGCCTTCTTTGCTGCACAGTCACACTGCTGGCTCATGTTTGACTTTGGTGTTCACCAGGACCCCCAGGTTCTTTTCTGCAGAGCTGCTTTCCAGCTGGGTGGTCTGCAACTGGGGGCTAAACATTTGGAATTGTCAGCTAGGTATACATCCTCCAAGGTACACCGGAGTAGGAGAATTTGTGTAGATGTGTAAATAGAAGCACATGGCATTGTAGTCTGTATGCCCTTTTCAGGTATATTGTTTTCTCTCCACTCAAAATAGTCCACACTAGTAAAACCTGAAGTCTTAAACAAGGGAGAGGATTCCGTGATGGTCCTTTCAGAGAAAGATACTCTTCTTTAATCTAAAATGATGAGTAGTATTTTTTTTTAATTTATTTATTTTTTTCTCAGCATGGTGAGGATTTTAGCCAGATTCAGGGACATTTCATTCTCTAGCAGATCTCCAAGGGATTAGTTTATTTTCACAGCGGGAGAATAAAGTGATTTATTTATAATCTGTTCTCTGTTCAGCTGTTTTTCCTAGAAGAGAAATAGCAGATAGAACTCTTTAGGGAAAGAAACAGTGGCATTGACATTGTCAGTTAATACATGTGCTGTAATTAACACTTTCATAGGAGATGCCAGCAGCACACTAAAAACCTGAACCCCACCAAAACTCTTTGCTGTGTTGTGTAACAGCTTGCTCACTTATCTGCCATTAAAAATATTTTAATCTGCTGAAACTAGGAAAAAATCCAATGCCAATTACTTATTCCATTTCTGAAAATTGCGGAAGAAATTGGACTGCATTATGGATAATGAATCTGGTAAATAAGACGGAGCAAATGCAGAGCTAACAGTAAACAGGATAGGGGCATTTCAGCTTTAATGAGAGATGACACATGGCCACGTGATGGCAGCAGAGGCTGAGGAATTAGTTGTGTGGTTTTTTTCGGTGGTGTTCTTTCTACAATAAACTGCAGACAAACGAAATGTGGCCTGAAGGTCGTAACTCGTTCTTCAGATTCTAGAATATATACATTAGATGATGCTGATCTGGACAACATTTTTTTTTCTATTCACTTAAAAAGATGTGGCATGTTATCAGACCAGAAGTTTCTGTGGAGGATGATTATGCTCCTTTCTCTTTGCCTTTCCTTTTCCCTTTCTCTTTGCCTTTCCTTTTCCCTTTCCCTTTGCCTTTCCTTTTCCCTTTCTTCCTTTCCCACAAAGTCGTGATGGTCTTCTTCAACTCCTAGGAAGCAATATATATATATCCTCCATTCAACAATGTCTCAGAACTCAGAATTTATGGCAAGATAGTAAACAAAACCTCAAAACTGCATGAGTTAGTAGTCTTTCCAAGAAGTTGGATTTTTTTCTTTTCTTCTAAACCTTGTAAAGCAGACTTTTCACCTGACATTCTCTCCTGGAATAGGCATAGTCCCCTTTCTGCATTGCATATTCCAGCTCCTACGTTGCAAGTTCAGCTTTAATCAAACAGGACAGTCCAGAAAAACTTCTACTGAAGTCTGTCTTCAGTACATGGAAATACATATGTTAAGATTCCCTGGTGGAGCATGACATTTTGCAGAACCACAAGGCAACCAGGCAGAGTTTAGGCAAGCAGCTCTCTGGAATGGCTTTGATGAACAGTGTTGAATTCTGCATAAACCAGAGCTCTTCTCATGTGGTCCCTTGTTGGATTTCTCTGCTATGGCAGGAGACAGTGGGGAAGACCACAATCACCAGCTGGAGAATGGTGTGACTCAGCACTACATGTAATTTTGGGTAGCCAGAAGGGAACTAGTTCTGTAGGTCTTCTTGTGCATCGAGATTCCTGCACTGAATGCATATTAATGAATCTTTGTAATTACAGTAGAGTGTGCCTAAAGCACAGAGGATTCCCTTCCTCCCGCCTGTGATCCAACTGTTCTGCCATGACTACCTGAGGTATTCAAAGTGAGCTCTGCCTCACCATGCAGGCAGCAGTGGTTAATTACAGCAGCACTGTTCTGGTAAATAAGGCCTGTGGCAGCTGAGCTTTGGTTGCTTCTGCTGCAGCACTTTCAGATGTTACTGCTCTGCCAGTCTGTCCTGCTGGTCTCCTCCTCTAACCTGGATGGCAGAAAAGAGCCTAAGTCCCAGCCTCTGCTGGTGCTTGGGTTGAGCAGGGTTATGAGCTGGTATGATTTCTACATTGTAAACTGAAAAGCAAAGAGAAAAACGCTTCCGCTAACTCTAGTTGCAAGGTTCTAGATAGCGCTTTTCCCCACAATTTGAGGATTAATAAATTATCTGAGTATGAACACATGTGTTGGCTCTAAGGCCATAGACATTCTGTGCAACAAGGTAAGAGGGGCAAATGCAAGATTAGGGGATGTGATGAACTCTCAGCATTCATCAGCAAAAAAGAACAGTCCTGTCTTGGGACCAAAGACTTGATAGAGACAACTGAAAATGCCACGTGCACTTACTCTGTGTAATACTAACCACCCAAACAGCTAACCCTCTCTTTCTGCAAAAGGCCCTAAGCCAACAAGGTGTTTGTTTTTTTTCTTCTGTTGGAAAAATTAAATCATCTGTTTCCTTACAGTGACTACTTTCTCAGTCTAAACAAAGTGCTGGTACACGCCTGAAAATGTTGTGTTTGACACTTTTCTTGCCACAATATGTTAATCAGATTCAACATCCTATGGAATCTCCATCTTACTTATACCCTTCCTTTGAGTCATTTATTTCTAGCTCTGCTTCAGCTTCTTTTCAAAGCTCAGAGCTCTCTTTTTCCTTTTGCTGCTCACATTCTGGTTCTTCTATCTCCATCTTTCTGTGAGTCTCAAACAGCCTTCAGGTGCTTACTCAAAATTAGCTTATTTTGCATATCACTCTAGTTCTAATTTCCATGCTGATACATGCTCCTGTGGCTGATACCAGAAAAATAGTAGATAGGACCACTAATGTCCAACATCACTATAAATCTTTCAAAATAAATCTTTCACCAAAGCTCTATCCTTCCCTATTTTCTGTTGTCTCTTTTTAAGTCTCCATCTGAAACTGGTATGTAATGGTTATTTTGAAGGCTAATTTGGATAAAAGGTTCAAGAACTGAAAACTTTTTTTTTTCCTTACTAATTGGTTAAACTTCAAGCAGGTTCACATAATAAATAATATAATGTATGATTCTAATTTTTTTCTACCACACCAATAAAAAGATACAGCCTCTGTATTTTGAGGTATAACTCTCTAATAGCTGTTAGGGGAGCACTTATCCTGACAGAAGGAGAGGAAGGGACTGTTGGGATAAAGCAAGAATGGTCAGGAGAAGGATTTTCAGAAGAGAAAAATCTCCAGGATAATATCTGCACACATGCATTACTTCTGAACTGCAGCAGCATTATCTCTTAAGGCCTGTAATTCAGGAGATATCCTTCCTGAAAAAAAAAATAAGGGAAAAATGAATCTCTTGGAAAAATTAATCTCTTCAGATTCTGTCTAGGAGAGCTGTCACTAACTCTTATCTCAGACTTTGTTGGTTTTCCTGGCATATATGCAGTGGTTGCAAAAGGCCTTTTTAATCAGCTGTACCAAAGAGTAGTAGAAAATACGCTCTGGCTTCATGCATATCCTTAGATACATATCCTTAGATATGCATGAACCTTGCACTTGCCCATAACTATCAAAGCCTGAGAAAGTAGAATGAGGCAGATGGGAACATTATAGATATCCTAGATAGATCCCAGATAGAGCCTTTGATAGATAAAGAAACCTCCAGCATTTCTGGGAAATTCTGGCATGTTTTATATGTTTAATTCCAATTCTGTGTACTAAATATAACAGGCTAGTATGAGCTGCAGGTAGGTTTTGTATGGGGAAAAGCATCTGCCAAAAGAAACAAACTGCCTGACAATTGCATGCTTTCCTAGGGTGGTATCCGTTAGTGTGTTGAGGTTTCCACTGTAGAAACAGTAATCAGATGCTGCTTTGGGAGTGCCTACTGTCAGGACACAATTTCATGTTTAAGGCAACATTCTTCAGTCTTAGTATGGGGTCGGAAGGGATGGGTTACTTGAGGAATGCGGTGGTGGTCACTTGTCTGTATTATGGTGCTCTGCTATACATTGTGTGAGAAACTCCACAAAAGAAGTCAGGAAATGATCTCACAGACTTTTCTGGCCATATTAATAACCACAAAGGTGGAAGGAAGCACAAAAACTGTAAAAACATCCAGGATACAAGGGCAGCCGGTCTGCCTCGTAGCAGACACTTCCCTGCTAAGAAATGTATTCCTTTGTCTGGTTTAGACTTGTCCGTCCTTTTGGATGGCTGCTTGAAAAAAATTGGCACAGAATATGGTTAGAGAGGGAGAGAGCAGTTGGAGGACCATGTTTTAAGTGAAGGATCACATTCTGTGTGGGATTACACAAGGTGTGTGGAGTTAATGGAAATTCTGGTGAAAGTGCGTATGGGGTTAATTCTGGTGAAAGTGCTTGTGGAAATTCTCGATTGTCGTGAACGTGCTTGTGGGGTTAACTATCGTGAAGGCGAATTTGGAAGAGGGCAGTTTATGAAGAGCCTGAGCACGCCTGTCTTACCGGAGGGACACCTGGAGGTGGTGCGAGGGGTGGACAGGGTGCAGCTCCCCGACCAAATTTCCTTAAACTAGAGGCGCTGGGGCCTGATACAAATTCCTCAGTGAATCGCTGAGGCGAGAGGAGAGGTAACACGAGGAGGAGGAGGAGGAGGAGGAGGAGGAGGAGGAGGGACGTTTGGGAACCCCGGCTCCAGCAGGGCCGCCTCCCAAACCACCTCAGCGCCAGCCGGGCCGGCGGCGGCGGCCATTCCGCGCCCGCCTCCCCTCAGGGCCCCGCAGGCGGCGCCACGGCTGCGCGGAGACGGAGCGGGCGGCGGCGCATGTGCGGGGCGGCGGGGCGGGGCCGGGGGCTGGCGGCCGCCGCCGGGCTCGGCGGGGCCGGGGCGGTGGCAGTGCCCGGATGCAGCGGCGGGCGGCGGCCGGCCCGTAGCGGGGTAGCGGGGAGGAGAGCGGAGGTCCCCCGCAGGTAGCCCGGAGGGGTCCGCCCCCCCCCCCCCCCGCCTCCTCCTGCGGCCGCCCCGCCGCCGGGATGAGCAGCTCGCGGAACAACCGCGTGATGGTGGAGGGCGTCGGCGCCCGGGTGGTGCGGGGCCCCGACTGGAAGTGGGGGAAGCAGGACGGCGGCGAGGGCCACGTGGGCACCGTGCGCAGCTTCGAGAGCCCCGAGGAGGTGGTGGTGGTGTGGGACAACGGCACCGCCGCCAACTACCGCTGCTCCGGGGCGTACGACCTCCGCATCCTGGACAGCGCGCCCACCGGTGAGCGGCTCCCTGCGCGTCCGTCCGGGTGTCCCGGGCCGTTTCGGGGCTCCCTCTCCCCCTTCCCCTTCTTGAGTTTGTGTTTTAGAGCCGGTTGGTAAAAGGGTGACGGGAAATCCCTTTGGAGCCGTCGCGCCTCTTTGCTAGGGGTTGCCTTAAACAAGGGGTTGAAATATCGTTTTGTCTCGCTGTCGGCCTGTTGCCTTTCTGCCGCGTTGCCAGAGCTGCTGCGGGATAGCAAAGGTACTGGGGAAGAAAGGAATAAAGCCCTCGTTCCCTCCTGCAACGCCTCGGCTGCTCGGTATTTATGTTTTGAACACCGCCAGGTTGGACAATGGGCTGGGATCCGCACTGGCGTTATGCGGCAGTGGTAGCGTGGCAAACACCGCAGGGAAACGTCCCTCTTCGCACCTGTTCTCACAGCGAAAACTCAAAAATAACGTCATTTTGTTCCCCCAGAAATATGCTCAGGTGGTATCAGGCCCAGCAGGGTTTCCTCAGTAGCAAGGTGCTTGGTCGGATGTGTTGGGGTGCCTGGATGTTCTGCTTTTATAACATGTCGTTCATTTAAAATACTACGGAGAGGAGAGACCATCTTTGAGCCAGCTGCGTGTTGTGTTACAGCTTAGAAGATTATAGCGATGAATGGGAGCTAACAGACTTCTGAAGAGACAGGGATCATGGGATTAATTCTAATTAATTGCAAAAATGTTGCTAAGAAAAAAAAAACACATGTTGATTTTAATGGTGATCCTTTGAGATGGATTTCATTTTTCTGTGGCTGGGTGCCTTCCTCTCCCCTGGCTTCCTGGTTGGTTTTGCTGTTGTTTCGGAAATGCAGATGCTGTTAAAACTTGAGCTGAAAAGCTTTTGGGGATGGATTTTTGGATGGGAAGCGAAGAGTAGCCTTTCAGGTTGTGGATCCGTGTCTTGCAGGTGTTCACGCTTTGAAACTTTCCCTGCATTTGATTTCTTGTAGAAACCAGTGGGACTACTTCTGCTTAAATGCATAAATGTTGAATATGAGCCTTGCGTGCTCATTATTCCAGCTCTGCTTCACTGGCTTGCAAGCTGATGGTATAGTTAGCTGCATCTGGCAATGTATGCTTAACACTTATTTTTACACCTTGATTTTTTTGCTTCTTTTATTTCTTCTGTTTTTTGGTTGTGTTTATACTTTAGCGTTAGAATTTTAACTTCTGTTTTGGGTAGCACTACGTATATTGCTTTGGGGGTAACTCATAAATGTTGCTGTTTTCAGGCTTCACAACTGGTATTTCTCCAGGTTTTTGGCCAGAGGGTGGATCATCCTTGCAGAACTGCATGGAGCTACCCGGGCTTGCTTTTTGCTAGAGGGAGTTGCTTTTCAGGTCACAGTTCCCTTGAGAGCAGAAGAGTAAAAATCTATAAAGTACTAGTAACAAAAAGCGGTAAGGAAGCACTGTAGCCTAGTAGATAATGCAAGGGGTTATGATGCTGTCCATTTGGACTGAAATCTTGGTTTTACCACTGGATTCACTTTGTATTCTTGGGCAAACCACTTCCCTTATGTAGTTTTCAGCCTTTTAGTATTTACTTTTCTCCACAATAGTGGCTATCACTTGTTTAGTTTAAGGGACTCTGACTTTGGATGATCATTTGAAAGTATTTCTAGGGTCATTTGGATTGTTTTGATCCAAGTAATAACAGGAAAAGTGGGTGGCAGGAGTTTATAATTGTAGCATTGCTCATGATGCTGTTGAGCAAGGAAATGTTATAAAATATGACATGTTCTCGGTTTGCATGGTGTTAAATCAAACCTGGCTCTTACAGTTTAACACTAGGAAAAAAAGTCGGCCCTGCTTTAGAGTCATAACATGATTTCAAGTTTATGCTGAGGGGAAAAAAAATACATCAGGAGAAGGCAAAATAAATTGTTTATTGTTGGGAATTCTTCTTATTAGGTATTCAAAACCAGGCTTGATTACAGGCTCTTAAAAGCAGTCCTTGCAGCCAGAGTTGCTGCTTTGGTGAGTTTGAGGCACGTGCAGTCAGGATGATGCATCAGGAACCCAGTGTCTTGCAGACGTAATGGATGAAGCTCGCTTTAATAAAAAAAAAAAACTAAAAGCACCCTGAATTTTCATACACGTATGTGTGTATATGCGTGTGTTTGGTTTGGTGCCAGAACAATGGTTCCCAGACTCAGTGATGTCCTACTGTTGTTGCTTTCTAATGGTTTTTATTACCAGGCTATTAGCTATATTGCAAGACTATGTTAACTTCTTATGAAACTCAAGTAGCGTTAGGGCAAACACTTTAGGACTGCTTTCGTTAAAATAAAATCTCATCGGTGGTTTATGTGAAGTATCTGTTGGCTGTTTCCTCCGGGTGTGTTCATCTGGGTAACGAACGGTTGCTGGTTGGAGGTTTGGTTTTGGTTTTCAGTGAGTTGTATTAGTATTGGTGATCATATATATGTTGCCCAGCATTTCCTTAGCAGGACAGTTATTTAATTCCTCTCAGTTGCTCTAAGAATCTGAAAAGAAAGGAAATCTCAGTTAGAACTTGCACGGTGGGCTCCTAAATGGAGTAAATGGTGGGATGCAGTGCAGTGTGGTTATTCTGTTACTTGCATAATAAATCCTGGTGTTTTTGTAAGGAAGCCTGTTGCCAGGATCTGAAGAGAGATCCGGGGGAGTCTTGAGAGCCCCCACTTCCTGATAGTGTTGTGGAAGAAGAAAAGGATTATTTTTCGGAGTTGTTGAACAGAAACTATATCTCTGTCTCAAATTGGAAGGATTAAGTGTGTAGGAGCGAGCTGTGTATTTAGGAAGGAAGGCTGTACAGCAGCAGGTTTGCAAAGAGCACCTCCAACCACGTTCACTTACTGCTCATGATCATTACAGAAACTTTGCGCTTGCTCTCTTTGTGAGGATTTGTCTTCTGCAAAGCTGAGGCAAAAACTTGTCTGGCATCCGTTTCCTCTTTCATGTGTTTGGTTCAAAGTAGCAATGTCATTTTCCTGCGTAAAATATTTACCCACTTGTGCTTGAATAAGGGGAGGTGGTGGAGGAGCTGGGGTCAGGAAATGAAATACTGTCGTGAAATTATCCTGCGGGCAAGTGTGCTGCAGCTTGGGAAACTGTGTGTGCTCTACTCTGCCAGGGTTAAAAATGTACGTGTTACCTGCTGAAGGTCTCAGTGGCTTTCTGTGCTTGTATTTCTGTGCTTCTGTTCTGCTGTAACCTCAAGAGTTACACAAATCATCATGAAATCATAAACGTCAGAACATTTTAAAGAGTATAGCACCTTGGATAATTTATTTATAATATAATAATATATATTTGGTCTTTTAACACATCGTGTAAATAGGGGCACTTAAATTGGGTCTTGGTAAAGGTTCTGCTTGGTGGCTGTTGGTTAATACTTACAGAACCCCTCACAGCTAAAAATCCAATAGTTTGGGCAGGGGAACGTGTGAAGCCTGTTTGATATGAACGTGTCCTTTGTTCTTCCTGCCCTTCCCCCACGTGTCCCGCACAATAACCCTCTCCCTCCGTGCCCATCTTGTGGTGTGGGGCGCACGCTATGGCAAGTCTGGCATCGCCTGCATGTGGGGATTGGCCAGTGAGCTGCTGCCAAACATTAACAGATGAGTTGTGTTGGTGGGGACACTGATTGGGGTTTTCACACAGCTTGGCTGAATTTGGCTGATGTCTAAGAATCCTTTGTTTTCAGTTTGCCCCAAGTCTCGCCACGGTGTCAAAATTATCTGGGGTGGAAGGATGGGAAGAACAAAGCACTCCTACAGCTTTGTAAATTGGGGTGTAAATTAATTAATTTTATAAGGAGTTCATGGCATCTCTTGCCTGATGGTAGCAATGCCATTATATGAAAGGATTTGGGCTTGAATTCTGTAGGGAATGATGAGTCCATTGGGTTTTGTTGGTTTTGAAAACTAAATCACCACTGACTTCTGTGCATAACAGTGAGTGGTATGGGGATGTTAAAATGTTCTTTGGGTGGATAGTTGTGTATTGCCACCTTTGAAAATGTCTTTGGTGCAAAGGAGAGATTCCTAAGAAATTCAAGGAGCAAGCTGAACAACAAAGCTTCTGTTACATTTTATGGCTTTAAGAGCAACCATGGGTTTTAAAAGCACGTGTATATAAAGGCTGTAAAATTGCTATATTAAGAAGTGGTGACAGGAATTGTGGCCTAGGTAATCCAAAGAAGACGACTGTGGCAGAGACACAAAGGCAGGAAACTGATTTGAAATGCAAATAGTGAAAATGTTGTTGCCAAGCTGAGATAAGGAATACTGGATTTTATGGTGTACTAACATCGGAGGGACGTTAGGAAATGCCAGGTGTTTAAAAGTAGGTAGGCATGGTGAAAGTGCCCTTCTTGTACTTAGTTCTTTTTTTTTTTTTGGTGCACTATGAAGGATGATAGGAAACATTTGTTTTGAAATATTTTGCTCTTAAACTGGGAAGAATATTTGGAGGTTTGATTTTTGCATTATCTCATTTTACAGAGCTAAAATTCTCTTCTAGTTTGTAGCTGACCAGCTGTAGAGCTGGCGTTTGGATCCTGAAGTCTTTATGGTGCTTTAACATATTTCAGTGATTTAATTAAAGCATTCTTTCTGAATGTAAGCTTTGCAAAGTTTGTGTTTCACAGCCTTTCTTTGAGGAGCAGAAGCAGTCCGTGATGGATCCAGCTTGCATTTAGGCCAGAATTCCGGCTCAGCTTCAGAGCCTACGCGTGATCCAGCCTGCTGGTTGTTCCTGCTGAGCTGTGCTTTGTTTCATCTGCCAGGGAAGTTGTAGAGCATGCAAACAGGTTTATTTTTTGATGAAATTGGACTGAAAGTTGTGATCCTAGTGCTGGTTGAGCATTCAGTCCATTGGGCTAGACCAGAGCGAGTCTGAAGGAGTGCCTCTCTCCTTCCCTCCCCCGAAATGTGTGTAGTGCCAGCGTCAGCTCCTAAGTTTTGGCAAACTGATTATGTTTCATCGTCACGTTTGATGGACAGGTCGAGTCTGTTTTCTGGTGGTTGGTTGGCGACCTCCCTGCCGATGTCTCCACCCGTGAGCTTTTTCACCTTGCTTTCTTTCCCTGACCTGCTGGAGAGGGGGAGTGAGAGAGCGTCCCTGTGGGTGTATGGCAGCCGGCCAAGGTCAGCCCACCAGGCTCACGTACCTCTTTGCTGCATGGTTCAAGTTCAATTAGTCTTTCAACTTTCTTTAAAATATATTATTGATTTAAGTAGTGCATTTTGTTTGTATTAGAGATACGAGTAAGAGTTTAGCTATCACATTTTATGGCTTAGTAGTAGCACAGTGTTTCAATTTATTTTTTAGTGGATGAAGTTTAAAACTACAGCTTAGTTCACTGTCACCAGAGGCCTTCCAACCTGCTTCTCTCTCTCCGGATCGCTAATGCAGTGGTCAGATGTATCAGTATCAGGGAAAGGGGGAAGAAAGGCTGAACCTGTCCGGGTGCTTTCTAGGGGTCTGTGAGATTAAACGTGTGACCCTTTCAGTCAGAGACTCCAAATACAGATACGCACTGATCTCTTCTAAGTCCCAAGCACTGTCGTCAAGTGACATTTGAATCAAACGTCTCCGTATATTTTTTTTTTCTTGGTCTTTCTTAAGGAAGTCAACTTTTGCCTCACTGGCTTGAAATGTTTACTTTCTATTCAAGTTCACTGTGGGATGGTCTAGTTCTGTGTTACAGGGCTCCTGGTTATACTTCTTTGTTGCCTCCCTTCTCGGTGCTTGGACAAACTTAAGAATCTTGCAGGCACTCAATTCCTCGGTTCTTTTACATCCAGAATAAATGTGATCCTTGGCAAAATGTCTTCCCTGAAGTTCAGCAACTGTTAATTTTTTTCCAAATATGCACAACTGCTCTGTATTTGAAATACTGATTGACTTAGCAATCCATTTTTTTAAACAAAAGCACGTGCCATCACTCAACCCCACAACCCCAGGCATCATAGCTAGCGAGACTCTTGAATCAGGGCAACGAAGTAGTAACCAGTTTGAGTCTCTTTAATGCATCTGCTCTTGAAGACTGCCAAAAATAGTGTAATGGTCCAATAGAAGTCATAGCAGTGAGGCAGCCATCCCAAGATCATAGTAAATACGATCCTTTTGACTGCCGCAGTTGTCAACAGATAGCAGACATAAAAGTCTCAGCGTACTGAGCAGGAAAGATAGCTTCCTCCATGTGGGGAGCGAGGTCATGGATGCTGTTAGGGAAGGAGAATGTGCATGAGTGATTTTGAAGTTCTTGTTTTGTAGAAAAATTTACATTTTCAGATGTTGCTACGAGGCAGTAGGTATTCTTTAAATATAAAAGGAGAGCTGAAAAGAATGAGTATGGTGTACGAAGTGTGTCGTCTGGCAGCTGGAGTCAGCAAGTAACATCACGGGTTATAGGAACTGTGTCAGACTTCCAAAATTTCACCACAGAATTTGTGGTCAAGGAACAGATCCTGCCTCAGTCATGAACTGCTCCAGCAATTACAGCTATCGTTTAGCGTAACGTCAGCAGTTTCAGGGTTTTTGTTGTCACTGAAGGCTATCTTCAGCCACCCTGAAATACTGCTCAGATCTCTGTGGTGCTCTGTGCAGCTTTTGCTCCAAATGTGTTGCCTTTTCCAGCCCTACTCTTTTATTCCAATGGTCGTGCGTCAGGAAAGTCTGTAATCATGAGGCCCTTTATAATCGAGGCTGAAAGAGGATGGAGTGAGAAGCCCTCTTGGTTAGGAGAAACAGTGCACGAGATACACCAGATGATTGTGCTGTCGTTTGGAGGGGCCTGGCCAGGCTGGAGAAACGGGCTGGTAGGAGTTTCATGGAATCCAGTGAAGGGAGATGCCTGATCCTGCACCTGGGGAGGAATAATCCCTGCACCAGTACTGGTTGGAAAGCAGCTTTGCAGGACCCCTGAGGGTCCTGGTGGACAGCAAAGTGACCAGGAGCCGGCAGCACACCGTGTTGGCAATGAAGGCCGACAGCGACCTGGCTCTGTTAGGCCAAGTGCTACCGGCGGGCTGAGGGAGTTGCTCAGGGCACCCCTGGAGAGCTGGGTCTGGTTCTGGGCTCCCCAGCACCACAGGGACGTGGGCACACCGACTGGGTCATGGGAAGGGCCACAGTGGTGTTTGAAGTGATCTTGAGGCATCAGAGATGAGGAGAGGCATGGGGATCTGGTGGTTGTTAGCCTGGAGAAGAGGGGTCTTAGGGGGGTTCTGTCAGCGTGCGTGAATACCTGACGGAGGTCATAAAGAAATCGGGGTCACTCATTCTCAGTGGTGTAAAGCGATGGGGCAAGAGGCATTGGGCACAAACTGAAATGCACCAATTTCCACTGAAGCATGAGAAGAAACACGTTTGCTACCGGGATGATCACATGCTAGCACAGGTTGTTCTTGGAGATGCTCGAAACCTGAGTAGGCATGGTCCTCGGCCAGCGGATCTGATTACCCTGCTTTGAGCAGTGGAGGTTGGACTAGACGATCTCCAGAGGTTACTTCTAGCCTCAGACATCGCATGAGTCTGTGAAATAGTCAGCCGAGAAGGCATTTCCTTCAGTTTTGCCTCTCCAGCTGTTGATTTTTCTTCAGTGCCGATGGCTCAGCTGTTGGGCACAAATGACTAATAGGTTTGTAGTGAATCTGGCCGTCATTTCCAAAAGCATCCCTCCTGGAGAGGATAAAAACCACTTTCTTTACTCATTAATTTCAGAGAAATCCCTTTTTTTTTTTATGGGTGAGTAATTGGGATAATGGCATATTACTCCAAACCTTTAGTGCTCAGTTTTGTCTTGTGCTAGGTACCGCATACCAGTGCTTGTCCCTTCTATTGCTCAGATTTTTCCAAAGGAGCAGAATTTGATTTTTATTCTTTTTTTTAAACTCATGGCTTTTCATTGTATTCAGAATGCATGGACTGAAAGCGTCTGTGGCTGATCACTTTCAGTCTGCTGGAGCTTGGCAATTCTGCAAGAGTTACAAACCTGAGAACCTGGCTTTTGTGGGAGGATGGGAAGGACACATGCCAGTGCCTTATATCTGGTGTGCCTTTGGCAGATTCTTTTTGGAAAAAAAAAATGGTAACAGATTTCCATGAATCTAATGACACCTATCTAAGAGAGCTTGATTTTTGTCTTACAGGCAAAAGCGTAGAGATGACCTCTTAGCTTTTCCACTGTACGAAGTAAAATAAGCCAGTGATTCTCAAACTGTCGTGCACTATTGAACTCAGCAGTCTTTGTTGTGCAAGGTAGTGACTTAAGGATAGTCTTAATCCAGAAATAAAATTCCAGATTTCCTATATATTTCTGTATATGCATTTCTGACCCTTTAACTTGCAGTTAAATGAGTCCTCATTTTCTTTCTCTTAAGATGATCTCTGAGTACTTGTATAGATGGAAAAAAACCCAAGCATAGCTCAAAATTTGAGAGAAGAGGAAAAGAAGATAGAATATTTCATGCAAAGTCAGTGATTTTTTTTCACTAATTCATATGGACTGATATTGTGTCGCTTTTAGGCTTTCTTTATTGGTCACTTTCTAGTGTATGGCTTCAGATTATAATCATGCACAACAGGAATCTGTGTAACAAGGTACCAATGTTGTTGGTCTTTTTTTATTTTTCTTGCTTTTAACAGGTATCAAGCATGATGGGACTATGTGTGATACTTGTCGACAGCAACCTATCATTGGCATCCGATGGAAATGTGCAGAATGCACAAATTATGACTTGTGCACAGTTTGTTATCATGGGGACAAACATCACTTGAGGCATCGTTTCTACAGAATTACCACACCGGGAAGTGAAAGGTAATTTTCTTTTCCCCATGAAGCTAAGTAGGGTACATTTCATTGTGGTTAACTTCTGCAGGTTTGGTTATTGAAACTTGGATTGGGTAAGGTATTGTCTTGAGATATAAACTCAGTTACTGGTTCTGCCTCTTTGTGAGGGATTTTAGATAGGACAGATCTTTTGAGTTTGGAAAACAAGAAAAACTAGAAAGAATGGAGCAGATAGAGAAGTTAGGATTTGATTATTCAGGATCTTTTAACCTCATTGCATGCTTCCTAATTCTTGTGTTGTTATATAGCAGGTTTAAAACGAAGGCAAATAGCTTTACACAATGTATAATCACAACATTATTTGTCAGCAAATTCCTGAATGTCAAAGTTGAATTAGGTTCAAAAATGGTGTAGACAGATCAAAGAGTAATTTCCTCATTGTGGACTGTGAAGAACATAGGGGTCTGGAGACAAAACCACCAAATTGAACTCACTGTTCATTACCGAAAGCAGAGAAGAGATGCTGTGAAGGGTCATTCTACCCTTGTTTTTAATGTTATTTTCTTGAGCATCTGTTACTTGGGTCTCCTGGAGAAGAACTGTGGGAAAAAAAAGGGGCTTTTAGTTTGTTCTTACATAGCTGTTCTAATGTTCTGTAAGTGACTTGTCTAAATCCAGAGCCCCTTTCTATCATGATTTATTGACTGGATGAGTGAGAACAGTGATGCTTGCCTGTTACTAAATACTTCAACAGCTACATTAAATACTATGTAATGGCTACATGTTGTGGTATCATCTGTGTGAAAACTCTCCAAAATACTCTCATTATATCGTTGGAAGCCTCTTTTATGTAGATGTGATATGCAGTTGAATGTGACAGTGTAAGGCAGAACGTTGTTTTTCTTCTTGGTGAGGTAAGGTTTACAAATAAGTTGTAATTTAATGGTGTGCTTTATCAGCACGTTTATAGTTGTGAGGAGTGGTTGGAGCACAGAGACTGGATTCTCATTTAGTGTCTTGTAGGGACTGTGTTTATTTTCTCAGATGCTTGCTTTCGGGTTTTAACTATGGCAAAAACGCCCATGTCAGTGGCTTAATCAAAAAGTAACTTCTGTGTTTTTTTGAGATTCATGCCAGTAGGTACCAAATAGATAGCATAAGCTTAGTATCTGAGTCATAAAGTTCTAATGCAGAACTAGACATAGAAGTTTGATCCAAGAGTAGAAAGTTCTGGCTTATTGTGATGAATAAGGACTAGGTAATAAAATACAAATCTGTTTTACTCCCGTTTAAGAAAAATAAATTCAATTGCTTCTGAGAATGCTTGCCAGACTTTTTCACTTCCTTTCTAGCTGAAGTTTCCCCTGTAGTTTTAGGTGATCTCTTATGGTGTGTTAAGCATAGTTTTGGAGATAGTGTGCGGTGTATAGAATTGCCAGAAATCTTTTACATCTTGTTGCTTTCTCTCTGTCTTTGTTTACTCCCATTCATATCTATCTTGCAACTCTTACGTAGAAGGTAGCTTTATCTGCCAAGGAGCTGTTTCTATTGGGTAAAACTTAGATGAGAAAAAAAATTGATTAAGTTTAACTTAATCAGGGAGAAGAGGGCAAAGAGGGAGGAGAAAAGGGCAAAGCCATACTAGGGAGTTTGAGGGATAGCTCATAGGAAAAATGACAAGATGCATCTTCATACGTTTGGATGAAGGAAAGCATGAGCTCTACCTATTTTATTCTGAAATCTGGAATACCATGGGCTGCATACTAAAGTAATACGTGCTAGCTTTTGTCTCAGTTTTGTAGATGTTGAGGTATTTCTAAAATGCTACTATAAACAACATATCCCTGTGTTTCCTCTCACCCTTTTAGATTAGGTAAAAATTGCTAATATTTTCATACGCGCTTTGCATTGATTTTAACAGTTTAACTTTTTCCTTGTCTGCCATCTGGTGGATCTTTAAAGTTGAGCAGGAGAGTGTTATACCTCCTGAAGAGGTCAGGAAATGTTCAGAATTTCAGCTGAATACTTTTGTCTGGCAACATTCTTGTGGCATGAAATAAGAAGTTAGTCTGGTTGCATACAAACTGGTGGCTTTCGAGATGACCAAAAATTCAAGAAAATGTTTCTATTTTTATTTGTAAGTTCCCACTAGCAGTCCTATTTTGGCTTATCTATGTCACTTCTGTCTAAGTCTGAAGAAGAGAAGAGTTTTGCTTTAGGCAAATAGTGTGTTATGACAAAAATAAGATCAAAAAAATAAATGCTGATATATTGAATGAAATTTGCCAAGATTTGCAATTAGTACTATGTAGAACAAGTCTGAGACACGAAGGGGAAAGAGATGTAGTTACTCCACTTAATAGCATAATTCCTCCACTTAATAGCATAATTCCAAATAAAAATGGAGTTGCAGAGAAGTAATGTTGGCGTAGGGTGCATCTGAGAGAAACAGGAATATGTCGTTATGTGAGTCTGTATGTTTCTTTATTGATTTTAATAATATTTAAATAATATGAGTACAAATCTATATGTTACAGGTTGTTGTTGGTAGTAGGAAGTTTGGGGAAGAAATTATTAGAATGAAAAGCTAATTCTAAATACATAGTAAAGCAGACTTGGGGTCTGCTGTTCAAGTTGGGAATTTAATGGTGGTGATGAAATGTGCATTTATGCAGTTATTTTTATTTCAAGATGGTTACCTTCTTTTCTACCCCTGAAGGATTCTTGGACTTTCTTTATTATCTTGACATTTTTGGGTGGTTGTTTTTTTTAATAACTTCAGGGTATTGCTGGAGTCTCGCCGTAAATCAAAGAAAATTACAGCAAGAGGAATCTTTGCAGGTGCCAGGGTGGTGCGAGGAGTTGACTGGCAATGGGAAGATCAAGACGGTGGCAATGGCCGTAGGGGAAAGGTAAAAAAAATAAAAAATAAAACTAGTTTAAGTAAAAAGATGCATTTCTGCATGTTCATGTAATGATCTCAATGACCTTTCTTACTGAAGAGAAGATAGATCACCGTAAAAGTCAGTACTTTAGTTTCTTAGTCATTTCCGAATCTTGCTCTGTAATGCTCAAGAACTTAGGAGGGGATGTACAGTATGAGAAGTTCACTTAAATTTACTTTTTTACAATTTTCTTTAGAAACTTGTCTTGGCTGTCCTAAGACAGCCTTTATAACATCAAGATCTGGAGTATATTTAGTGTTACTGGAGAGATGATGTAAAAACAGTTCTCGAGCGTAGCCCTTTCTGGTCACTCCTGCGTTCTGTGGTCTGATTGCTTGTGGGTCACGACATTTGTTAATCTCTTGGTCTTAGCTTTAAGTGCTTGCACCCTGATTTTTTTGTTTTTTTGTCTAATAATCTATAGAGACAGACTTTTCTGATGTAAAATGACAGCTTTGCAAGTGTCTGTTGTGGATGTTATATTACTGGCTTATTTAGGACATGGTGAGCTTTTGGTACAGTTGTATGATAAAAATAATTTGATTTATGGAAAATTGGATTGCATGGAAAGACACGGAAAATTTGCTGAGATTAAGATTAGAAACAATGTAGATTTAACTTGAGAACTAATGAGAGTTCGTTATAAGTATGAACGTAAAGCCGGGTGTGGTAAGATAGGCAATGACTTACCACCATACATGAGATATTATTGAGTGAGAATTGGATGCTCTTCTGTCTGGGTGAACTGATGTTTTTGTTCATGTTTAGTATGCTTAAGAAGCCTTTCAAATAAAGTGAGAAGTTCTGAATAAAATAGTTAGTCTATTTCATATCCTAGACGTTTATAGAAGCTTTAGGACCTCTGAGGATATCATTTTCAATTTTATTGAGAGGAAATAATATAAATCTCTTAAAGCAAAGGGTATTCAGATGTATCTTTATTTTCATCTTGATTTATTTACCCCTTGCTATGAATTTTGCAGGATGTTTTGAAATCTCTGAAACCTTGCAAAACGAGTCTTAGCCTGTGTTGTCTGTGTGATGTACTAAACTAGAATTAGTGGGACTTAATTTGCAAGCTGAAGACATGTATAAATGCATATAAAGTGTCTTCATGATGGATATAAACTAGGAAAAGCAAAAAGCAGAAACAGTTTTCAAATAAATAAAGCTAAGAATAAAGGCAAATTCCGGAAGTTGATTCTTTGAGTAATAGAAGCGGTCTAAGAATTTGCTGCATGGCCTCATGATTTCAGAAATGTCAGGGAAAGTCCTTTTCACTTCCCTTCTTTTGTCCTGCTGTTAAACAAATTGGCTCAGGAAATAAAACCTTGTCTCTGCTACTGCCACCAGGCTAATGCAGGTTATACAGACAAATTGGAGCAATTAAAACAGTTTTCATCCTGTTTTTCTTAGTGCAACACTAATTCTGGTAAGAACATGTCAAAGCATCATAAAAATAAATTTTTACGGTGCTGATTTCGTTTTGTACTTATGTAGCTAGATTATCTACCAAATATATGGAGGAAAGATGGATTTACAAAGTACATACTTAGGCTTATTAAGACACCTAGGGAATGCTTGTATCAACATATACGAAGCTTAAGATTTTTTTAATTAAATTCAGTAAAACTGCTGTATTGTGAATTTGTCTGAGGGGGTGAAGAAGATTCTAAGTTCACATCGTGTTTCTGAGGTTTTTTTGGTTACATAAACACTTTTCTTATTTATAAATAGGTAACTGAAATCCAAGATTGGAGCGCGTCAAGTCCACATAGTGCAGCATACGTTCTTTGGGACAATGGTGCTAAAAACCTTTACAGAGTTGGCTTTGAGGGCATGGTAAGTATAAAAGAACATAAAGGGTAAAATGCTTGGAGGGGGAAGGGCGGTAAGAATAACGTGTGCTATTCTGCTGCTTTTGTAATATCCTTTGTCAGCGTGCTGCTATTAGTCAGGTCATTGTGAGTACAGCTGTATGGATCATGCATATGTATTAGGAGGAAAGTCTGATCTGGGAATAAAACATAGGAGTGATTTGAAGTTAAGAGCTCCTTTTTGCCTGAGTAGCGTAAATATTTACATTGCATACATAATTATCTTACTGTGCTTAAATTGAAATTCAGAAAAGAAAAAAGCTTATTCATGAACTTTTTAAAGACCCTATTTTTTCTCAAGTTCACTTCAAATTTTGGTGTGATTACTGCAAGATTTGCAGTTTTTAAGTTATCAGAAACTCAACACCCTCTTGTGAGCAATGCAGTGGGAAGGTATGGAATTACGTTACAACCTTAATTCGCTTTAGCATTACATTTTTTGTTTCCTAGCTTCTACGGCTACTGCTACAGCTTTAGAGAGAAAATAGGTCAGACTCTAGCCTAAGTGCCTTCTGTTGCTCAGTTTTCTTATCCTAATGTGGGTCAGGGGAAGGTTACTTCGATTATCAACTGCTTATAACATCTTAATTAGCATTTTCTTTGCATGATTTTTGTTTGATACTGCAGAGGAAAACCATGTTAACTTAACATTGAGGTGTCATCTTATCAGATGTGTATTAGTAATAAGATCTTAAACAATGACTAGTTGGCTTTTCAGGAAGCGAAATTATTTACTTTAGCCTTTACTTTAGCCTCACTTTAGCCTTTACTTTAGCCTCACTTGAAGTAAAATACTTTCAGAATAAAAAAGAAAATACTAAATACCACTTTTGCAGTAAATGTATTATTTTAATATCAGATTTAGAAAGAATAAGTGCAGGTCAGCTTTTCTGATGCATGTTTTGGAAAGTTTGTTATTTCTTCAGCCGGCAACAGGAAGATGCTAAGGGTAAAATGAAGTCACTATTGAGTGACATCCTTCTTGGTCCCTTCAGTTCTAAAGAATATTTCTTAAATGCTGGCAAAAGGGGGGGAGGGGGTTACAGTATTACGTAGTATAATATTGTTAAAGCAATGGTTGGTGTCTTCTCCCTAATATTTGATTGTGACACATGGAAAAGGAGCACAGTTACCAAAGTTTAGACAGAATGAGTTCAACTGATTCTTGTGTTGCAATTTTGGAGTTATGTTAAAATTTATGGACTGTCTAATAGGAGATATAATGCTATGGAATCACTAAATGTTACTATTGACCCCAGAACTACTACATTAAGATAAGCCATACTCTGTTCTGAAGTAGTTATTCCCTTAATAAAAATGTATTTATTATTTGTTTACAAAACTATTCTTTTGCCAAGCTATTGCCACATAAGGAAGTATTAAATATTTCTAAAATACTTTATTAACTACATCAACTGCAAGCTGATGATGGAGAAGTAAAGGGCAGCTTTCCCCACAAGATGTGTACAAATAGAAATATTTGGTCAGTCAATTTGATAATTAACAAAAAAGAGCTGTTAAACTGCTTACGAAACTAGATATATATGCATAACATATAATGGATACATACTATATGTACACACACATATAAAGGATAATTTGAGGCCTTGTATGTAGTGCTTAACTGATTGTAATCCATTTCTACATTCATTTTTACCTCTGTCAAACCCTTTCATCAAATGCAGTTCTGACTTCAGACAGGATTTTGTATATCTGTGACAGTCATTTGCATGTAAAGGTAGATTTTATAACTGATCAGTTGTGTGCCAATTTGTATGTTTCATTATGTACTGTTCCAAAAAGCTGGCTAATAGACTGTCAGAAAGTCCATATAAAAATTGGGACAAACTTGTCTGGGGACCTAAGAATTGATTAAGAATGTTCAGAGTGTGTGGAAACAATACTCAGTGTTTGCCCATGTAAATACAGCTGGGAAAAGACCCATACTTGCAAATGAATAACACTTGCCTCAGACACAAATGGAGCTGATTAAAGAAACACAGCTTATTATCGTAAGTCAGGGTTGCTTATTTGATAGCTGACAGGCTGCATCTGGTCCTCAAAATGAATCTATCCAGCCTGCCAGCTTTTCTGTGGGAGAGACAAGGATTGGCTGGTAGGGCAGCAGGTGCTGGCTGAAAACTTCCATTTATTTGTGATCAGATCCTTTGAGTTTTTAATCGAGTTTGCTGTTGCTGTGTTTACATATGAAGTGATCGAGGGTGCACATCCTGTCTGTCTTTATGAAGTCTAGCATTTAAGTCTGGGTGTTTCTTCTGCCGTGCTGACGCAGGCCACAAATCCCCAAACTGAAATCTGATTTTATGGTACTGTTAGGTTGAAAAACATGTTTGTTACATCCATAGTAGGAACCAAGTACAGTTGGCTAATATGGTTATCAACAGTGCTTGCATTTCATACCTATATGTGTATTCAGGTTCTAGAGCCAGACCAAGCTGTTAACTGTGTTACCTACTTGAAGAATACATGAATGCAGCCTTTTCATACAGTTTAATCTTTTTATTGAAAATTAGAATTGAATGAGAAGATTGCAATTTAGCTCTTTGGACTTTTTTTTTTGGAGTTTTAATTTCTTCATATGAAGCACATGAGGATGTAACATCCATTGGTTTTCAATAAGCATTATAATTCTACTACTAACTGGTAGAATGATTTTGCTGTAAAAACGGAAGAAAATGGTTCCTCTAGCAGGAATGTCCGAAATCTGTTTCAGTATTTAGGAATTATTCCTATGCTATTAGATTTCTTTGCTTTATACCACTTGCCTTTTTTGCTGTGATTAACCTCCTCCTCTTGTTTTTCATTATGGAGGATCTTCCTTTCATCTGTGTAGCCTCTGAAAGAAGTAACTGTAGTTATCATCCATCATTGTCACCGTAATCTGTAAGCCATCTGCGTTTGTGTACTTTTTTTCCCCACAAAAGTCTGAGTAGTTGAGTGCATGAGGGAAGCTAATAAGGTTCCTGGCCCTTATGTTTTTGATGTTATTTTTAAACTTTGTTTCTGATCTGGTTGGTGCCCAATTTCTACTAGTCAGTATTTATTGGGTTACGTTTAAAGGATAGTCCTTTAAATTACTCTAGAGGATTTTAAGAGTGGTTTATTAGCACACATTTTAAAAATAATAAGAAGGCAGATCTCTTGTCACGTAAGGCGTTGCAGGTGAGAGTTATAAAATATGTAGAAATGCTCTTTCTGCTGCAGTTATAACACAGAATGTAAGTCAAATCTCCAGTTTGTTACATTGCCTCCAGTACTTCAAAAATGAGGAATGTAGGAAAGATCAGCAAGAATCCAGTTCACAAGCAGCTGTGAAATTGCTCAAAGAGTCAATTTTATCTTAATCCACGAATTTGTCTGGAACATTGCTGGGAGCATGGAGTTGTTGATTTCTATTATTAATACAATGGCTTTTTTCTGTATTGTCAAGCTGTGACTCCAATATCATTTAGAAAGTAGGGGTAGTTGTTTTTAAATTGAGAGAGGAGTGAGATGTTTATGTGTACGTATATACCTTGTATATTTATTTGCATTTGTCAGCCGACTTTGTTTTGCTTCTCTTCATGTGGCTTTATTTCTGTTCATTCTCCTGTAGTCTCAACCAAGCAAAATTTTTCATCTCTCCATAAGTGAGTTTCTTAGAAACATACTTCCCTTAAACAGAAATGCATTTTACATTTTTTTTTAATTTATCATGTAAACCTCCAAGGAAGACAGTTGTGAATTTAAAATGATCCTCTTTAGAAACAAAGGAAGTTACACATGGAAAGTTTTTATAAGTACCTATAATCAATAGACCCTTACTGTTCAGTCAGGACGTGTCTGCATTCTGACATTCTCTGTAAGAAGCTGTTGCTGTTGTTTTTACGCCTCATATCTCTTTAGATTAGAGAAATAACTGAAATGATAATTTCTCCTTTTATTGCTTTCACTCTTCTCAGCTTCTTGAAACTGAAAAAGATTTCAGTTCATTTAATTTGAAATGCTGCATTTCTTAAAACTTTTAGCTAGGACTTCTGGATTTGTCCAGTCCCTCATTGCTGTAATCCGGTGACAAAGCTGTGTGCCCTGGCTTTCCTCATTTGCCCTGCGAGGGCATGTTTCCTTGCCAAAAACATTTCTCAGTTTTGAGACTTAAAATGACCTTTAGAGGGTGTGTTCCCTCCTACCTCAAACACCTGCAGCTGTGGCATGGTTCTGGCTGGTTTAACTGTCAGATCAGTATTAATTTCTGTCCTGGTATTTACTGCTGATGTAGGTGCTATTTCACAAACATTCTTCTTTTTCTTAGCACACCTGGTCTCCTTATTACATCTGCAAACTTACCTCCCTGGTTCGGGTGGCTGGCCTTTTGTGTTGATTGGAATAACTCAATTATTCCAATAGGCAGCTGCTCCTTCGGCACTGTTTTACTCTTCAAGGTCAGAGATGATGGCCCTTTTTACACCATCTGCTGACATTGCTGTAATACACTTTTTTTTATTCCTTGAAGTTTTTATGATGATGAAATGGCTGGGTTTTCATTGGTATAATTGGATAGTAAGTCAAAGCCAGCTGTTACATTTTCTGTGTTTCCCATTTGGCTGACATGATCATGATCTTGATGTAATCCAGTCACATACTTCTGAAAAGCAGAGAGTTTTTCAGCGAAGTCAGTAGGTAGATGGTAAAAGAATGAAGATTGCTGTAGGCAGAAACTGTCATTACCCACTGAGTTTTCATTTTAATGATTTTCTGCTTAACTGGGGTTCCTGTCTCTTCTCTAAGTATACATAAATTCCACAAAATCTACAGCTTGTTTTTCTGTTTCTTTTCTCGGAAGAGAGCCATCTTCTGGGTTCACTGAATGATTTCTACGTTCAGTTAATGTATGAAAGCCTATGTTTTGTGTTCATCTGTGCATATTTGTCTCCATCAGGTATTTATACCTGACTCACAGCTGTTACTTCTGTTTCTGTGCACAGCATCACAGTGAGTCTAAATCTTGCATTTCAAATTCTCCTTTTTTTTGGTACATTCCCCTTGGCACTTGTACACCTAATCTCCAAACAGTCTGCCGTTTCAGTCCACCTACAAGACTCAGGCTCTTCTAAAAATCCCAGTGGAGCTCTCTGAAGGACAGTACAGCAGCACTTTCCAAGTGAGGAGCAAAGCTAGGTGATGAGGTGATGTGCTGTCAGCTCACTGTGGCCAGGCTTCGTGTGTGTTTGTGCCCCTTCCTTACTAGGGGCTCTCTCACCATGAGGTCCCTAGAGGAGGATGCCGTAGTACCACCCCTGATTTTTGAATTAAATGACCTGGGCAGAAGAAAGCATGTTTTCCAATTTTGATAAAACTAGTATCTGGTTTGCTACAAGTACAATTCTAGTTGCTCAATCAGTTTTCATGGTACTGAAGTACAAATAAGAACAGTTTCCTGTCATAAAACTCCTGTATTTTTTTTTCAAGGTTGGTTATGTTGTGTTTTATTTTTAAGGCCTGTATTATGTTGATGTTACATTTGCTAGTAGTGCTGTTTACAAAGTTGTCAAAAGAACTCTTTGTAAATACAGTATATATGAGTTTTACTGCCTTAATCTCTGTCAGTGCCTCATCTTTCTGTGCATTTTTGAGTCCTTTTCAATTTTTTGGTGATGACGTGTTAAAAATGAACACGTTACTTTGCTTTTCTGTAATAGAAACACACTCTTTTCCTCTGTAGTAATCTTAACATTGACTCCACCACGTTGCTGGAAGGAAGATGAGTGTAAAGCTGATGCTGGACATCAAGCTACAGCTTAGTTTCATACTCAAGTATATCATTATACTCCAGAAATAACCTGCATAGTGCATGGTGCAGGCTGCGTAGTAAGAGAGAGAGCAGATGTGTAGGTTTTTGTGTTACTCTGTAAAAATCAAGGTAACTAACTTGCTTCCTGAGAATTTCTGCCTCAAGATAGTAATTAGCCTTTTACTGAATATTTTATTTCTGCAGTTAGCTTTTTAGCCATTGTTGCTCTGCAAGTTAACGCTTGCTGTAATGCACCTGAGCGTCGCCTGGCTGCAAGGAGAACTGCGTAGGACCCTCCTGCACTCTGTGGTCGATGCTGTGAAGAAAGAAAAACAACTCCTGCGCCTGTGATTGTCGCCTGGCCCAGGAGGCTGCGTTCAGGGGAAGGGACCGAGTGGTTCCAGGCCCATTATGGATCTGTGGGCGTCCGTCAGCTCGCCATCTGGGACGGCCAGCGCGGCCCTTTTGTCCCCGGCCGACTTGAAGCCAGGGCCTGCCCACCGGGTGGCAGCACGCTGCTGCAGGCCGGCTGTTCTCTGCCCAGCTGACGCCTCCTTTCTCCTACTTTGGAGAGCAGCTAAATCTCATTATTTCTATCTGGCAGTTTCTGTTGTTTTTTCAGAAAGTGATGGTGCGTTCTTCATAGGTCCGGGTCACTGAGGGAAGCCTGGTGGTCATCAATGCCTCCCTCAGTGACTTGGAAGACTCGAGAGTTTGTTTTAATCCTTTTGCAGGAGTACAGTCTGTCACTAAATCCTAGGTGTGGAAAAAATATTTATAAAAAACATTTGCTTAGTTAGGGTTGATTAGATCGCAGCCGCCTGTCTTCTTTATTTCTTCCTCCATTCCCTTAGAATATTCTGACACATGTACAGACAGTTTCCAGTCTCCTTCTCAGCCCATCATGCACACAAAATGCCCTTTGTTTAGTGAGGATTGATCCGTAAGGAGCAATGCCAGATGGTAGCCGTTTGGCTTAAAGGGTTACACAGAGAAAGAACTAGAGGAAGGGAGAATTACAGGAGCTCCCCTGGCTTTATGAATAGGAGCTGGTTATCACACTTGAAACTTCTGTCCCTCACATAATAAAATGATCTTTCTGAAGGCATATGCTTTTGTACTTTTATCTTTAAATGATCACGTTTAGTTCAGCTTAATTAAAACCCGCATCTTTGTATTCTGTATGTTTTTCATAGGAAATTGTTCAGTTTTTAGAATTCAGGTGCTAGGTTTTATTCTCTAAATTTTTAAAGTATATGTATGCCAGAAAAATGTTTGGGAAGAGGGGACAGCACTGGCGAGCCTGAAATAATACCGTACAGGAAAGGCTGTGACCTCAAGTACTGTCTGCAGTTACTACTTTCTTTATTTGCTTGTATTCATATGCCTTTTTTTTTTTTTTTAACAATAACTATATAGAACAATGCCAAGGAGATGGGTTACTTTAATACCTTTTTGGGTTAAAAATTTGTTATCCTTTATAGCCTTTTTGTATTGGTAAGTGTTACTTGAATCTTGCGAATGTCAAGGCTGACAGCCTCGGAAGTATTTGAGCTTCTTTGCATCATTGACTTTCATGGAGTATGTTTTCTGTACACAGAAATTTTCATTTTTCCTTAATTGAGTGTATTTCAATTCTAGTTTCACTGATTTATGTTAACCTGGAGACTCAGTCAGTGAGGACTAAAGTTGCCTTAATCTCTCTCCCTAGTCTGACTTGAAATGTGTCCAAGATGCAAAAGGAGGCTCTTTCTACAGGGACCATTGTCCTGTGTTAGGTGAGTTGAAGACAGTGTAAATTTGTTTTGATCCATGTTAATTGTATGTAGTGTGTATTTCTCTTTTCAACTGTAATCTGAAATGACTCTCCCTCATAGTGAACTGTAAATGGTAGCACTTCTGTGCATTAATAATAAACTGTAACTCTTTCCTCAGTGTTACTTGGTATCATTGTGCCAAATTGATGGCAAGAGAGCTGTTAAATGTTGAATGAGTAATAAATAGTCACATGTTGTGCACTGTATTTCTAAGGAGATAAACATTTATGCATTCTTCTAAGACCTTTAGATATTCAAAGATGTTTAACAAAGTAGCATATACTCAGCCAGAAAAAAAAACATTTGAACATATAATTTAACCTATTACTTTGTGCTAATACTAGTATATGTTGTGAAAACCTGGTTGCAGTTTCCCACATCTGCTATTGCAGTGACATATTCTTCTTGTCTTAGCTGGGCTACAAATATGTATGGAATATATAATAAAAATAATTGCCACATGTTCCTTTTTTTTTTTTTGAAATACAGGCAAATTGGAATAAAGTTTATGGATTACTTGGCACAAATTTCTCTGTTATCTTAATGTGTAATTTCCTTTGTGAAACATCTGGTCATAAAATGGGACACTACAGAAAATTTTGATTTTTGCACTATTGCTTTTTGACAGCAATGGTAAAAATGTAAAAACAGTAAAGGTTTGCCTTTTTTATAAAACAAAAAAAACAATAATGTTGTCCAGAAAGCTGTGTACTGTCAGGTAGAGGAATTGTTTGAAAGTAAA
This sequence comes from Anser anser, assembly GCF_964211835.1. Classification (NCBI taxonomy): domain Eukaryota; kingdom Metazoa; phylum Chordata; class Aves; order Anseriformes; family Anatidae; genus Anser; species Anser anser. The sequence continues at coordinate 50,093,679 of NC_139721.1, read as the reverse complement.
AATGCAAGTTATTCTGATCTTTGTATCTTGCTTGTGTACTTGAAATTAGTTTTGTCAGTTGAGTCTGACATAAGTGGGAATGTAAAAGTAGAAATAAGTTCTTTATTACGCACAGGTAAACCTAGGATCTTATGCATACCTTGTATTCGTTTTGGTTCATGTTTTAAAAGTACAGGTCTATGCTTTCTACATGAGCTTATTTTGGGGTGATACTGTGTTTGAGTGCATGAATATTGATCACTGAAGTTAGTAGGAGACTTTAAATTCTTTCCCTTCCACTTTATCAAGTTGCTCTTAAGGGATGACAATGAACTTTGTTCATCATTCTAACCATGTTATCCTCCATCTTCTCAGTCTCACTCTTTGGTAGAACATCTGTCCCTTTCATTTGTATTCTAAACATAGTTCACAGATATGTTCATGCTGTGAATTTAAATCTGTACTTGCACTAAAAGCTAGGAAATTATTTTGGAAGCTTTGTGTTATTTAGAGTAGAGTACAAATAATAGTCCAGCAGGGGCCTAATTAAAATAGAGTAGCATGTAGTCAGGACAAAATACCGAGGCTAATTTTGTTCAGTACCTCCTCAGTGACCTTTATGATGAGGCAAATCCAGTCTCAGAAACTCTGCAGGTGACAGCAAATTGGCTGAGCCATGTAGTGGAAAGTAGAGCTTTAATTCAGAGAAATCTTGAGAAGGTGAAGAATTCGGTGAATGGAGACCTCATGGACTTCCACCAGAAGTGGATGAAATGGTTAAAATAACCCTATGTACCAGGACAAACTTGGAATTTTGCATTCCTAAGTGAGGAGCCTTGCCGAGGAAGACACGGGTGTTGCAGTGAATACCAAATGTGATGGCAGTATGCCATCACTGCAAACAAAGCAAACTGCATAGGGGGCTATATTAGAATTACAGACTCATTCAGGTTGGAAAAGACCTCTAAGAACATCTAGACCAACCTTTAACCTAGTACTAACATGTCCACCACTAAACCATGCTACTAAGTTCTACATCTACACACTTCTTGAAGACCTCCGGGGATGGTGACTCAACCACTTCCCTGGGCAGACTATTCGAATGCTGCACAACCCTTTCAATAAAGAAATTTCTCCTAATACCCAACCTAAACCTCCCTGACACAACTTGTGGCCTTTTCTTCTCAATGATAATGAGGCTGTGTCCAGTTTGTGTTGACACTTTCACCCTCCACACCTTCAGTTCAAAAAAGGTTAATAGAAACTCTAGAGGTTCCATCTGATGTTGGTTTGCCAAAGTGGTTAAGGGAGTGTGAGGACATAATTTACAAGGAGAAATAGCTGGGCTTGTTTAGTCTGGCAAGGAAGAGGTGAAGGTGTAATCCACTAGCTGTCTACTACTAATTGAAGGGTGACTGAAAATGCTCATAGAATTGTAGAATGGCTGAGTTGGAAGGGATCTTAAAGGTCATGTAGTTTGAGCTCCCCTGCCGTGAGCAGGGATGCCACCCACTAGACCAGGTTGCCTAGGGCCTCATCTAACCCGGCCTTGAACACCTCCAGGGATGGGGCATCCACAGCTTCTCTGGGCAGCCTGTGCCAGTGCCTCACCGCCCTCTGAGAGAAGAATTTCCTCCTAGCATCTAATATGAATTTTCCCTCTTGAAGTTTAAAACCATTCCCCCTTGTCCTGCAATTGTCTGCCTGAGCAAAAAGTCACTCTCCATCTATTTTATAAGCCCCCTTTAAATATTGAAAAGCTGCAATAAGGTCTCCCTTGGAGCCTTCTCTTCTCCAGGCTGAACATCCCCAGCTCTCTCAGCCTTTCTTCATAGGAGAGGTGTCCCAGCCCTCTGATCAACTTCATGACCCTCCTCTGGACCTGTTCTAACAGGTCCACATCTTTCTTGTGCTGGGGGTCCCAGACCTGGATGCGGGACCCCAAGTTGGTCCTCACAAGGTCCTTTTTAAAAATGGGAGTGATGTTTCCCTTTTTCCAGTTACCACATGGCCTGACTGCCAGGACTTTTCAGATATGAAGGAGAGAAGCTTGGCAACTCCCTCAGCCAGTTCCCTCAGGACCCTGGGGTTTGTGGCATCAGACCCCACAGACTTGTACTTGTTCAGTGTCATCAGGTGGTCTTAAACCTGCTCTTTGCTTACAGTGGGAGGGACCTTTCTCCCCCAGCCCTCATCTACGGATTCAGCGAAATGGTAATACCAAAATGTCAGTTGTGGCAAATGGTATAACAACAAATTGTGGTAGCCTGAAGGTGTGACTTGAGACGTTCAGGTCATGTATTGAAGAAATTTTCTGTAATGCCGACAGTAGCACTGGAAAAAGTTACCTAAGTTGTGGAACCTCAGTCCTTGGGTGCTTTCTGAGAACTGAGATAGACAAAGCCATAGCTGACCTCAGGTGGTTGTTGCTAGCTCATCTTTGTGTGGAATATCAGACCAGGTAACCTTCAGATATCCCTTTCTCCAGTTAACACTTCTATAAATCTTTGCTGGTTTTGCTCTTTCTTCCCTGTCTAATCATGGCTGTCTCTGGAACGTTTGTCTTCAAATCATTGGTTTCCTATTTAGTGAGTTCTTTATCAGTAGCTTTTCTGTAGAAATATTTTTGACTTTGTCTTTGCAGAATTGGCTGTCTCCATGTTCTGAGTGTTTTGTTGCAAAGGTAAAGGGTGCGGACTCAAAATAGCGTTCTGTCTATAGGTCCTTTAACAAAGACCAGGGCAGAGAGAAGTCACTGTGACAACGTGGGTGGTCATAGAAGTCAAAGTCCATTGAACGTGAGCATCCATTCATGGCTGTGTTTCCTCTCTTAGCAGTTTCTTGTAAAGCAGCGTTGTAGTCTCTTCTTGACCATTCTGTCCTCTGCAGACTTTGAGTGCTGCAACGTCTGGTGTGGATTTTGGTCTCTGGAATTGGTCTCCCTCCAAAGAATGTTTTTGTCTCTGTGCGTCAAACTACGTGTTTCTACTTATTACAGTGTGAGGACCCCTCCTCCATTATTGCTTCTTGCTTGGAAGAGGAGAAACACTTTTTTTTTCCCCTTTAAGGCAGCAGTGTTATTAAAGACTCACCCTCTCCTTTGCCACTGATGTTGCTGTTGAACTCCATCTACGTGAGTTCTGCAGTTGTCACTCTTGCTATTCAGTGGATGGTACCAGATACCATCCTCTTGTTCTGTCAGCAAGCAGATCTACAAGTTCATTCTCTCATCAGTCAACGCAGCTCGATGTATGTGGATGTATGCTGTTTTCCCCCAGCTTTTGACTTCTTGGTATGAAGTGTCTTTTGAAAGCAGGTGTGGTTTAGGGAGAAGGTTTTCGCACAAAAATTTGTGGGTTTTCTTGTTTGCAGTCATATCCACACTTACAAGGTTATAAGGACTTTAATCATTAGTCATTTTGGATAGTCTTTTGCCAGTGCTTCTCCTCATTCCAGGGACTGACGCAATGTAAAAAAAAACAAAACAAAACAAAACAAAAAAAAATTATTTGGGCATATCTGTCAGCCTCTGAGTCGGTACATGGCACTCTGTATATGATGCCTCAAAACTATCAGAGCTAGTTGTTTCGATGCCTAGAACCATAGCTGTTACTATCCCTGTTAGAGGTCATACTGGAGCCGGTCACAAGTATTTATCATTTACCATTTTCACTATTTGTCGTGAAAACTCAGTGAGAAATAGATAATTCCATACCCAGAGATTCAGAGTTTTAACTTGTTCACGTCCCTCCCTTTTAGCTCTTGGCCACTACAGTTTCATAGACATGGAGAGGTCTTGTGGGTATCAGTTCCGTGTCAGAAATGAATTTGTGTTGTTTAGATTGCTTGGAAAATTAACGTGGCCATCTGAGTATTTTCTTCTTCTTCCATTTCAGGTGAGCAAAACGGTAACAGAAATCCTGGTGGGCTGCAAATTGGTGACCTTGTAAACATTGACCTTGATTTGGAAATTGTACAGTCTTTGCAGCATGGTCACGGAGGATGGACTGATGGCATGTTTGAAACCTTAACAACAACTGGAACAGTTTGTGGCATTGATGAGGATCATGACATTGTAGTACAATATCCAAGTGGCAACAGGTTTGTTATATAGCCTTCATCACTGATCTCACGAAACTGTCTTTGCCTTCTGCACTTGTGATCACTTGCTGCCAGAAACTTTCTTTTCTCCTTTTCTGTATATTAAGATTTCCCTGAGAATTTTTATATTCCTTTTGCAACGTGTAACAAGGACTTGAGTAATCGCGCAGCTCTCAGATCTTTAAAGATCTAAAACTGTAGAGGGAAAAGAAGTTTGTTTCCTCTCACACTTAGTGAAAGTTTGAGTCCAAAATAATAAAGCTGTGGAGTATCTTATTTCTGAGGTAGAGCTTAATACAATATTTTAATTTTTTTTAATTACAAAGTATCTCATGTTTTTAAGGGGGAATGGTAATAGTAGTGTATTGTGGGATTTCAGGAAAATGGGTTACGATGTGAACTTCTTATGTTGGGGATGTCATCTAATCATAGAATCTTTAAGGTTGGAAAAGACCTCCAAGATCATCTGGTCCAACCGTCCCCCTACCACCAATATTTACCCCCCTAAATCATGTCCCTAGGTACCACTCCCAAACATTCCTTAAACACTTCCAGGGATGGTGACTCCACCACCTGGGCAACCCGTTCCAATGCCTGACTACTCTTTCTGAGGAGAAATTTCTCCTAATTTCCAACATGAACCTCCCCTGATGCAACTTGAGGCCATTCCCTCTAGTCCTATCACTAGTAACCTGTGAGAAGAGGCCGACCCCCAGCTCCCCACACCTTCCTTTCAGGTAGCTGTAGAGAGCAATAAGGTCTCCCCTGAGCCTCCTCTTCTCCAGACTAAACACCCCCAGTTCCCTCAGCCGCTCCTCACAGGACTTGTGTTCCAGGCCCTTCACCAGCTTCGTAGCCCTTCTCTGGACGTGCTCCAGGGCCTCGATGTCCTTGTACTGAGGGGCCAAACCTGAACACAGCACTTGAGGTGTGGCCTAACCAGAGCAGAGTACAGGGGGACGATCACCTCCATGGTCCTACTGGCTGCACTATTCCTGATACAAGCCAGGATGCTGTTGGCCATCTTGGCCACCTGGGCACGCTGCTGGCTCATGTTCAGGTGAGCATCAACCAACACCCCAGATTCTTTTCCTCTGCACAGATTTCCAGCCACTCTGCCCCAAGCCTGTAGCGCTGCATGGGGTTGTTGTGGCCAGAGTGCAGGGCACAGCACTGAGCCATGTTGAACCTCATCCCATTCGCCTCTGCCCATCGACCCATCCTGTCCAGGTCCCTCTGCAGGGCCTTCCCACCCTCCAGCAGATTGACACTTTTCCCCCAACTTGGTGTCATCTGCGAACTCACTGAGGGTGCACTCAGTTTTCTCATCCAAGTCATCAATAAAGATATTAAAGAGGATGGGCCCCAACACTGACCCTTGAGAAATACCACTCATGCCAGCTAGATTCAACTCCATTCACCACCACGCTCTGGGCCCAACTCTCCAGCCAGTTTTTAACCCAGCAAAGAGTGTACCTGTCCAAGCCATGGGCTGCCAGCTTCTCTAGCAGAATACTGTGGGAGACCATGTCAAAGGCTTTGCTGAAGTCTAGGTAGACTACGTCAACAGCCTTTCCCTTGTCTACCAGGTGGGTCACCTGGTCATAGAAGGAGATGAGGTTGGTCAGGCAGGACTTGCCTTTCATGAACCCACACTGACTGGCCCGATCCTCTGGTTGTCTTGCACGTGCTGTGTGATTGCATTCAAGATGACCTGTTCCATCACCTGTCCTGGCACCGAGGTCAGGCTGACAGGCCTGTAGTTTCCTAGATCCTCCTTACAACCCTTCTTATAGATGGGTGTCACGTTAGCAAGGCTTCAGTCACCTGGGACCTCTCCCATTGACCAGGACCACTGATAGATGATGGAAAGCAACTCAGCAATCACATCTGCCAGCTCCCTCAACACGTTTGGGTGGATCCGATCTGGCCCTGTAGGCTTGTGACAGTGCAGGTAGAGTGGCAGGTCTCTTACTGTTTCCACCTGAATCATGGCGGCTTGATTCTGCTCCCTGTTCCAGACTTCCAGGTCAGGAGGCTGAGTACCCCGTGGATAACTGGACTATTAAAGACTTATAAAGAAGGCAGTGAGAATCACAGCCTTTTCCTTATCCATAGTAGTCATGTTCTCTACCGCATCCAGTAAAGGATGGAGATTCTCCTTGGCCCTCTTACTGTTAATGTATTTGTAAAAAAATTTTTTGTTCTTTTACCACAGTGGCCAGGTTGAGCTCACGCCTTTCTGATTTTTTCCCTGCATATGCTATCAACTTCCTTGTCCTCTCCCCGAGTTGCCTCTCCCTTCTTCCACTGGACATAAACTCTCTATTTCTGCTGAGCAATGCTGTGCCTGATGCACCCCAGGGTATGGTTGGCCCTTCTGGCTGCCAGGGCTCACTGGTGGCTCTCATTCATCTTGTCATGAACCAGACCCCGCAGAGCCATTTCTGCAGGGCTGCTCCAGCCCCTCATCCCCCAGTCGGTACGTACAGGCAGGGTTGCCCTGTCCCAGGTGCAGAATCCAACACTTGCTTCGGTTGAGCTTCATGCAGTTGGTGATTGCTCAGCACTCTAATCGATCAATATCACGTTATTTGTTCATGTATTGCCCCTGGATATTGTTTGTTAGTATTGCGAAGTACTGCAAAAAAAAAAAAAAAAAGCTGTTTTCCCAGCTAACGTGAGCTGAAGGGGTACAAGTACCATCGTGTCTGACAGTCATGGCTGCAGAGCCGGTCAGGGGAGCTAATCTATCTTGTGGTCTCTTTCCTGACTTTGTACTTTATAGAGATCATCTGTTGCTTCTCAGTGAGATCAGACAGTTGAGTGCAAGTCAACCCCAGACTAAATGACACATAAAGGACACACCACTGTATTAGATACTATAATGTAATCCAGCATAAAAACAGCTGAATATCTGTAAACCAATAAAACTTACAGTACATATGAGGATAGCTCAGTTAAAAATTGAGGTGCATCTAGGCCGTGCATTTGATGGAGAACATTTTTTAAACTGAACGTTGCATCTTCTTACTTGGGAAGGGGCAAAATCCTGAGTTCTTTCTTTGTTGTTCTCTTACAGTACAATTCTTTGTGAGACGATTTGAATCTTTCCCTTTCCAAACAGACTGACTTGTCTCCTCCTTGCCCTGAAAAAATAAACGAATTGTGTAGCTACTTTCAGGACTATTACGTTGTTTTGAGTTTGCTTCCCATTTGTCTGGGAGGATATTTCTTCTTTGTTTCAGAAACATACATCTCTGAGGATTACCTGGCAGTATTAAACTAAAGAGCCACAGACGTGTATGGGCAAAAAAATGGTTAGCAGCATATATGACGTAGTATCAAATTGTAGAGAGCTTTAGGCATACAAGGAGATTATTTTAAGCATACTTTCACTTCCCAAGTTTAGACTCTGCTTTAAACGATTCATTGTCTAGGTGGACATTTAATCCAGCTGTTCTCACCAAAGCCAACGTTGTCCGAAGTGGAGATGCTGCTCAAGGTGCAGAAGGAGGTACCTCTCAGTTTCAAGTGGGTGACCTTGTTCAAGTATGCTATGACTTGGAGCGAATCAAGCTTCTTCAAAGAGGTCATGGAGAGTGGGCTGAAGCAATGCTTCCTGTAAGTAGTTGTATGTTTGGACTATCAGAATCATACAACTCGTATAATTTTTCTGATTGTGATTATTAAAGTACCTGGAGGTTATGGGAGTCAGTTGTGACTTTCTTCTAAGTCGGAGAAAGTGTACTTCACTAAGCAGGGTAATACTTGCTCAGCTATAGTAATCTGCCTAGCCTGATGAAACTTATTTAAAGGGATTAGTGGCTGTACTATTACACAACAGACTTCATAAAATGTGTGTTTGGTACAACTTTCAGATTTCTCAATATTTTATTTTTAGTATTATTTACACTTGATGTTTTCTTCAATGCAGACTTTGGGTAAAGTTGGTCGTGTCCAGCAGATCTATTCAGATAGTGACTTAAAGGTGGAGGTCTGTGGGACATCTTGGACGTATAATCCAGCAGCTGTCTCAAAGGTGGCATCAGCAGGATCCGCTATAAGTAATGCGTCTGGTGGTAAGTTGGAAGAATAACCTGTAACGCATGTATGATGAGTAGTAGTGTTAATCACAAAATTGTTAAGTACCAGTACATCATTTGTAAGTAAGGTTAATAAAACTCAGACCCAGGGTTCAGCTAATCCAACGTTAACTTCACAGAGAGATACAAGAATAAGCTTGCAGTGGGTATGGAGATGTTATTCAATCTTCTCTTGATAAGATGCAAAAACTCCAAATTTATGTTTCTGTTTGGCTACAGTACAAGTGTAATGCAAGCTTGGAGGGCTTTAAAACAGTGCAGCTCCAAGGGCTTTAAAATTGAAGTGATTAGAAGGGACATTAGACTGGAATAGGCTCTAAGGCATGAAGAGTGTGTTACTGAGTGTAGCAAGCAGCATATTTGTTCCTTGTTTAAAAGGTGTGGGATACCAAGCATAAGGGAGGAATTTGTTGCAAGCAGTTACTCAGGATAGTGTTCTTTCCTTAAATGCATTGTCTTAAACTTAATTAGACAATCTTTAACTAATCACAGTGGGATATTTTTTTCAGTCTAACATGAAGTTAAGCTAGAAGACTAAAAAAGCGTAATATATCAACATATATTTTTACCTTCTTCCCCCTCCCTTTTGTATTTCACAGTAGACAAGCTATTTGTGGTTAAATCACTTTTGTTGTGAAATACGTGATGTGACAGTCTCTACTATGTAAAGGATAATGGGGTGCAGTGTTTCCTTGAAACTGAATAGTAAATTAAAGCTGCCATTTTATGGTGGTTTGTGTATTACTATGTATGTGTATTTTGGAACAAATTTCACTTATTTTTCTGTTCTTTCGAGACTAGAACTGTAATCTTAACTGTGCTTTGTTTAATAATTGTAGAGAGATTATCCCAGCTATTGAAGAAACTATTTGAAACCCAAGAATCTGGAGATCTCAATGAAGAATTGGTTAAAGCTGCTGCCAATGGAGATGTTGCTAAAGTGGAAGATCTGCTAAAGAGACCAGATGTGGATGTGAGTGTTCAGTTCTGGAGGGGGCTTGTTCTGGGGACCTGTAATACTAAAAGAAGTTAAGTTGTCCTAGACGACCCTTGCCAGACAGTAGTGTGTCTGCATAGAGGTAATACAACTGGTTCTAGTGTCTCTTCTATTTGTTGTCCTATGAAATGTGCTGGGGAATATATGAAAATGCTGCTTACTACCTTTTTTCACTGGACAAGTTTTGTGTTATGTTGTCTGCTGTGAATTAAAATACCTTCAGGCATATGTCTTCCAGAGTCAGGGCAGAGAGTCAAATGCTTGCAATTAGTGAAGGGTCTTCAACTTCTTCTGTTTTGAGATAAAAGGAAGGAGGACTGATTTGGGTGGGTTTTGTGTGTGTTGTTTTATTTTTTTCTTTTTCTAATTCATAAAGTAGACCACCTAATGTGCTTTGTCAGGTACTTTTTTACCAAATTGTCTAATCACATAACAGTGACAAATCTAGAAGAAAATGTTTAAGAATTATAGGACTTCCGTCAGGGAACATGTTTTGAAATCACGAGATGTTTTTCTCACTACAGCAGAGATTAAACTCCATCAATTCTGAAGGGTAATCTGTAGCTCAAGATTATACAAAGCATGGTATTTTGTTAAGATTGACTCCTGTTCTGGACATGAATTAGGAAATGATGATGAGAGGGAGAGAGAGTTGTCATCATTCTGAGAACAGAGAACTGGCATCATTCTGAGACCTGTTCTCAAAATCTTGCCTTTACAGTAGCCCAAAGGTGATTTTTTTTTTTAATCCAGCTATCATTAAGGTCTTGATGTTTGAAGTAAATCCCTTTGTTGCGTCTTTCCTTCAATCCAGATAATTCTATAAAAATGAAATGGAGATCTTCTAGGAGATCCTAATGTATGTCAAAAAGACAGCTGTCTAAAAATAGTTCTTTTCATAGTTTCATGTGCTGTGATATGCTGTTGCTTTAAGTTTTCTAAGAGACTTGAATGTATACAGTGTCTCGTAGGTATGCATGTGTGTATCTTGCAGATGATCTCAAAGTATTAATATGCTTCCAGGTAAATGGACAATGTGCTGGACACACAGCCATGCAAGCGGCTAGTCAGAATGGCCATGTTGACATTTTGAAGTTGCTTCTGAAACAGAATGTGGATGTAGAAGCAGAGGTAAATTAAATATTTTAAGATATACACTTTTTGTCCCTTTAAGTTTTAAACTTTGCTATGTACAGAAATACAAAGTGTGCCTGGTGACAGGCAAACTGTCTTTGCTTTTCTGGTTGGTAGCTAACTATTAAAAAAAATTGCAGTGTAATTGGAAACGTAGGGAAGAATGTTTTTAAAATAGTATATAGCCAGATTGCAAAGAAATGAATAGGACTGTATGTTATACAAATTGCCTTTCTTGGACAGGATCTTACAAAGCATCGTGTGTTTAGTATAAGATGTGTAGCTTTGTATTTAAAAGCTGCCATTCAGTGTGTGCATTTCTGTTTTGCGTGGGGGGTGAATGAGATGTGGGAAAGATGTGAGAGATTACTTTTCCTTTTTCTAGTGGCTATGAATTCAACAGTGCACAGAACTCTGACCATCAGGTTATTGATTCCCTGTCTGCACTGATACCTTGTGTACATCTATCCCGTTTCTTCCTCCTTGTTAGCTATTGGGAAATTAATTGCATCTTTTGCTGCCTATGATCAGTACTTGTAAGGCACCAAACTCTTTTAGAAAAAATGCTTCCTCGTTACTGTAACTGATTCCTTATTATATCACTATCTGCCTTTTGGAAGAAGGCAAAACGGATCTTAGATTGTTCTAACTTTCACCTGAGGGTTAAATTTTGGCTTCATGGGGAGAAAACATCGCTTTCATTTAAGCAGTAATTCACTTAATCTTTTCTTGATAGTTTGCACTATCTATAATAGCTCTATTAATGCTCTGTTAACTCTTCAGAATTACACAGAACTTATGTTGGCTTTCTTTCATTAGTTGAACAATACGCTGCAACTGCATTTTTTTTAATTAAGAAATAGCCTACTCGATAGCTTTATATCTACTGAGAAATGTTTTTTTAATTATTTTTATTTTTGTTTTCTCCATGGGGGAACATATGGGAAACATAACTACATGGCGGGAAACTACATACTGTCTTCCGTAATGTTCTCATCTAGATGTATTTTTGCGGAAATGTTTTTTAAAACAATTTGATCTTGAATTTGCTCTAAGTAACAGGGAATTGTATACTGAATACATTATTCCTTTTTTCCTGTTTGAGTCCTTTTTCTGCTTCCCTGCCTTGTGCTGTCGAATGTGTGGGTCAGATAATTCTTTTAAATGTCACAGTGTGTGAAAACCCTCTTTTCTTAGCATAATTACATTCCCAAACTAGCATCCTGCTGACAGGATTACAAAGGATGAATACCCAGTTCTTTAACACCTTTAATTATGTGAAATATAATTCATATATAGAACCGTGTAAAGCTAGTATGGGATTGTAGTGGATGAAGCCTGGTAGCAGTAGGCCAGCACACTGCCTGTGGCATTCAGAGGAGGAAAATACTGTCAGATGCTGCATCTCCAACCTCAGATACTTACCCTGTTTCTTGTATACAGTGTTCAGTTACAAGAAAGTTTCTGATTCCTAATTAAAGAAAGTTTGAGCAGAGAGTAATACAACTTCCAGCTCTGCTCTCAGTTTAAAATGAAAGGATTTCTTGTTTAATTTTTTTAGAATGATTGCTCCTGAGAGAATTTTCTACCAGCAGATAGTAATATTTGCATTTTTAATCAATTTTACCTCTTTTATATGCATTGATGGTGTAGCCTTTGTTCATTTTGTGGAGCACAAGAAGGATCTGTCAAATTTCTCTTACTCAGAATATAAATTAAAGCTTAATAGAATACTCAGAAACTAATAGTGGGCCCAGTCATTGTTTGGATAACAGAAAAACAACTTTCTGTGCTTAGGCTCTTAGCATTATATTAACATATATCGTAGGCTTTAGAAGATGCTGCAGAGCCACCCCATTAAGCACAGAGCAAAACTTTAGTCCGTTTACTTCACTGTTGTGGTCTGTGGCATGGAAGCAATGAATAAAAATCCTTACTTTGCCTGCTTTGCAAACTATATTTATTCATGGTGACATTTTCTGGGGATGCCCTGATGGTGTTGTCTCCTTTATGCTTATATCAACTTAATTTTGAGTTCAGGTGGCCTCTGTTTAGTCAGAAAGCATTTTGTTACTGGTTGGGATTTAGCTCCTGAGATTACCTGTTTTGCTGGTGAGCTAGAAATAAGGCATTTGTAATAATGCCCTTATTAGAAATAAGGGACCTCTATTCATTAAAAACTGAGTTCTGTACATTAAGATTTCATAAAACCATGGTTTTGTCTCAAAATTGGAATATGTTAAAACTGTAAAATACTTAATTGTATGGGGTTTCATCAGGAAGTATCTCAGTGAACTTTGCAGACTGTAAATATGAAAAGACAGAAATTACCACTTACCTGTAAATTGCTCTGCAGAAGTCAGTGTTCTAACAGTTTGACAATGCTGCCGTCTCCTAGTGATCATTATAACTTGATGGGAAATACCAAAATGTTGCCCCTTCTGATCCTTTACCCTACTGGATGAACAGCTTTGGATGCTTCTGACTGTTTGCTTGTATTAGATGATCCTGAGAAGGAGTCATGTTATTTTGAAAGGCAGTTTTGTAACATGAGTTGATTCAGAAGGCATAAAAATAGCAAAATTAATTGAAGTTGCTGTTTACTGCCCTGAAGGTCTTGAAAATGGTATTAGCATTTCCAAAAAGATGCATTTAGTAACCAGCAAAGTGTACTTCCATCATTTTGTAAAAAAGGCTTTAAATAGTCTCATTGTTATTTTTTGTGCAAAGAAATTTATTTTAAGAGCTACAAATGTCTGCGTTGATGTAAAAGTGCATTAGGAGCGTGCTACACTAATAAAAACAACTTTAGAGAAACATTTCTGAAGGGGAATGGAATTGATGAAAGAAATTAGGCTTATTCAGTAAGGATTCTGTTGACATTTGGTGCACGCTTGATCAATCATGATTTTATCTCCTGTCTACAGTTTTCAGTATTTTTCTATTGTCAAAATTAAATCTTGCAAATACATAGCAATACTCCACTGTGCACACAAATTCAGACAGACAGCTAGCTTATGGAAGTTACTATATCACTGAAATCTGTTTTATACCTTCCATTCTGCTTTTTGTATTTGACATTAATGTTGAAATGACTTAATTATTTTAAATGTTTCATATAATCATAGAATGTCCTGAGTTGGAAGGGACCCACGAAGATTATGAAGTCCAAATCCACTCTTCTGGATGTTAAAATAACCCTGACTGACAAATTTATGGTTTTCATTATTTAATTCCCGGTTTGGATGAAACTGAAACAAACTGCATTTAATCAGAGTTTTAATGTTGTGAAGGTTCATCACAGAATCAGAACCTCTATATAATTTCAGCACCAATCTCAGATTACCTTTGGAAAAGGTTTATTTACTGAAAACTAAGACACATAACAAACCCTAATAAATACTAGCTTAATTATATGACCAATTCTCATCTTATACCATGATTAGGCAGGTATCTGTGGCACTTACAGGGTACAGAACAGGTTACCCTTAGTTACTGGGTGGGTGCTATTATTTTTTGTTTGTTTTGTTGTTTTTGAGTTTTCTGTTTGGTCGTGTATGAGGGCAATAGTTGCATATGGTATTGAATGTCATAAAGAATGTGTATGTTTTTATACAGAGATCCTTCATTCTCTATTGTTTGCATTTTGATCAATTTTTTAATTATTTCAGTATTCGGAAGGCATTGAGGTTATTTAATTCTCTTTCTTTGAAGAAATTGAGTATGTGTAACGGTTCAGTTTAAATTCATCATCTCGTTGAAAGGAAATGTGGAGTACACTGGATCAAAATAATGTTTCTGCTTTAGGACAAAGATGGAGACCGGGCTGTCCATCACGCAGCCTTTGGTGACGAGGGTGCTGTGATCGAGGTTTTGCACCGCGGCAGTGCAGATTTGAATGCTCGCAACAAACGGAGGCAGACTCCACTTCATATTGCTGTCAACAAAGGTCACCTACAAGTTGTGAAGACTTTATTGGACTTTGGCTGCCATCCTAGTCTCCAGGTAATGTGAATGGTGATATAGATTCACTTTTTAGGTATTTAATTTTGATTTGCTGTGTGTGGATGCTGTGTATAGGTGATAGAAGAATTATGGAAAATGGACAGATCTGAAAGAACAGATCTTGCGAAGTTATCTATCACAGCCTCTGTCCTAACATGATCAACTGTAATAAAAATGCTCTTATATTAATTTATTTTCTTGACAGCCAGATATAGGCACCTGACTTATTCAAACCAGTTCATGTTAATTGGTGTTTTCACAGACTGTAGTTATCTGTAATTGTTAACTTTTTCTCCTGTTTAACTCCTCCTCTATTGAATCCGCAGCTGTTTGCTCCTTCTGCAAGCCACAGCTTTGCATTTTTTCTGGCTGGTGATACTGTGGAATGTTTCATTAAAAGAAACCTTTCTTTAAGAATTGACCTATCATTGTTAAAACTGTTTTTAAATTTAAATTTTATCTAAAAAGCAGTGATGTGTAGGGCCTCAAGTACCATAATTACACAGGGAGTGAGTTTTATCCATAACTAATGCGGCGGAAGCTGCGACATATGAGTGCAGCCTCCTGTTGAGAAGGTAGAGGAGAAACCAGCTGTCAAATAAGCAGGCATCCACATTCTGCAGGAGCCGAACGCAGCCGCGTTGTGAATGCAGTGCATTAGTAGAAGAAATCTGAATGGTGAAGTTTGAAGAGGTTTGCAACAGAAAGAAAAAGCTGTAGTGTCCTGGGAAAATCAAGATACATTGTAATGACACATTAATTCTCTCGTTCTGCCACAATGTCAAAAAGCAGTAGGATTTTTGAAATTGTATATCCGCGTAACAGAAGATGAGCAAACTTTCTTAAAATTAGCAAATATAGTGATTGTTCATCTGCTTTCACCTGGCTTTGCAGGCACTCGCTTGATCTTGCTGAGGGATGAGCTGTGTCAGCTATCCAGACCCTATTTAGTATTTGTTGAACATAAGATAAATAAGGAGTCTGTTGGGTAGAGTCCCGTAAAGGGTGTCTGTGTCCATCATATAGTGATGGATGAGATATGGATGGCCAAAGTGGGTATCTCGAGCTTAAATTATAGAAGTGCGTTTGGTTTGAAAAGCTCAGTAGAATGGTGCTATGAAACTCCACCTGGAAAATATAATTGTCACTGAAAATACTGAACCTTCAGCTCCTGCATGTATGCGGAGGAGCTCTCATGCGCGAATGTGAGTTGGTGATTGATTTTGGTGGATCAGCGCACAGGAGGGTCAGACTGAGGCATGACTGGAATTTAACTGGCCAGCACCCTACTATTTAACCCAATTCACTGCGTAAACAAGAACGTATATTAGTCTACAAACAGGAAATTTAGGAAGTAGGATCAGTTAAAGTGAAAAAAAGCTGCATAGTTTAATTCTGGCAAACTGGTTCACACTGGTTCAAGTGTTTCTACTGTTTGGCACTTTTTGTTTGGCAGTTGGTGATTCTCGCTGTAAAGTTGGTAAAGATTTGTTTTCGTACTACAGTGTATTGCTAAAATGTTCAGTTCCTGTGTTTATCAGTTACCAGCTGAGTCAGTGTCAGTGACAAAAGCCTTCCTGACTTATATGGCATTAGAATTTTACTGGAAGCATAAATCTGGAGAGTTTGCCTATAGAAGCAAATAAGCATAAATGGATGTGTTCTCTGACTGTTAGTCATGGGGCATTCCTTTTCAGTTCTACCGTCTGAGTCCTTGAATAAATAATGTACAAATTACTTCTAGGAATAAAAAGTATTTTCCCTTATTTGGGGTATTTGAAAAATACAATGACAAGCTAAAAATATGAGTTATTTGCCTTCAATTATGCACTGAAATATTTTCATGTACCTTGCGTAATGTAATCTGGTATTAGCCATAACAAGTTTAAAAGCTTAATATTGCTTGTGACATTGGCCTTTGCTTCATGGAAAATGATGTGCTTCAGTTAGAACAGATGTGCCTAAGTTTATTACTTGGGCTGCGTTTTATTTTTTGTTTTGCTTATGCTTTTATTTCCTAGTGTCTTTTTTGGTATTGCCTTTTACATGGTTAATTGCTAGTTTGGTCTTAGCTATCATCACTCAGAACTGCCAGCCTTACCCCTCCTGGCTGGTCTCCTCTGCTGGGTTAGTCTTTGTTGCCGTCCTGTTACTTAGAAATTGTAATTTGGGCACCAGCTCAATTTGGGTGCGAGGCACGGGGAAGCTGATGCCTACACCAGAGTCCTCAGTTCTGTCAGATGGACAGCGTACTTGAACCATTTTTGGAGTCCACTGGTTTGGAGTTCTGAGAGCTGGGTAACCACAGAAGGCTGGGAGCCCAGGGTTGGGATTATTGGGATTACCTACTCAAGGGTTTGCAAAAACAGAGCAGGATCAGAGGTAGCTTGCTCTGAACTCTGCAATATAGCTCCACTTTCAGGCACAGAGAGCTGTTGCGTGTTTGTGTAGTCAGTTTTCTTAGTGATACGTAAGTGTCTTTTAATGTGGATGCACGCAAAAACTGATGGGAGCTGTTTCTGGCTTCAGGATTCTGAGGGTGACACTCCACTTCATGACGCAATAAGTAAGAAGCGGGATGACATCCTGGCTGTGCTGTTAGAGGCTGGAGCAGATGTTACCATCACCAACAACAATGGGTTTAATGCTCTGCACCACGCTGCACTACGAGGAAACCCTAGGTAAAGATTGGTTTTTAATGATTATTTTGTCGTCATTTGTAAAAGGAAGGCAAGTGCATGGGAGTGTAGAATCATGGTATTCTTTCAAAAGGTCCTTAAGCCTGCATATAATTACATTTCTTAGGTTTTGATGTTGCTTAGGTAGGAATTCTTTCTAATAGTTGAGTAGCTGTGATTAGAATGAAACTACTCGTCCGCTCAGTTCAGCGCTGTGTTGAGGTATCTCTAGATCTGTGGGAAACTTCACGTGGTGGCTGTAAAATTTTGCAAATGAAAGTTTTGACAAGTGACAAGTTAATAAGCGTGATCTTGAGAAAGCATTTGTAAAAATGTTCTTCCCAAATATTGGAATTGGGAAAGGGATTTGAGTTTTTAGAAATATTTGAGTAATTCTTAAAGATACCGTGTGGTTATAAAGTCATCTTAGGATTGTTGTATTAAATTGGTTTGACAGTATAAGAAAGATTTAGTTTTGTTTCCTCAAAACCATCTACAGAAGGAATTTCTCATTTCATGTTTTATATAGCTTCTCATTCTGAAAAAGTTAGTTTTAAAGCATAATTTGTTTTGTGCTAGCTGCATGTTGTACATCTACAGTGAACCTTCAGTTAAGGTAGTTTTTAAAAATGATTACACAGAACTTCATGGAAGATTTGCTGTTTGCTTATCACATTATGGATAAATGTTGATTTTTTTTCAAGGCTGTCATTCTGAAAAGAGTTCAGTAATATGTTGTCGTATGGTGGAGAATTGGGTGTGCTTTGCATGAAGAAAGGTGTATGTTTACTTGTTTAACTTCACTATATTCTGCTGCTTTTCATTTGAGTGAAGATGGAGAAATAGGAGGTGTATATTTTATATGGGAATGAAATCTGGGTTAGTCTCTTAGTACGTAACTGTCAAGACTGATGGTTAAAAAATAAATGCAAGTATTTGTGTGTGTATAGGAATGGAATCGCACTTCCAAGTTAAAAGCAGTGGTTGGAGCTGTTTTGACAGGAACAATAAATGTATTTGCAGTTTCCTCTAGTGCCTGTAAAAGGTCTATAAGAGAGCATTTTAAGGATGTAGTTAAGGGAGCATGTTTTTGGTGTTCAGAAGGTGGTTCTTTCAAGTCTGAGCTGGTAACCTACTCATTTAATGTGAATTCTCCATATTTACATAACAGCGTTAACCGGGAGTGCTGTTTGCTGTCTCCAGTTACCTAGATGGAGTATTCTTTAGTTTTCTGTTTTGTGTTACCTTCTTGTAACAGTTGGTTTGTGTGAAAATACCAATATGAGATGCAGGGAAAGCGTATGAAAAAGAATCTCTTTCTAGGGATGATGAAGATTTTTCTCTGGGTGAATGTTTTAGGGGCTACGGGCTTTCTCTTTGATGGAAGGATCAAAATTGTGGTTTGAACTAGTTCAGTTGGACAGTCGGCAGAATGTGAGGCATAGTACAGTTTTTCCCAGAATCCCCTCTCCTTTACAGAAGTTTTTACTGGAAGAATAAGAAAATATTTCCAATATTAGTGATTTGAACCCTGTGTAGGTAACTCCCATACATGAGTTTTCACTAGCATCTGGACAGGTGAGATATGTAAAGCAGGTAGATATCTACTTTTTGGTTGCAGCTGTATTTGAGCACTTCTGAAGCAGGTAAAACAGAGAGAATCTTGTCTCCATTGTGGAAGTTGTAGTTTCTTTTGTTCACAAAATTAGATGTTTTACACATCAACCTGGGAAGAAGTGAATGGAAATAAAAATGAAAGAAATAGATTGTGGAAAAATTTCACTGTCTTGTGCTTCTCTCCCCCCAAATAATTATTTGATTCCTTTTATTTACAAGTTAAGTTCCGTTTCCTTTCAGACTTTAATGATGGCCATTTATTTCATTATGTTGATTATGTAGTTCTCCCACTGGCCTCTTTCTGAATGAAAACAAACATGTTTTTTATATTTGCCACCTTGTCTTTCTGATCTGATACAGACTGATAGATGCTACCAATCAGTTAAATGCCCCGAGCCCGAAATATTTAAAGCACTGTTAAAAATAACACTCTGAACTTCAGTTTGTAACTGGTATGGGTCACAAGCCGTACATATTATATTCTGCTCAAAACCTTACTTAAGGACCTGTCTTCCCTAAACTAAGCTTTCCTACTCCACCTACGCTGGAGTTTCTTTGTGGCTTCAAGCTGTGGTGCCTTATATGGAATGTACTGCACTAAATTCCCCTTAAGGTCAAATATATAAATATATAAATAATTGTTATTCGTATGAAAATTAAACATATATTCATGTGTTTATATGTGTATATGCATTATATATATTTGCAAAAACAATATACTTACTGTGTATGTAAGTATTGATAAAGCCCACATCCATATTCCTGGTTATTGATAATAAAGTGTGTGTAAGTGCTTGAACACCACAATAAAGTGAAATAAATTTCTACAGATTTTTTTACAGTCGATATCACATAGCTATTTGGAACCAATTTCATTTTCAGTGCAAAGCCTATTTTAGTTCTTGAGCTCTGAACTTTACTGACAGTAGGGAGATAAGCCTCCAAGCAAAAAAAAAACAAAAACAAAATCAAACACAGACAAACTGTTGAGGAGAGCACTTGAAAATTTCTCATTTTTCAGGTGAAAATATTTACATTCTAATTTTTAACATTTGAATATCAGACAAATATTAAAAGAAAAATAGTGTTTTTTTTTCAAAATGCCTGTATTTTTCTCAGCAGTTAATCTATGACAGTTTTGCAGTGTTTTCCAACAGTAAATGTATAGTGTGTTTTGGAGAACCCCCTATTCTAAGCAGAATATTTCTCCTTTCAATAATTTGCTGCTGTCCATACCTTTAGAATTGGTACAGAAACAACTTATTTTTTCATGCTGATGTGTAATGATGAAAGTATAATTCAGGTTATGCTCTAGGTAGATTTGAACTTGTGCATGGAGATAAAGCTAAAAAGAGATTTAAACTGACATACGGGGAAGTTAAAATGTTATTTAATACGTAATTTTTAACCGAATCAGTCATATTAAAAGTGCATTTATTTTGGAGTTTTTTCAAAGTACTGTGAACCTCAAAGCTTGCCAGACTTTGCTTCTTCAGTGTTAATGAGATTTTTCACACAGAAAAGAAGAGAGTAAAATTTGAGAATGATGTACAGGTTGGGTATATTTCCCATGTTTTCGGCTTTAGGATATGTTTGATCTATTCACATACCTGTGACTGCAGAATTTTCATTTGAAGACACGGCTGTGAAGTGTGGGCGTATTTTATATCCGTTGCCCCAGTTAGCTTTAGATTTGCATTGTATCTTGTGAAGAGAGCTTTATTCACACTGCAGTTAGCATCTTAAATAGTGGCTGCTTTTTGAGCTGACCTCAGTTTGCACATATGTGCCACTGTTCTTCAGACCAATGCATTCTGCTACATTTTAGGTCAAAAAAATTAAAATATTGGGGTAAGATGCAGATTTACATTGCTGTTCAGTAGCGAGGAGTATATATATCGCGTTTAAGTTTATAAACTTAATAAGCAAATAGGAGGAGGTAGTGTTTCAAAATGGAATTGCATTTTTCCCCATGGCTGTTGTATTACTTTTCATAGATCTGTCCTTGGTTTTATACTTGCAGATGGTTTGAACTGGTTGGCAGTGGGATTTTTTTGACTGCAGGGATCTGTGAGAGATGGGATTTGTCAGCTGTTGTTAGAGTGTCTCAGGACTTCTGTGTGCAATAGTCATGCGAGTCCTCAAAGAGACAGGTTCTGAGGTAATCAAAGAGTTGTTAAATTCTTTTCTGAAACAGTAAAAGCGATCTTTGATTTCACATTTGCTCTTCAGAAAGTAAGTGAAGCTTAGTTGAAGCTGAATGTTAAAAAAAAAAAAAGCAATCTCTTAAAACCTCTTACTGAAGTATTATGTCAGAAATGCTTTGAAAGAAGACTTTTGTTCAGATTGGTTTGGAGAAGGAATATAATCTCCATGGGCAGACCTATAATTAGATAGCACATTAGCCTGTAGCTGTTGAGGTCAGCGACAAATTTGTTATCTTTAAATAGTAAATAATGTGCCCAGCATGTACAAGATGGCAAATACAGCTCCTACCCTGAGGAGTTTCTTCCCTTGTATGATTTAAAAAACAAACAAAAAAAACCCACAGCTCCAGAAAGTAGTAGGCCTGCTGTATACTGCAAATACTGCCCATATTTTGATCACTTTTTGGTCAGTTCTGTTAAAAGGGCAACAGACTTGAGAAAAAATACAGGAGACAATAAATCATTGGAAAATCTGTTTATTTTGCTGTTTGCCTGTCTTCATAAATGTTATGAGATCAATTTTCACTGAATTACGGACAGGATATTAAAGACCAGTAGCTGTTTATTTATAGATGCAACCTTGAAATTTTAGAATACAGAACTTACTATGCTTTTTGTTACCTTCTGTCTTCAAAGTACCAGGAATAATTGAGCTCCTCTGCAGAGAGGACTGCATAATTACTCTGAACAGGCTTAGTGTCCAGATTTAAAAATACGAAAAATCCTGTAGTGATCAATGCATAGCTACAGCTGGTTGAAGGGGACCAAATCCATTGAAGAGGTGATTTGGTTCCATTTTACCAGCTTTAGCAAAGCATTGGAGTGCAGGAAGGTTATAATTCAGTAAAACATTTCTAAGGCCCTTTAGCATACGCAGACTGTTTACAAAGAACATGTGGCTTTCTGCTGTGTTACACGTTTTGTTTCTAGTCACTGCAAATTTAAATTCTTTGATTAATTTGGAGAGGGCAACATGGTAAGCTATGTACCAGCAAGGACTGTACGGTACACGCGTTTGTTTATTTCTCGAGGCTCTTTGGATGAGTCTCAAGTCAAATTAACAGTTGCAGTTTAAACTGTTTTCCATCTCCAGTAACTAACTTCTAGAGCACTGACCAGAAACAGCATGCTTACAAGCTCTGCTCCTGTAGGCTTCCTTTGCCTCTTTATGTTCAACTGTACTGGAGGGAAGGTTTTGTTTTCCCACCTCCCTACCCCCCTTGGCTTTCTGGCAGGTTACCTTTTGCAGCTGCTCCAGTGCTGTGGCTGGTTAGCACAAGTGTAAATGTCAAGTGCTTTCAATTCCACCACTATATCTCTGGTTAGTATTAACTTTTTAGGAATGATTATATAATATAGCAGGGCATTTTTTTAATTTTTTTTTTACTGTTGATTGTATATGTAAGCATGTTTAATGCCAGAAAAACGCAGTTTTTAAAAGATTTATCTGGTGTTGCGTCTGATTTTTGCTCAGCTAAGGCTCCTGAATACATTTGTGCATGCTTACATAGCTCTTTTTACGTTGTGTGCCGAGTTCTTTATGAGCTTTGACTGCAGAGGGAAATAGGAGGCAACATTAGTTCAAGCTATTCTCTAATGACTATATCAAGTATAGTCTGCATCTGCTTGTTGCAGAGCCTGATACTGGTGAGAAGATTTATGTAAATATATTCCCAACACCATGTATCCTAATAGAAGCATAGCAGGTGTGTCGCTTGGACTTAAGCATTAAAGATGGCTATAAAATTAGTTTCTATTTTTACCAGTTATACAGGAACTGTTTTACAGATACAGCTGCTCAAGTGCACTTTTGGATGGCAATACAGTTGCATGTACTGGCCATATCGGGACAAAAAACGGCCGTGGAAAAAAAGCCGCGTAGCATTTGATAATGTCAGCATCTGTTATCCCTGTCAGTCACACAGTTGAAATGTTTGAGTTACAACTGTGTCAGCAGATGCCCAAAGTTCAGCGTGTGCTCGGTTAAAATTGAACAGCTGATCTAAGTGATGGATGTGACATTTCAGAGTGACTGGATATGTATTCTTAGAGATATGCTAACATGAACTAGCAGGAAGCAATGTCGATATATAATTTTAACTTCTGTATCACTGAGAACTGTCATTTTGTTTCGGAATAGCATTGCGATGTTACACAAAGAAGCAGCAAAAGAACACAACATATGACGACTTGTTACCAAAAACTTGTCAAAATAAATTTAAGCTGTTAAAAAGTTTGGTTATATAGCGGAGGCCAAATCAATTGGTGGCAAGGACAGGAACTCCTCAGTAAAATACGTAAATGCTTAGCAGTTAACCTCTCTGTAAAGCTGCTGGTAATACCAAATTGCTTCTCGGAGCCTGGTCGAGTTCAGTAGCATCACTGCGTTTAGAAAAGATACTACAGTTTGATTTGCTTCCCACTATAACCCAGTTTTTAATTTAGATGTTAAGACGCCATTGTCTTTGTGCCAAAATATCTGCTTATAAAAGGAATAGCTTTCAAATAAATTTAACATTTTACTTAAGCAAATGGTTCTGATAAGAGGATGTTCTTTCTTGTGTACATGTTATTCTGTAGTTTCAGGTAATAAAAATAGCAGGCTATGTATAATAGCTATTTGAGAATTATGTGAGTATTTAAAAATAAGGTTCTCCATCTAAAAATGGTGCCTATTTCCTTTTTTTTTCCCTGTTGTTATTTTTCCTCCTCCCAGAATTTTTAGTAGGTACATGGGTAGAGTTAGGATATTTAATCTGGGACAAATGTGTCTACTTTTCATGAATGTATCATGTAACTGTTTTTAGAAGGCTGCTATTATGAATAGGAATTGCTGGACTGATGAGCTGGGAGCTTTCCTTTATATTTTCCTCATTTCTGAATTTTATAATGAGCATCGTAGGGATGGTATGTGCTGGTATATTTTAATTAATACTGCTTTTGGAGCTTGAAACTGCTGTGGGACTTTTTCCCAATGCTTTGATATTTCTCGTAGAGGTCTTAAAATTTTCTGAATGCTCTAAAATCATATTTGCTTGGCCAATTTTCTTATATCTAGCTTTACAGTAAATTCAGTTCATTTGAAAATAGTATTTAAGGGAACTTAATAGTATTTAAGGGAACTTAACTTCTAAGTATTAGTTGTCAATGTGTTTTCATTTAGGAATCTGTCAATAGCTCTAATCTGCTGACTAGGAACTGTGGCCCAGAAATCTCTGTATTGTCACTTTCTGTGCATAAACCTGACAGAGCAGTTTGTATCGCAGAGCATGGTGAGCATACTGAATGCTGGTTTGGAGAAAATTCTGATTTAAGTGTCACATATTAAATGGCAGATGTTATCATACTCAGTAATTCTGATTATCCTTTTCTCTAAATCACAGGCTGAATTTCTTAGCTGGTTCTGCTTGTGTCCTAGTTGCAGCCTGTAGGTTAAATACCCTGTGATTGATGTAAATTTAAAACCTGCCATCTTAAGCACACAGAACTTGCTGTGATTAATAAAATAATGGCTTGGTTAAATGAGATATATTTTGGTAATTGATTTGGCTTTTGAGGTTTGCTTAGGGTCTTTTGAATGAGGTGTACTGGTAATTGTAATGTTCGCTGCTATGCTGCGATCTTAATTAGTATGTTTCGGTTGTTTCCAGCCTTATTTTGAGTTTTTTGTTTACAGCTACTGTTCTGCTTATAATCCACAAACAACTTTTTCTACCCACGTTTACGGTCACTTAATTTAACGTTTTGTGATTTGGTACTAATAAGGACGTGTTACTTTGGCAATACCAGCTGAGCCCTCAGCAAGTTAATTTGTCACATGAATGTCATTCAAACAAGGGGGAAGCCTGTTTCTTCCAACAGCTGTTTAGTTTCCTCTTACTGGTTGTTCCGTGCCTGCCAAAAATACATACTTCTTTACATTCCATAGCATTGTATGTTCATATGGGTACATAAAGAAGTATGTACTCTGAGCAGGTACACACAGAGTTGCTCAACTACCTGTCAGATGAACCTGAAAAGCATTTTGCTTCCTACTAGTGCTTTCATTAGGTAAAATTCAGGTTGATACTTCTTTGGAAGAACATTGTTACGAGTAACTGACGGTAGAAATCCAAACTTAATACTGTAACTGAACTCGACAATGCAATTTACCTGCACAGAGGCTTAAAGCTGGTTATAGTTCATTGCTCTGTGATGGCATGGACATTAGAAGTGCTTATCCAAATTTTTGCAGCATCTTGATGTTCATTCTCAGCGACCAAGTCTGAATGGAGAGTTGAATCTCTGGTAGCTTTGCAAAGTGTTTTCTTGGGATTTGTAGTTGTATTCCACCATAAAAACTGCAGTTTCCTCTGAGGTCTTCTCGCAGACTTCCATGCTGGTGTGCTGGCATCCTAAAGGAAAGTACAGACTCATTTAATACAGGAGTTACAAATTTTCTTACCCTCCCCAGCACCATTTTCATGCATTTATACATCCCGTACAGTACTCTGCAAACTCTTCACAGGTTTCTGCTTATTTCCGTTGTAGTTCAGCGTGGTTTTAAAAACATAATTGCACATGCCAGTGGTGATCCTGCTTATCGCAAAGATGATGACATTGAATTAAGAAAACAACCTCTAACTGCTGTGACAGGATTTGGATTGTTAGGCCAAAGGTCAGATGTGACAGCCAGTATCTATTCAACACTTCTGCAAACAGTTTTCTGCATTTTTTTTCCCTAAATTGGCACTCACCTGCTTCAGTTAAAATCTTGTCCACACTTGAAATATTTATGAAAACTTTAAAAAAAAAATACAAAAAAACCCAAACCACACAAACCTATAAAAAAAAAAAACCCAAACCACACAAACCCAAATTTGCCCCTGTTGTGCCAGACTGTGTGCTGTGGTTTGGAATGATAGTTAACCATTTGATGTATGGTAGGGGTTTGACTTCTAAAGGGCTGTCACATACAGCTTATGGTTTCTTAATTTCAGTTTCAGGAGTTTGTTGGGGTAATAGTAAAGATTAAGCTTTGTCTGTGCAGCACTAGAAGGTAAATTTAAAGTGAGCTTGTCGATTAGTAAATGTAATAGTTGTAAGGCAAGACGAGAGCAGAGGAAGGAAGAATTTCTGCAGCTCCTGACAAAAACCTAGTGCAGCTGATGGAGAGCAAATCAGAGTGTAGCAGGAGCCAGCCCAGTACTACAAGGAGAAACAGCAATGCAGCATTAGAATTACAGCGTTTGTGTTCTGGGGTTTTAAGTAGGTTGTCTTCATGTACATCTGAGATAAAGCACCTTGACATTTTTCCTTAGACCTACTTCAGCACTCGGCATTGCACTACCATGCGGTTAGCTTTTTTTTTTTTTGGTACAGTTGATAACCCTTTAGTTGTGGCTTGCGTAGGAAAATAATGTATCTGACTGAAGCTAGCAGTCACTCTGTTTACTAAGCAGTTAATGGCATTGCAATATTTGAGGTTATCTTCTTTAGCAAGAATTCTGCCTGTCAGATGAGTTGGGCTTTTCTGCTGCGGATTTTGGACTAATGTTGCTTTCTTTCAGCCTGCTCTTTACACTACAAATGCTTGACACTTCACCACACTCAAAATCAAACTGCTCCCAGCGCGGAGGGATTAATACGACAATTACAAAAAAAAAAAAAAAAAAAAAAAGACCGAAAACGTTCTAGCAGCTAAGTTAGACATGCAGCAAGTCACAGGCATCCTGGAAACGTGCAGAGCAGTGCAGGTCTGCTGAGGCTGTGTGATTACCTGGGCGCTTAGTGTCTGTCATGCGGCGCTGGCAGAGAGGTAGTGACCTAGCAGCACACCGGCAGCAGCCATCTGGTCCCAGTGTCATCTCATCTGGTCCCAGTGTCACCTCATCTGGTCCCACCACCTCATCTCCTCTGGTCCCACCACCACCACCTCGTCGGGTCCCGAGGCGCTGACTCAGCTCTTGGTGACAGGGCAGGGGGCGAGTTTTGGGGCGGGTGCTGCCTCACCTCCTTAAATGCACAGAACTTAACCCCCCCCCTCCCCGGCCCCCTCCCAAAATCATAAATAAGGAAAAAAAAAAAAAAAAAAGGCGCGGAGGCACCTGCCGCCTCGCTTGGGGTGTCAAAGATGGACGCTGCCGTATAGAAATGATACCTTAGGTCTGCTGGACTGAGAGCTAAGAGTCCAAGGATGGATGCTAGGAAGCCATGGGAAGGTGAACTTAGCCCACTGTCAGGTGAGGATAATCACAGGCAAAAAAAAAAAAAAAAAAAAAAGGAAAAGAAAAAGCCGAAAAATAAAAAAGAAGCCCCAGAAGTTGGGAGTCACTTGAGGAAAAAAAAATAATAATAAAATAAAAAAATGCCCCCCGCGCTGCCCCCCCCCGCGCCCTCCCGCGGCAAGTGCCGCTGTCCTCCGGCTCCTCGGCCCCTGCCCCGCGCCTTCCCCCGCTCGGGGCCGGGCTCCCGGCGGCGGCGGCGGCGGCCCCGGGGCTGCCTCCCTCACGGCCCCCGCGGCGGGCGGGAGCGGGGCCGGCGGGGCTTTATAGGCGGGCGGGCATTCGGAACACGCGCGGCCGGGCCGGCCGGCTCCCCGCGCCCGGCTCTTCCCTGACCATATTTAGTCAACCCTCGCTGAAAGCGCTGCCGAGCGCCGAGCCCCGCCGCGCTCCGCCGATCGATTGAGCGGCCTGGCGGCCCCCGCCGCCGCACCGCCAAATAAAGCGGGGACGGGCCCGAGGGGAGGCGGCCTGTGAGGGGCTTCGGGCGGCCCCCGGCTTCCCCTGCCCGGGGTGTTCGGCGGGGGGTTTGTGTGAGGAGCCGTTTCTGTAAGGGGTTTTGCGGCGAGCAATAAAGTTATCTGGAAGAAAGCGAAATGGGAGTCGGCCTCTGGTGTTCTTTAAAAAGTCGCGAAGGAGGAAAGGATGGTTGAAAAATCCGAACTGACGCCACTTGCCTCATACACCCAGTTACACATCTGGTCTGTAACAGGGCCGGCGTTTACACGCTCAAACCAGGAAAAGGGCATTTTTTATGACCATGGGGAATATATGCAATGTTTTCCTCAGAATAAAGTAGCCAAAATGTACCCGCTTAAATACAGCAAGCCAAGGAACCCAACCATTTCAAGGCGCTCTGTCTTTTCAGACGAAAGTCTTTCTGTAACTTAGGAGCAGAAAGAGTAAAAATGCTGACAGGTTTCTCAGTCTAAACCATATAAAGCTCATCCCAATGAATACTGATGCAATTAGTAGTTACTGATACATTTAAGTTCAGTGCTCTAAGGCAGGGAGTGCATTTAAGGTAGGAGCTGCAAAGTCCTGAACGAACCGCTGTCTTGCATTTACCCTTCTCCTTGTTTCCTCCTCTTTTTGAGTCGTCTTTGCCCTGTGCTTGGTAGCTGCTTATCCCGTAACTACTTTTGCAGCATAGCTTTCTGGTAAAAAATCATTTTTTTGTTTCCCAACTGTTTCAAAATCATGCATTTAACACAAAATTGCTGTGGAAAATTTTGGCTAATATAGAGTATGTTTTTGTAGCTCACGTACAAATTGATATACCTTGTTGTTTCGTTAGTTTAATGTATGTCGAAATCAATTCTTCAAATACCAAGGCATACTTGGAAATACTGAGACAAAAAGAAGGAAACAACCTGCTTATTACTCAGACTCGTGTTAAGTGAGCAGTGAGGTAGATATGAAATATTGAGCTCTCATTCCATGATACAGAGCGCTCAGCAATACCTGTCCAAGGTGTTAATGTGCTTGTTACTTGTTCCTGAGGGATGCTTCCTTCGTTTTTCCAGCGTAGCTCTCTGGCCTGCACAGTGAGTGTGTTGTGAAGCAGATCGGGGAACGGATTTGGCTTAAAGTTGTGTGCTGACGTTCACTTACGGTCATATCGTTGCCAAAAATAGCACTGTCCTGCTCCTGCGTTACTTCTTGCACTGTGTTGGTACAAATATTTCTTCGGCTTCGCGGTGAACAGGATCAGAGTAGTACTCCACATGAGAAGTAATCCAACAGAAGGAGGAGGTTTTTTTAGATGCTGTAGTGGGACCATGCTTTTTTAAAAAAAAAAAAAAAAAAAAACTTAAATTTTTAAAGAAGTTTTCTAAAAGTGGAGCAAATGTAGTCAGAGTTCAAGAATGGGATAAGTAAAAGGTATTCTTGCTTTTTTGGTGTTTTAAAATACATATCATACTGTATAGCCTTAAAGGAAAACTTTGCAGTGGAAACTGTCTTTAGATCTGATCTGTTCCTTTAGCTGTTTGTGGATATGGCAGGAAACAGGTGAACAGGTTGAGCTGAGCAGCGGTGGGAATGAGCGGAGAAGAAGCTGAGGGGGAAATCCTTGAAGCCACGATTTACTGTAAAATATCTTCCATAGGAGGAAACCATGTCACCCTGTGACAGTGGAAAGCTGGCCTGGGGTAGGAAATGGCAGGAGAGGAGAGAAACTTGTCATAGAAAGCGCACTGAATCATTCCAGCCCTTAGAGATAAGGTTTCCCGATCAGTTTATGCTGATCTCAGACTGCTTCTGAAAAGGGCAGGCTGCCCTCCCTGCAGCTCCGGCTTCATCACTTCCTCGTTCCTCCCACTGGTAGTGGTCGGGAAGTCACAGCACAGGCTGGATGATATCATTGATCTGACTGAAAGTGGGCTTACCAGATCGAGAGCCTGGCAGGTTGTTCCACTCGCTGGAGAGTGACGCGTCTGTACAGCCAGCGCCACGCTTGCATCGGCAGCGTAGAGAGAAGTGGGACCATGTCTTGTGGTAGCAATTTAAGTTAAATGTGCTTAAGCTGATGTGAAGTAGTCAATCTCTTTTATTTTAAACCTAAGTATCTGTTCTTTACTAAAAACAAAAAAAAATTTAAAAAAAACAGTAAAGCCAACCCACTGCCCTTCCCCATTTATGATGCTGCAATCAAATTGCAGTTGGTAGCAGAGAATCTTCCCTCTGTTCTTTCTTTACATATTTTTGAACAGCATAGAAGGATAGCTTTGCAATTAAGAACTCTAAATCTCAAATCTTTTCTTTGCAACAAGGTGGTAGTTTCATCGTGCTGCAAGTGCCTTTACCTTGCAGACTGTTCACATTAAGCTGTTATTGTACGTGGCGTTTTCAGGGAATGTGAGCATCTGTAAAAATTCTGTAAGTAAAATACCGCACGAAGAAACAGATCCTGTTTATAGGTTGACAATGAATAGTATACCATATGTTAAAGCTGTTGGTCATGACACTGATGACTGTTTTGTCGTAAAATTCATGCTGTTGAATTTGCATTCTTGCATTATGCATGATTTAAATATATATATATATATGTTAAGCCGTGATTCCTTATGGGTGTTTCTTGTACCCAATCTCTTCTAACTATTAAAGCCTAGGTTGTCATATTGTCGGCAGATAGGCCAGACCAGAAGGCAGCCCCTCCAGAGAAAATATAAATTATGGTGGGTTTTCTAAGTTACTGTGCCCCTCAACAGCTGGGTCAGGGAAAGCAACAGATACCTCAGTCTCTGCCCACACATGTGCTTTCTCTCTTTACCTTTTTCCCTGAGCAGGTGTTTAGCTCCTGTGAAAGATGAAATGGTTTCTTCAACCCCTTCAAGGCTTTACAGACAGCTTCCTCTAAAAGTTTCACCAAATTTTTCTTTTGTTATCCTACCTAGCAGGGTTCAGATTGAACTAGTAAAAGGGGACCAGGAACTGAAAACAGCCCAAGATCTTTATCAGCTTCTTGCTAATCTGTACATACTGCAGAGCAACAAATGCCAAAGCTTACCTTTTGTAGAAGAAAAAAAAAATGTAGTTAGCATAGCAATGACATAAATTTGGTGCTTTAACAGGGCTTTTACACAAATTATCAATAATCTTTAAAGCTAATTCAATTAGCCGTGTAATCTGTAACAGCTGAATAAACTGCAAATGATTAGTCAGAAGAGTTTTCTTCAGCTGATTTCATGGTTACCATTAGATTTACTGATTTCTTTTTAATGCAATTACAGCGAAAGAAGTCTGTTTTCTGTTTTAATGTATACAAGCTGAAAGCAAGTTTTCAGGACCACATCAGCATTGCGGTCCTGAAAAAGGAGCAGCACAGTTCAGCTTCGTCATTAATACTGTGTGTGGAACTGTGAATTAAGAATGGCTGTGTAATTGGCATGTAACATTGATTCACTGACATGACTTTTTATGGTACAGTGCACGCTTGTTTCAGTGAGAACTGTTCTGAATGATAGCCACTCAGCCAAGTTGTCAACGTTTTGGCAGCAGCTCTAGAAAATCCTGCAAAACAGAATAGCGGTAGCAGGGAAGCCTGCAATGAAGGAACGCAGTCGTGTGTGTTGAAGGAAGCTGCCTCTGAGCTGGTGGGAAGGAGGCTGCAGCCACTGAACAACTTAAAGGAATTTTCCACTTGAGGCATATGAATGTCTCGCTGCATTTTAAGGTGTCGTGTCCATAAGACCATCCTTCCATCCTGCTGTCCAGTAAGTTAGTGAGGTCTGGTAGAGAGGGAAGTGTGGTCTCTGACTTGCACAGGCAGAAGAAACTGAGTATTAGTTACTGGCCCTCTGATGCTTCACGGTGAGAAGTAATGTAAGTTTCTGTTTTGCATAGAGGTTGGTTGTTTTGTTGGTCCTACTGTTTTTTCTTTGTTTGTTTGTTGTTGGTTTTTTTTTTTTTTTTCAGTAGGAATAAAGCATTTTAAAAGCATCCAAAAACATACCAGGCATCTCATTTATATAAGATACTGTTTTAACCCCCAGATATTTTACAGATGATTTTCAGAAGAAAGTCTTGCTGGTGTTTGACAGCAAACTAAGTGGGAAAAGATTTGAAAACAGAACTGCTGAGGCTAGTGCTCTTGCAAATGTTAGGATGAGTGGTATTTTTCATAGTATATAAAATTGCTACATTAATTTCTTAATTTTCTCTTAGAGATGAGGTGTTAAAGAAATAGCAACAGTAATGTTTCTGAAGCACGCTCACTTCCCAATGCATCTGTTAAAGTACGTGAATGTACATTAAGTATTATTTTAGTTTGCTTTAGATCCGTGGAGTTGGCAGTTTCCTCATTTCCTTACGGAAGACAAGGACATAAAATGTAAGCTGGGATGGCTAAACTGTTCCTTGTTCAGTGACCAGAACTACTTTGGAGACAGGCTGGCTATATTTAGAGAAACGCTTCTCTGGGTGTTGTGCCTTGCCATAGCGTTCCTCAAGATGTAGCTGCAGTTGTCTTCAAATCTTCAAATCCTCATTCTTTGAAAGAATTTGTGTTGTTTTTTCAAATATTCTAGCTTTTTCTCCTAGCATGCGACAGAACCTGCAGAAGGTGTGATGAACAGAAGCTGAGCAGTGTACGGCCTGTTAAGCATTGTGGTCTTTGCTGTGTTAAGTGATGTAGACTGTGAGGAAGCAAGAAGCTTAGTTCTGCCAGGAAAACAAAAAATCAAGAGATGGAGAACTGTTTCTTTTAAATTGTGCGCTTACCTCGAGAAAGCCGTGCTTGTGCTGAGGTCTGAGAAGATGGAGGTGACCCGCAGACAGCCAGATGCATTTGGTTCCTGGTGAAGATGTGGTTTTGCAGAGGACAACCCTGCAGAGCACACTGGCGGTGGACACGCAGCGCAGCAGTTGGTCATCAGTCTCCTCGGGGCCTGGGGCCAGAAGATGCAGTTATACTTCATGGTGGTTACTTTGTACACTTTGAATCGGGAGAAAAGCGACAGTTTTGGTGTGAGGAGGGTGAAACAGGGTTTGTCTAGTGCGCTCTGCAGGATCAGGAGAACACAGGGAGACGCTTAAGAAGCCAATGTTGTTAGCTCCAGTAGTGCAGAGGAAGGAGTGCATGTTCTTAACGATACAGCAGGCTACCTCAGGGACTCTTATTTCTGCTCGTTGGAGTGAACCATGCCAGAACCGCAGCTTTTTGCTTGTTTTACGGGGAACTCATTGGCTTATGTTAAGACAGAGCTGAGGAGTGAGTAGCATTTATGCCATGTGGATGTTCAAGGCAACCGGTCAGTGGAATGAATCAGGAGCTAAGTTATTGCTTACAAGGGCAGATGGCTTATTGTTATCCGCTGCAAATATTTTTTGAGTAAAAGGCTCGCTTTGTGAGAATATTTATTGAAACTCTGCCTTCAGAATATCAGGTGGCTAATGAAGAACCGTTTGATTCAGTTATGGTACCTACATTGCAAGGCGGCTTGTAATTCAGTGCTTCCACTTGTGTTGGCTAGTATTGGATTTTAAAGTTTAAATTTTGTGGAGAACGTCTGTTTCTCCTGTGAATCACACCTTGCTTCAACAGAAGGGAAAGATCAGGTTGATAGAAGAGGTTTTCTAGAACAAGATTATAGCAGTTTCTGGTTTTTTGTTCTTCTCTGAGCAACGGCCGTAAGGGAGCTACGTGTACTGTTTACAAATACAAAACGATAAGGGAATCAAGTTTGGTTACCTGCCTATTCCAAAAGCTAGGCAAAGACAGGTGAGCTTGAGAAAAGTGTGTTTCTGAGAGAATACAAGATAGACCAATTTGTTCATCTTGCGTTGCGTTATTAATGCCTTTTTCGCTGCCTTCTTTGCATTTCATGGATTTTAGCCTGCTTTAATACTACAGTAATCAGGTTGCTTTTCGCCATAAATCCACTTCCCTTGGTAGGTGTCTTGGTAAACACATAGAGAAGTGGGGTAGACTACTGGACACTGCCATGGTTTCTTAAACTCGGCTACTGTCAGTTACTGAAATTCCTGTGTTCCACTAATCTCACTTTACAGTTTCAGCATTCATTTCTTCTGTTCCTAAAAGATCTTGCTTCAGTTTTATCCTAGAAATAGAAAGACTTAACTGTTAGGGACAATAGCATCAATTCATAAAGTAATGATTTTCAAGAAAACCAATGTGTAATGAAACTTGTTTCTTAAATAATTAAGTAAAGTTTGCCATGAAGATTTTCAGGGAGAAGCATTTCTGGCTTCTATGTTTCAGAATCTTTGTGAGTAATATTTAGGGTAATTTTTGGCGCAGGGTGATTGGCTGGTTTGTTTGCGTACTTCTTCTGGAAGGAACTGAACATGAAATTTTTAGACTTTGGAACTGTTGGTACAACTTTTCACCCACTTTTCTCTTTTTTGAGAAATGGCTAATGTTATTTCTGTCACTGCTGCTTTGTAGTTCTGCAAATGAATACTGCTTTTGCTATTGTCCCGTTGTCATTCAGCAAATCCTTCACAAATGCACTTATGCCGTCTCTGCTTATTTATTTCAGTGCAATGCGTGTATTGCTGTCCAAGTTGCCACGACCGTGGATTGTTGATGAGAAAAAAGATGATGGTTACACTGCCTTGCATCTGGCAGCTCTCAATAACCACGTGGAAGTGGCTGAACTTCTGGTGCATCAGGTAGGGCTCTTTTCTCAGGAGGATTTAAGTGTCCCACTTCAATTAACCATCTGATGTGAAAATAGGTTGCTGCTGCTGCCTGCAATCGCAGTGCAGAAGCAGTGGAGCAGGGAAGGCCGTGTGGTGAGCTGTAAAGGTCAAACTTGCTTTTGAGATCATTACAATGGCCTAGTAGTGCAGGGAGACTGGACAGTTTGATACCTGGTTTGATTCAAGAGATCAGCGTCTGAACAGAGAGTAATTAAAGTAGCTAATCACTACTGCTCTCAAGTATTCAAAGTGGGAATCATAGTGAGGGTTTTATTCGGTGCTTTAATCGACTGCCTTGCCTGTAGACGAATTGCTGGGATGGTAATGGTCTAATGCTCTGAATATCTTTCAGGGCAATGCTAACCTGGATATCCAGAACGTAAACCAGCAAACTGCTCTGCACCTTGCCGTTGAACGACAGCACACGCAAATTGTTAGGGTAAGTATCTTGCTGCAGTCAGCCATAAGATGAATGGTGCTTTGTTCAAGCTGAGTGTAGCTGTTAAGACACAGATGCTTCATGAACTTAAAAAAAAAAAAAAAAAAAGGTTTAGCAGCGTGTTACAGCTATTGAATGTTTGTATGATTAATTCTGATAAATGTGGAAACCCACCAACAGTACAGAAGGTCAGAAGGCAATAGGAAGGAAATTTCAGGAATGCTAAATTTTTGTATATATATATATTATGGTCTCCTCTCTGTGGCTGCTAATTCCGGCATCCCTTCTTGTTGAGTGAGGGGGATCTTCTGTGTGTTCTTCTATAATTTGTCTGAGCTTTATGGTCTTGTAATGGGACCTCAGAATAGCATTTTTGATGAGTAATTATTTTTGCTCATGGCTTTCGCAAACTAACTAGGTGAGATACCATTTTTATCAGTTTCACTCCTGAGTGTGTAGCTTTCCCTGTTCTTAGCTTAGGAGAGCTATAAGCAGTAATAAAATCAGCAGTGAAAGTAATGCAATTTCTGTTCTTGCGCACATGATTGCAAAAGTTTAATACTTTTAACAAAAAAAAAAATAATTTAACAAAACTGTTGATGGCATGGGAAGCTGGAGTCCAGCACAGCTTGCCCATTCTGGCATGGAGTGGGCTGTTGAGGCTTGGAGAGAGTGCTCAGTGCTGTAGGAAATGTTTGCTATAAGTGAATCCATCAGCCTGGCCCGGGCCCTCTGTGTAGCTTTTGTGTTAGTGTTGTGAGAATCATCCCATATTAAAAAATTATTTTTACTCGGGCTTAGAGAGAATTGTGCCCCCGGTGCAGAGCTGTGTCGGTGGCTCTGTCTGGCATTATTTTGCTGTAAGGTTTCTCCATCTCCACGGGTTGATGGATGTGATCCCATTACAGTGAAACATGTGATACGGCCCTATATCTGGAACCACTTGCTACCAAAGAATGGTTTCGGAGAGTCACTTGCATTCTGCAAGCCTTTCTGCAGCTATATTTATTTGGTGAGCTCTTGTGCCCTTCGGGAACTGACAGGGCACCTGGGAACACAATACCAACGTAGCGGATGACAGGAAGGTAGGCACGTTGGAGTGCTGGTATATGGATTGGGTTGACATACTTACATCCAAGAATGTTTACGTGAACGACCCTATAGAGCAGCCCTACTTCAGAGCTGGATTAGCTTTGAGAAGTCCTAAAATAACTCATGCAGCCATGCAAAGAACATGTTGGCTCCTATATTTCAAATTTAATTCCTATTGGGTACTTTCCAGGGTTGGGTTGTACCCTCAGGCATCTGTGGAATAGTGGTCAAAGGTAGCAGGGTTCTTTTGAAAGCTCTGCAGTCATGACAAAGGGGGATTTTTTTAATTTTAATTTTTTTTGGTCTTTATTATTATTATTTTTAACTTCTGCAAAGGCCTTGAATTTCCGTGGTAGACAGGGATTCCAGGTTGCTCTGAAAAGAGTTTTCTCTTAGATTTTCTTCAGAGGGATTACTAGAAACCCATAGCAGTGACAGGGAAATTTTCATAACATGCTACTGTTTCCAGGAGAAACTCTGAAACAGAACATGGCTAGTGGCAGACAGGATGTGAGCGTAAGAAAAATTGGGTCAGAGTAAGTCCATTTAGAGAGTGTAAGATGTCCAGAGGACTGTTGTGAGTTTCAGCTGTTTGGTTTTTTTTTGCTTTCAGCTGTGGAAGAAAGGGTTGGGGGGAAATGATAAGCTGCAATCAATTACAGACAGGCATTTCCTTGACATAGAAGTTCTGAATTCCTTTTGAGGTATTTTAATTTTAGCCTTTTCTAGAGTCTGAGATCCTTTGATTCGGAGAGGCTGAAATCCTTGCAAGCAGGCTGTTTCTAAAGAGGGAGATTACCCTTTGTATATTCCTGTTTCTAGGCCGTGCTTTTTGTCTCTACTGCAATTCAGAGTTCTGCAGAGTAGCAAAAGTTCAAAACTAAAGTTAAAACATCAGCTGCTGCTATCTGTGGGTTTCTGAATAGCACCAACGAGAATTTTTTTTTTAAGGGCATTGTTATTTGTCAGCATGTGTTGGCTGTTTTGTGTGACAGCATATTTAAGAAAGTTCTGGTGCATCAAATCAGGGGAGAGCTGGGTGCAAGTGCAGCATGAATGGGAGGGCCTATGCAGCCTTAGGCTTGCTTCATATCATATGAACTGGAACGTATGTCGTAGGGGGCATGGCTAATTTTAGCCTTAAAGATGAGTCTTACAGTTCAGTACTTTCCAAAGCGTTCAAAGATGGTGTGTAATAGTGGTTTCGGTGTCTTCTGCTGCGTAAGGATAAACCTAAGTATGTGCTCAACTACTTTGTTAATTGAGGATACTGTACATTAGCAGGTTATTATACATTAAGTTGTAAAGTTCAGCATGGTGTGAAGGTGGTGATCTTTGAGGTCATTGAAACCTATTATTGCGGAATATATGCATATCTAAAGTTTTGCCCATTTTGTTCCGTTTCTGATACGTTACTCTAATAGATTGCATTGTAGGCTCTCGTGTAAGAGTTAAAGGTAGAAGGAATCCCGTAAAATGCATCTGTCTCTCACTCAGCCACGCGCAAGGCTTCTGCTGAAATAAAGTTGATGTTTGGAAGAGGTAAAGGCTTCAGTTGGAGGCTGAGCTTGAAGCAAGAGAAATAAATTTAAATAAACTCAACTGTGAAATGTAGCAAGATATATATATATATATATATAAACCTTTTGGACCCTAAGTGCATATAACCCTTTGGTGCATCCTAAACCAAATACTTCATTGAAATTAATTTTTAAATGGAACGAGTAGCTGTTTTTTGGTTTTTAAAATGGAGTTCTCTCTCTTTTCAGCTCTTAGTCCGTGCAGGTGCTAAGCTGGATATTCAGGATAAAGATGGGGATACTCCCCTGCATGAAGCCCTGAGGCACCACACCCTGTCACAGCTCCGCCAACTCCAAGACATGCAAGATGTGGGCAAGGTAGATACTGCTTGGGAGCCATCAAAGAACACAGTAAATAAAATGCATTTATTTATTCCTTTTTTTTTCTATGCATTTGTCTCTTTATTATTGTAGCTTATATAGTTTCTGTACTGTTGAACTGTTTTTTGGCAGCATAAGTTAAAGTACATCCCGCATTACATTGCAGTGTAGGCAGATTTTTTTTTATGGAGTTTTTAACATTTAGTCTCTGCCTTTGTTAAAGAAAAATATGGGTTCAAAATAGTTCTGCAGCACTCTTTCATAGCAAACGCGTGTGGCTGCCAAAAATCAAACGTACAGTAATACAGTACGGAATAAGACTAAAATTATGTTTTCTGTGGTTCAGCATCTTGCATGACTTCGTAGCTTTAATTGTTTAGCTGCTTCTCTAACCTTCTAAAAGCTTCTTCTGTTAGAACAAAGCATTCTTAATCTTTGCATGTTGATTTGCTAAGTATCTGCCTGACAGAGTTAATTTCAGAAATGGTGCTATAGTAAGGAAATAGTCAAACTCGCGTTAATAAAGGTCAAAATCTTTTTACTAAAAAAAAAAAAATGCTCACACCTGAAAAGCTGTCCAAAGAGTATGTGCAAAGATGAATTTTATAGTTTTGCTGATAGGAAAAGAAAATTATGGAGTGACTTGAATTGTGGAAAGCAAACAGCATTTTTCCTGTAAATAGTGAAGATGTGCAGCGTAACAGGGAATCAGATTTGCTGAGTCATTTGTTACCAATATCGTAATACTTTTTTCTAATTTTAACTATATGTGATAGTTGCAGCATTTCATTCCAAAACAACTTGATTGAAAAGTCTTTGTTCAGAACAGTAATTCGACTGTACAACAAATATTTTTCAAATTGGCTTCTTCATTTCACTGACATACACCGGCCTAAGTATGGCCGCCATATATTAAAAAATACCCGTGTCCTTTCAAGGGACGGGAAGAAACCAATTGCAGCTCAGATGTGTTTCCATGATCTGAAATGGACTCTGTGAGACTCGTCAAAATCCTTTGTGTGCATGTATTTAATTTTGAAATGAATGAACAGGAAGCAAGTGCTCTTTCTCAGATCGAGCATTTCATACATCAGTTTCTCAGTTGCCTGTCTATCTTAGTGATACCCACAACGAAACTGGATGAGTTGTGTTTTGAGTTTTTTAGTACAAGACGTGTGGTTTTCACCTTAAAAAAATTTTTTTTTTAGTTTTATCTTTCAGAGAAAAAGATGGTTTAGTCTTTGTTTTCTTCTCCATGCTGTTTTCTTGTAGTTTCATTTGAGCTGTATTGGTTTAAACAGATTTACATTTTTGGTTTCACTTTGGTTGGTAATTTAAAGACAACAACTGTTGCCTTTAAGATACCAACCTGCTGAGCCCTAGGGTGCATCATTGTAGTATAGCACTTCAACAGTTATTCTTTTTCAGTATTTTCAACTGAAATAAAATTTCACTTGTGGGATTTTATATTTTGGATTTTTTATTTTGTTTGTTAGTAAGCTGTTTCATGTTTAACAGCAACGTCGTTGAAAACCTACCCGTTGTTACTTTTTCCTTTAAGCACGGCTTAAATACAAAACATACTTTACTGACACTGGGAACTTATGAAATAAGTGGAATTTTATGGAATGGATTCTTTAGTATTGATTCTAGTAGTTCCTTGTGAATGTCAGTATTAAGCTGTTGTAATAACTGAAGCAATTTTTGTCAGTTTTGTTCAGTTGCTATTTTGTTAAGACAGACTATTTAAAATGCATGTTGTCGACAGTTGACAGTACAGATAGCCCTACCGACTTTAGGCATCAATATGAATAATAAGTGTATTTTATTAACGTATTCATTATGAAGGTTGTACAGTTGGGAGGAGGAGAACTTTCCTGAAGTCCAATCCCCAACACCATAAAAGAAGTCATTTCAGTTCCTTTATTACAGATGCAGTGTTCCTTAGCCTCTGACACTTTTTATTCTAAATAAACATATAATTCCACGGCCTTATATGATGTCATGTATTTTAATACAGGCATCTTCTCGACCCTTAAAACACTTCTAAGATCTAAAATGTAGCCACTGCATAAATGCTAGTTTAAACTAAAGGAACTCTGATGGAAGTCAGTCAGGTCACGTACTGGTTAAGGGGTCAGTAGTTAAAATAACGCAGACAATAATTAGTGTTTGTGTGGATTATGCCAGGAAGAGACTTCTCTCCTGCGGGTGGATGGGCTGGGACTGGCTTGTGCTGATACATTTCTGACCTAGCCTCCTCCAGAGGAGACTTGCTGCAGCTATACTGGCCCGAAGACGTAATGTCTATTTTTGCTTGTGTTGTTTTTTTCTCCATTCTGTGTGCCTGAAATGTTTCAAACTACCAAGTGTCATGTGTTGTGATATTGTCTTGATGATTTTAAAGCATACAGCATGCAGAGGTATTTTAGGACTCGAGATTTTCTTGAATGATGTTGGTGACTGTTCCAGGTGGAGGAGCCAGTCTTGGTGTAGTGTATGCCCATACCGAGTGAAGCAAAATATCCTGGTAGCTGTGTTTGATTTTCCTCTTGGAGAAACAACAATAGTTGTTTCATTCTGGAACAGCTCAGAGCCCGTGAGGTGCAAGTGTGGATGGTAAGAGAACTCGTGTCCCAGGAACTAAGAGAGGACTAGAGCAAATAGGTTGCAGGCATGCCTTCAAAGAACGTCTGCTCTGCCAACCTCAGAGCAAATCGGCTTTCACTGGGCGTTGTGCTGCCACAGCTGGATTACAGACAGGACCTAAGGCAGACAGATTGTAGATAAAGTCTGTGCTTCACTTCAGCTAATGCTGTAACTGAAGTGCAGAGAAACGGGCTGAATTTCTAAACAAAACTGGTTTCGTGATCTGAACACCGCAAACCAATTTCTCTCTGTAACTTACTGTTTGCCTTGTTATGAAATCTTTCAAGCTATGCAGTTTTTATTTGATCATAGGAAAGTGTGCTGGACCACGAGTATCCATGAACTCGTGAAGCAACCTTCAAGAGTCTTGTAGCACTTAGTTAACATTTGTTTATATAAAAAAATCCAGTTAGAAGGAATTGTAGATTGATTTTTATTTTTTTTAAATTGCTTTCCTAAAACTGGATGGCTGTATGATGGCAAAGATAATCTTGCAGATAATCAAGGCAGGGGAGAGAATTCTAAGGCATACTTCACATGCTGCAAGGTATGGGCCCAAACCCAGCTTTGTTCTTCACAAGTCACCTCTGAGGGCTAGGAGAAGTAACTAGAGAGGTTTTGAAGACTGTTTTCTTCATGGTACAGACTCAAAGGTATGCAACCTTTGGTTATGGGACAGGTATCTGGTATTTGAAATTTATTCCTATATGCTGCAGCATCTAAAATAGCACACCTAGTTCTCTAAACACAAAAAATCATTTTGTCTAGGGTAATAATCATTAATTTTTTTAAGGGTGGTACTTGACACCCAGCTTTTAGAAGGAGAGGTACAGGGATAGACTGCACAAAACAGAAGTGGGATAGAATAATGTAAATCGGTCAAGTTGGGTACTTAAATCAATTAGTGGGAGTGAGGTGTGTACAAAATCCTGCCTCTCTCCCAGTGTCGAAGCCTTTGTGACTCCAGAATTCAGCACTTAAAACTCCTTGAATTGAATCTGTGCCAGCTGTGCCCAGGCTGCTCCTTTGAATAACAGTCCTGTGTGGTTTGCTGAGGGACTCTTGGTGGTGCCAGCAGTTTCACACGATATGTAGTCTGCATTACACTTCTGCATTTTATCTGATCAAGCTTTAGTGCAAAAAGGTGCTGGGAGAAGGCCCAGAATACTCCAGAGTAGGTGAATCCTGTCATTGTGGGGCTGTGGGAGTGAGCCTTCTCTCTTTGTTTTTCTGGCTGGCCCTGCGGATCGTGCATAATAGTTACACTAGTTCAGAAAATAGACAGATACAGTAGTAGCTGTGAAAGGGTGAAGGAGTGTTACATGATTAGGGACAGGTAGGTGACTTTAAATCCCTCCATGCTGAGAAGACAGCTAAAATTAAGTCTGTCTTGGGCAGGTGCATTACTCACTAGGCTACTAAAAGTGTGTTCACTTCTCTGCCCAGCTGTGTTTTCCGTCCAGGTGCAGTGGTGGTACCTTCTCATGTGTACTCAGCAATTTTAGCGTGCTTTGGCTGTATTTCCAGTATAGACCCAGTGGGACTATGCCCTTTAACGCTTGTGTAGTAGGACAGCCCCTTGACGAGTGTGTGCAGCGTGCAGGAGATGGAGTGCTTCAATAGGAGAACTATTCCTTGCAGAATCGTAGTTCCTTAAAGGAAAATTGAGTACAGAATTAAGCAACCATACGGTAGTTTTGCTTTTAGTTCTAGAGTCGCTTCCGTGGGCTTTCAGATTCGTACGTGTGTGTGTGTATGTGCTCGTGCTTTCCTTTGGCCAGACTGCTCGTAACTGTAGAGAGTCTCTCAAGTTGCTTACGTATTTGTTGTCTTTCAGTTAATAATGGGACTTGGCACTCAGGGAGCGGAGAAGAAGAGTGCAGCATCCATTGCCTGCTTCCTGGCAGCCAACGGAGCTGACCTCAGCATTCGTAATAAGAAGGGGCAGTCTCCTCTCGATCTCTGCCCTGATCCCAGCCTCTGCAAAGCGCTGGCTAAATGCCACAAAGAAAAAGTCAGGTATGTATATTAATAAAATACCCCGTTTCTGAATCTCTGTTTTCTGTAGATCAACTGATGCATTTAAAACATCGTGCTTTTGTTACCTATAGTGTTAAAACACGCAGGCTTTTTCTTGGCTTTCACTCAATTCTTTGTATTCTGTGATACACTGAATACTATCTACACGTACCTTCCTTGAAACCTATGCAAGTCTCACAACAGTTTCACACTCTGAAGTTTGAACTGTGCCTCATTCCCAGGCCTTGCTCCTCCTCTGGCTGGTACCAGCCCACGGTGGGTTGCACTCCTGTCGTGTGGTAGCTGGGTCTGAGTAGGGCTTGCTTACTGTTCTCACTCACCTCCTGTGCTGAGGATTTGCTGCAGGCATTATATCAGTGCGTTTGGAAAAGCCGAGGTTTGTAATTAAAGGAAAA
This sequence comes from Anser anser, assembly GCF_964211835.1. NCBI lineage: Eukaryota > Metazoa > Chordata > Aves > Anseriformes > Anatidae > Anser > Anser anser. The sequence continues at coordinate 50,050,909 of NC_139721.1, read as the reverse complement.
CCAGGTATCTGACCAGGCTGTGAGAAATTTTATTGGGAAGGAGGGAGACTGAATAGATTTGGGGTTTGGTTACTTTGAAGAGGCTCTTTCTAAGCAAGAATGGGTTGTAGCAATTTTAGAGAATTGGACTAGATGTCACCAGGGTAGTGTTTTGTTTTTGTTTTTTTTTCCCTGAAGCTTGGTTTGCAAGGATTTTGATGTGTTGGGAAGTAAAAAACACTGGTTATTACATTCAGTTAGGGTGAAGATTGCAGTACCAGGGCCTAGAAGCACAGCACAAAGCTTGTTCATATGGGAGGGAGGGAGGTGGCAAAGTGCAGCTGGAGGTTGGTAAAACTCCGACTCCAGAAAAGAGGTGGGGGGACATCACTGAAAGGATAACTGAGCACCGGGACTGGTTGCCCACAAAGGCTGTGAAATCTTTCTGGGCAAATTTTGAGGACTGGAATGGAGAAAAACCCAGAATAATGTGAATTCAGGGCTGACCCTGGGATGCATGGAGTACCTCTTGAGTACCTGTCAGGCTGAATGGCTGCATGACTTTGCAAAAAGAAAAGGAGGGGTTAGGCCTGGCACCTCAGAAGCAAGGAATTATAATTTCACCAAAATGTCATCAAGTGCACCTAGTGTGAAAAGTTACAGCTTGCTACTCGTCCTAGTTGTATTCCTGTCACTGGCTTACATGATTCTTATCCTTAACTCTGCTCAAAAGTCAGTGCATGCAAATGAAAAACGTACTTTCAAAATGTCACAAAGAGAGACTGTTCTTGTTGATGTTGCCCTAGCACGTGAAGTGCTTAATTTTATGCAGAGTCTTTTTGTCTGTCTCAGCCTCATCACCGTGGCTGTTCTTATTTCTTGCCACCTTTTATGGGCTTGTGAGCGTTGTAGGACTGAGCTGTTTACATTTAACCCATGCTCCCTCTGCTGGGTGAGCTGCAGCATAGGACACAGATGCAGGGTGAGGTCACTTCAGGAGTTCGGGGCTTCTTTTACAAGTCTGCCGTTTGGAAAGTATTACGAGTATATTCAGGCTTTCTAGGTGGTGTGGTGTGCAGTTCTGAATCTATAGGGTGTTATTACTCTGTTAAAAACTAAACTCATGAGATGGGAGGGAAGGTTTTGTTTTTTTTTTGCATTTACAAGATGCTATTCCAATTTGTGTGGTCTGTTTCTAAAGAATGTCTAATCTGAGCACGAGACCTCACACTTGTGTCAACTGTACGCTTTGGAAAATACAGTTGGGATTGTGTTATGATATACACTGATGCTTGAATGTATAGGGACATACAGATAAGCAGCTAATTGATGTGCAGTATGAGTTCAAAAAAAAAAGTCTTGACTGCAAGGTTTCTTTGTAGTGGTCAAGTTGGTTCCCGAAGTCCGTCTATGATCAACAATGACTCTGAAACCTTAGAAGAATGTATGGTGTGTTCAGACATGAAGAGAGACACTCTGTTTGGCCCGTGTGGACATATTGCCACATGTTCTCTGTGCTCACCACGGGTGAAAAAATGCCTCATCTGTAAAGAGCAAGTTCAGTCTAGGACAAAGGTAAGCATTTCCAAAGCTTTCTGTTTCTCTTTCTATTTTTAATGTAAAAGTAAAAAAGAGATCAAGGAAAAGTGGATATTTTAAGCTGTATTTTGCCTTACAGGTATTTCACTGGATGGAATTTTCAATCTTTTTGATATCTCGTCCCAACATTGTATGATAATCTTGTCTGTTTGCCAGTATTCGTGTCCTATCTGCCCCTCATTCTCTCTCTCCATGTCAATGTCTTTGTTGCTCAGGTCATCAGAGTTCATAGTACAGCCACCTGAAGGTGTTTTATTTTTTCCCATGTTAAGATAAATTGCTGCTCTTCCTGAAATATAATCTCCTCAGTTATACTGAGTTCTTTTATTCCTTAGGGCTGCTTGGAAAGATTATCCATCTGTAAACTGAGCTCGTTATGTGCTTGTTTTTATTCAGTATTATTTTCATCTTTATTTTCTCTTTTTCTATTTTATTTTATTATTATTATTTTTTGAATCGATGAATTTTATTACACTTTCTTCTTCAGAATATCAACCAGTTGTGCCCTATTTCAGGGACCTAATCCCAGTAAGTTCCTCATGTTTCCCAGATGGTTGCTCCCAAGTATTTGTGACTAGGCTGGGTGCATCCCCATTGCTTTTCTGTTTGAGTATTCCTTTATTCCTAGTAATAGCCGGGTCTTGTCCTCCTTGTTGCTTTTTGGCTGTTTAAAAAAAAAAAATAATAATCTCATATTCCACTTACAGGTTTTCTGATCATAAGAAAACCCACTCTGTTCTTTTTATCTCTATCCAAACACCTTTGGCTAGTCGGCTTCTGTGTTTCTTCTCTGTCTCCGAGTAAATACACAACTTGCAAATACAAATTCATACTGTTTTTACTGTTCACTATTCTGTTCTTCTTAGACTGTTCACTCATTCTGCCATGCATATTTTCGAAGGCGAAATGTTAACATAGTGTGAGCTCCTTTTCTGTAAACTTTCTTTATAGTCAGTGGAAAGGTTCTGCCACGGGGGTTCAGAGCAGCAAAGTAAGTCTGCTGCCCCCTCATCCATCTAAAGAAGACGATCTATGGAAATCAGCCTTCCTGGGCGAAAGCTAACCTTTGTGGATAACCTTCCTTGGATTTCTTTTGCTAATTTGGAGAGTATCTATTCAATAATTCTCTAATGTTCTTCTGTATAAACACTTAGCGTAATATCTGCAGTGCTAAGAAATGAATGAACCTGGACAACAGTTTTAGAAGAAGTGGTCCAGGCCCGTATGAATGGAGTGGCTTGAGGTGTCTGTGGCCGCTGTATCCATACAGTTTGTCACGTTAAAGGGCATGGGAAAACCCTAACTCAGAATATAAAACAAATTATTGTGAATTTGTCTTGCAAATATGTTTTTGTATATATTACATATGTACAATTATATACAAATTAGTATATATAGTATACATATAATTTGTATATGAATTATATACATAATACAATTTTATCTATATGGTGGAGCAAAGAAAGAGAAAAGAGTAAAGAAAAATAAACACACTGTCCTAGCTGCTTCTATGTGCCTGTCAGTATACTGAACATTTAAATAATGCCAGCAAATATGTCTTCTTAGAAGTCAGTGTGATAATTCCTTTAAATTGAATTTTGAGGTGATGAATTAGTAAACATAACTAACACTAGATGGAAGATGGAACTTCTTAAAATCCACATGCCTTTCCAAAGAGAATGAAAAAGCAAATTGATGTAGACAGCAGGAGATGAACTGTTCTCATATGTATGTTTATTGTACTTTACAGATTGAAGAATGTGTGGTGTGTTCAGACAAAAAGGCAGCAGTGCTTTTCCAGCCTTGTGGTCATATGTGTGCTTGTGAGAGTAAGTAGACTTGGCAGGATGTTCTTTTTGAAATAGTCCTGAAACAGAACATTTTTAATAAAAGATTGCTGAAAGCTCATTAATGATCTGACTTTGAGTACAACTTACCTGATAGTTTGGTGTGATGATGGAGAAGGTTGGCATTACTTGGCAAGCTGATAATGAAATATTTAGAGGACAAAGTGGAGATTTCCAGAAATTCAGAGAGCAGTTGCTTCTCTCTGAATTATTTAATAGTGAGTAGGGTTGCTCAGATTATAGCAGCCTGCTGTATAAAGTTCATTCATTGTTTTGGTATAGTTTTCTGGGTGTGTTCAAAAGTGCAAATCATGTTTTAAAAAATACTGTAAGTAAATATTTTAATATGCTTCATTAGCGATCTACAGATTTGCCCAAGGGCTCTAATTTTTCTATAAAAGATACATCATATATCTTGCAAAAAGACATAGGAGGTCTCACAGAAATCTTCCGTTTTGAGAATAATTGGGTGAGAATACAGCCACCACCTTGTCATCAGACTTTTCAAGGCTTTGTTGAAGGGTCATTTGCCTAGAGAAGAGCAGTAATTGCTGCTGAGGTACTATATGAGGGGGAAGGTAGTCTTTTCCAATAAGTAATTGCTTGTTTGGTCTTGTTAAAGAAATCTGGTTTCTTTCTCTGTTCTGGCTGAGAGACCTGACATTGCTTCACTGACTTTATTGTTCCTGATTCTGATCCCAGTCCTGATCTGGGCTCTTTCTCTGTCTGCAGTTGAAAGATGATGAGAGAAGTTTTTTAATTGGTTTCCCAGGAAGAGGACAGTAAAAAGATTAATCACTGTGGTGTGATTTCAGCAGTGAAATACTCATTACCAAGTCAAAACTGTAACAGTGATAGCAAATGGCTCTACAAATGCAAAAGGTTTCTTTCCAGATTATTTCCTGTAGATCCTTTGTAAGCATGATGAGAAGGAGTCCTCAAATTTGTGTACTTTATAGGATCTACTCTGTTGATTTACAATAACCTTTGGCAATTTTGAGACATTGTCACTTGCCTTTTGCAGAATAATGCTAGCTTTCATTCTAGGATGGTATCAAAACATATGGGTTTACTCTTTTGAGGTCAAGGAGCCACCTCTGTTTGCCCCTGGCATGTTAGTACAATATGTGAGATCATTGGTTATAAAGGAAAAAGCAGGTAATCAAGACATTCTTCGAAGTTCTGGTCTCAAATGGGTGTGATTTTACTTTTTTAACTTCTGTAATTCTTGTGGAATAGATATTTGCTTGGAAAAAGAGGAACCTGCTCACCAGAAATAATGTTAAAAGAAAATAAATAGAACAAGTTTGCTTTGAATCCCAAACAAGAGATTGTTTATGGGTGTGATTTACAGAAAATGAAGTTAAAACAAACACAAGTAGATATTTGTATTGTAAACCTTTGTAATGGTATTGGTATATAGTTACTGTGAAAAGAATAAACAAGCTCGTGTTAAGAGAGAAGAAAAATGAGAATAGTAGGATTCACAGTTAATTTATTTCTCTGTCCCCTCAGATTGTGCAAGCTTGATGAAGAAATGCGTACAATGTCGGGCAGTGGTAGAGCGAAGAGTGCCTTTCATAATGTGCTGCGGAGGGAAAGGTACAGAAGATACCACTGATGATATTTGTGAGTGACTCCAAGACCCATACTCTTTCCCTTCCCCCCTACCAACTTCTTATTTTCTTTCTTATTCTTTGAAATGACCTAAATCTTTCCTCTCCTTTTTGAAGAAAAGTTTCGTAAAACAATGTTAAGTCAGGTATCCATTTTCTGTTGTTGCTGCCTTCTATATTGGTAACAATGCTATGATAGCACCAACCATTTCTCTTAAGGACTGCCTACATTGTCCAGAGTAGAAGCTGAAACATATATGACTTCTTGGCCACTTATTAATGACCTATGAAGAAAAAGCTGAAGATTGACTGTGATTGTGCATGAGAGTACATACATGTATTATTTTTATTTCTGGAACTGACTAATAAAGAAATAGGAAATATTTAGCATCTAGATATAAGCAACTTTCATGACATTGTTCAGTTTTGCATCACCTGCTTTGATTTTCTAAAGCTTCTTGTGACTTCTCTGAGTTATTTCAATGAATTATTTTTATGGACTGCATGTGTGGTATGCAGTGTTTGAATTGAATTTTATCTGTATTGGAATATTAAGTCATTCTTTTCACACTACTCATAAATGGAGAAGTATAACCCTTAAAATCAGGGTTGGAAATACGTTGTAAATTTGAAATTTGTCTTTTGAAGTACTTGTATTTTTGTTTGTTTGTTTGTTTCATATAGCAACATTGCTTCCTGGATCAGTCAAAGACAAAACTGATAACCCGAGTTGCTTTAGAATTTGAACAAATTATTTCTAGACTTGTGTATAGTTTTGATCACCAGATAGAATCAGCTGTGTGGATAAAAGTGTTTTTCAGTGTGAAAGAACTCAGCTTGATTTTTTTTTTTTTAAACATGCAGAAATCTTTACTGGAGGAGCATCACTGACAAATAAGAACTCTAACAACACTGAGGTGCTTAGAGGCATTTTGAGCATTATTATTGAGGAAATATTTGCTGACTTTGTTGCTACAAAACTCAAAAGTTCTTCAGGAATTGAGCTGCACTGAGATTATAGTGAATTAAATTAGATGATCAAATACATTTGAATTACATTATTTCAGATAATTGAAAATTTATAGTTAGTGTTCTGGAAATAATTATTCCTGTTTCATTAGATGTAATCACATATCTTTATTTTCTCTAAATTACAGCAAGTGGAAACATTCCAGTTATGCAGAAAGACAAAGACAACACTAATGTCAATGCAGATGTGCAGAAGCTGCAGCAACAGTTACAAGACATCAAGGAACAGGTAAAAGTGCTAGATAAAAATTCTATGGGCTACTAAGATAACTGGAAAAAGCCAATGCATCTTCTGTTATTTAAAACAAAATAACACATTGAAGTGACTCAGGTCTTAAATTTTAGTTAACCAATAATTTTTGTGATGTTCATTTGTCTTCCACGTACAGATTTAAAAATAAAAACCAAAAAGAAGTGGCAATTTTTGATAATCCATCTATTAAAACATCTGTGTTGGTGTGACTAAATAGGGTGGTCTGCCCAGTCAGAATGTCCCATGCCTGTTCAGCTGACCTGAATGTACTGGCTACAGCAGAAGTTGTTCTCACAGAACGCTGATGAAAGTAGATATTCTTCACTGCTCTGTATCTAGCTGAACCTTAACTTGTCTGTTCATGAGCTGCCTTTGAGCAGTGGCTGGCATTTAGCTGTAGCATCTGGTTTATGTACTGTTAAAACAATTTGTGTGGTGTGCAAAATGAAATCCATGGAGTGTAAGTTAAGTTATTTGAATATTTGGAATGAAATGAGAGTTTTTTTATTTTGTAATTATGCATCATGTTTGCAGGTGGAAATCTATTTATATTGGCTATAGAGAGTGATAATTCATTGGTTAATTAAGTTGCATGCAATTTAGAAACCTAATAAAAGCAAACAAAACTCCTCAAAATTAATGTTTCAGAGAATTGAGAGTTGCCTGTTTAGATTTGTTACGCCTCTAAGTCAAGTTCCAGTAGAATTATTGAAATACTTGTCTACATGCAGGACTTGTCCTGTGGTAAATCACTACATGGTTTCCTTGCTTTTAGAATCATTTAGAATTATAGAATCATTTAGGTTAGAAAAGACGTGTAAGGTCATCTAGTCCAACCTTTAAACCTTTTCCATCTGAATAAATGAAAATTTGAGATTTTTCAGCAGTAAAAGACTTGGAGTGTTTGACTGTTGCATGAACTTACTGATGTGATTTTTGACTTCCGTATGTATAACATAATTGGAAAAAAATTGTTTTAATGGATATAGGAGACAGAAACTTTCTTGTTATACTACTTACCTTTTCCTCTTGGAGGCTTACAGCAGTCTGTAATGCTTCAGTGATGGCAGCATCGCATCTAGCTGAGGTGATTGTCACTCTCAGCTGTTCTTGTGCATGAAAGTTAAGACTGAAGTTTTGGGTCACCAGTTCTAGGGCCCATGCCTAAATGCGTTATATTTGAGAGCTGATATGCTGTGAATTTTAATCTTGGTGGCATGTCTGTGAAAAGCTGCTCCTGTCATATGGTCCAAGACCCCAGTAGCAGTAGAAGTTCTAATATCTGATTAAAAGCATACTCTTCCATAGTTTGTGTCTGCAAAAGAACATGCAGATTAAAAATTGTCATTTGAAAAATGCATGTCTTCCTCAATGGTAACATCTGGAGCTACTGCATATCTGTGACTTCTTTGATCTGCTGTTCTATTTCAGTTTTACTTTTTATAACATTGTTGGATGAAAAGAATAACTTTGTTGATAATAAGGTTACCGCTTTGGCATTTAAAATGATAGATCCAAGCATGCAGATAAATAGTCGAATCCAAGTAATCTGATTTCTTCAGATGTATTTTTTTTCTGGTTACTTTATTTTATGAGTTTATAAATGATTTGGGTTCTGCTTAGATATGGTAATACTTTTTTTAGTGGAGGGATGTGAAAGAAAAACTACTTCATTTTACAGTTTTTCTCCTTGATTAGATGTGATCTCAGTTGTTTTTTCAGTTCTCATAAGGTGCTCTTTCATTCATAATAATTTTGTCTTTCCGTAGGGAGTTGCTATAGCAGGGAGCTTTATAATATCAGAAAGTTATGTTGTATTAGGGAGAAAAGAATAATTAATTTATAGATGTTGTTTTCTACTTATATTTTCTGGTTTTCATATTTGCAGTAGTAAGAAAGATTTAATACTGGAATGCTTTGAGAATTGAGGTCCATTCTTTTGCTTTGAAATGCCCTTTTGTCCATTAATTTTTATTTTTATTTTTTTAAATAAATATAGAACAGATGATTATTCAATGCTTGTTTGACAAGAAAGAGGTAGTTCTGGTCATTCTTGTGCAGATTTTGGCTTGAGGCTCTTTCTTGTTTTGCTTATTGTCTTTACTGCTTATTCTAGTGAGGGGGCAAGTTTTATATCTCATTTATGAGTAGAAAGTAGGATTTGATTACAATTAGTCATCTGATCTTTTTGTGCTTGAATTGATGCATAGCATTTGGCCTCAGTCATGTATTCTTTTGCTTTGTGCTTTAACAGTTCACTCTTTTGTTACAATGATAGTTTTGTACTTAAAATTAATTTGTTCTCTTTCAGCAGGTATAAACCTGTTTCAACTCATACCTTCAATGATAATCTAATATGTTAGTGCAGCAAGCTTTTAAAACCATTTCTCGTGCCAAGCAGAAGTGATGCCTGATGTCAGCTGAATCTCCCACATCTGACGACCACACCATTCTTCAGGGATTCCCTGAATGTGAACCCTTTTGACTGTAATTGTGATACCTTCACCTCATTTCATACATTATCATCATCATCTGTCTAATACCTTGTGTATGTTCCTTCACCATACTTACATCACTTTCTTTCTACTTAAATTTATTTTGTCACTGTGCCACCTGTATATTGTTGGAGAAAATGTTTTTAGTAATAAGGAAATATTTCAAGCAATTTAAGTTGTTAGTGGTAAAAATTGATTTATTTGAATTATCAGGCCAAGTTATAATTAAAGGTGTGATGAGTACTTTTTCAGACCTACTTTTACTTATCCACAGAAGTTATTTTTACATATAACAGATATAGTGCCTTTTTATACCATTTGTTTTCCTTCAGAAGACAGTAGTCAAATGATTCACGCAGCTAAAAGATGTAAAATGTGATTTCATACAGAGGACACTCTAGCAAACTACTGGAAATAGATTCTGCTTATTTCCTGCTGCTGTGGCACAAATTGGCTGTAAGGTATATAATGAACTTTATTCCCCTGTAAAAGTGCATATGAGCAGGTAGTCAAGTAATGAAGGCTACTAATAATTTTCCTACTTTATGAAGTAGCATAAATGTTAAAGTAGTATCATATTAAGAAATAAAACAATTCATGTATTTTAAATATTCCACGTTTGTACTGAGCAGGAGAAACTGGGCAATTCGTTAATATTGCATATGCAATTGCAGAAGAGATCTAGAAAATGAAAATGTTAGTATTTCTGTGTTTCACTGAATTAATTCATCAGAAGCAACAGTGTTTGAAAAGATATTTTTGTATCCCTTGATGGGTGTTTCCATTTTTCAAATAGTCATGTAGCATTTTGGAGAAAAGCAGGTCTTTTTAATTCCAGTAATTCTAACTTTATATTTAGACACAACGGCAAATAATTAAGCTAAGAACGTAGAATAAGGGCTGCAATTTTTTTTCTCCAGTGGTAAGATTTGGGTTGCTTTGTCAGTCCTTTATCAAAGGACATCACGTTAATGGTATTAGATTATGGATACTTGTCACAGGACAACTGCATATTCATTGGAAACTGACAGCTATTTCACTCATACTGAAGACGGTAGGTTACTGGCAGAAGCAAGCTCTAATTTTTCCATTGGGAAGTGTAGATGATGACGTGGTGTGAACGGAAAGATAAGCTGGACTGACTGACAGTCAATCTGCAAATTTTTAGTTCTGAGACTGTTTTGGTATGATAGTTTAGAAATTCTGGCAAAGCTGGAGCACGGTGTTTGTGGAGTGATTTTTTTGTATCCTTTTCTATATAACAAATTGACATAAGGTTTTATCTGGAAGTTTTACATATCTGCTAGCACATTATACTGATATCCTGGAAATCAAAATAGGCATTTGGCCAAATTCCATGCAAATTTAAGCTCTGTTTTATTTATTTATTTGTTTGTTTTTATTTTTATTTTTGTCTTCATCTAAGCAATCAACCCTAGAAAGTAATATCTGTTAATTCCATAGAAAATATGTTTTAAGATTATACTGGACAGGGTTCCTAGTATGGCTTGTATCTCTCAAAAATGAACAAACTGAAGTAAACTCCCAGCAGTTAGTATGGAAACAAGTCACAAGTTCAAGGTAGTGATAAAACGAGTTTGTGTTTGAAGTCTTGTACCTGTTAGCATTTCATATTATATATAAAATATACATTCATAAGTGTTAGTGCGTCTCAGATCTGAGCACATCATGGATTTGATTTGTTGGACTGTAGAACAATATTAACAATTATCAGATGTTAAATATCTATTCATTCACTAACCTTTGATAAACCTCTTAAGATGAAATCCTAATATAAGATACGCTGCAATATATTTATGGTGAAGGAACATGCCTTACAAAAACTTCAATTTCTACATATGACAGGTGAAGGACATTGTTCCTTATTCATTCAGTACAAAATAAACTTTGCTGTTGAAGAGCTTTAGATCTTTCTGGGCATTGGCTGTCACTTTAATATTCATCCATTAAAAAGGATTTTAAAAGTTTGCTGTGCTATTGTTATGACTGAAGGTCACTGATTTATTAATTGCTCTTCATATACAACTTGGTATTCCTTTCATAGAAAATGTAGATAATTTCCGTGAGTAAAGACTGCAATTATCAGAATTGAATCTTTACATGTAATATTGATTATGCAGCATTTGTATTGTTTTTACACATGTTTAGTGCTTCTTCTGTAAAGGTAAGTACCTGATTAGCTAGGGAGCCTGAGAAGAAATAGGTAAATCATTTACCTGCGCATTGCACGACATAAAATTTTGTGTTGTTTATTCCCTGAAAGATTACATCATGTAAAGGGGAATGTTGCTGAATAGTGTCTTAATTTTGCAAATTTAGGTGATGATAATGAAAATTTGGTATCAACCTACTACTTGGTTGCCTTAGTTGGAGATCATATCTGAGGAAAAAAAAAAAACAAGAACAGAAAGCAAAGGAACAAAAAGCACAAGCTTTGTGTCATGAAAAGCCCAAAAACTTTAGATCAATGTGATGTAAAAATATATGTTTTAAAAAAATAATAATAAGGTTTTGGAATATATGCTCAGTTGCTGGATTATGCTATGCCAATGACCTATTATGCTTAAGATGGCGTATTTATTGTTAACTGTCAGTAATTTATATATTGTATTCTCAATATTGCATCAGTGCTGTCATTGACTATATAACCTGTCAAAATCTTTTACAGACCATGTGTCCTGTCTGTTTGGACCGTCTGAAGAATATGATCTTTCTCTGTGGCCATGGAACATGTCAACTTTGTGGAGACCGAATGAGTGAATGCCCTATATGCCGCAAGGCAATCGAACGAAGGATCCTTTTGTATTAAACAGTGGAACGAACCAGTGAGAGTTCATGAATAATAAGGACATCTTAATGATTTAAATCTCTGCAAGTCTGAAAGGCAGTAAAAGGTTCTAAAGAAAACATTTCTAATACTGTAGCGCAGGTTCATTACATGGTAATTGTTTAAAGACTGTGAACACACCAAATAATAGAACAGTATTTGAACAGTCAGCTTTTAACTTTACTCATAAAACTAAGATCTGAGCCTGAAGCTAATTTACAGCAGTCCTTTTTTTAGTTTTCTTTCTGTTGTTTTCTTCCCCTTAAAGTGTAAAGGGACAATCTTGTTTTGGTTTCTTTCATGTTTTGTAATGTATGTATGAGGTGTCAAGCAATGTACTTTTTTTGTCCCCCTTTTTAATATATTGTCAGTTATTATTGAATATAAATATGTAGTGCTTTTTGTTTTATGCTTTTCTGGAGAACGTTCAGATTTCCTGTGACAGTTACGATTCACAAGAATTGTTATCTTGAAATACACGATAATGCAAAATCAATACACAGTGCATAAACAGTAATAATAAACATCGTACTATTTCACTAGGATCAGGCCTCAAAATACAATGTTAAGCTAATTTGAACTTTAATGTGCCCTTTCTGAGGATGGGTTGGGAAAGAAACAGGAAAAAAAGAAACATAGTTTGGAGATGTTGCATTCCTCAAACTG